>NC_064642.1:513919434-514544434 GCF_023864345.2 Schistocerca serialis cubense | reverse complement strand
TCTCCCTCTAAGTGCTGCGGCGAAGAAAGCTTGTATTCTACGTGGCCCTGTCATAAGCTGTGCGCCACAGACGTTACCTCTTTTAACATCTTACGGTAGATGTTGGTATGTGCTGTGAACCGTCTACGGAAAAACAGAAGGATAACTCATACAAGAAAGCGTGAATTTATTAAAATTTAGACACAAACATGAAGATTTTTTAAAATTTGTATTCTATATTCCTTTATTTTGCATTTACCTCTGTCCACACTCTATCCATAAAGGCATAACAAATGAAACATCGCCTCTTAAATTTGGCATCATATTTTCTGTCAACATATCGCACCCCGGCAAGAATTGTGACACAGGTTAAAAAAGACAGTTTTTAGTTTATGTCACAGAAAAATGCGTGCGAATGCCCCTACGTGCACGAAAAACGTCACATCCCTACTTCACGGATTGTCCACTTCAGGGCAGTAGTATCAGTTTTGTTGTAGGCTGCTTTACTATTCGACACGGCAAGAACGGTGTCGCTACTTTGTTGCCATTGACAGGTTCGAATGGGTCGTTCAAGAAGAGCCGCACATTCTGAGTTGTGACACTTTTCATGCATAAGGTAAGTCGAATGTAATTTCTAATATCACTGATTATTACAATGTCTGTGTTTATGCAGCGTCTCTATGTTACACTACGGACACTCTTTTCTCGATTACAACTATTGTAAATATTACGAAATCTCGTGCGTTGCACCATAGAGGAAAAAATGGAAATTCCTGCTACAAAGAAGTTTCTTATTGAATCCCATTTCTTGGAGAAAAGTATTCCTACATTATACAAGCCCAACACAATACCATACTTTCGTTAATTGTGTTCCTTAAATTGTACCTAACTCATGTTCGCTATTAAATTGTATTATGTAATTTTCATAAATTATAATTTTGCATTTTGTATTTTTCTAATAAAAAAATTGCAACTTGTTTTTCATTTTTTATTGTATCTAATTTTGCCTGCTGGAGGTTCCAATGTCACATTAAATGGCTCTGAAAACTACGGGACTTAACTTCTGAGGTCATCAGTCCCCTAGAACTTAAAACTACTTAAACCTAACTAACCTAAGGACATCACACACATCCATGCCCGAGGCAGGATTCGAACCTGCGACCGTAACGGTGGCGCGGTTCCAGACTGTAGCGCCTAGAATGTCACATTATATTGCAGTAATCTGCAGTGGAAAAGTGACAAAACTATTGCTTGAGGGGCCATAACAAAAACAAAAGACTTTTAGAAAAACAATAAAAGTGACACAACTCAAAGGACTAATTAATAATTACTCATATTCGACGAGAATACAACTACTATTCCATGCAACTGTTGTAAAGAATATGATCGAATTTACTGTCAAAAACATTTACTTGAAATTTAAAGTAAGCTTATAATATTTCAATACATTTGTACGATTCGTTAAGCCGATTTATCTCAAGAATCGATTTTTAGTTGTGTCACTGTTCTTCCCGGGGGTGCGATTTGTGTCCTCAGGCGTAACGATAAAAAATGGCTCTTACGTTTGGTCAAATGTAGTGTTTACAAATAAAAAGATGTGATCTCAGATTTTTTATAGAGACCTCCAGTAGCAGAGCTTTTCATTTTACCTATAGCTAGGGAGGAAGAGTAGGGTTTAACGTCACGTCGACGAAAGAGGTCGTTACAGGCGGAACAACACTCGGATTGGGGAAAGAATATGGCCCCGTCCTTTTCAAAGTAATCATCCAGATATTTGTCTCAAGCGGTTTAGAAAAACCAAACAGGGCGAGGATATGAATGCCGGTCCTCCCCTGCGCCACCTAACTCAAAAGATAGTGAGTTTCATACTTTAGCCCGCATCTCGTGGTCGTGCGGTAGCGTTCTCGCTTTCCACCCCCGGGTTCCCGGGTTCGATTCCCGGCGGGGTCAGGGATTTTCTCTGCCTCGTGATGGCTGGGTGTTGTGTGATGTCCTTAGGTTCGTTAGGTTTAAGTAGTTCTAAGTTCTAGGGGACTGATGACCATAGATGTTAAGTCCCATAGTGCTCAGAGCCATTTGAACCATTTCATACTTTATTTGTAGAGCTAGGCCGTATACACTTGAGAAAGGTTGCTCGTTTAGTTTAGGAGCGGCAGTGTTTACTCGTGCCATAGCCTACTCCCATTGTGCAGCTAGCTTCACGCGTGCTAGCCTTGAAACGTGTTCAAAAGAAGCGTAAGATCTTCGTACAATGCAGTCAAGGAATCGCTGTTACGGTGAATATCAAAAACACTCTTCGTGCCAACATTAGACCCAGAACACAGGAAAACATACCCTTGTTTTGTGAGAGCGAATGCTTTCAAGAATGTAAGTTTATGCTGCCAGCCGCTCAGAATAAAATTTAATTTCCATTTTTCTTTGGAATCTGACATTTTTCAGTGCCTACAGATTGTTTGTTAAAACAAATAACGAGCACTTTACGCAGCTGAACTCACTTTCGGTGCAAGTTGTAAGACTCCTGAGATTTTTAAAAAACAAAAATTTTCATTAATCTCGATAACATACACTACTGGCCATTAAAATTGCTACAACCACGAAGATGACGTGCTACAAACGTGAAATTTAACCGACGGGAAGAAGATGCTGTGATATGCAAATGATTAACTTTTCAGAGCATTGACACAAGGTTGGCGCAGGTGGCGACACCTACAACGTGCTAACGTGAGGAAAGTTTCCAATCGATTTCTCATACACGAACAGCAGTTGACCGGCGTTGCCTGGTGAAACGTTGTTGTGATGCCTCGTGTAAGGAGGAGAAATGCATACCATCAAAGTCGGATTGTAGCCTATCGCGATTGTGGTTTATCGTATCGCAACATTGCTGCTCGCGTTGGTCGAGATCCAATGACTGTTAGCAGAGTATGGAATCGGTGGGTTCAGCAGGGTAATACCGAACGCCGTGCAGGATCCCAACGGCCTCGTATCACAAGCAGTCGAGATGACAGGCATCTTACCTGCATGTCTGTAACGGATCGTGCAGCCACGTCTCGATCCCTGAGTCAACAGATAGGGACGTTTCTAAGACAACAACCATCTGTACGAACAGTTCGACGACGTTTGCAGCAGCTTGGACTATCAGCTCGGAGACCATGGCTGCGGTTACCCTTGACGCTGCATCACAGACAGAAGTGCCTGCGATGGTGTACTCAACGACGAACCTGGGTGCACGAATGGCAAAACGTCATTTATTCAGATGAATCAGGTTCTGTTTTCAGCATCATGATGGTCGCATCCGTGTTTGGCGACATCGCGGTGAATGCACATTGGAAACGTGTATTCGTCATCGCCATACTGGCGTATCACCTGGCGTGATGGTATGGGGTGCCATTGGTTACACGTCTCGGTCACCTCTTGTTCGCATTGACGGCACTTTGAACAGTGGACGTTACATTTCAGATGTGTTACGACCCGTGGCTCTACCCTCCATTCGATCCCTGCGAAACCCTACATTTCAGCAGGATAATGTACGACCGCATGTTGCAGGTCCTGTACGGGCCTTTCTGGATACAGAAAATGTTCGACTACTGCCCTGGTCAGCACATTCTCCAGATCTCTCACCAATTGAAAACGCATGGTCAATGGTGGCCGAGCAACTGGCTCGTCAAAATACGCCAGTCACTACTCTTGATGAACTGTGGTATCGTGTTGAAGCTGCATGGGCAGCTGTCCCTGTACACGCTGTTGAAGCTCTGTTTGACTCAATGCCCAGGCGTATCAAGGCCGTTCTTACGGCGAGAGATGGTTGTTCTGGGTACTGATTTCTCAGGATTTATGCATCCAAATTGCGTGAAAATGTAATCATATGTCAGTTGTAGTATAATATATTTGTCCAATGAATGCCCGTTTATCATCTGCATTTATTCTTGGTGTAGCAATTTTAATGGCCAGTAGTGTATAATTGTGCAACTCTGATGTTGATCATATGTAGATCTGTTTCAAAGAATGACCCTCATACTACAGTTCCTCGTCGTAATGCAAGCTTTACTTTATCCATACACGTAACTTTGCAAACAGTATAATGTTTTCATCTATGTTCATTGAGTACCACACAGCCTCGAGTAGCACATTCAAATAATCGCTCTACTCTACAAAAACAGCGCATCTTCGACACATGTCACAAAGCTCAATCACTATCAACGTACCCTTCAAATTGCTTACATTACGCAAGGAATTAAAACAAATAAAAACAAAGGTGACAATGCTTGTTTATATTTTGAATCCACAACACTATGATTTTTTAAACGTCGTAAATTGAGTTTTACTTTTTCTTGCAGAACTTTTCCTCTGTGCTATATTGACACATTGTTTGAATCGGTTTTAGATGTAAATTAGATATATACACCTGTAGAATTACGGCAAGTGCCACAGAAAGGGAATCCAGTACTACAGCAAACCTTTTTTATCTATTGCACTCTCAAATATGGCCTTAAAACAGTCTGATTTTTAATCAGTTTTCTTTGTAATTTTAGACGACTTTTCCAGCATTCTTGTTCCATTGGGTTTGAATGCGAACATTTCATTTTAATTTTCGGTTATTAACTTGACTCGAGAGTCCATTCTTCCTTCGCTTATGTCTTTTTCCCGCATTTTTCGCAGGTCGGCGTGGTTACAATAGGATTTGGCATGGTTAAAGCGAAGGGGTGGCCGGATACCCTTCCTGCCGCCACCCCATATTCCTCGGGACGGAATTAATGTACCCCAGCTGTCTGTCTCCAGTGTAATTCAAGAAATAGTGTGAACGTGTTTCAAATGTCTGCAAGTCGGGTAAGAGGCGGGTCGTGGGGACCAGCCCAGTATTCACCTAGTGGGATGTAGAAAACTGCCTAAAAACCACATCCAGGCTGGCTGGCACACCGGTCCTCGTCGTTAATTCGCCGGGTGGATTCGATCCGGGGCCGGCGCGCCTACCCGAGTCCAGGAAGCAGCGCATTACCGCTCTCGGCTAACCTGGCAGGTAACTTGACTCTAGAGTCACATATAGATAATTGTGCACTGTGTGATGATACTGGGTATTTTTCAGTATTAGTTATAGCAGCACTAACATACGGTAAGCAACCACCTGAGCTTATTAATTTTGAGTAATAAATGCAGCGTTTATGTGTATGGTGTTCATTTTTTGAGAACTACAAATGTGTCTGTTATCTTTTACGTTCCACTAGGGGCACAGCAGCTAAATGGCAGCCAATGGGATCTTCAATCTTCAAAGGAAATGGTAGCACCGCCAGACGTAGACTTCAGAGAACCGATGGCCGCGTGCAAGAGAAGATGCCAGAATGTTGTCTTACAAGCTATGGTCTGTCGGTCTGTGCTACTAATACAATGTAAAACAAGTCTCAAAATGTAAAATAAAATGATGTGTGTTCAGTTCAGTTCGCCTTCTAACGTTTGTACACAGAGACACGCTTTCGGCCTGGAATCTCATTGACCGAAGTAGATTTGTCTTCAGTGATGAGTTCCACTTAGAACTGCAGTGGGATACCGACCTGACTGCCGCGTACGTGTAGGTGCTGCGGCGACTACAACCGTTATGAAATACGTCATATGTATTCGCATGGTTTGAGTGTGGCCGCGAATCGTGCTCGGATAGCCTAACGGTAAGGCGACCGCTCGCGGTAAGCGGGAAACGCGGTTTCGAGTCCCGGTCCGGCACAAATTTTCATTGCCATTATCCCACTTTACAGCTGACGGTTGCCTACATTCGCAAATGCGAATACATTTGAGAATATTTGGAGCATCATGGGCATGGTCCTCCAACAAGTTCGGGCTTTTCGCCATCCAACTCACCAAATGGCCAAAATTTGGCACGAGAGCGCTCAGGAGGACACTCACCGAGTCTGTCAATCAATGCCAAGCCACTAACAGGTCATAAGGGACAGAGATGGACCAACATATTACTGTCACGTTCAATTTGTAGAGTACAGGACTTTAGTTTTGCAACTGAGCTACTCGAGATACGCTCTACCAGAAGATTGAATAAGCTTCTATTCCATAATATCCCTATAAACAGATAGCGATATAGCCACTGCGAGAATACTTCACAGTCAATCTCTGACTCCAGTACTGCTATCTCAAAACGTCGACAAATTCCTGTAGCTCTATGCCCTTGACTTGATAGAGACAAATGGAACTGACCAGCAAGTCAGGAAAAGACATTGTGTTAAGTGTCTAGGAAAAATTTCCAATCTGGTGGCAAAATGTGGTACATTTTTCTTCTTCTTCGTCTGCTTCGTTAGGACCCTTCATGATCACGTGTGGCCGGCCGGAGTGGCCGAGCGGTTAAAGGCGCTACAGTCTGGAACCGCACGACCGCTACGGTCGCAGGTTCGAATCCTGCCTCGGGCATGAATGTGTGTGATGTCCTTAGGTTAGTTAGGTTTAAGTAGTTCTAAGTTCTAGGGGACTTATGACCACAGCAGTTGAGTCCCATAGTGCTCAGAGCCATTTTTTGATCACGTGTGGCTTGTTTTGCACGCTTCTTTCTTCTCAATACCTCTTCATTCTCTCGTTTCTTCTGTTTCGTTCTTCTTCGTTAAGACAACTTTGATTTTGGTGTCAGGCCACCTGTGACCATCAGCCAACCCTTTATACTTCTCCCTGTCATGTACTACGGCATGCAGATTCATTTCTTTTATTCCTACAGCCTTCCAGTCACCTCTGACTTCCTTCACCCAGTTGTTTCCCGTATGACACGTTGCATTCCATATCTTCTTAGTCAACCTCTCATTTTCCATCCTCATGATGTGCCCAACAAATCGTAATCTCCTCTTCCGTATCTAATTCGATATGGGTTCAATATTTTCATACAGTTACTGTCGTGTTCGGTGTATCCAGATACCCAAAGTTTTTTGGTGCCCCATATGTCTCTAAAAACTTTCCGCTCTTCCTCCTCCAACTGCATACAAGCTCTCTTACCGTGAGTGACCATTTCTGATGCATACAAAGCAGCATTTCTTACAGTTGCTGTGTAATGTCGCAATTTGGCATCCGTGACAGGTTTTTCTTGCCATGTGTTGTTTTCACCCAATACTTCTGCAAAAGCTGTGCCCTGTCTAATTCGTTACTGTTGCTCTATATGCCACCAATTGTCTTCTCCTCCAAATAACGAAAACTGTTGACTTTCTCAACCACTTAGTTATCTAGCTTCCAGTCAGACTCAGTGTTCAAAGTCTTGGTCTTCTTACATGCAATCCTCAGTCCGACCTTTTCTGCTGTTCTGGCTAGATTGTTTAGTGCTGTCTTTGTCTCTTCTTCTGTCTCATTTAAGAGTGCCATGTCATCTGCGAATGCCATGCAGTCCACTGTTCCATTATGTTCGACCTTGTACCCTATTTGCACGCCTTGGATCTTCATATTACTATTTAGTACATACATACATACATTAATCCTTGTTCCATAGATCATAAATACGGCATTTCGTAATGATGTGGAACGTGTCACTTAAAAATAAGTTTTTTTACATAAAATAATTACTTAATTTTTTGTTTATTTTTTCATCTTTTATTTTATTTTTTATTTTTTACAGGTACTACTTCATATCTATAAGTTGTCTCCACTGTCTCACTACTTAGTCTAAAACCAGGTTAAATAAAATTGGTGACAGCCCATCCCCTTGCCGAACTCCTGTTTTTATTTCGAAGCTTTCTGACAGCGTACTGCGATGCCTGATCCTGGCAGTAGAGTCGCTTAACGTTTCCTTTATTATTGCATTTGTTATAGGATCCAGTCCTCTATCTTCTAACACATCAAGCCGAGTACTTCTCTCAACTGAGTCGTAGGCCTTTTGAAAGCCCAAAAATGTCATTTTTTTTTTCCTTTCCTGTGTCTGTGTTCTGTTATCCTTTTTACTACAAATATGTATTGTGTACAGTTCCTCCCTTATTTAAAGCCACACTGGTACTCTCCTATTGTCGGCCACAGTTGTTCTTCAACACTGTTCAGCAAGATTCTCGACAAAACCTTGTACTATGTTTAAGACATAGATGCCTCTGTAGTTATCCAGTACTGTCTCGTCGCCTGTCTTGTGTAGTGGTATTATAATGGCTTCTTTCCAGTCTATGGGTATTTTCCTATTTCTCCATATATCATTTTGTACATACCTCTTTCTATTTCTGGGCCGCCCGGTGTGGCGGAGCAGTTCTAGGCGCTTCAGTCTGGTACCGCGCGACCGCTACGGTAGCAGGTTTTAATCCTGTCTCGGGCATGGATGTGTGTGATGTCGTTAGGTTAGTTAGGTTTAAGTAGTTCTAAGTTCTAAGGGACTGATGACCTCATATGTTAAATCCCATAGTGCTCAGAGCCATTTTTTCTATTTCAGGCCCACCCCACTTGATCTCTTCAGCACAGATACCATCTCTGCCTGATGCCTTGTTGTTTTTGAGGTTTTTAATTGCCTCTGCTACTTCTGCCCTGGTGGGTGCATTGTCTAGACTATCCTGACTTTCGTCCCTAGAGCGTAATTGTGGCCACTTTACTGTCGGTGCTTCTGCATTCAGCAAACCCCTAAAATACCTAGCCATTTCCTCGCACACCCCTTTCTCGCCAATTTTTATTGTGCCATCTTGTCATATTACGAAGGGTTCTTTTGCCTCGAAGCCTTTCATTTTGCTCATCATTTCTTTGAAAAAGATCCGTGATTTGTGTTTCTTGATGGCTGTGTTTGTTTCTTCAAGTTTCTCATTCCATCTACTTCTCTTGGCATTTCTGATCGTTTTGCCAGAAATTTTTCTCGCATTCTGGAAGTTCGACCAGTCTTCTTGCTTTTTACAGGATTGCCATTTCATCCATGCTTTCTTCCTGGTCTCGACTACATTGTCACATTCATCCGTCCACCACTCATGCTTCCTTCTCCTGTTGTTAATAGCCAGTCGCACTGCCTCTTCTTCCGTTGGTCGACGTTTATCTTAATTATGGTGTCTTTCTCGTCACCCGTTCCAAATGATAATCGTTATCGTGAACAGATATACTACACACTCTGCGTAAAGCTGAGAGGGTGGTTAGTTGGTTTTCATATTTCTTAGCAAGAGACAGATATTCACATTGAATTTTACAAAACTGTTGCTGTCCCCATGCCGTCCTATAGAAGCGAAAAGTAGGTGATCCACAAAGGCAAGAACGCAGTATCCAGCCATGCACAATAAAAGACAGACTAAGGAAACAAGATGTTGGAGAGGAATTAAAATTTTTTAGTCTAAGTGGTTAAATTGCAGATTATAACAGGAGATGGAAGGAACGTCTAGAACTAATAGTGAGTGAGACAGCCCGTTAAAAGACGGAAATTACAGATGTCAAGGAAGAACAGTTAAAGGAAAGCCCCGGCAAAGAAGTGTACCGTAACAGGCATTTTTGTCTAATACCTCAAGAGAAAAAAAAGAAGCAAGAATTAGGTAATTTACGGTAGTGGTCTCCACGTAATAGCTCCAATATTTGTGGGTCAAAGCATGATTTGGATTTTTTCCAAACTGGTGACCAATTTGTGTGAGGTTATTTGACTGCCATAGAATGCTTAGGAGCGCGTTGAAATAATTGTTGATAACACTCTTGCTGGTGATTGCCTTCATGAGTTTCTATGTAGCAGACACAGAAATATCTGCAAATTTTGCGTTTGGGATTAACGTAAATCGGAGGCCTTCAACCCGAGGCTCAAAACGTTTGGTTGATCTCTGTGGTGCTTCTTGCGCCTTCCCTGAGTACAGAGGTGGGCACTTTGTAGCAACTGGGGCTTTGTAGCACAGGATCCGTTCGAGCGCTATTTTTGACAAATCTAGTACTACGCTATGGATGGTGATTCGAGATCGCAGCATGGAACCATCCAAACGAATGGCATCGTCGGAGGATTCTTCCTCTTAATTCGCATCGGTGTTCTTTTCAGAATGCGCTGCTTTTTACGATAACAACCGACAAGGGAAACTCCCCGTCGAACCCCCCTCAGATTTGGAGGTAAGATGGCCTAGTGGGTAGCCCGACATAAACTGAACACATATCAAGCATAACAACAGGAAGAAGGTGTACTGGACTGTGAAAAAAAAAAAAAGCAAAATAGAAACAGTGAAAGATCCAAGGAAAAGATCTGCAGTTAAAAGCAGCCTGAAATAACAACAGCGTCTTGGGTAAGTGGTCATGGTGCTGAACTGCCAAGTTGGTGAGCCATTTTCACAACTCCCACGTGCCATTAATTTTTTTTAAACATTATTAACTGTCATTCCGGTCACTGAAATATTTGTTCTTTTTCTGTAGTCTTGGCAGTTGTCATACTATATACACTACTGGCCATTAAAATTGTTACACCACGAAGATGTGCTACAGACGCGAAATTTAACCGATAGGAAGAAGATGCTGTGATATGCAATGGTTAGCTTTTCAGAGCATGTACATTAAGTTGGCACCGGTGGCGACACCTACAACATGCTGACATGAGGAAAGTTTCCAACCGCTTTCTCATACACAAACAGCAGTTGACCGGCGTAGCCTGGTGAAACGTTGTTGTGATGCCTCGTGTAAGGAGGAGAAGTGCGTACCATCACGTTTTCGACTTTGATAAAGGTCGAATTGTAGCATATCGCGATTGCGGTTTATCGTATCGCGACATTGCTGCTCGCGTTGGTCGAGATCCAATGACTGTTAGCAGAATATGGAATCGGTGGGTTCAGCAGGGTAATACGGAACGCCGTGCTGGATCCCAACGGCCTCGTATCACTAGCAGTCGAAATGACAGGCATCGTATCCGCATGGCTGTAACGAATCGTGCAGCCACGTCTCGATCCCTGTGTCAACAGATGGGGACATTTGCAAGACAACAACCATCTGCACGAACAGTTCGACGGCGTTTGCAGCAGCATGGACTATCAGCTCGGAGACCATGGTTGCAGTTACCCTTGACACTGCATCACAGACAGGAGCGCTTGCGATGGTGTACTCAACGACGAACCTGGCTGCACGAATGGCAAAACGTCATTTATTCGGATGAATCCAGGTTCTGTTTACAGCATCATGATGGTCGCATCCGTGTTTGGCGACATCGCGGTGAACGCACATTGGAAGTGTGTATTCGTCATCGCCATACTGGCTTATTACCAGGCGTGATGGTATGGGGTGCCATTGGTTACACATCTCTGTCATCTGTTGTTCGCATTGACGGCACTTTGAAAAGTGGACGTTACATTTCAGATGTGTTACGACCCGTGGCTCTACCCTTCATTCGATCCCTGCGAAACCAAACATTTCAGCAGGATAATGCACGACCGCATGTTGCAGGTCCTGTACGGGCCTTTCTGCATACAGAAAATGTTCGACTGCTGCCCTGGCCAGCACATTCTCCATATCTCTCACCAATGGAAAACGTCTGGTCAATCGTGGCCGAGCAACTGGCTCGTCACAATACGCCAGTCACTTCTCTTGATGAACTGTGGTATCGTGCTGAAGCTGCATGGGCAGCTGAACCTGTACACGCCATACAAGCTCTGTTCGACTCAATGTCCAGGCATATCAAGGCCGTTATTACGGCCAGAGGTGGTTGTTCTGGGTACTAATTTCTCAGGATCTATGCACCCAAATTGCGTGAAAATGTAATCATATGTCAGTTCTAGTATAACATATTTGTCCAATGGATACCTGTTTATCATCTGCATTTCTTTTTGGTGTAGCAATTTTAATGGCCAGTAGTGTACATTGGTTATACAATATGAGTCATATGGTAAGAATATGTTACCGTCGCGAGTAAATGTGATGAATAATGAGAGTAGCCCAGATACCACATAGACGTCTCACAGAAATGAAACCAACTAATAGGCAGGTGTGATCTATGTTACAACACAGGAATTCAAGTCAAGACTTTCAAAACGTAACCTAACTTCAAAAACGTACAGAACATATGTGTTGACACAGCACAGAGAAATTGTGATTGTGAAACTGTTGCGTTCATTTGTTGCAGCTTATGTGACTATTATGCTTTCATCATTTCCTTGAGAGTGACCACATTCACATTCATACAAACACCTATATCGGGCAAGGAGGCATATCTCAGTCACTTACCAGTCGTACAAACTAGGTGCTCCCGTAAAGAGATTCGTATCAAATGACACATTTACTATCACAAATGTACTATATGACACACCAGACGTTTTTTTCGGTGCAGGATCCAGTTGACTTGTCATCAAAAGTTTGCGGTTCCCATTCGAAAGCCACTTCCTTTCGGCTGCTAATAGAGTAGTTGTGCAGAATCAGCTGTCATTATAGGTTCCTACCTTACACCTCTCTGTTGCAAACGGACGTTACACCACGACACACCGAACGAGGTGGCGCAGTGGTTAGCACACAGGACTCGCATTCGGGAAGACGACGGTTCAAATCCGCCTCTGGACACCCTGCTTTGGGTTTTGCGTGATTTCCCTAAATCGCTTCATGCAAGTGCCAGGATGGTTCCTTTGAAAGGGCACGGCCGACTTCCTTCCCCATCCTTCCCTAATCCGATGTGACCTCGACTGTTCATTTTAACTTAAATTCAGATTTTCATTCTATAGTTACTCCTAGACTCTTCAGTGAAGAAGTTGATATTTGCCCCATTTGGGCTTAAATTTATTTAATTATGTCAATCGTGGGAGAGGGCCAGGCGGATATCTTGCTCATCTTGTGCGTACCGAATTGAGATACAACATGGTACAACATTGATCGCAACAAGATGACGCCATGATTCTTTTTTGTGTGTATTCGTCAGCTAAACTGCGAACAATCTAAACATTATTTATGATATTGCAGTGCCTGCGGAGTTAAGGAGAACGTTGCAAAGTTCCTTCGGACATGCATACATCTCTAAGGAACATTTTATCGTTGTTCTTAACACCACAGGCACTGCAATATCGTATATATCCGCTTATACCAATGTTCCCCCTGAACGGGAATGTGCGAGTACAAGCAGTGACGCAGGAACTACGACATTTGAAAATTTGGCTCTGGCCGTGAATCGTGCGCGGATAGCCAATGTGGTTAAGGCGGTCGCTAGCGTAAACAGGGAAATACGAGTTCGAGACCCAGTCCGACACAAATTTTCATTCGACGTCATTCCCTTACAAAATACGCACAGTCCGCCTGGTTAGCTGCGTGGTAACGTGCTCGCCTCCCATGCAAGCGGGCCCGGGTTCGATTCCCGGCCGGGCTATAGATTTTCTACGCTCGTGGACGAGGTGTTGTGTTGTCGTCGTCATCATTTCATCCCCAACACCGGCACGCAAGTCGCCCAATGTAGCGTCGACTGCAATAACACTTGCACTTGGGGGCCGAACTTCCCCGGATGGGGCCTCCCGGCCAACAATGCCATACAGTCATTTCCACTTTTCTTCCATTGATTGTTGTTCGTATTGGCAACTGCGAATACATTTCATGAACATTATTTATCTTAATATCTGTTTATGAATATATAGCACAGGAAAGTTATCATTTTATTCATAAATTACTTCGTAAAATAAATTCTTCGGTACAATCCACTATTATGTTTCCCTAGGAAAAAAAGCGTCAACTATTTTTGGACCACTGCATCTTCGCGGGCATCCGAAGCCATGAAAATGGAGTTTAAAATTGGCGGTAGTTTGTGTGGCGTATTTATAGAAAGCGCGACGTGTTCTAACAAGCGCAGTGTTACGTAACGGGTGAAGTCTTTTCGCGGATGGGAAGGCAGGAAATGTGCAGACTCATACAACCCAATACAACGTTTACAGCGTCGGCATCCAGTCGCATTCTTATCACGCAAAATATTCCAGCGGCAGAAGAATATGAAGCATTCTTTGCGAGCTTCCCCTTTAAGACTAGGCAGCACTTGCGCAATTCTCGCCTTCGGAGTTGGCGCCGACCAAAGTGGCGCAACGGCCAACTCAGTGGACCATTCTCGGGAGCAGCGCGATTCGTAAACCGGCCCGATCATTCGGAACCAAGTTTCAGTCATTGTGAACTAAGATGGCGCGAAATGCTATCGAATATTGGAGATTTCACGTACGAACTCACGGTAGCAAAACTGAAACGAAGAAAGCCTTGTTCATTGAAGAAAACGCCCAGCTGCGTATTCAAATTATACGTCCGAATGTTCATTGCCTTCGCTGGACATGCAAAAAAAAAAAAAAAAAAAAAAAAAAAAAAAAAAAAAAAAAAAAATTCAGAAAATTATGCAAGCCTGTTAATAAACTGTAAGGAGGGGGAAAAACGGCACATCTCGGAGGAATTATCCAAATAGGGCAGAAATCGATAAATGTGATGTAATTTTACACACAAACAAACATTTACAATTTCAAAAAAAATTGAATGATTTATCCAAGAGAAAGAGCTTAACAGACTGAGCAAGTCAACAACGCGTTGGTCCATCTCTCTGGCTCTTATGCAAGCAGTTATACGGCGTGGCATTGCTAGACAGATTTGTTGGATATCCTCCTGAGGGATAAAGTGCCAAATTCTGTCGAGTTGGCGCGTTAGATCATCAAAATCACGAGCGAGGTAGACTGTCCTGCCCATAATGCTCCAAACGTTATTAATTGGGGCGTATACGGGCGGATATTATCTTGCTGAAACGTAAGCCCAGGATGGCTTGTCATGAAAGGCAACAAAATGCGGCATAGAATATCGTGTCCCGTAAGAAAATCAAAGGGGTCCTACTATGAAATGATTGGCATCCCAGACCATCACTACTGGTTCTCGCGCAGTATGGCGCTCGACACTCATGTTGGTATCTCACTGATGCCCGGGCCGCCTCCAGACACGCCTTCACTAATCAATTATTCATTTATTGTTATAATACCGCCAACCGGTTTCAACCCGACGTAGGGGTCATCTTCCGGGCGTTTACACCATTGGTCGACTGCTGGTGGTGTCACTCCTGCCGTTATGTAGACAGGAGTGACACCACCAGCAGTCGACCAGTGGTGTAAACGCCCAGAAGATGACCCATACGTCGGGTTGAAACTGGTTGGAGGTATAATAAAAATAAATGCGATTAAGACTGTTTTTGAATAATTGATTAATCATACTCATCGCTGCTTCATCTCCAAAACCATGTTGTCCAAAAATCTACGCCTTCACTGTTCATCGGGTTTCAGTTCGAAGCGGGACTCATCAGTGAAGACAATTCTTAAAATTCCAGGCGGCGAATGTGGCCGGCACCAGTGCAAACGTGCTTGGTGGTGTACAGACGTCAGCCGCCTTTCTGTGAGCCACTTTTTAATGGCTCCTGTGGTCACTGAAGCATCAGCTGCAAGTCGAATCTATCATAATGATGAATCCCGGGCTCTGAGTGCCTCTCTGACGACTGCTCGGTCCCCACGTTCTGTCATCTCTATATGTCGACCACTTCCTTCTTGCCGCTGTGTTCGGCCGCGGTTTACCCATTCCTTCCAACATTGTCGAACATTCAAATGTCGAGCGATTAGGCGATTACTCCTAACAGCTTCTTTTAGTCCGACTACACGTCCTCTCTCAAACGCTGACATCTGCGTATACTGTTCTTGCGCCTGTGTTGCTAGGCATAGTTACTATCGAACAGGGTACAAGACATGACATTCGGAGAGACTTTATGCACTGGTATCGATGTGTTCCCTGTTTACTACCATTGCCAGCGTCACACGTCCATCGGCCGACTAAGTTTTTAATTTTGCATTTTCTACCGATACTTGAGCAAATATCAGTTTGTGGCCAATTTCCATAACTCCTTAGTGGTGCGCCTTTTTTTCCTCTTTTGAGCGTACTTATATGTAGGGAAATACAGATATACAAAAGTTAAATTTCCGTCTACTGGCCCTGTCGGGCCATTCATTACCAACGAACTGCCGTGTTATCCTCTGCCAGAGGCGTCTTTCGGGTCTGTTATGTGAGGGGCAGGTGTCAGCACGCTGCTCTCCCGGCCGTTGACAGCTTCCCAAACCACGGCGCCGCTACTGTTTACGCAATCAGCATCACGAGGCTCTCTCCAACCCGTTCCTGTCCTCCAACCAACTCTGACATACTGCAAATTGAACCCCGTCCTTCGCACCCCCCATCAGACATGCTGACTATTTACCTAAACAGACAGACGATACAGACATATGAGACAGGCGAAATACTCTCAGACTTCAAGAAGCAGGTGCTGGCATGTGCGAATCCTACCACATCATTAGTTTAATAATTCACGATTGCAAAATACTGCCACCAATTATTTACAAAAAAAAGGAAAACATGGTAGAAGCCAACCTCGGGGAAAGGTAGTTTGGAATACGGAGGAACGTAGAGATACGAAAGGCAATACTGACACTACGGCCTATCCTAGAAGACAGGTTGAAGGAAGACCAACCTACATTTATAGCACCTGTGGAGTTAGAGAAAGCTTTCAACAGTGTCGACTGGACTACATCTTTGAGATTTTGAATGTAACAGGGATAAAACACAGGCAGCGAGAGATTATTTACAACTTGTACAAAAACCAGACCGCAATTCTAAGAGTCAAGGGACATGAAAGGGAAGCAGTGCTTGAGAAAGAAAAGAGGCAGGGTTGTTACCTATTCCCGATGTTATTCAGTCTTTGCATTGAACAAGCTGTGAAGTACACCAACTAGAAATTTGGATAAGGGGTTGAGCACAGGGTGAAGAATTAGAAACTTTTTAGCTTTGCCGATGATATTGTAATTCTGTCAGAGAAGGCAAAATACTTGGAACAGCAACTGAACGGGAAGAGGTAGAAAGTGTAACTTTTTTAAGATTTTTATTGAGACCAGTTTATTTCCTTGAAAGGTTTCCAGTTCTTGTTGACAGGTAAGAACCTGCAGAGACAGGTTACAGCAGGCCCACGATTTCAGCAAGTGTTGCTGAGCTATTATTGTTCCAACGGTAGAATTGCTGAAGAAGGGAAGCCTTAAAGTGGACCTTGTTCACGATTCTCGGCCAAAAAGGATGCGTAGAAGACTCACGTGGTTACTGAGACGCGGTCGCACCAGGAAACAGAGTGGGTAGCTTTTCTCTCTTGCTTTACGGCCCTCGACTAGCTAACACGTACTTCTTCCGCTCTCCTGTTCCTATTCCGGATTCTCAGTCAGAACTACCCTTTCGACGACTACTCTTTCGAGCAGGGGGGTGAGCCCCCAGTACCACATCTACCCCCCAGTCGTAATCTTGGTTGAATAAACTCTAATGGATACATTTGAGGCAAAACATCTGTATTTATTTCGACCACTTGGATGCCCACAACAGCCTCTGCTCGTGCCCTGTCAGGTATTTGCCTGGAGTGTATCATAGAATGAAATCAAACTTGAAAGATAAGCAACTGAGAAAAGAAGAATAGAGGTACTACAGAAGGATGCTGAACGTTGATGCACAGATCGAATAACTAATGAAGAGATACTGGATTGAATTTCGGGAAAAAGAAATATATGAAACATCTTGAGTTAAAGAAGAGATCAATTAGTAGGAGCCATCCTGAGGAATCAAGGAATTGCCAGTTTGGTTATTGAGTGTAGCGAGGGTGGGGTGGGGGGATAAAATTGTAGAGGGAGACTACGAGATGACTGCGGTGAATAGGTTGAAACAGACGTAGGTTGCAGTAGTTACTCAGAGGTGAATAGGCTCCCACCGGATAAAGCACCATGAGAAGCTGCATCAAGCCAGTCCTCGGACTGAACACCGCAACAGGCTAATACCTCATAAAGGGATCTAGTGTTCACTAATAAGTACCAAAAAGACGTTAATTCACCGACGCCTGTCTGTCTTTTTACTGGTATAGTTAGCGGTGTTTCAACAAATACTGGTACATATTTTACTCAGTATCTAGAAAAATTACTGTGGGAGAAAAGCAAGTGTAGGAGAAGAAGAATGCGCGCGCGCGCGCGTTTGTGTGTGTGTGTGTGTGTGTGTGTGTGTGTGCGGTGTGTGAGTGCGTGTGTTCTATGGCGAGTGACATTTAAAAAATAGCTCTGCCGCCGGGAGGCATTTTAGTCAAACCTAAAATACATTTTATTTATTATTTGGAAAAATATGGTGGGTGTAAGACACCCATAGCGTCAATATAGGAAGAGGGAGGGAAGTACGGCAGGAAAGACGATAACACGTCTAAATAACAATAACGACCTCTATTAGTGGCGGTTACATAGTGTGACTGAGCTGCCCCTGCCGATATCGGTTTATGCAAACTGCAATGTTACATTTGGCCTTCAAAATCCGCTTGCGAGATTTTCATATTATCTCGCTTGTCGTACGCTACTAGTCCTAGAGAAAAAATGAACATAACTTTTTTGTAGGAAATTTAATGTAGTTAAATTTTATACTGAAGTACGTTTTCACAAGAGACCGTAGTTTTCGAGTTATTCACGAAAAACATAGAAAAGTGACCTTGAAACACACTCCCACTGCCAAACTCACCCCACACCGGTCAGGATTTACTATAGGCTGTTCATGGCAGTCCCTCCTACCACTTTATAAAAATTTGCGACTGCACGAATTATTTCGCAGATTCGACCTTTTCTTGGTCTTCATTGACTTGCTTTATTAGGTCATCAGCGTGATAGAGCACTTACAGATTGTAAACTTGCCTTCTGTATAAATTTTACGAAACAATTTTGTGAATTTTATCAGCATAAAATAAAGAATTACACCGTTGTATTCGTTAGGCCTAACGTTTACAATATCCTCACTTACACGTTTAAATTAATAATGTTAACGAAATATCCAAATGTTCTGGTAGCGTAGTAGCCAATCGATAGAGACCAAAAAAGATTGAATATCAGGAATAGTTCGTGCAGTCGTAAATTTTTGTACTCTGACAGGAGGAGTGCCACGAACAACATACTAGAAATCCTGACTCGTGACGGATGAATGTGGGGTGGAAAGCGCGTTTAAAGGTCACTTCTGTACATTTTTCTTGAATAACTCGAAAACCGTTTCCTCCAGAGGAAACGTATCCCAGTACAAAATTTAACTACAATAAATTTCCTACAAAAAGGGTCCTGTTCAATTTTTCTGTAGGACTCATAGTTTGCGCGTAGAAAGCGAGAGAATATGAAAATCTCGTGCGGGATTTTCGAAGGCCAGGTACAGAATTGCGGGCTGCATAAAAAGACAGCTGAATCATCGTGTACAGATTTCTTGTTTGCCAGGGTGACTACTTATACTACTCTAAGTTTCATCAAAAAGAACACACAAAAGATGCCCCTAGGAAGAGCTAAATGTGCACGAAAGTGTAGTACTGGTGACGACTTCATTCTAAGTGCCCTAATCAAAAACGTTTATTCGCCCCGTAGCATTCTGATCAATGATTTCTTGATTAAGTGACTCAGGCTACCTGTATACAGACTTCATTCACGTCCATCTTCACCGGAGTATCTGCGCACAGTTTCGATGGTTGTGCTGTTGCATTCTACCAGGTATTACGCTGCGGGTTGTGAGCAACAGGTAGCGATCACGTCTGGCTGTAAACACCTCTTGATACTTGCAGTTGTCACTGGCTAACTTCCATCACATCAATGACTCGGTATCCTGAAAAATCACGTGCCAAGGCCTTACACTAGCTTCAATGGTATTGTTGTGAGCGTCAACGCTGAACACCGACCTCCTGGAGCTACGGCACTCGCCGATCTGGCATCAATCAGGTCTGAGAAAAAGACTTCTCTTGCTGTCGTAAAAGTGAGTAACTACCGGCCTCTGTGGTTAGAGGATAGTTTCGCTGTCTCGTAAAGTGGAGATCGCGGGTTTGAGTCCTTCCGTAAGTGTCGGTATAGGCGGGAGTTTTCATTGTTCCGTTACTGTTTATACGTTGTATGGATGATGCGTCAAATGATGCAAATGCAGTGTGTAGTGTATAAACGTATATTTCATTTGTACAAATGAAATGTACTCTCTAGATACATAAAGAACGTAGTTTGTACGGTAAGTTGGGCTGAACCTTACAGTTTGGGCTTGGCTGAAAGCACGATAGAGGACAATCGGAGGCCATTTAAAAAACTATATTTTCGCAGGATGAAAACTGATATCTTGACTTGCCCGCTGATTGCTTTCAAAAATGTGTTTCATCGATTTACCTACTCTTTCAATCCAAGATTTGGGCAGAAAAACGTACCGCATAAAACGTATAAACTTTTGTTTATTATTCACCTAGTTATGTCTCCATCGTCGTCATAGAATGACACCACAGAAGTTCGTGATTTACTTTGTCTAAGATCACAATAACAGACGAAGAAACGACTATTTTCTTCAGTTAAAAAAAAAGGACTACTTGTTGATGTACAAAGACTTAGAAAGGACCCTTGAGAAAGGTTTATATGAAAGATTGTGTAGGAAACAAACAAGACAACCTTCCGTTAACATGACTTGTCCAGTGGAAGAATACGTGCAAAAAATTATTCGAAAGGAATACCGTAGCAGATGAGCTTCAGTAAACCATTGATAGGGAGTCGAACGAAATTTAAAAATAAAGCGTACATTACTGTCAACATCAAAGACACCACAATGCTTTGCGAAAAATAAGCTCCGTTACGTCTTAAGCACGTAACTGTGTATAAGAAAAAGATGAAAATTAATGAAATGTGCAAACGTAAAGTATAAAGTAAGAACAGGTACAAACCAATTGAATGCAACCACATCACCACGTTAGGGTAAAGCCTACGAGCTGATGAGCTAATTGAATCGCACAGCTACCCAGTGAGAAGATGACGCACCGAGGGAATTTTAAAAATATTAGGCGTAGGTTTCAGTACTGACAAAGAAGATTCAGTTACACACTCTACAATGTTTTCGGCGGACAATGTAAGAGAAAGAAGTGACGTGTGAACTTATACAGCTATGTACGGGCACGAGTTGGCTATTAGTATCTCTCTGTATGTAATCAGGGATGCAGATTATTCTTGAAACCACAGAAAGTCGCCCACTGTAATTTAAAAGGATCCTGGTAATCTATTATGCTTATCACACGTATACGACGTCTGTAAAAGAAATACGGTAAACATAATGATATTGTAATTGTCTGATCCTAATTACACGTATAGAAGACACAAAATGTCAAAGAAAATTGGAGAGTACATGTTAATGATGAGTCGTAGAGATCCTGCGTGGAAAATCAATAATACCGTTACGTTCAAATGCAAAGTAGAACATCATGAATAAAAGAGCACGCGCTCCTGGAGAACCGATGTGAACAAATAGAGCTGCTCGAACGAGTACAGAAAACTCAGTTCCCGGTAGTGAAATAATTATAATACGCAGCACTAGCTGGAGAGCAGAACCGGTAGGGTAGTTCCTGATCAACAGACTGCGCGTCAGTGTTCTTACACTTCTCCGCAATATTTAATGGAGTGAGGGAATGTGTTATAGATTATTATCATCAAATGGTTCAAATGGCTCTGAGCACTATGGGACTTAACAGCTGTGGTCATCAGTCCCCTAGAACTTAGAACTACTTAAACCTAACTAACCTAAGGACATCACACACATCCATGCCCGAGGCAGGATTCGAACCTGCGACCGTAGCAGTCACGCGTATGATGATCAGTCCGTCTGAGAAGGCTGGTGAGGTAGCTGGCCCACTTAACGACATGCGGGTGGAAAATACTATACGCTAATCCAGAAGCATTTTGCGGCTTCGCTGCATAACACTCTCCGACATAGTACACAAAGCAGCAGAAATTAACTCAATAAAGACTACCACAACTACAAGGAGGATACGGAATACTTACTGAACGAATATGATGGACATATTAACGTCCTTCCCCAGACAAACAGCTAAACCAAAGCATAAATATATTTACCCTCCTAGGACGACAGCCCAGAAATACGCATGATACACATCCAGAATTCATGAATGACGAGACTAACAACAAACAACCCAGTTCTTGCACACCATCTACAGCGACAAGTAGTAAATAACGAGGATGACTTACATGCTAATGTTGTCAAGACACACTACTGCTAATGCTGCCCATACAAATAAGATCAAAGTAGCTTCTTCGAGCAAGTTGGTGCAGTGGTTAACCCAATGGCTTCGCATTCGTGAGGGCTGGGGTTCATATCCCTTTACGGCCATCCAGATCCCCTACATCGATTATCCTAGAACACTTAAGGGGGGAAAATATTACATTGTTGCTAAACAATCGTAAATTTTACTACTCCATATTTTATTCAAAGGAAGTCATAAATTATAATTTGTGTACCAGTTAATTACACTTATAAGGCCTCCAGTGGTATGTCACTTACAAAATAAATACAAACGTCTTGTTTTATTCCCTATAAGGACAAAACCAGATTGGCGGGAATCGCGAATTGGTACCAACTGCGTTCATTAATTTTAGGAGGTTTAATAATCGAGGGTTAAGGCTAATGGGGGACTGGTTTCTTTGAAAAGGACGTGACCGAATTGTACTACATTATTGTCCAAGCCAAGTTTCTACTTCGTCTCTGGTGATCTCAGCATTGACAGGACGCTAAACTTTAACTCTCTTCCTTCCCTTTCCAAAGAGGTTCTGATAATCTCCTATCACATTTAATTCAAGCACCGCTCTACACTGTCCATCAGGAAAAGAACAGATTTCCTCAAGAGAAAGTATTAAATTTGAAATCCATAAACATTTTAACTAAGAATGCTAGCTTAGTTTTAAATAACCAAGCACAATTTCATTTTTTCCTCCGTTAAATAACTTTTCAGTAATGCAATATACAGCAATATGACAATTATCATAATTAATTGTTGGCAATGTAACGGTACCTTTCATAGTGTAAAAATGTAATAATTCCTTGTAAACAATCTGTATCTGTATTAGTTGTGTCTCTGTAAGTCATCGCCGGACGAAGTGGCCGTGCGGTTAAAGGCGCTGCAGTCTGGAACCGCAAGACCGCTACGGTCGCAGGTTCGAATCCTGCCTCGGGCATGGATGTTTGTGATGTCCTTAGGTTAGTTAGGTTTAACTAGTTCTAAGTTCTAGAGGACTAATGACCTCAGCAGTTGAGTCCCATAGTGCTCAGAGCCCTTTGAACCATTTCTGTAAGTCATCCGTCATTTTATGTATGGATGCGACATTCAACTGTCACCTGAAGACGGCCTATGAAACCGAAAAACTGTTTCTAGTTAAATAAATAACAATATAGAATACCAGCATATCAGCAGTGAGTTCCTTTTTGTTGTTAAGAGAAAAAATACCGCGTTTAGTAATTTAAAGGTTCTTTAGTCACTGCAGAACATATTATGTAAACAAGGAAATATCTGAAAAAACCAAAGGATCCGCAGAGTAGGTCGATATTATGGTTGGTTTACTTCGCTTCTGGAAGGAGGGTCTATATGTCGTACAGTCTAGTAAAACAGAGAGAACTCGAGCGTACTTTTTCTAAAAGGACATCATATTCGTCGTTGACTGTTGAAATTATTTGTTTCACAATTGCAATTTCGGCCTTTGAGCCATTTTCAAGTGGTACTCCAAAAGCTAAAAGAATACAAAAATGAAGCACGGAGTGCACTCGTATATATGTAGACAGTGGTACATTACAAAAATGGTGAAAATAATACATCATTTACATTTTTCTTCTGCGCATGTCAGACTTTAAAATCCTCTGTCAGTGTGTACATGTCATACTCAAAAATAGAAATACGGTAACATCAGACGTGTGCGAAGTCCTGTACATCGAGAAATGATGCCAATTGTGTGACATGTTACCAATGTTAATTGGTTTGTAGTGATTTACGTGAATAATGTTCAAAAAAATGTTCAAATGTGTGTGAAATCTTATGGGATTTAACTGCTAAGGTCATCAGTCCCTAAGCTTACACTCTACTTAACCTAAATTTTCCTAAGGACAAACACACACACCCATGCCCGAGGGAGGACTCGAACCTCCGCCGGGACCAGCCGCTGAATAATGTTAACATTTTATGTAATTTACATCATTTCACGATGTACAGAGCTTCCCACTCGTCTGATTTTACTGTATGTCTATAGTGAAAAGGCCTATTCTTGACGATGACAGGTATACGGACCGGAATATTTTGAAGTACAATATGTATTGAAGCAAAATGTAAGAGATGTATTATTTTCACCATTATTGTAATAATACCTCTGTCTACATGATATGTTTGTGTAGTTTCTTTTATACACAAGTACTCTGCTTAATTTTTGTATTACTTTAGCTTTTGCAGTACCACTTCCAAACGGCCCAAGGCCGACAATGCAGTTGTGAAGTAAATAATTTCTACAGTCAACGGCGAACATGATGTCCTTTAAAATATTCTACATGATTGTCAACCCCGCCCATGAAAATTTAATCAGACGACAATACTAATGGTGCAACAGACAGCGGCGGATAGGAAAGATTGAGGAGCTACCGAAATGTTGCAATTACAGGAAGATTCATTTTCAGAAGCTTCAAAGAAGAAAAAGAAAGCAAACAAAAAGGTACGTCGCTTTCGAACGCAAAAAAAGACACATTCGCCTCGTATGTCATTACGTGGAAAGAGACTTCAGGTTTAAAAGACTGGGTAGCATAGCCACATCCTGGTACGCTTTCTTAGCCGTAGAACCGGAAACCTAGGGCGGATGTGAAGAAAAAGTGTCCCTGTTATGCGCTCCCGGAAGTAGGTGTCGACACGGACGAAGGGGTGCGAGCGACACTGAACTTGCCTTGACGAAGAAGTCGGCCATTGGTGGCGTCTCGGGCGTCCTCTGGGTGTTCAGTGCGTGTCGTGTGGCGGCGCGCGAGGCACTGCCGGGTATTTGTGGCGGCCCAGCGCGCCGCTGCAGTTGAGTGTGGCCAGCAGGCCGTGCAAGGCGGGGGGGGGGGGGGGGGGACGCAAGAGTGTCATCACAGCACAGCGCCGCGACGCCTCGAGCGCTTGTGGGCTGCTTGCGCCACCACAGGTGGCAAGCCTGTTCCTCGGGGTGTCCGGCTAGCCAGCAGCCCTTTTACTCTGTGCTACGTGCCCTTAGCGCTAGGATTTCACCCGGAACAAGTCCCGCCCATTCACCCCCCTCCATGCCTATCCACAGTGTAAGGCCCTCCCCTAAACAGCCGCCAGTTCCGCAATCTGAAAACTACATCAAAATTGTTAGCATATGTAACACTCTGATGAAATTCAGTAATTATAAGAAATTTAAGTTTTTCTGGATAGTAATATAATATGAGTCTGCATATTAAAGAAATAAAAATTGTTATAGAGAATTGAAAGCATCGGCAGTAATAGAAAACAAAAAATAACGTGATGTTTTTTTTAAGGGCAATAAGGACAAATTTTCATTAACTAACTCACTTATTATAATACGTTTATTTGAGGAAAACAGCAGAGCAAACATACAATGCGAAAAAAATGGTCTTGAATTTGTCATGTCGGTAGTAAAGCCACAGATGCAGTCGAATAACTCTGTTGTCTAAAATCAACGTTATATAGAAATAGGTCAAAGTTGTTTTGTTTATGTAGGCCCTCATAGTAGCTCACGAAATGTAAAGAATATAAGAATGCCGTAAAGTAGAAATGCCTAATGAAAGCAATAATATATTTGCTTATGTGACATATTTCGTTAGTATTTGCAGCGATAATTGGTTAATTTTAACTTGTAAATTCTTCCAATGCCATACCTGCGCATTATAAAAGCGGTTACAAAGAATTGTGGCTATTTCTGTGTGATTAGTGTCCTACATGCTGTTGCAAACGTCTCAGGAAAATAATCTGTCGCTATTCTTTGTCCTGTCTGTTTCTAACCAAAAGGTTTATTAATTTCGTAAATGTCATTCAAACAAAAATTCAAATGGCTCTGAGCACTTACCATATGAAGTCATCAGTCCCCTAGACTTAGGACTACTTAAACCTAACCTAAGCACAGCACACACATCCATGCCCGAGGCAGGATTCCAACCTGCGACCGTAGCAGCAGCGCGGTTCCGGATTAAGCGCCTTTTTTTTATCTCATTTTGTTCGCTGTTGTTCGTTGCATCTACTCGGGGCGGACGTCATATGACATCCCTTGAAGTTCGCTGTTGATCGATCAGCTCAATTTATTTTATTACAGAGGGCTGCTAACCCTCTTACCGAACACGCTGAGCTAATGCACCGGCTAACGCCTAGAACCGCTCGGCCACCTCGGCCGGCTCATTCAAACCATTTTTTAACAATAATAATGATGATGTGTATGTTTGTCACAGAGCAGTTAATGGTGCAGTGTCGACGGCTGTAAAACGTCCTCATGCTGTGTTAGTTCTTCTTCCACCCCTAAAACTTTTCAGCAAAACTATTCAGTGAATAAAACGCAAAAACAGCTTGGATCGATCTAGCAATAACAAAGTAATTTTGATGCGCTCTGGAAGTATAGTGAACATTGTTGCTTGTTTGACATGTACTGTCTGAGTTCCGAAACTTAAGTGTCAAGTATACTGTGGTTCCTCTTCCTCCAAGCAAATTATTCTTTGAGGGTAGGTTTTTCCTGTTTTAGCTTTGGGTGCTTTTTCTCACATAGAAGTATGTTTCTTCATAGGCTATTCGTCTGAATACTGATTTCTCGTATTTAAAGAATTAAGTGGTAAATTGTTTTCTCTTATATTTGCTGTGGAAGTACCTGGCACAGCTGATGCCAATTGTGCACGTTTTTTGTAACGTGTCTTTTAACTATCTGGCAAAATTTAAGACCTAGCAAGATATTAATTCAACATTCACTCCAAGTGCAGCCGAACGCGGTAAACCACGTGGGTCAACTGAAACGATGCCCAGGCGCCGAACAAAGACCGGGAAAAGCGGGGGTGAGTGGGCGGGACTTGTTCCGGGGGGATGAGTGGGCGGGACTTGTTCCGGGTGCAACCCTAACGCTAACGATTCCTCTCTGTGCTCCACATTAAAGTGTATTCACTGCATGTGACATAAGGTGTCTCTTGCATACCTACATCTTTGGGACAGGCGGGAAAAGTGACCATGGCGGGCAAAATGGCAATTCGCGCAGGGGCTATGAGGTGCCTGCGTCACTCGGGCTATGTCTCAGCTTACTCTCCATGGAGGGCTCTGTCAATCCGAGAAACCTAATCTGTCTGCTGTGCCGATCCTCAGAGTTATAATGATTGTTGTGGATTTTATGAGGGGCGTTCAGTATGTAATGCAACACATCTTTTCTTCAGAGAGCTGGTCGGTTTTATTCAGGATTCCGATAGACCATATTATGCCCCACTCTTTTGGCTACAAAACTCTATTTTTGAACATAATCTCTGTTCAATGCGATGGCCTGACGCAATCTTACCGGAAAGGCCTGAATGACCGAATAGTACCACTCTGCATCAACAACCTCCCCATCACTCATACACCGTTCCCAGTAGAGTGCATCCTTCATTGGGCCAAACAGACGGAAGTATGTGCGAGATTCGGGCTGCTGGGTGGGTGAGAAAGAACAGTCCAATGAAGTTTTGTGAGCTCCTATCGGGTGCGCAGACTTGTGCGGGACCTCGCGTTGTCATGGAGAAGTTCATTTTCGTGGCAATGAACACGCTGAAGTCGTTTATTCAATTTCATGAAGGTAGCGCAATACACTTCAGAGCTGATCGTTGCACCATGAGGGAGGGCCCCTCCAGAGTCCTTGAAGGCCGTCGCCATGACTTCACCTGCTGAGGCTGCGCCTCTGAACTTTTTCTTCGGAGAAGAGATGTTGTGGAGCCACTCCATGCATTGAAGTTTTGTTTCCGGTTCGAGGTGGTGAACCCATGTTTCACGCCCCTGGCAATGTTCGAAAAAAAATTGTCACGATCAGCCCCGTAACGGGCAAGCAACTCCGCACAGGTAGTTCGTCGTTGCTCTTTATGCTCTTCTGTTAGGCGATGAGGAACCAGGCTGGCACAAATCTTTGAGTGCCCCAATTGGTGGGCGAGTGTATCAACATTACCAACAGACATCTAGCTGAGCGGCGAAATGTTTCACTGTGTTCCATCGATCTCCTCAAATGAGAGTGTCCGCACGTTTCAACACTGCAGGACTCGCTCGCAGCTGTGTGTGACCGGCCAGCACGCGGGAGATCAACCAGCTTTGCGCGACATTGTTCTGATGACGACAGACGCCTCGCACACCGGCTCTCCGTGCTTTTGGTCACTGCCCGGTCTCCGTAGACATTCTGCCAGCGCCTATGAATATCTGCGATGTTCTAATTTTCCACCAAAAGAAACTCAATGACAGTTCTTTGCTTCGAACGCACTTGCGTTACAGATAACATTTTGAAGGCTATGTATAGCGGCGTTTCCTATATCAAAAACGGAAAGCATCCGACGAGAAGAAGGGTAGAAAAAAATTGCGAAAATCAGGAACCACAACCCTAGAAGAACTCTCCCTGATGACAACGATGAAGATAGTGGGTGCAGCTACAACGAAGAAAACGTTCAAATTCAATGCCAGAAGACCAGTGGACTAAGTACGAATTGTGTTCCCTCTAGGCTCACGCTCTGTACAGGGTTTCAGGAACACGTTTAAATTTTACCTGTATCACAATAAAATATATTTAGTTCTCTGTTAAAACAGTTCCTTATCCCTTATTTTTGAGTTTAAAGCTAAGTGGCCACTTTGCCGGCTCATGCAGCGGAAAATTGTTTTGTCGCTTTGTGAGAATTGAACTGCTTAAGTACTCAATTTGATCCTAAGGTGATAAAACTATTCAACATTCTACTTCAGGAACTGTAATTATAATCACTGATTTCTATATATTTCCGTCACTGCTACTCAGTCTAAAAAATGGGTATACCTTCGGCTGGACATTTTGGCCCGGCTATCGGCTGCTTGTTGTTGCGGTCTGCAGTCCAAACACTGGTCTGATGCAGCCCTCAACGTTAGTACCGTGTGTTAAGTCTTCTCACGTCTGCGTAACTAGCGCAGCCTCCATCCATTTCAAACTCCGTACTACATTCAGACCTTGTTCTCCCTCTATAGTTTTTTCTCTCCATTCCTCTCTGCATTAATGTATTTGTTCCTTGGTGTATCGGGATGTGTCTTATCAAACAAGCCCTTCTTTTAGTCAAGTAATGCCATAAATTTCTTCTTTCCTCAATTCGATTCAGTGCTTTCTCATCAGTTACTCGATCTACCCGTATAATCCACAGCATATTTATTTAGCATCATGGTTCAAGAGCTTCTATCCTCTTCGTGTCTGACCTGTTTATCGCTTACGTTTGACTTCCATACAAGGCTACACTCCAAGCAAATACATTAAGAAGAAGAGTTCATAACATTTCCATTTATACTTGATGTTAACAAATATCCCTTTTTCAGAAATGATCTTCTTGCTGCAGCCAGTCTGAATCTCATATAGTCTCTACTTCGGCCTCATAACCCTTTGATTCGCGACTACATGAAAATAAATATAATTTTGAAATTTTTACTAATGTAACCTTTATTATCATAGTAAGCAATGAATACAAAAGAAATTGGCAAAAAAGAAAGCAGTCCATTATTTTGAGAAGATGGTTTAACTTTCGCTCCTCTAGGACATACAGTTTGTAACCACCCTTCATTTCATGTATATATTTGAAAACAAATCCACATTTTTTTCTCGATACAGTCCCACATCTCCAAACTGACATGAACCAGTAATACCTAAAACAAAATTCAGTTTTACATAACAAGCAAAAGTGGACCTAAAATTTAATAAATTTTTTATCGAAACTATATACTACCACTCAGCTGTACTGCAAACTCTAATTTAAAACAGCTCCAGGTTTACTTACTTTCACTTTCATTGGCCTCCTCAGTATGATCATTATAAAAAACCGCATGTCACTTTCTCCTACAGTCACGTAGCGTAATTTCCGCGCTGATTCTTGCTTTAGACGCTTTAAGTAACTGCTACAATGCACTACATTCCCAGAACTATATCAATGTACCATCAGATGTCTCCGTCTAGCAGCAGCATCTGTGGTTGCATACTGGAAGCTCTGATACTTCAAAAAAATTATAAAACGGTGGTTTTAGGAAGAAAGCACTGGTACTCAAAGGGTTAATGACAGTCATCATCCACTTGTAGTGTCTCATTGCCTTATCTAATTCCCTCACCATCGCCTGATTTGCAATTATCCGCGTTTAAAGAGATCCCATATAATACTTCAGGTGGGAATACTGTCCAAGTCTTTCTGCTTTATCCTGTAGACGTCCAACATTGATAATAGCAATACTACTAGTAGTAGTAGTAGTAGTAGTAATTGTAGTAGTTGTTGTAGTAGTAACAGTAATAATTTTACTCATTTGTGGATCATACTTGCAAGGATGTTGGAGATAACTTTATTACAGTTTAAGGATAAAAAACAGAATTCACATATATAGGCATGTAAACACTTACGGTTATGGTCTGTAAAGGATGAGGAACGTTGTCGATGTGGCCTTATAGCAGGAACCATCCAAGAATTCGCCTTAAGAAAAACCGAAATCAGGATGGTCGGATGGAGATTAGAACCTCCGTAACACAAGACCAGTCTGTTAAAAACTGCGCAACCTACCAACGCATTTATCTCTAGAGTACAATACTACCTTGTTTCCAAATTCTTCAAAATGGTTCAAATGGCTCTGAGCACTGTGGGACTTAATTTCTGAGGTCATCAGTCCCCTAGAACTTAGAACTACCTAAACCTAACTAACCTAAGGACACCACACACATTCATGCACGAGGCAGGATTCGAACCTGCACCCGCAGCGGTCGCGCGGTTCCAGACAGTAGCGCCTAGGACCGCTCGGCCACTCCGGCTGGCTACAAATTCTTCCAAACAAGTTATTTCTCAATGTAAAATAACTTAAAAAATTAAAATTTGACGTCAGGACCATGAATATCATGCTTAGCTTCGATTTTGTGTGCCATAACTTCGCTTTTGCTTGTCTGAAAAACTGAATAAGCATTCCTCCATAATGAGTGACGTTTAGAGCTCAGAATGTGTGTAAGATGTCATTGTTATCCATAGCAGAACTCTACTGTAAGGTGTAAGGTGGCAGGCAAATCCAACACCTTCCATGAAAACCCTGACATGATAAGCAAATCCAGTAGTATGTCACATAGCTCCAAATAAATCGTGACATTAAATTAACCAAAGTAATACGAGTAACGAGTGAGCAAATGGAATACCATAGACTAACACAAGAATGCCTAAATGCATGTCATACCTTCCCACCGTGAGACAGACGCAGTTCCGAGGGGAGAAACGAGAACAGAAGCCGAGAGCAGAACCGTGCTAAGTTGAAGGCCCTACGATAAGGGACGGACACAAACGTCGCCAGCTAACAGCTAGGACCACCCCCCAGCCCATGTCAAAAGCTAGAGCCCTCCAGAAGAACAGTATAGAACTTACGATAACACTAAAAGGACCACACCAGCTGCAAGTTTTAGCGTGAGACTTTTTCGCGCCTCTGTTACGTCAGGACCACCCCCCAGCCCATGTTAAAAGATAGAGCCCTCCAGAAGAACAGTATAGATCTTACGATAACACTAAAAGGACCACACCAGCTGCAAGTTTTAGCGTGAGACTTTTTCGCGTCTCTGTTACGTTGCAAACTTTAAAAACATGGCCCCACCACGGAAAGTATAACGTTTCTCATTGGATAGACAGAATTTTGTAGGCAGAGCTTAAGGTTAACATTGAGACCCTGATTGGTCAGATGAAAACACAGCCAGATAGTTTTTTTAAACCAACTTCGGTAAATTGTAGCAAGGAGAAGTTAGGAGAGAGTTGCTTCCGAGACGGCAAGGTGAGCGGAGCTGTGCTGCCCGACGCCCCCTGACGAACACCGACAAGGTAATGAACGCACGCGATGCCGCATAACAGCGCATAAAGCTTCACTCAGAACTGCAGAAGTCTCATCTGTTACACCCCCTTTTTGCGTAATACTAGTGTCGATCGTCAATTAAAGCTCATCGTATTCACATTTGCTACGTAAGTAAAAATCTGAAACGCGATGATTTTTCTGTTATATAGTTACTGAGAAGCCACATCAGCCACTGTAATTTACGACAAGTTAGATACGTAATTAAAGATAATTGAGGGTCACTGTAGACCATTTTGATAGTTTTCTCTTTTGTGAAACTTAATTTAAACCTAGATTATAGATGTGATATGGCATAGGCCATCCTTCGATCCATTGTAGAACTTGGAAACCCACTCAGGGTATATTGGTTCACATTTTTGTTGAACGCAGTTGGTTTTTATCATCCTGTATTAAAACATTTCCTTTTATCAATAGTCCAATTTATAAACAATGTTTTGTGAGTAGAATAAAATTTCCAATGGTAAACTTAACTGCTTTTTCGACGTTATTTTACCAGCTAACTAAAAATAGGAATGCCTTGAACCCCTTCCACTAAATTTAGTTAGTATTAAGATTCTTTTACAGGGAGTGCAGTGGAGCTGACGCTGAAATCATTAAGTATTTGGTTATATCATCGCTAGTCTCACTGAACTCTTCTGAACTCTACATGTCATGTGTGGTCTGACGTCTCCTTTCCAGCAACAGGTCCCAGGTTCAAACTAGTCAATTCCCTAAAAAACACACTCAGAGCGTCGTTGCGCGAAAGTGGTAGGGAGACACGATATAGAACAAACAGACACCACACTGAATGTTAGAAAATGGCGACCCTGCCAGAATGGTAAAATACCATGATTGAAGGTCGGCCACATGCCTAACTAGGTCAGAAAAATACCCTGTTAAAAAATTTTCGAAATAAAATTTTTTTTTTGAAAGGCATAAATAGTTGAAAACAGTAGCTGCAGCGATAGGTAGTAATAAAGAATTCAATAAAAAGTGCGACATTCTAGCAGAGACAATAGCATAATTAAGTTATGAATTTTAAAAATTGTTAGAATTTAGTTTTCTCCTCAATGCAAGCGCACAGGTGGCGGATGCATCGTTGACAAGTTGGTTCTGACCCAACAAATAAGTGAATGGAATGTCAGTCTTGGGTATAATAAGTGTCAAGTCGTGTGAACAAAAAGTTTATAAAACGCGTGAGATCGTATGAGCGCATGTTGACTAGAAGTAGGCGCGTGAATTGCTTTTAAAACAGAAAATAAGGGATTCGGAAAGATTAGCAATGGCAGATCGAGACCTTGAGGCGAATTGAGGTAGAGACCCAGCACGAAAATAGACAGAGAATAGAGGACAGTACAACAGACGATGCAGAATCGCGAGAAATACGACATATAACGCACCATAACGAGAATAATGTACGTCAAGGCATAGAAAACATAAGTCAGCATACGACAGAGGAGCAGGGAAGTAGAGAGACAGTCGATGACGATTCTAACTTGCGTCGTGAATACGTAGAACCCATAATACAAACAATCAGAGCTCCCTCACCACAGAGTACAAGAAGTGCGAGCAGGAACGTGTCACAGCACAGTTCAATGCAATCGGTTGCGAACCAACACTTGGGCGAAAACACAGAGCGTAGGACGTCGGAACGCAGTAGGAACCACCAATCTGGCAGAATTATTAGAACAAATTACGGAAACCATGACAAGGCAAAATAAAGACATAGCGAACACAATTCAAATTCTGAATGCAGAAACCACGAGACAAATGCGTGAGATTAAAGAACAAAACAAAAAAATTCAGTTACACCTAAGTCATACTGAATACGGGGGAAAAGAATCTCGAGAAGTGCTAGGAAACTTAATAACAGGTCACAATCAATTGAGAACAGACATTCACAAGGTACAAGCGGACGTACAAACATTGCGTAATGACATTCAGGACGAGATCAAAACATTACGTAACAACACCCAGGGAGAAGCCAAGAAACTAGAAAAAAATGGCTCTGAGCACTATGGGACTTAACTGCTGAGGTCAGTAGTCCCCTAGAACGTAGAACTAGTTAAACCTAACTAACCTAAGGACATCACGAACATCCATGCCCGAGGCAGGATTCGAACCTGCGACCGTAGCGGTGTTGCGGTTCCAGACTGCAGCGCCTTTAACCGCACGGCCACTTCGGCCGGCCAAGAAACTAGAGAAACAGGTAAACGAAATTACTAGACAAGCAGCAGGTACAGCGCGTGAAGTTGTTGTAAACAGTGTGTTACACAAACGTATCACAAAAGCAGCGCTGAAAAGATATGATAACCGCATAGTCAAAATAGAAGCGCGAACGAAGCGACAATTTCAGAAATTGCGAACAGAGTTGTTGCAAACCATTGAAGAGCGCAGTGAACAGGATCGAACAAGCACAGAGTCTCCAACCACATCCGTATCTGTAACAGCACCGGAAAAACAAGCAATTAACGAAGATATTACGCATTTGCGATTCCAATCACAGGCGGAAAGTAACATACGTGAAATCAGACAGCCTGCACAGCAACAAACTCTTTTCGAAATTCTTGATGAACAAACGTCATCACAAACACATGCGGAACCATAAATGCATGTTTCAAGACAGTTTGGATCGTGCAATGTAGCAGCAAAGTTAGCCAGACAAGATACCGAACCAATACCTGACAATGGAAAGCCAGGTCGCGAAGAGTACAGTGCAATGCATTAAGCTACACGTTCACAACCGATGGAAGAAAATTATTGCGTACCACTCCAACGATACTACGCAAGGGTAGGCGAAAGTTACAGTGGTCAATATCCAATGGATCTACCACAACCGGAAAGAACGACGGGAGAAATGATCAGAAACAAAAGTGGCGAAAAATCGCGAATTTCATATGGAACTATGACGAAGTACGACAACGATAATTTCCTCACAGTCAGAAAATTTCAACACTTTCGAGAAGGAAACTCATTACATCCACGAACTTTTATTGATCAATTCCGAGTAGGATTACCAGAACACTGGACGCTAGCACACAAATTAGACTTTATATGTGCACACATGTCAGGAACAGTCGCAGAAACCATGCAGAATGTTGCAGCGACATGCCGATCGTACGAAGATTTCAGAGAGAAGTTTCTCTCGCGATATTGGTCCAGCGAAGCACAGAACAGAGTGAAGTACGAATTATTACAGAACCCATATTTTGAAAATTCAGGAAGGAAGAGTCCCGTGAAATTTTTCGAATTAATGGCAAAGAAAAATCAATGCTTAGATGTACCATACAGTGACGGAGAGTTGATTAAATTATGCGCGATGAAGCTACCTATCATTGAAATACCAGCAATCATTAGTGGGTCGTAGAGCCAATGACGTCGAAGCATTTAAAGGTATTCTAAGGGAACTAGAGTTCATATTTTCGGAAGATGACGCAAGAAAAAGACGAAGCGCACGTGAAAACGAAAGCAAAAAGCAGTGGAATCCACAAGACACAGTACGAAGAAACAATAATTACGAACCATGTGATAACTTCGCACCAAGAAGCGACAATAGATTTCAACAAAAAACCGGTTATGGATTTAGAAGAGAATATGGCAATAACTATAATTCACCCAGCACAGCAACAACTATTACGGAGGGAATAACGACAACCGGAACGGGTACTGGAGAACCAATAGACCGACAAATTATCAACAAAGAAACCACTATCAACAAGCTGAACAAGAAAAGAGAATACAGATAGAAGAGGTGGAGGTAAGACCACCAAACCCCAATAAACGTTCGAACTGACAGCTTTGGCCCATGCCAAAGAGAATGACGCACCGACCCAGGACAATTGCAGCACCTTGAACAAAGTAGTAAAAATCTTATCAAAAGAAGAGAAGAAGGAAGAAACAAATCCGCAGGGAACAGATGAAAATGAAGACAAGAAAATAACAATATCGTGTTGGGGTGAAATTAATTGGGATAATACTGACGAGGAAGATGGATTACCAGAGGCATGCACAATGAATGTAGGAGGAATGGACGAAGTAATGAGTGTTGCAGAGCTATCTGAGATGGAAACCAGGGAAAGCGAATTCAGTGAGGATAATGCGCAGTCGACAGAAGTTGAAAATAATTTACAAGTGGGCACACAACCCAACGTATATAATGAAGGAAGTTATGAAGCGATAATTAGAGCATTCAGATGCGATTATGTGGAAGTAGCAACGAAGAAGGAGAAGATAGACGAGGATGAGGAAAAAGTAGAGGATGTTGAAGAAAGCGTAAATGAAGGAAGAAATAGACAAGAGGAAATAAAAGAGAGAGAAGTAGCAGTCGAAGCTTATCCTACAGAAAATTCGAATTCACAAGGGAAATTCCTAAAAAGACTCATGTATGATTCAGTGGAGGATTCGTTGATGCAAGAAGAAGAAGAAGAACAGAACCAACTCTTTCAAATTCAACCACTTGTGAACGCCATGGTAAAGCATATCCCAGTCAATATTGTAATTGATAGCGGAAGTGAACTGACTGTGATCTCAGAAAATTTATTCATGCAATGTAATGCCAATCAGGAATTGCCAGTTCTGAAAACACGTAAGATTAAAGTAAGAGGTCCTATTAGAAACAATGCTGCGGAAGTTACGAGACAAACAAGGTTAACTCTTTCGTGTCAAGATCAAAAGATCGAAGCCAACATCGTGATTATACCCAAACTAACTGTAGATTTGATTATAGGTGCAGATTTTTTAAAATGAGAGACGAGCAATAATAGATACGGGGAAAGGTAGCGTAACATTCGGGAATGTCACACTTCTCTTTGAGCAAAAGCTAAAATTAGAAGAAACACCAGTTATAAACAAACAACTAATAATGACGCAAGATAAAGAGGATGAAGAATTAGAATGGTACGCACAAAAGGGGGAATCGCCTCAACTCATGTTAGAAGTCCATAAAGAAATCGACGAAAAACTGCGAGAAGTTCAACGTATTTCGGAACACAGTAAAAGAGAATTAGATGGTATTTTACGAGATAAAGCAGAGGTATTTTTACCTAAGACTGGCAGTATTAAACACTTTCAGTACAAGTTTGAAGATTAATTTTATTACTGGTAAATAATCAGCACAATATTTCAAGATTATGTTGCAGATAAGATCGTCAGGAGAAAGAAGAATGAAGAGAGAGGAAGGTGGGAAAAAGAAAGTAGTATCAATAAAAACAAAAACAAAAATAACACCAATAGTACCATAGATTAAGGTGAAGGGATAAAGAGTAGATAGTCTAGCAGCATGAAATACTAAAATGCTATACACCACGACACTACACAAAAAATAAAAAAACGAATTTGAGGAATTTTGTAGAAGTTAAGACTCAAAAAATCTTAGAATTGTAACATGGAAAGGGCACCGAAATTTGTAAAGCTTTTTAAGAAGATGTAAAACAATGTAGGTACTAGACATCTGTTAGATGATTATAAGTAAAACTTTTTGTAAGAACCATTGTAAAAACTCCAACAAAGACCAGATGCAATGACCCACAAGTTGCAATGTGAGAAGTATCAAGAAAGAAAAGGACGTAATTAGCAAGACACGATACCTACAAGGAAGAAGCGTCAAGAGAAGGGAAAGGACAGTGAGACCAACAGAGGGTAGCTGAAGTGGGCAGTAAATGTGCTGAACCACAGGGTGGCGGAACCGTGCTGGGACAGAAGACGGAACCACAGAGTGACGGAACACGGAAGGGACCAGTGCAGGGACTGACAAGCAAACACCGGACTTTCACCGCTCGTAAATCTCCGAACGCCCCGACTCAGCGGAGCGAGCAAAATAAGGCCCGACGAGATAACCGCTTGGGCAAGCCACCACTGGCAAAAAATATGTGTAAAAGTCACACTACTGCTATTAAACAGCACGCTGATGCACGAAACTGAAGAAAACTTCCACAAAGTAAATATGACACGCCCAAACAATTTATCAAACTGTTACTAAGAGGAGAACTACAAAGCGACTAGTTATCAATAAATATTTCCATATCCTGCCCAGAGAAGAACCAAGAAGCAAGTAAGAAGCAGAGAAAAAGCAGGAAGACAAGAAGTTGAAGATTCACAAGACTGAGACCAAGAAAGAATATGGGTGAAGAATAGACGACATACCTTCCCAAATCCCTATCCTATTGTAATCTAGTAGTCTGCGAAGTATTACAACGAAAAACAACCGCTTCCAGCGACACATAACGATGACTTTCACGCATACAAAGCCAGTAAACCACGAGATTCTGCACTCACAGCTCCATTCCATTATGGGACCTCCACAACAGCAACACACACTTGCAAAGCCAACAAGGAACGATGAACGAAGCTGTACATCAAATACTTGCCCACATCCATCTCGCTCAAGTCCATCACCTTTGTGCAAAAAACATTCGCCAACCTCATGTTTAAACATTCATAGGATTGTGTGAATGTGTGAAATCAAATTATGTGATTTAGGAATTGTGCAAAAAGAAATGTGTGAAAAACTAAATAAGTTAAGCACACCAGACAGCTAATAAACTATGAAATAACAGTCATTGACTATGGACTTAGGTAAAAAATAGACTATTGATAAAAATAAGTCATTAGTTCTGAAATGGACAGTATATAAAGAACAAAAGTAAGGCATAATAAACACTACAACTATATGCCACTTATTTTCTCCTCATAAAAATAAAAGAATAACTATATTTTACTTATTTTCTCCTTATAAAAACAAAGAATAAAAAATTATCTTGTTGGATATCCTCCCTTTTTTTAACATTTGTACTATTTGTTAGGATAATATCTCAATACTTGTGTATGTATATTTCTTTGTCAAAGCAATTCTTGGAAATAATCCTTATTTGTTAGTGTAACAACGTTGAAATGAGTGTCTAGAAACAAAAACATTTTACTTGTACATGATATTTAGAAAATGTGTTAGGAATAGATTTTACTTAATTACTACATTTATAAAAACAATATCTCTAAGAAAATCGATGTGAAAGACTCCTCACTTTCGATGACAAACTTCTTAAAAAACAAATTTCACAATTAAATAAAGAAAAAAATAATTAAAAATAATGATTATAATAAAATAAAAATATCCTTCCCTTGTCAATATAAACATATTCTTGATAATAATGTGGAAGAATATAAAAATATAAATTAGTAATACAAACTAGCATAGAACAGAATAACGTGGCTGAACAGTAGGCAACAAAATTTAGATAACGGAATAATTTTTGACTGGCTTAGACAACGATTCAATCATTGCCTAACTTCAGTACAAAAATTAAGTTTGAAGGGTGGTGATATGTAAGGTGTCAGGCAAATCCAACACCTTCCATCTGTATTCTCTTTTCTTGTTCAGCTTGTTGATAGTGGTTTCTTTGTTGATAATTTGTCAGTCTATTGGTTCTCCAGTACCCGTTCCGGTTGTCGTTATTCCCTCTGTGATAGTTGTTGCCTGGGTGAATTATAGTTATTGCCCTGACATGATAAGCAAATCCAGTAGTATGTCACATAGCTCCAAATAAATCATGACATTAAATTAACCAAAGTAATACGAGTAACGAGTGAGCAAATGGAATACCACAGACTAACACAAGAATGCCTAAATGCATGTCATACCTTCCCACTGTGAGACAGACGCAGTTCCGAGGGGAGAAACGAGAACAGAAGCCGAGAGCAGAACCGTGCTAAGCTGAAGGCCCTACGATAAAGGATGGACACAAACGTCACCAGCTAACCGCTAGGACCACCCCCCAGCCCATGTTAAAAGCTAGATCCCTCCAGAAGAACAGTATAGATCTTACGATAACGCTAAAAGGACCACACCAGCTGCAAGTTTTAGCGTGAGACTTTTTCGCGTCTCTGTTACGTCAGGACCACCCCCCAGCCCATGTTAAAAGATAGAGCCCTCCAGAAGAACAGTATAGATCTTACGATAACACTAAAAGGACCACACCAGCTGCATGTTTTAGCGTGAGACTTTTTCGCGTCTCTGTTACATTGCAAACTTTAAATACATTGCCCCACCACGAAAAGTATGAGGTTCCCCATTGGATAGACAGAATTTTTGTAGGCAGAGCTTAAGGTTAACATTGAGACCCTGATTGGTCAGATGAAAACACAGCCAGATAGATTTTTAAACCAACTTCGGTAAATTGTAGTAAGGAGAAGTTAGGAGAGAGTTGCTTCTGAGCGGAGCTGTGCTGCCCGACGCCCCCTGACGAACACCGACAAGGTAATGAATGCACACGATGCCGCATAACAGCGCATAAAGCTTCACTCAGAACTGCAGAAGTCTCATCTGTTACACCCCCTTTTTGCGTAATACTAGTGTGGATCATCAATTAAAGCTCATGGTGTTCACATTTGCCACTTGAAGTAAAAATCTGAAACGCGATGAGTTTTCTGTTATATAATTACTGAGAAGCCACATCAGCCACTATAATTTACGACAAGTTGGATACGTAATTAAAGATAATTGAGGGTCACTGTAGACCATTTTGATAGTTTTCTCTTTTGTGAAACTTAATTTAAACCTAGATTATAGATGTGATATGGCATAGGTCATCCTTCGATCCATTGTAGAACTTGGAAACCCACTCAGGGAATATTGGTTCACATTTTTGTTGAACGCAGTTGGTTTTTATCATCCTGTATTAAAACATTTCCTTTTATCAATAGTCCAATTTATAAACAATGTTTTGTGAGTAGAATAAAATTTCCAATGGTAAACTTAACTGCTTTTTCGACGTTATTTTACCAGCTAACTAAAAATAGGAAAGCCTTGAACCCCTTCCACTAAATTTAGTTAGTATTAAGATTCTTTTACAGGGAGTGCAGTGGAGCTGACGCTGAAATCATTAAGTATTTGGTTATATCATCGCTAGTCTCACTGAACTCTTCTGAACTCTACATGTCATGTGTGGTCTGACGTCTCCTTACCAGCAACAGGTCCCAGGCTCAAACTAATCAATTCCCTAAAAAACACGCTCAGAGCGTCGTTGCGCGAAAGTGGTAGGGAGACACGATATAGAACAGACAGACATCACGCCGAATGTTAGAAAGATTTTGCAGAGAGAGACTATGGTGCTATGGTGTGTTGGGAATTTACAGAGGTGTTTTATTCTTATCCACCCGTGTTACATTTTCACCATATCCCTCCTTTGTATCATCTACGTAGTTCTTCACTGAAATATGTTACTTAACACATAGCTTTTAACTGACTTTTAATTTAGATTCTCTTATCTCTATAATCTCCTTTGATAATTTATTGTCTAAATTTTATTCTTTGGAGAAAGTGCTGCTGTGAGTCTTCCATTAATTATTTCGTGGAAAAGTCCAGTCTTTTTCCATTATCTGGACTGAGCTGTTGGTTCAATAATTGCCAATAATTTCTTTTAAAATGTCCCTAGCTGATTGGTAAATGTACTCACATGCTGTATTCAAAATCTGAAATGTTGAGAACAGGTTCTTCCAATGAGCCCAATTACTATCTTTGTTTACGGTTCCTACGGCACTTTTATTTAATTTGAAAACTGTGTTCATATTTTGTGCTTGTGTTACTCAGAAAATAACTACAGAGCTAATGTTAACTGTATGCAGAAACAGTATGTAACCGAAAGCCAATACTGTTACAGACTGAACACAGAGTCTTAAGGGCGTAACTTGCTGACAGTATTCTATTTGCAAGTATCTGCGTGTTGACACCACTTCAGCTGACAATCACAAATGGTTCCTAGAAGTTGTGTGTTTGTTAAATTCACGATAAAGGATGACAGCCGCAACAGTTGCAGGATAAAAATTTATTAAAATTCTTGACCAAGGTTTCGGTATATATAAATATACCTTCATCAGAAGTAAAAAATCTAAAATTACATCACGCAACGTTGATTAATAAAACAATTGTGCCAAAGGCGTTGTCAATAATTAGGACATCTTCTCCATTTGTACAACATGACTGTGGGCACAGGATCAATGCGAACAGTTTAGCATCAGTACTTCGCCTATGAACTATCGAGATAAGAGTCGTATGAATGAACAGACAGTTGTTTTCTTCGTATCGTTGCATGTAATATGTTGTACTGGCGATTTTACGATCCATCCACGGCAAAAAGCCAACAAGAGCATAGCAGCGAACATCTGAATAAACCATGTTTGTGAGTGTGAGGCTTCAGTTGCAGCTGCGCGTAACTCTTCTATTGATGAAAGGAAAGCTCCCGCCAGCTGGCTGTCAGCAGCTGACACTTTTGTGTTGCTACAGGCCGCCACGGCAAGCTTCTGCGAGCGAAGAATTGCAGCCGAATGTGTCTGGTTGGCTGTTGCCCGGGAATGTCGACCGCTGCTGCCTGTTTACAAACAAGACTCGATGCGTTCATAATCAACTTATTTTCATTCAGGTTCACGTTTTCTCTTCAGAGATTGTGTAGTACTTTAGTGAGCATCGTGCGTATTTCTAATGAAGTGGTTTTACACCGGTTGTAACATCACTAGTCACATTAGTCTGTAAATTTTGCTATTTTTGAACCGTGACTTATTTTCAAAGAATGTTCTTAAGAATTTATTTTATTTACTAGCGATTCATCAAGAACATTAACACAGTTAATCACACAATGTAAGCATGGAAGTAGTTGCCAGGGAGTAACTGATGAAATCAAAACCAAATTCCTTTCAACAAATGGGAATTTTATTCACTTTAATACTGCCTAAAGGCATTTTTTAAAAGAAACAGATTTAAGATTATAATCAGAAAGCACTCTCTAAATATCAAAGTTACAATTTATTCAGAGGGAGAAAGAAACAAGTTTTGACTGTATGAGCTTCTGGGCAGAGAACCTTGCCGCTCCCTTTTGACACGGCCATTGATACGACCGCTCACAACAGCCTCTGAAAGACTACACTGGTGCAAATCTGCAACACACCAGATAACTTTAAACTAAGAGTTTTAACAATTTACACAAGCACCCAAACTATGCACCCCGTCCCCATAGGAGGGATGGAAATGGTACAAAACACTAACAATTAAAATATTGACCTTGCCACCGAAGGTGCAACTTGATTTTAACTTCTACAAAAGTCTTACGGTGAAAGGGTGGCAACTTTATATACTAAAATGATCATTTAAATAAAAGCCCATGAAATGCAATCTTATATAAAATTCTACAAGGTTGGCCAAACAATAGTTAACATGCTCTGCAGTACACAGATACCGCCTCTCAAGATCATAGGCAATAATATCAAAGTTTCTAAAGATCAAAACATATTTCAGGTATTAGGCCGTTACACTCCAAGCAATAAATTCGTTAACACACCAAATCCGACCAACATGACCGAGGCAGCTACTAACGTACGGCAGATTGATAGGGAGATTACCGGACAACCCGAACCGCAGGTTGCTCTAATCCGCCCCTACTCCACAAGGGAAAAAACGTACCACCCAGTTTATATACGACCACCTTCCCACGGGTGGGCAAACGGAGAAGAATGATGGGACGACCCCAAAGCACAACGACTGGTGACCTCACCAAGAAAACAAGTAGAATTCAACAAGAGTAAATCAAACAACATATCTCGAATCACTTAACTTCTAATAAACTGCGATTTCTCGAGAAAACCTGGCGCAGCACCCCCAAAGCGCGCTCCCGAACAGTCTGCTGCAAGCCGCTTCAACGGACGCTTCTCACGGCGTCGCAACTCGCACCGGCCAGACCGATGTCGTGGGTTGACTCCTGTTGCTCTCGCGTCGACCGCGAAGTCACTACCCCTCTCTATACGCCGCGGCCCACTGGACTCACGTGGCGACTTCACACGCGCCGGCGCTCAAGACGGACAAGTCATCTTGTGTCTCAGTGCGCGACCGATCACCCGATCGATCCAACCGCCAATGACCATTGCCTGAGCAACTCGAGCAGACAGGCGGCCTAACGCGCAGACTCAGATGCAGGAAATAAGCCCCGACCGGGCGACCACTCGTTGAGTTCTCTTACTGCCTAACAAATGAGGACGAGAGACAGACTAGCAAGCTGGGGACGAGAGACTGACCCGCTGGCGAACTCATAGCGCCCCTTAAATGCACGCGAAGAGGCAACCTTGCCTCTTTCCCACCAGAGGGAGACTCCAAAGCTGCGATTGCCACAGCGGCACCACCGCCAGAAAAGGAGGGCGACTGCTTCACACTACGCGCTGCGGCGCGCTCTTCAAAACCGCAATTTTTACCACGGCTCAATTTTGTACATGTAAGATTTGTCAACAGTTACATACATAATCTCAACAGATCTATGGCGCTGCATCTGACGCAACGGCTCGAAGCATTCATGGGAAAACTTCAAATAACACACATACTCCGACCTTACGACTTATCTTAGAAGAAAGATTAAGGAAAGGCAAACCTACGTTTCTAGCATTTGTAGACTTAGAGAAAGCTTTTGACAATGTTGACTGGAATACTCTCTTTCAAATTCTAAAGGTGGCAGGGGTAAAATACAGGGAGCGAAAGGCTATTTACAATTTGTACAGAAACCAGATGGCAGTTATAAGAGTCGAGGGGCACGAAAGGGAAGCAGTTGTTGGGAAGGGAGTAAGACAGGGTTGTAGCCTCTCCCCGATGTTATTCAATCTGTGTACTGAGCAAGCAGTAAAGGAAACAAAAGAAAAATTCGGAGTAGGTATTAAAATCCATGGAGAAGAAATAAAAACTTTGAGGTTCGCCGATGACATTGTAATTCTGTCAGAGACAGCAAAGGACTTGGAAGAGCAGTTGAATGGAATGGATAGCGTCTTGAAAGGAGGATATAAGATGAACATCAACAAAAGCAAAACGAGGATGATGGAATGTAGTCGAATTAAGTCGGGTGATGCTGAGGGAATTAGATTAGGAAATGAGACACTTAAAGTAGTAAAGGAGTTTTGCTATTTGGGGAGCAAAGTAACTGATGATGGTCGAAGTAGAGAGGATATAAAATGTAGACTGGCAATGGCAGGGAAAGCGTTTCTGAAGAAGAGAAATTTGTTAACATCGAGTATAGATTTAAGTGTCAGGAGGTCATTTCTGTAAGTATATGTATGGAGCGTAGCCATGTATGGAAGTGAAACATGGACAATAAATAGTTTGGACAAGAAGAGAATAGAAGCTTTCGAAATGTGGTGCTACAGAAGAATGCTGAAGATTAGATGGGTAGATCACATAACTAATGAGGAAGTATTGAATAGGATTGGGGAGAAGAGAAGTTTGTGGCACAACTTGACCAGAAGAAGGGATCGGTTGGCAGGACATGTCCTGAGGCATCAATTTAGTATTGGAGGGCAGCGTGGGGGGTAAAAATCGTAGAGGGAGACCAAGAGATGAATACACTAAGCAGATTCAGAAGGATGTAGGTTGCAGTAGGTACTGGGAGATGAAGAAGCTTGCACAGGATAGAGTAGCATGGAGAGCTGCATCAAACCAGTCTCAGGACTGAAGACCACAACAACAACGACAACTCCGAGTTAAAAAAATGATCAGAAACAGGTTTCGTATTGTTGTGGGATTTTGTATAGCAGTGGTTTATGAAATGCCGAGCTGACTAGCCTCTGAGGTAAGGAACAGCTATGCAGTTTTCAGAAGGTACATCGTTAAGTATCGCATCGTGGATACTGCGCTTCTCTCTCTCTCTCTCTCTCTCTCTCTCCCTCTCTCCGTGCCTCCTCCCGTCTCTCCTTCCCTCCCCGTACAGGGATTGCCGGCTGATTCTGTTTTCACTACGACCGGTGTTGGACTACCATCTGACAAACAGGCATTGCCCAGTTATTTAATAGAAAAGTATTAGAAACGGAAACGAAAAATGAAACGTCTTTGTAAAGAAACATTGAAAAAAAATTAATTTCCACCTATTCGTTAAAACAGCTTTTAAAGTATGAGACAGTCGTACAAAGAAATATATAGAATGTACAGATGTGTAAGTCAGCTGCTTCGCGTGTCAACAACGCGATTTTGTAAATGAATCTATGGCAACGCCTCTTCAGAGCTCTATAGACGGCTATCGTTTTCGCAGTTTTAAGCTGTCAAAAGCTCTGGAAGGTGTCAATAATTTCTTTAAGTTGACTTTATTGTAGAGGCGCCTTAGTAGTCAAAAGTAAATGTATTAAAACTTCATGCATGATACTGCATTTTTAACGCATGTCTGCGTTTATGACGTCATATGGGGAAACTCCATATTAGGAAGCTCCTCCACTTGTGTGCAAGATATACTATTGCTGCAAAAGAAAGCTATTAGGATAATTACAGGCTCACCATACAAGGTTGATGGTAAACCTCTGTTTACTCAACAAAAAATCATGACAGTAATAAACCTATATATTTATTATGTTTTTCTCTACAGAAAAAAGAACTTACCTAAGTAAAACGCAGGGCAAATATACATTGTTACAACACTAGGACAAACAGCTGTATCTATACGCCCTACCACAGACTGTCAAAATCAGTTAACAGTTATGAACTTATGAGCCACAAATTATTTAACAAACTTCCACAAGCTATTCAAAATTTACCAGAGCAACAATACAAACAAACACTTTATGACTGGTTAGTTGTAAACCCATTCTACAATATAAAGGATTTCATGGCCTGTGATATTAAACTGCAATGTTAATAACAATTCTGTTATTTTATAGCATGTACTGTATTGTATTATGTGTGTGACTTTGTCTATTGCTGTATTGACTTAAAGACAATAAAATTATAATAATAATTATTATTATTATTACTATTATCTCTTGAACTATGTGTTGTATAACGATGTAGTTGTGCAGGTACATTCAGCGTCATTATGTGGAAACAGTCTACGAAATATGCTGCGAATAGACTTAGAACCTAAGAAATTATAAATTTAAACGTCATGCATCATGCAGCAATTTTCCACGCATCTCAGTATTTATAAAGTTATACCTCCGTATAATAGGTAGATGGCTCTAACCCTGACAGCGACTGTTATCTGACGATAAGGCATATGTGTATCAAGTTTGGTTGAAATCGATCCAGTGGTTTGGGAGGAGTAGTGGAACACGAACACGAATACACACACACACACACACACACACACACACACACACACACACACACACACACATTTTTTTATAATATGTATGGATATAGTGGCAAGGGAATGGTTTATTTCCAGAAAAATGTTTCAAAATAAAAAGGCGAATGTCTCGTGGTGCCCACCACCGTTAGTGTCAGCTACATTACTAAATCAGTAATCTGCTGCATGATTACTCATTTATAGTTGCAGGTTGCCTAGCTAAAGGCTTCCAGGGCCACCAAATATTTGATTTTCAAAATTTTACATCATTATTGACCGAATCAAAAAATTTGATCTACGCATTAACAGATTTAATGTTATGTTTAACGCAGTAAAACAAGTATTACAGTTAGAAACTATCTAAAAAGGGTTACTCAGGAGGAATGGTCAATATCTTCGACACTGAGAAACAAATTTCTTCTACGCAAGCTCCACGTTTTGAGGTGAGGAAGTATGAACCAAAATTCTGTAGTAAACATGGGCTCTAAAATGAGTGCCTTAAGAGTTATTAGCACTTTTTTTTCAGTAGAAGAGATATGTTTCTCAGTTACGAAGATGAACAAATGCTCTTAGCTCTTAAGGTACGCACTTTACAGCACATGCTTAAAGTACATTTTTTCTTGTTTTTGTATACACTACCACCTCTCAAAATATGGAAAGCAAAGAGCTTTCAGTAGAAGAGATTTGTTTCACAGTAGCGAGGATGAACAAGTGTTCACAGCGCGTAAGTTATGGATTTTAGAGTCCATGTTTACTCGACTTTTTTGCTTGGAATGATCGTTCCTGTCATATCCCTGAACACTGATGAATCCTCCTGGGACACCCTGTATATCTTGTAACTCACGGCACGTAAATACCCACAGTATATTCCTACAGTGTTTGAGAATGAGTGCACTTAGCAGCTATCAACCAACTTTACACGTAATTTCAAACCTCCACAAAACTTTTGCTCCCTGCCAGACCTCATAAAATAATGAAAGGAAAAAAGTTTACCGTTTCCTAAATTTTTGCTATTCATGCAGTGGCTAACTCTATTCGCAACACATTTTGTCGATAGTATTCATATGTACCACTGAATGTACATGCAAAATTATATCATGGTGCGGCGTATCGTTCAGGGGATACGACGTCATAAAAACTGAGATTCGTGAAAAACTAGCTTTAGCTGAAAATCGTTGTTTTGAAACTGATTTATGCACGAGAGTGCATTTTGTAAAGAGTCAAGGGATGGTAAATTACTGGTATTGCGTATGCTCAACTACTCACAGGTGGTGAGAACCACCCCAGTGAACTTGCCACTTCTCTACTACTATCCACTTTTTAAAAAATGTGTTTTCTTTGTGGCACCCCTTACATTCCTTTCACAACTAGAACTCGGAAAAATCCAGGGAAGAAAACAAATGAGGCCGCGTTAGTGAGGCTGAGAGGACCTCTGAAATTACATGCATGTTTATACTATAGCCACACGCTTTGAAATAATCTTATCTGGTATAGTTTGAGGTGTATTACTAGAAACAATCCTCAAACAGTGAAATCATAAAACGTGGCCGACTCGTACTGCCCGAAGGCAACTCTGCAGCCGAAAGGCCTTTCTTGGGGGGGAGTATTACTCCGTCCAGTCAAGAATGAAGCTTTTGTTCCCTCGCTAATTCCAGAGTCGAGGGAGATGATCGATCTGAAGTGAGCCGCTGCGTCGCCTTCATGGTTACAGGGCGGCATCGCGCAGGAAAGCGGAAGTCCACGAAGATTTTATAGCTCTGCGTTTATCTGAGTTCTGTTTGAAAGACAATTATTCACTCATCAGGCAAATGTCACAAGTTTTAATTTTTAAAATTTTTACTGTGTATTGCCTTCTATGCACGTATTTCTCTGGTGAAATATCTGAGTCATGGGCTTTGCTCCCCTCACTTTAACATCAGTTCTTGACTGGACAAGTACAGGACAGCAGGAGAACTTCAGTAGTAAGCGAACGGTTGTAGTCGAGACAGGGAACGGTCTCAAGGTGAGCAACTCACGACGACTGGATCGGATATCGAGAAATAAGTACGAAGGACAAAATGAAACTCGTCAGGACAACTAAAAATAGCTTCAACCACTAATAAGCCTACCTTGTTGCCTATACTGAATGCATGTGAATTCTGCAGCAAAGTTTTAGAACAGGAAAGAGATGTTTGGTGGAACCCGAAGTCTGAAAAGGTTCATTATCAAAGACTTTTCTTTATCATGATAATATTTGAAATGTAATTTTAATACGAGGAAATAAACAATTTAAAAATATTAATTCATACTTACAGGTGGCTGAGGTGGTCTAGTTGATAGGCAGTCTGGATTTAGCGGCCGCCCGGAGAGGACGTGCCATACTTCCGCCTGCGGAGGGTGTGACGACGTTTTTGTTTACATCGCGACTTAGCCTGCGCACTATCATGGAGAATATGGTCAGGAAACCGACATTACGTTTCGACTTTTGTCCGGAATACGCGCGACCGAAAGCCTTAAATGTGGAACATTTTCTCCGTGAGGAGGCGAAGATCCCACCTCTTGATCCTCAGTAACGCCGTTTACGTTAAAATGAGCGTTGAAGCTCCGTGCGTGCGTGTTTCCAACGCGGTCAAACACGGACGCCGTTTCCGTCACGTTAGCGGTGGGTGTTTGTGTTGTCCTCATCATTTCATCATCATTCGTGACAGTGGCTAGAATGGATTGTGTAAAAATTAGGCTGTGTAAAAATTGGGACTTTCTACGGGCGCTGATGACCGTGCAGTTGAGCGCCCCACAAATCAAATATCATCATCATCACGCTAGCGGTAACGCCGGTGTGGTCAAAGTCGAACATTCACGATTTGGTATTAGAACTATTCGCGTGTTCGAACTGCCATTCGAGGTACCTGCAGAGTACGTCATAGCGGCTTTCCGGCCATACGGCGCTCTACTTGATAATACGACAGAATGTCAGGCCCGCTTCCGCACATACCTGTTCTTAACGGGGGGAGGGGGGGGGGGGGGCGTCGTCAGACTACAATTGATCTGCGCAGCCATGTTACTTTTCTGACCATCAGCGAATGTCGGGCCCTAATCGTGTACGACGTACAACCGCGTACTTGTTCTTGGTGTGGAAAAGGGGGCAACATCAGATCTGACAGTCTGCAGCGACGGATAACGCAACTACAATTGGAGGAGTGACACTTTCCTCGTCGTCTACGATACTTCCGGTCACATATGCAACGGTGCTTAAGTCCCGGCGGCCCGGCGACTCTCGGAAACTAGTGAGCAACTGATGCACACTCTGGTTGTCCCGACGGCGGCCTCTCTGTTTGATCGGTGCGACTTCCCCCGTCCCGGAACAACGCTCCCCTACACGACACAAAAGGAGGTGCCGTAAGGCGTGGGAATGGGACTCTTCTCTCTGCTCGGATAATACATTACCTGTTGAGCAAATCAACGTTTCAGCGTGTGAGACCTAGGATGACGGCGTCGTCAGTGCGTCTGTGGAACCGAGGCCGTCAGTGGCTCTCGGATCGACGGAACGGAATGTTCCTTTAAAAAAAAAAAATAATTTTGTCCATACGTCACAGCTTCAAACGTGACTGTATTCAATACACTGGAGGTATGAATTAAAAAACGCCTTCAGTCACAATTTTTCGTGTTTTATTAAGTTCACGATGCATTTCGGACCCTGTAGGTCCATCATCAGGTGTAATTTATCTTAATACATGCTTTATTTTTTCTCTTGAATGAGGTGAAATGTGTTCCGGAGTATCGACAAGCGCCGGGACGAAGATGAAGAACGCAAGAGCAGAGAAGGTCGTGAGACGACGTCAGCCAATAGCACGCTGACTATGACGTCACCGTGACAGTAGCGGCCTCTACACTAAGAGAACATAAGTGCCGCTCATGCCAGCCTCGGCCGGACAGTAGAAGATGGACGTTAGCAAAGGCAGTACTGGAAGAGGCCACAGAAGAGCGTCATCCTAAGTGTTATACTGAGACTTGTGCCATATATGAATTGCTTACATGGACATTGTATGTATATAGTGAAGGACATTGATTATTTCAATGTCGCCCATCGCTTGCGGCACTATTATAAACCGAAGTTAAGTATTGTCAATCTACTGTATTGCAATAAAAACCATTAATGTGATTTGCTTGAATTGCTGTATAGCTATCCGAGAAAGCAGCATCCTTTAGGCACCCTACATGATACGAGTGGGCAGGACCCAACAAAATTCTTATTCCTGTCACGAAAAGGTTTGATCTTATGTTACGAATTTCGTAAGTCGAACTCGGAAAATATGTGCGAAATAGTGCAAAAGTTACCAAATAATCGAAGAAAAGCGTTTTTAACATTTTAGCTCCAGCATACATTCTTTTCACCATCGTTTTCGTACGAGTACATATCGCTTCATTCAAGAAGCACATTCGCATACACATGTCTGTAATCACTTCACAGATGTTTTAGTACATGATTTGGTCGAAGTTGAATTTACTCATATTGCTAAAGATACAATTATTAAACACTTGACATATGCACGAAACAATTGACATATGCAGGGAATAACTTTAGAAAAACTCTTTAAAATTACTGAAATAGCTGTGGCTTGCGAAATCTGTTTGTTCATTTAACCTAGTTACTGGTAATTTGATTTTGTGGAGGTATATCTCCAGTTGTTCTATCAGATTTAGGGTCTTACCATTGGCTTCATTATTTAGAACTACCGAATTGTTTTCTAGATTGTTGATGATATGTTTCCTTTCCAACATATGTCGTGCAATGACTGTTTTTCGAGGTGGTTGAACCTCAAAGCCTTTACGTGTTCTTGAAAACGTGTTTTGAAGTTTCTGCGTATTTTCCCTACGTAGTAGGCAGGACAAATGGGGCATGATACTTTGTACACTCCACTGGTGATGTACATTTGCATATTTGTCCTGCCTGCGCTGATCGAATAAATAAAGAAACGATCGTTATGACGTAACGCCCGATACGTATGCAACACATCCATTGCACAGGTAATTCGGGTACGACCTTAACTGAACAAAGCTACTGGGAAAACTACCGTAGTCCACGCTTACATATCATAGCCTACGGTAATTTTACAACGCTATAGGATGGTAGAGATATAGCAGGATTTTTTTTTGTGTAGAGTGTCCTCATTTTTCTGACTTGTTTGTCCATTCCTCTTCAACTGTACTGCCCATTGAGCTATTCCTTATTGCTGTTATCTATAGCCTTAGAGAACTTCAAGCGTATCTCGTCATTTCTTATTACTTCCGTATCCCACTTCTTTGTGTACTGATTCTTCTTGACTAAAGTCATAAACTTCATTCTACTCTTCATCACCACTCTATTGTGATATGAGCTGTATCTGTTCAATACAGTCTCTGATTTCGGAATCTCTGTCTGACCATGATGTAGTCTAAGTAAAATCTTTCCGTATCACCCGACCGTTTCCAAGTATACTTCCTCCTCTTGTGATGAAGCAGGTGAGACACGAGAACTGATCGAATTTGCTGGCAGCCAAACTTCAGGCCATTCCAGCATCATTCATAAAGGCTTCATTTCAAGAGGATATTTTCCAACAAAAAGATACAGGAGGTGCAGTAGGGTAATCCTGTGGATGCCATTATCTTATTTTTACTTTTACAATAAGATTCCTGTACAACTTTAATTTAGCCATTGCCAACCACGCTATCGATTCGTCAAAGGTTTACAGAATGCATCTGCTTTCGATCACAAATACAAGATACAAACGTGACTGTGTTATGTCATAGGTGTTGTGGTATGTGAATTTAGAAAATAGTGGATTGGCAGCCACATTTCCCGGATTTATGTTGATTGGATCCCTGTCCGTGGGGACATGTAAGGCAATTGCGTATATGATGAAAATTGAGAAGCTTGCACACATAAGAGGGCGCATTGTTGACGCTTGTGCTAGCATTCCAGTACATGTGCTGGTTAAAATCCATGAGAAATAGGGGAAGCGGATGACAACCACTTCACAACGTGCTGGACAACATGTCGAGCGCATGCTGTAGGCTTTGAGTGTTGTCATCAGTGTCTGACTTGTCCTGTACAATGTATCAGATACCTTCGAGAATGAACGAAGGTATGCCCAAATGAAAGACATCATCATTTTTCTAGAATAATTCTCTATCTGGTTGTGTCAGACGATCCCCTTTACATTTCAAAATTATGAGTTGCATCCAAGAGGCCAGTTTACAAACTGGCCGCTCTGTCGGTAACACACCCTCCAGAGTTTTCCCCTTCTCCAACCTAATATTACTGTTTATTCCTTCATTAAAGTCTCATTTTTCTGGTTGGCATTAACAGAGTAAAATCATTCTTACACAGTACTTGTTCAAATGTATGTGGAATGGCTGGCAAAGTACAGGGTGATTCAAAAAGAATACCACAACATTAAAAATGTGTATTTAATGAAAGAAACATAATATAACCTTCTGTTATACATCATTACAAAGAGTATTTAAAAAGGTTTTTTTTCACTCAAAAACAAGTTCAGAGATGTTCAATATGGCCCCCTCCAGACACTCGAGCAATATCAACCCAATACTCCAACTCGTTCCACACTCTCTGTAGCATATCAGGCGTAACAGTTTGGATAGCTGCTGTTATTTCTCGTTTCAAATCATCAATGGTGGCTGGGAGAGGTGGCCGAAACACCATATCCTTAACATACCCCCATAAGAAAAAATCGCAAGGGGTAAGATCAGGGCTTCTTGGAGGCCAGTGATGAAGTGCTCTGTCACGGGTTGCCTGGCCTTTGCACAAACACCCATTCTCTGTAAACTGTTTATATCAACGTTTAATACACCACCTATCAGGAGGTTTAACACCATACTTCGTTCGAAATGCACGCTGAACAACTGTCGTCGATTCACTTCTGTCGTACTCAATAACACAAAAAGCTTTCTGTTGAGCGGTCGCCATCTTAGCATCAACTGACGCTGACGACTAGTCAACAACGCCTCAAGCGAACAAATGTACAACTAAATGAAACTTTATAGCTCCCTTAATTCGCCGACAGATAGTGCTTAGCTCTGCCTTTTGTCGTTGCAGAGTTTTAAATTCCTAAAGTCGTGGTATTCTTTTTGAATCACCCTGTATATTCACATATAAGATGCTCAGAGTTCTGTTATTTTGAATGGCGATAAAACTTGAGAAGACTGTGAAATAATGAAATTATTTCATTTTCTCGAATGTTAACGCATTTGTCTTAGTGTTGTAAGACACAGCATGAATTAATTAATACTTATCAACGGAAATTACGGGACAAGAGAAATCGCAACAGTAAAATAGCTATCATAAGCATGGCAGGAAGGAGCCCAGTGTAACACGCTGGTTAACCGACAACTTTTCTGCAGTCGTGCCGAAGAAGTGTTATTTTATATCCGAATCAAAATAACAACGCGACTAACGTCTAGACATTAAGAAAATGTAATGGAAAAATGTAATGCCAACCCATCCCTTCCCATTCGTGTCCATGCAGATTTCCTTAAAAGGCAGCAACTGAGACTAAAGTCAAGACATGCCCACTTGTAGCAGTCGCCAACAAGATGAAAATGTCACAAACTTCTGTCTCGTGACAGGTCCAGCTCTGAAGGTACCAGGATTTTCCCTCCCGATAACACAGTGGTGCTACAGCAATAAGATTCGCTCAAACCAAGGCATCTGCAACAAGAGCATGACTCAATGCAGAGCTTCATGATGACCCTTGGTGCAACCGATGTGGAGCTGCAGAGCAAACAGACGCCCACCTGGATCTGATTTGCTCCGATACATCCTACAGGGCTTCGTTACAGGACACCCTCGATATCACCACGGAATCACTGCAACGGCTGGCCCACAGTGGCCTGCGTCTGCGAGCAGCAAGTGCAATGGACCACGCAGATGTCTGATCCTTTAGCTATAGCTTTCAATAATTACTGTAATTTTTAACTGATTTCTTGCAATGTGTGTAATCTCATTCGAATAAAGAAGAAGAGATAATAATGAACAAGAGAGCGTCCAGAACAACAGTTAAACGCCTTCTTTCGCCTGCCGTTGTCATGATTCATTTTCGTTGTACGCTTCGTTTATTTTCTGACGTTTTTATAATATAATATGCAATACAATGTCTGCAGTTAATAGAAAAATAAGAAGAAAAACGATAAGGCCATTACTTTCCTTCCACGAGAACTAAGTAACGCAAGTTCACGCGAAAAGTACGAAGGATTTCAGTACAGCTGCTTCTGTCGTGGCCTTATTGGGTGTGCGGTTAGCGGGGAACCGACAACATCGCCCCTTACCGTCCCCAGGTATCAATCACTTTATTATTCTGAACCAAGTACAGAACTAATGACATTTTCTAACAGCGCTATTACATCACTTCAAATGCGTAGAACTCTTTGCACTGCGTCTCTGCGGCTAGGCATACTCTCCAGCTGAATTTTAGATGCGCAGATCAAAGAATTCAACTTTTGGCCAGAGAAAGTGTTCCAGAAATACGAGTTGTGCGGCTATTTCTGACCTCAAGGCGGTTCCAACCGGTGTACTACATGTTCGTTGCGAAAACAGTGCTGCGCAGGAGATCACAAGGGATAAGTAATCGCGCGCACGCGCGCGCAAACGCACGCACACACACACACACACACACACACACACACACACACACACACACACACACGTCATACGCCTTGATCTTGATGACAACCAGCGAACGATGGAGCACCTCCACCGTAACTTTAATCAGCAGGCTCAGTTTTATGTGAAGCTGTATTAAGCACGTTGTAGATGTTGTCCGCATTAAGTTTGAGTGTCGCTTGATCCCGTTTCTGCACCTACCATTTTACGCTCGATAAGTGAATACAGAAATAGACTAGCGCCTTTCTTATGAATAGTTGTCATGATTCTTTTTTTTTCAGGTTCCTGCCTATAACGTAAACCTGCAGCTGTATCTTACGACTGCAAAACCTACAATTTACGATTACCGGTTGTGCTGTGCTCGCTACAAAGCCATAATATGGTATATGCCGGTAATATTGGTGACAGGGTATTCCCCATTGTTAAGACTTTATAGTCAACTTCGAACTATCGAAATAAAATTTCAAGGACAAACTTCGATTGAAGTAACGTTTTGAGTATATTTTATGTAACATTTGAAAACGAACTTTGCGTATGAACCATCCAGTTATGTAAAAAACTATGAGCATTGGAAAATAACAAAAAATACAAAAATCAGCGATCGTAAGAAGGCATGAGAGAAAAAAGGCAAGAAGGATTAGGGTTTAACGTCCAGTCGACGCTGAGGTCATTGGATACGCAGCGCTTGCTCGGATTGTGGAAGCGACTCGGAGGTGTCCTTTCCACAGGGACCCCTCCCCCTGGTTTTATCTTCACCAATTTAAGAAAACCGTATAGAACCTATATCGGAATGGCCATATAGGTATATGAATCGTCGTTTTCCCGAATACGTTTCGTTGTCCGAAGAACTGCGGCATCTCCGGCGTAAATGAAGTAAATTATCTCAAGATACTATTGCAGTTGATAGGAACAACCAAACTGCCCGTACTGAGTCATTTAAAGCTTGTACTATGCTATTCCACTCTTCCCTAGAAGACAAAAACCGTGACCACCGCCGGCCGTGGTGGCCGAGCGGTTCTAGGCGCTTCAGTCCGGAACCGCGCGACTGCTACGGTAGCAGGTTCGAATCCTGCCTCGGGCATGGATGTGTGTAATGTCCTTAGGTTAGTCAGGTTTAAGTAGTTCTAAGTCTAGGGGACTGATGACCTCAGATGTTAAGTCCCATAGTGCTCAGAGCCATTTTTTTGAACCGTGACCACCACCTGGTTGATAGAGAGGGAGGAAGTAAACGAAAATCAATAGTACAGTTATCGAAGAAGAAAGCATAATGACTGGAAACTAAAGGTGACTCCATGAAAATGCAGGAATTGCGACCAAAGAACCAGACCCACTGACAATCGTAACGGACCTTTTAAGATAAAAACAGTACACAAAATACACGGTTCGTCATATTAATATGATAACCGCGTATCTTCGACACCGACGCGCGAAAACCACTCACAGACAGGTGGCAACACTAGCAGTGGAGGGTATATAGAGCTCGTTGGGGGAACTTTAAAAACAAGTGCATTCATTACAACGAATGACCGTTGTAATGACGAAAGGCAGAGATTTATCTGACGCCCAAACGGGCATAATCATTGACTTTCGGGTCAAGGATGAAAGCATTTCCGAAACGGCTACATTTGTAAAATGTTCGCATGTTGCCGTGGTTAAAGTATACAGCAGGAAACGTTAGCCACAGCCCCGGACATTTGCACAAGCCCCACCCATTTACCCCCCTCCACACCTACCCCCCGCCACACCAACCAAGAGCGCAACAATATGATGTTTGGTAGTCCTCGTCGCTGTCGTGTTTTTGTTCGTCGTTTTTGTTTTACCGCGGTTGTTCATACTGGCAGTGTTGTGCTTTTACTACTTCTTAGCAGTCTGTGTAATACTGTCAATAAAGTTATCATACACAAGGTACCTAATCTTCACTGTTGTTGCCAACTGTTGTCAAAACTGATACCTAACAGACATTAAAGTACGATAAGATGTGTTGGAATGACACTGACGAAATTATGTACATATGTTTAACAAGGCACCGCCGGCCGAAGTGGCCGTGCGGTTCTAGGCGCTGCAGTCTGGAACCGCGAGACCGCTACGGTCGCAGGTTCGAATCCTGCCTCGGGCATGGATGTGTGTGCTGTTCTTAGGTTAGTTAGGTTTAACTAGTTCTAAGTTCTAGGGGACTAATGACCTCAGAAGTTGAGTCCCACAGTGCTCAGAGCCATTTGAACCATTTAACAAGGCAGCTCTAAAGCTCTCAAACACTGAAGAAGAACTCAAAGTAATCTCGTGTCTGCTATAAGCAAGCAGTCATAAGAATTCACAAGTAAAAATTCACCCATTACACAGGCAAATATTAATGAAGAATGTCACTGTATAAATATCTCACTGCTTGCATTACGCATTTCTACATTATCCCACTCTTATATTCTTTAGTCTTAATGAGGTAATCAGAAACAAACCAAGACATCGACTTTGTCTTGTTTATACACAACATTGACTTTAGACAATCGAGATAATGGACAGCATACTTGGCGATACTACCAATTAATATTTCCCAACAGAATTTCATACACTACGCCACACCTATATCTCTAACGTCGATCAGTTGTAGAATTTTTGAACACGTATTGTGTTCGAGTATAATGACTTTTCTGGAGACTAGAAATCTACTCTGTAGGAATCAGCATGGGTTTCGAAAAAGACGGTCATGTGAAACCCAGCTCGCGCTATTCGTCCACGAGACTCAGAGGGCCATAGATACGGGTTCACAGGTAGATGCCGTGTTTCTTGACTTCCGCAAGGCGTTCGATACAGTTCCCCACAGTCGTTTAATGAACAAAGTAAGAGAATATGGACTATCAGACCAATTGTGTGATTGGATTGAGGAGTTCCTAGATAACAGGACGCAGCATGTCATTCTCAATGGAGAGAAGTCTTCCGAAGTAAGAGTGATTTCAGGTGTGCCGCAGGGGAGTGTCATAGCACCGTTGCTATTCACAATATATATAAATGACCTGGTGGATGACATCGGAAGTTCACTGAGGCTTTTTGCGGATGATGCTGTGGTATATCGAGAGGTTGTAACAATGGAAAATTGTACTGAAATGCAGGAGGATCTGCAGCGAATTGACGCATGGTGCAGGGAATGGCAATTGAATCTCAATGTAGACAAGTGTAATGTGCTGCGAATACACAGAAAGATAGATCCTTTATCATTTAGCTACAAAATAGCAGGTCAGCAACTGGAAGCAGTTAATACCATAAATTATCTGGGAGTACGCATTAGGAGTGATTTAGAATGGAATGATGATATAATGTTGATCGTCGGTAAAGCAGATGCCAGACTGAGATTCATTGGAAGAATCCTAAGGAAATGCAATCCGAAAACAAAGGAAGTAGGTTACAGTACGCTTGTTCGCCCACTGCTTGAATACTGCTCAGCAGTGTGGGATCCGTACCAGATAGGGTTGACAGAAGATATAGAGAAGATCCAACGGAGAGCAGCGCGCTTCGTTACGGGATCATTTAGTAATCGCGAAAGCGTTACGGAGATGATAGATAAACTCCAGTGGAAGACTCTGCAAGAGAGACGCCCAGTAGCTCGGTACGGGCTTTTGTCAAAGTTTCGAGATCATACCTTCACCGAAGAGTCAAGCAGTATATTGCTCCCTCATACGTATATCTCGCGAAGAGACCATGAGGATAAAGTCAGAGAGATTAGAGCCCACACAGAGGCATACCGACAATCCTTCTTTCCACGAACAATACGAGAATGGAATAGAGGGGAGAACCGATAGAGGTACTCAGGGTACCCTCCACCACTCAGCGTCAGGCGGCTTGCAGAGTATGGATGTAGATGTAGATGTGACGGAAATTTGCGCTCACTGCAGTTCAGATGATTCGAATGGCTCTGAGCAGTATGGGACTTAACTTCTTAGGTCATCAGTCCCCTAGAACTTAGAACTACCTAAACCTAACTAACCTAAGGACATCACACACATCCATGCCCGAAGCAGGATTCGAACCTGCGACCGTAGCGAACGCGCGGTTCCAGACTGCAGCGCCTAGAACCGCTGGGCCACCACGGTCGGCCTCACTGCAGTTAACAAATATCAGATTTTTTGATATAGTGCAGATGAAAGCTCATGAAAAAAAGACAGTGTGGATACCATTTTTATTTTTATTTCTTACTGATGATTTTTCAACTCGGATATTCAATGAACATATTTCCAATTCTTTTCACAATGGTACCGGAAAAACTGTATTTCGTACTAACTACTGATTTTCTCCCTTCTTTTGACTGGCATATCTGTGATACAAACAACTTTGATATTGGAACATGCGGCAGATCATGGGCGGAGCTTAGGACATGGGCTGGTGTGGAGGGGGGTGATTGGGTGGGACTTGTGCACCGTCCGGGGTTGTCGCTAACGTTACGTTATACCGCGCATGGCAAAATAGCGCTATCCAAAACCGGCGCCGAGGCAACTGTCGTGCACCAAGGACCATAGATGAGAGGGCTGAACGACGGCTGCGGAGATGTGTACGGGCGAACAGGCGTGCAACTGTAGAGCAACTGACCGGCCAGACGAACCAAAGGGGCTACCGACAGTGTCTCCTCAACGACCGTTCAGAGGAGGTTCAGGAAGTCCGCAGCAGGTGCCTGTTCATGCATCCATGCTGACTGCTGTTCGTCAGCGACGAAGCCTGGATTTTGCACGGCAATACCGCAACTGGATGTTGATGGAGTGGTGACAGGTGAACTTTTCAGATGAATTACATTTTATGCCCCATCGCACAGACGGCCGTTGGCGTATAGGGCGAGAAACGTCTGAAAGCGTACACCTTGCAACAATCGTCGGAAGGGTCCAGGCTAGAGGAGGGAGCGTAATGGTTTCAGGAATGTTTTTGTTGCATTCCCAGGGTGATCTCGTCATTCTGGAAGACACAATGGATCAACAAAAGTTTTCATCTATCCTTAGAGGCCATGTTTACCGCTACATACAGTTCCCTCGCCACGGTGGTATTTACCAGCAGGACAAAGCAACGTGTCACACAGGTCGCTGTCGGAGCACCAGCATGAGTTTACCGTACTTCCCCGGCCACCAGGGTCACCAGATTTAAACCCAATCGAGAATCTGTCGGACCTTGTCGATCAGGCTGTAAGCGTCATTGGTCCTCAATTGAGAAACCGAGCGCAGCTGGCCCTGCCACTGCATCCGGCATGGCTCCACATCTCTGTCGGTAGTTTCCAGAACCTCACTGTCGTTCTTCCTGCACGTTTCGCAACGGTCCGCTCTGGAGAAGGTGATTATTCAGGTTGTCACATTAGTCTGACTCGCTGGTAACGTGCTTTCAAACAACTCAAAATTTAACGTAATACCAATAATGATGGTAAGCATAATAATGCAGTATAAAACCACATGACAATGTACTGAGGGACCGCCATTATAACAGCCGTATGAAAAACTATAAAATGTTTCTCCTTCCAGGAAATCGTAGATATATAAAGCTCTTAAAAGGAATATTGAAAGAGCCAAACTGCTCGTAATCTTCTACACATACTGTAATAAAATGGTCACGGCTGCCCTAAAAGTGGCAAAGTAAACCACTACATTAGAAGTTATCTGCCAGCAGATATTTATGAAACGTCACGCTAACGCCGTTTACCACCGGTTCTAGACTTGTAATCGCCTCATTTTGGCGCGGAAGAGACTCCACAAGTTTTTTCAGGTATGTCATATCCAGCTGAAGCTCTCATTCACCATTACATCCTGAAGGACTACCAAACTGCGGGGATGTTGATTGTTACGTTTCAGCCGCTGTTCCAGATAGTCACAGACAATTTCTGTGGGACTAAGAGCGGATGACTTAACAGGCAGTCGAGATGCGATATGGCCGCTGAATGTACGTCAGATTAGAGAGGAATATGTGCGGCCCTGTAAACACAGCTGTTGTGATATTGGAAGACAGGAGTGTCCACAGCATACCGAGCGTGAAGATGCTGAAGAGAGGACACAGTTAATTGGTCACGGAGAATGTTGAAATAAGCTTCCTGATTCATGTTCACAGTAACCTGAATTAGTGGATCTAATAATGGTACGAGAAATACCGTCAGAACAGGCTCCTCCGCCAGATGTCTTTGGATCACCCATTTGCTTGCTAGAAAGCAGTAGCTGACTGTCTCCTGTTGTAGAGAAACAAGCTTACGTGTTATTTCTCATACCGCTTTCCTTTTGTCGTTGTCATTGGTGAGAAATTTGTTAAGTGTACATCCATTGTTACTAGTGAGATGCAGATAACATTATAGCAATTTTGGACTCCCTTCTGGTAAGTTTAACGAAACACTTTCAAATTTTACTTCAAATTTTGCAATGTTGATTAAGATATGTATGTATTACCATCGCCAGTTCAACAAATTTACGCCATTGTCGGCATAGCTACACACACTATCAGAAGGCAAGCTGCAACAGAGTCCGAAAGGAGGAAACAGTCTGATGTTCATAGGCACACGTTATACGGCCACCAAATACAGCACAGCCGACTAAAGTCCCGGCGAAGTTTTATGTGAAAGATCAACTAATTACATGAGCACCATGAAATACGACGAGAATATTTTTGGCAAAACAGTATTAATCAGACACTAATAAAGCCTAAAGAACAATTGGCTGCTCGGGATTATCTACCGTTTCCTACATGGACGGGGCTTAACCGCGCAAGAACTGACGTCACATGGAGCAACACCAACCTGAGAAAATGGTGACATAAAGAGAGCGAATCCTGTGAATCTGGTCTAATACAATATGGCCAAACACTGGCAAAATTTCCAGAGTGGCAGACCTTATCATAGCAAATGACAAACCCTTCCACGTGGGTGATTTTGGTAATACGCAGCACAGTTGGTAACCCGGACATGCAAAGCACACTACTGGTCATTAAAATTGCTACACCAAGAAGAAATGCAGATGATAAACGGGTATTCATTGGACAAATATATTATACTAGAACTGATATGTGATTACATTTTCACGCAATTGGGTGCATAGATCCTGGGCAATCAGTACCCAGAACAACCATCTCTGACCGTAAAAACGGCCCTGACACGCCTGGACATTGAGTCAAACAGAGCTTGGATGGCGTGTACAGGTACAGCTGCCACTGCAGCTTCAACACGATACCACAGTTCTTCAAGAGTAGTGACTGGCGTATTGTGATGAGCCAGTTCCTCAGCCACCATTGACCAGACGTTTTCAATTGGTGAGAGATCTGGAGAATGTGCTGGCAAGGGCAGCAGTCGAACATTTTCTGCATCCAGAAAGGCCCGTACAGGACCTGCAACATGCGGTCGTGCATTATCCTGCTGAAATGTAGGTTTTCGCAGGGATCGAAAGAAGGGTAGAGCCACGGGTCGTAACACATCAAAAATGTAACGTCCACTTTTCAAAGAGCCGTCACTGCGAACAAGAGGTGGCCGAAACGTGTAACCAATGGCTCCCCATACCATCACGCCGGGTGAGTGCCAATATGGCGATGACGAATACACGCTTCCAATGTGCGTTCACCGCGATGTCGCCAAACACGGATGCGACCATCATGATGCTGTAAACAGAACCTGGATTCATCCGAAAAAAATGACGTTTTTCCATTCGTGCACCCAGGTTCGTCTTTGAGTACACCATCGCAGGCGCTCCTGTCTGTGGTGCAGCGTCAAGGATAACCGCAGCCATGGTCTCCGAGCTGATAGTCCATGCTGCTGCAAACGTCGTCGAACTGTTCGTGCAGTTGGTTGTTGTCTTGCAAACGTCCCCATCTGTTGACTCAGGGATCGAGACGTGGCTGCACGATCCGTTACAGCCATGGAGATAAGATGCCTGTCATCTCGAGTGCTAGTGATACGAGGCCGTTGGGATCCAGCAAGGCGTTCCGTATTACCCTCCTGAACCCACCGATTGCATATTCTGCTAACAGTCATTGGATCTCGACCAACGCGTGCAGCAATGTCGCGATACGATAAACGGCAATCGCGATAGGCTACAATCCGACATTTATCAAAGTCAGAAACATGATGGTACGCATTTCTCCTCCTTACACGAGGCATCACAAGAACGTTTCACCATGCAAGCCGGTTAACTACTGTTTGTGGATGAGAAATCAGTTGTAAACTTCCCTCATGTCAGGATGTTGTAGGTTTGAATGTTCTGAAAAGCTAATCATTTGCATATCACAAGATCTTCTTCCTGTCGGTGAAATTTCGCGTCTGTAGCACGCCATCTTCGTGGTGTAGCAATTTTAATGGCCAGTAGTGTAAGCAAGCTCGTTTGTTAACGAAACTTGCCTTTATCTGAATAGTAGTAAATTTTCTTAAACCTACAGTACCGACACTAGCCTCGGGACATTGCCGTTTGTGCCCAACCCCGACAGAGTGGAAAATTCAGCCTCAGGGAAGCAGCAGGGCACTTCTGTGCCCTTAAGACCTCATTTAGACGGTGGGTTGCTGCCCTTAAAAGAGGGGATAGTGCAGCAGTGGTACTTGCTTGGGGTAGATTTTTAAACGCTTTCACTGCTCATTTGGAAGACGAGCTAATTAAGCATACGAAACATTTAGACAACTGGTTTTCGCCCCCAAACGAAATACAATTTATAAATTTAGTTTATGATTTAGCTTAACATTTGAAGTTGCCCCATCAATTCAACAGAAACAAGAGAACTGCATTTCGAGCTAATGTATGACGATCAAATAACTAAACAAGTAATGGCATACCATGCAATGAGTAAGAGGTATGTAGGGAGACCACGTAGAGGGCGGACTGAAGTGCGAAGCCGTAACAGGCCTAATCCATGGAACGCAGAAGAAGAAGGTTACTGGGGTATTAGGCGTCGCAGTCCTGTGAAGCCCGGTGACCGGTTCTCAGAAGGGAGAATTCGTCCCGCTCTGCAGAAGTTCTTTGTTCCTTTGAATACGTCACGCCTGTCCTGTTCCCATTCCGCGACATTTGAGTTGCTTTTCTATGTTTTATGTGCATTCAGGTACCTTCGTACACAAAGTATTAGAACCGTCGCACGAATGTCAAAATGACGTAAATAGAAATATATGATAGCGTGATAGAAAAGTAACTAAAATCGCTCAACAGAGGAAAGGCAACTGGATGTGACGAGATACCTATACGATTGTACATTCGCCCCCCCCCCCTCCCAAAAAAAGGACGCACCATGAAGGAATTATCCGAACAGGACGGAATCCGTAAACGAGATGTAAATGTACAGACAAATAAACGATTACAATTTCAGAAACATTGGATGATTTATTGAACAGAAAGAACTTAACAGTGCAAGTCAGTAACGCGTTGGTCCACCTCTAGCCATCATGCAAGCATTTATGAGGCTTGGCATTGATTGATAAAGTTGTCGGATGTCATACTGAGGGATATCGTGCCAAACTCTGCCCCCAATTAGCGAGTTAGATCGCCAGAATCCCGAGATGGTTGGAGGGCCCTCGCCACAATACCACAATGCTCTATATTTCTCAGTTGTGGAGAGATCTGGTGACCTTGCTGGCCAAGTATGGTTTAGCAAGCATGAAGATAAACAACAGAAACGTGCACCGTGTGTGGGCGGGTATTATCTTGCTAAAATACAAGCACACGATGGCTTGCTATGAAGGGCAACAAAACGGGGCTTAGAATATCGCCGACGTACTGCTGTGCTTTAAGGGTGTCAGGGATGGCAACCAAAGTCGTCCTGCTATGAAATGAAATGGCACCCCAGATCAATCCTGGTTGTCGGGCAGTATGGCGCGCTACAGTCAGGTTGGTATCCCACCGCTGTCCAGGGGGGTCCCCAGACACGTCTTCACTGGTCATCCAGGTTCAGTTCGAAGTGGGACTCACCACTCAAGACAATTCCACTTCAGTCAAAGAGATACCAGGCATTGTATCGCAGTGTTTGCTTTCCGTAGTTGCACGGAGTCGGGCCTGATAATCTAGCCGCTAAACTGTGTGCTTGGAAACAGGAACGTCGCGAGATCGGGTACCGGTCGGACGACCGAAATTTTAAGCCTGTCATTAAACAAGCGTTCATCTCTCAATGAAGTGACGACTCACCACGAACAACACGTGGTTCGGATTCCACGTTAAACTGTAGGTCAACTTTCCCCGTTTGGATAACTGGGGTAAATTTGGGGCCTGCAAGTCGCCAAAGTGGTGGGCAATTGAAATACTTACGCCCTTCTATTGAGCCAAACGAAAATATTACACTATTGGCCATTAAAATTGCTACACCACGAAGATGACGTGCTACAGACGCGAAATTTAATCGACAGGAAGAAGATGCTGTGATGTGCAAATGCGTACCATCACGTTTCCGACTTTGATAAAGGTCGGATTGTAGCCTATCGCGATTGCGGTTTATCGTATCGCGACATTGCTGATCGCGTTGGTCGAGTTGCAATGACTGTTAGCAGAATATAGAACCAGTGGGTTCAGGAGTGTAATACGGAACGCCGTGCTGGATCCCAACGGCCTCGAATCACTAGCAGTCGAGATGACAGGCATCTTATCCCCATGGCTGTAACGGATCGTGCAGCCACGACTCGATCCCAGAGTCAACAGATGGGGACGTTTGCAAGACAACAACCAACTGCACGAACAGTTCGACGACGTTTGCAACAGCATGGACTATCAGCTCGGAGACCATGGCTGCGGTTATCCTTGACGCTGCATCACAGACAAGAGCGCCGGTGATGGTGTACTCAACGACGAACCCGGGTGCACGAATGGCAAAACGTCATTTTTTCGGATGAATCGAGGTTCTGTTTTGGAAGCGTGTATTCGTCATCGCCATACTGGCGTATCACCCGGCATGATGGTATGGGGTGCCATAGGTTACACGTCTCGGTCACCTCTTGTTCGCATTGACGGCACTTTGAACAGTGGACGTTGCATTTCAGATGCGTTACGATCCGTGGCTCTACCCTTCATTCGATCCCTGCGAAACCCTACATTTCAGGAGGATAGTGCACGACCCCATGTTGCAGCTCCTGTACGGACCTTTCTGGATACAGAAAATGTTCGACTGCTGCCCTGGCCAGCACATTCTCCAGATCTCTCACCAATTGAAAACGTCTGGTCAATGGTGGCCAAGCAACTGGCTCGTCACAATACGCCAGTCACTAATCTTGATGAACTGTGGTATCGTGTTGAAGCTGCATGGGCATCCAAGCTCTGTTTGAATCAATGCCCAGGCATATCAAGGCCGTTATTACGGCCAGAGGTGTTTGTTCTGAGTACTGATTTCTCGGGATCTATGCACCCAAATTGCGTGAAAATGTAATCACATGTCAGTTCTAGTTTAATATATTTGTCCAATGAATACCCGTTTATCATCTGTATTTCTTCTTGGTGTGACAATTTAAATGGCCAGAAGTGCGACGCAGAGAAAGTTATTCGCAATCAGGCATGTCTAATTATATGTTGTAGCATAAAATTTTTGTATGAAGAGCCAAATGAGGAAACAAAAATCTCTGTAAAACATATGCCTGTGAGGCTTACAGGAATCACTACTTTTTCCAGTTGATCAGCGAAGAGAATAAAGTATGTGGTCAGTCCTCTTTCCCTTTGGTTGATAATTTGTGTATGCTTTCTGTTTCCGTACTCTAGTCATAAATTACTGACTTTGGGTGTCTGTATTGTATTGATCGTACTGACATATCCTGTTAATACATATGTTTGCAGACTCGTTATCTCTCCTTGTAAGTTGCATGACATGTATACTTCTGCATAGGCTTCAGTCGTCTAATTTCACTCCCTTACTGTGCAAGAGGTCATTCATAACTTAGCCAACACCACTACCATTGTCCTCTCTCCGATTGCGCCATCTGTGCAGCTACTTATCACAGTGTATGAGTGCGCCCGAAACTACTAGAAGCAATACAGTTCACTCGCCGACTGGGTAACACTAAAGTAAGTGGTGAGGGTATTCACCTATGGGAGTACAATTATACGGAATGTAAAGCTACGTTCCCACGGTGGGACGTGCATACGAAAGTGTTCCACGCCACGACTGTGGCGCCACTTGTGAGTCACGAGCAGTTCGAATGGTCTGAAGTATCTACGAAGAGGTGACTCTGTGGATCTCGGAAAGCCAACAATGAACGAGTTTCTCAAAGAAAGCTGTACAATAGTGGGTTCAATACGCTGATATTTTAGCACAGTGAGCGAATCGCATGGTAGAACCGGAAGAAACACCAAAGAACAGTTTGTGGTCGATCAGGAAGTGGATTCTACATGCGATATCAGAATCATACAACTTGTCTGACGTGCAACTCAGTATTACACAACCAGATGATTTCAAGAACATACAAATGTCCGATGACCAATTTGCCTTAATGTAAGTGTTTGACAACTGATTCCCTAAGCAGATACTGATATGAGTCAGGCCTTAAATGTGAAAGAAACTTCGAGTGACGTTAAGCTACTTAGCCTCAGCAGGCTTTGAGGACTCTATTCTTTTTGTTTCGTATTCCAGAAAGTGCATACAACATTGGTTCGTTGGGGAAGTTATATTTTATTTATTTATTTCAATAACGGTACAGAGTAACCCACCGCCTTGAAATGCAAGGTGGGTCGGATGCTTCTAAATCTAATAGCAAAGACTTCTCATTGTTACAGTCTTATTGGTATACAGTTGTTAATGCGATCCCTTAGACACATACACCTGGTATTATATAGATTAAATGATTAAATACTGATTGAGCATTTGATACGTGGAATACAAGAATTTTAGCTTTACATGGCAAATACACTTGCGGCCGCTGTGGCCGAACGGTTCTAGGCGCTTCAGTCTGGAACCGTGCGACCGCTACGGTCGCGGGTTCGAATACTGTCTCGGGCATGGTTGTGTGTGATTTCCTTAGGTTAGTTAGGTTTAAGTAGTTCTAACTTCTAGGGGACTGATGACCTCAGACGTTAAGTCCCATAGTGCTCAGAGCCATTTGAATCACTTTTGAACAAATACACTTACGTTTGTAAATTTGTTAGTAGAAACATAATGTGTGCAGTATACTTTAAACACTATGCAGTATGTCGTTGGGGAGGAGGAGCCTCGGAATAAAAGTTCTTCGAGCCTTCTCCTCCCAAGCGACGTTAGCCTATTACTACAGCCTTAGTATGTGGTGTCGGTGTTTGTTTTATGATTGTTACTGCCTGTTGTGTTGATTGTGACTGTGTTGTGGCATGCAGTGTCATGCGTGGTTGGTTTGGGTACCTTATGTGTTGATCCCTTCTGAGTCATGTTCATTTAGTGTTCCTTCCTCGGTTTCGGAACCTGTGGTCGTGCTTGTGTCCTCCAATGCCGTTTGTTGTGTTGTTTGTGCTTGTCTACGCCTCCTTCCATATGGGTTTTGGCGCTTGTATTCTCCATGCAGATTGTTCGATACAATATCGGCTACGCTATTTATTGCGTTCCAATTATCAGGATTACGTATTATTCTGGCGATGTCATTGTCGTTCTGTATGGGTCTCACTTGTGCTAGCGTGTTACACAGCAATGTGACATGTTCTGGTGTCCCAGTTTCTCCGCAAACGCATACTTAATTTTAATGCCACTACCGGTTATCATGCTCATCTTGGGACGGCTACCTTTTTGCATTAGAGTAATATCAATATGGCTGTGTTCCTCGCCAACAATTCACAACGCTCACGTTATTTAACAAGATCCAGGATGGACAAAGCAACATTCTTTCACTAGCATACAGTTCCGGAAAACACTGAGTTTCTGTCTTCTAGTTTTATCAGCCAAATCTTTGTTGATATTGCAGAAGCAAACGCACGACCGAAATTCATCAGAATTATTATGAAGCGGAGGACCCAGGCTTCCATGTGACGTCATCGGATTTCACACAACATTTCTTTCACATGGGTCGAAGTCTACGAAGACTGGGCTAATACTTGCTTGGAACGCCCTATGGGAAGGCATTTTAAGGCTGCAGTGAATATGCCTCACATGGTCTCTCACCTTCGAAAAATACACGAGCCTAGTGCCGGTTATTCGCTTATAGTAGGACTTCGTGCCATTCCGACGTTTCCGAACTGTGTCAGAATAATATTCGACGATCAGGTTAGCTGAATTTGACCCTAGTGAGTACATTTGGAACATCATCAAGCGAGATGTGCGGCCTTCGTTCCGTCCGATCTCCGTCAGATGTAGGTGACATTTCAGCGGTCAAGAAACAGGATGGCCCTCTAGCACTTTTGATGTCTCATGAAATCCATGCTGCGCATGTATCTGCCGTCTTGGTGAGGAAGAGACGTTACACACTACTGCACATGACTCTATTGTCCATGACTGTACGTTTCTAGTATTCTTATCCGATTTTAATTCTAATAATTCAATGTAGATGCCAATTATGTCACATGATTAGGATTAGTTTCATTACGGAAACCGCTAGTAAATGAATAATAACTGATTTTAAAGCTGCTGAATCTGCTTACCACAACGTCTGACAGTTTCGGAACCGCCCCGTATTACAAATGAGACATGCACAAAACAACTACAGGCTATTTCGTTGACGGGCAGTTAAAAGTAGTCTTAGGAAGAACCACTAACTTCGCAATTTACTCCACTGGCGCTTTCTTGGCTGCCGTGGACTCACACAAATGTCAGCAGTCTGCAAGACCGTATTCACAGCGTGTAGCCAACGGCGACTACGTCACAGAGTTGCATCAGCCGCACATTCGAGCAACACACACCGAATACGCCGGTGTTGTCTTCGTCGTGGACCACTACAAGGACGGCTTACAGACTGCTATTTCCACCAGGCCATCGATTTCCAGTCAGGAAGACATCATCAGTACATATTCCTCGATATAAAACCAATTTCGTAACATATATTTCATGCTGTAGTTTCACATCTCATATACCATCAAGTCGTTACGACTGCGATATATTGTGATCCTGCAAAAGTGTTCTTCTAACGACGTATCGCTAAAATTGATATATCTCTAGTCCTTTATTTTCTGTATTCACGCCATTAGCATGATCTACGTAGATTCTCATGTGCATCAAATTAACATTTTCTGTAACTTCCTTCCTAGTCCTAGGCATAGACTGGGAACTGGTATTTCCGTGAAAGAATGCTAGTTTTCTACACGCTTTTTACATATCCTTGCTTTGGCCATCTCACAAAATTTCGCTTCGTAACTGCTTCTCCTGTATCTTTCTGTGCACAGAGGTTTATTATAGTACTTACTCCCTTCCTCGTATTTTCCACTACTGTTGCTGCTCGTTAAACCAAGTTCTGCTGTTTCTGACAACATCGGAATAATGTCACGACACTTCAAACGTTACTGTTACACGAAACAACTGTTCTTCGGTTATTATTCTCGCTGTTTCCTGGAGTAAAATACTGCAAGTAATGGTTTTTTTTCCCCAAAGCGAAGAACTTAAGGCGATGTCTCACGCTCCAGGAAACGTTACTTTAAGCAGAAAATTATGCATAGGTTCACTGTCTGAGTCTCAGAAACAATAAGTTAAAAAGGAGGTGCACAGAACTGAGTTTATACAGAACGGAGGGAGACTGAGCACTGGATTTTCCTCCCCTTCGATCAGGCGTGCCAAACATCATTCGGCCGACAGTGTGGGCCAAGATTCGGCCTCCTTCTTCTTTGTTCGTTGCATCAAATGTTCAAATGTGTATGAAATCTTATGGGACTTCTAAGCTCATCAGTCCCTAAGCTTACACACTACTTAACCTAAATTATCCTAAGGACAAACACACACACCCATGCCCGAGGGAGGACTCGAACCTCCGCCGGGACCAGCCGCACAGTCCATGACTGCAGCGCCTGAGAGGGCTCGGCTAATCCCGCGCGGCTGTTTGGTACTTCTCGCAAGTACTCGGTACAGCGCGACATTTGATTTGGTCTTGGGGTGTGGTATTTTTGGGTCGGCATAACTCTCTTCAGTTCGGCAGAATTTGTTCGTGGTATGACGGACATTCGCAGGTCCAGTGGCAGTTTGCTCAAAAAGGGGTAGTCTAGCGGTGTAACGTCACAAACCTTTAAAAATGAATGGGAATGACAGAACAAAGAGATAAGAATTCACAATAACTATTGTTGGGTCCTGCCTAAGTCGTTGAATATGGGGTACCTGTGAAACCTTCTTTCTCGAATCGCTAGACAACAATCCAAGCAAATCGTATTAATGAATTTTTATTACTGTAAGATAAATGACAATACTTAACTTTGAGAATCTACAATGGTGTGTCGCAAGCAGTGGCCGACAGTCAAAATGAGAAAATCTCTACAATATACACAACTCTTAATACAATTGAAACAACACAGTTCCTAAGGCGCTACTGTAGAGCTCGTAGAACGCGTTGTCTTCAAATGAGCCGTGGCTAGGCGGCGTGGCGCTTATGTTCTTTCGCCTTGAGGCCGCTGATGTCTCGGTGTCGTCCTAGGGGTTGGTCAGCGTATTATTGGCTGACGTCTTCTTCACAACCTTCTCTGCTCAACCTTTCCTGACCGTCGGGCCGCGTTTGACTTTTACGTCGGAACAATTATTATGCAGTCACATAAGTGACGGGTACTTAAAATTTGCTATGCAACGATTTTACAGTACCATGCTGAAAGAATTTAAAGATTTAGTCCACAATGAGAGAGGAAAAAATTACGACGATCATCAGACAGGATTCATTGTTCAGTACATGAACGAGCACTTTGTGCTAAATTTCAAGGCATGCAGCAGGTGATGGTATTAGTCGTAAAATTTCTAAAGTTGTACGCTTTATTTCACTGTCAGTTGCATCAGATTCGATGCAACTGAGCGAAAAGAATGGAGACTTTATACATTATTGCAAAGTACGTTGGTTAATTCAAGGGGCATGTCTGGGATGATTTTCCGAATTAGAACTCACTATTGTTCAATTTATGAAGGAAAAAGGAGCACAGGAACAAAAATTAGAACATCCGGAATGGATTACAGACCTCACATTTTAGGTGGACCTGACTGCATACTGCCCACAGTGCGACACTTCTTTCTGGTTTGATGGGATGCAGCCGGCCGAAGTGGCCGTGCGGTTAAAGGCGCTGCAGTCTGGAACCGCAAGACCGCTACGGTCGCAGGTTCGAATCCTGCCTCGGGCATGGATGTTTGTGATGTCCTTCGGTTAGTTAGGTTTAACTAGTTCTAAGTTCTAGGGGACTAATGACCTCAGCAGTTGAGTCCCACAGTGCTCAGAGCCATTTGAACCATTTTTTTTTTTTTTTTTTTTTTGATGGGATGCATTTAAAAGAAAATCGCGTTATAAGAGGGACACATTCTGACAAGCACAGACCAGTTCCCTAAACTCACTGGCGTTAAAGGAAACGCGAGGTTTGAAGAATTCGTTGTGGCCTTGAAAGAATTACAAGGACAGTTTCGTAGACGTTTTGATGACACTGTCAATCATACATCCGTTTCTGAGCTGTTTTCGAGACCGTGTGCCACATCAGTTGAGAGTTCCTCTGTGTATATGCAGATGTAGCTGACGGTCCTGCAAGGTAACTCCCGTTTTAATGACAAACCCTTTTACACTAAAACTACCCAGAACATCTATATTGCTTTCCTCACATACAGTTACCATAATGAGGGCGCAAAAGTGCAACAATCTTTAGATCGTCACGTTTGTGTGAAAGACCTATTTTCGATTATGAAACTGAACAAGTCACGATTACGGGGAAACTTGAGGGCGAAAATCTCTGAAATTATGTGTGTCTATCCATATAGCGACAGTTTCTACCAGATAAAAATTGCATTACGTCTTTAGCACGTCAGAAATGTATCAGTAATACTGAAACTTTGATTTGCTTGTGATCTATGTTGTTGAGACATGTGAAATACAAATTCGTACACCGTGGAACTGCACTGCTATTTAAATACGGTGCATTTACGGTTTCCCCTTCTCTCCCCTCCAAGCGCTCAGACAGCATGGCGTAGTAGAGGGGGAGATGTGCAACGAGGCCGAGCGCTATGGCGCTAGTGCCAGGGCATGGCCCGCGAGCCAAAATCTTGGCCGCCCTTGTCTTAGATGCTTCGATATTGAAGCCTCTCCAACAATGGGCCACCATCCTGAAAACCTGGCCAAAATTTCAAAATCTGCTCCAGTTGTCAAAATGGATATAATGGGGTTTCTGACCCTTCTGATAATGCTTTTATGTCAAAATTGAAAACGGTGGATAAAATATGGCGAACAGAATCTGGAAAAACTTAATGAGTGCACAAAAAATGCTTTTGGTGAATAATTATGATTTTAATGGCAAACATTATCAGAAAACTGCTTTAATTACAGAAAATATACATTAGCAATAAAAAAATTTATAAGTCTTTTTAATCTTCTTCCTCTTGAGCTTCTTGTTCTCGATTTTCTTCTTCGTTTTCTTTCTCATCGACATTTGTATCCTGTACAGCATCTGCAGTGTCTGATTCCTTGCAATCCTCTGCAGCAGGCACCAAAAGGGCAACAACTTCTAACGAGAAAGGACAAAGTTTTCACTTTCTTCAGAGATGCTTTCCGCAATGAACTAATAGGTGCCGAAAGACTCTAGAACACATCCTCCATATTTCTAAAGTGAGATGACTTTTGGCAAACCTTATGCGATATTGCCTTATCAACTTTTTTTCATTCCTGTGCCTCTTTGGCAGCTGACTGATTGGTAAAATTGTAGCAGCAATATGTCTGGTCGGTGGATCAATAGTCTATGGCCCCCTGTTGGCATATTACACCATGAGTATCCTTTGACATAATACCTGGTCGCTGCAGTGACATACTCTCGAAACTTTGCGACTCATCTAGCGGGCCAACCATAGCGCCATCTGGTTTCCCCCTTCAAGCTCGTTCTTTGTAGTTTTTTCGTTTGATGCTTATTTCGTGAGATATTTGGCCCGGTCACTATCAATGGACCACCCTGTATACGTACTGGATCCTGTTCAACAAATCCACTGATCTAATTGAGGAGGTTATCCTATGGAATTCTCGTATTATGTGATACAAGGGTAGCCATAACGTTTTAATTTATCACCTCAAAAAAATAAAGCTGTGATCATGAAACTTTTCCTTCTATGTTTTTCTATTTCAAAATTTTGTGACTCAAGCCTTATCGTTTGATATTTATTTTGTACGTCACATGCCAGTTCAAATGTCTTATTTCTGACGATTGCAGTCTTATTAGTGGCCGAAACCTAGGTCAAAAAGGCTTCATATTTGCGACCGAGGCTGTTATTGCTTTAATTTCCAACCGATATGGTCACGCGCCCAGGAGAAACGCTGCAGGCGATGCCATGCTGCTAGCAAAAGCACCCGCGTCGTTCGTCCGCTGCCATAGCCCATTAACGCCAGACTTCGCCACACTGTCCTAACCCATACGTTCGTCGTACGTCCCACATTGATTCCTGCGATTATATCACGCAGAGTTGCTTGTTGTCAGCACTGACAACTCTATGCAAACGCCACTGCTTTCGGTCATTAAGTTAATGCCGCCGGCCGCTGCGTTGTCCATGGTTAGGGGTAATAACCGAAATTAGATACTCTCGACACACTCTTGACACTGTGGATCTCCGAATATTGAACTCCATAATGATTTATGAAATGGAATGTCCCACACGTCTAGCTCCAATCACCATTCCGCGTCCAATCTGTTAATTCCCGTCGTGCACCCGTAATCACGTCGGGCACCTTTCCACTCGAATCAGAGTGCAAATGACAGCTCCGCCAATGCACAACCCTCTCATACTTTGTGTACTCCACAATACCGCCGTCTATGTATGTACATGTCGCTATCTCACGACTTCTGTCAAGTCAGTGTATTTTGTAATATCGTATTAGGTGATCCATGACTGATTTTCTCTTTCAGTTTATCGCCTCCATTGAGATAAGCCGGCATCTGAGCACGGGCGGCTACATTTCTCTTGTAATTTCCGCACAAATTACTGCACGTTACTGACCCTACGACTTATCTTAGAAAATAGATTAAGGAAAGGCAAACCTATGTTTATAGCATTTGTAGACTTAAGAGAAAGCTTTTGACAATGTTGACTGGAATACTCTCTTTCAAATTCTGAAGGTGGCAGGGGTCAAATACAGGGAGCGAACTGGTATTTACAATTTGTACAGAAACCAGATGGCAGTTATAAGAGTCGAAGGGCATGAAAGGGAAGCAGTGGTTGCGAAGGGAGCGAGACAGGGTTGTAGCCTATCCCCGATGTTCAAATGGCTTGGTTCAAATGGCTCTGAGCACTATGGGACTTAACATCTGTGGTCATCAGTCCCCTAGAACTTAGAACTACTTAAAACTAACCAACCTAAGGACATCACACACATCCATGCCCGAGGCAGGATTCGAACCTGCGACCGTAGCAGTCGCGCGGTTCCGAACTGAGCGCCTAGATCCGCTAGACCACCGCGGCCGGTAATCCCCGATGTTATTCAATCTGTATATTGAGCAGGCAGTAAAGGAAACAAAAGAAAAATTCGGAGTAGGAATTAAAATCCATGGAGAAGAAATAAAAACTGAGGTTCGCCGATGACATTGTAATTCGGTCAGAGACAGCGAAGGACTTGAAAGAGGAGTTGAACGGAATGGACAGTGTCTTGAAAGGAGGATATAAGATGAACATCAACAAAAGCAAAACAAGGATAATGGAATGTAGTCGAGTTAAATCGGGTGATGGTGAGGGAATTAGATTAGAAATGAGATACTTGAAGTGGTAAAGGAGTTTTGCTATTTGCAGAGCAAAGCAACTGATGATGGTCGAAGTAGAGAGGATATAAAATGTAGACTGGCAATGGCAAGGAAAGAGTTTCTGAAGAAGAGAAATTTGTTAACATCGAGTATAGATTTAAGTGTCAGGCAGTCATTTCTGAAAGTATTTGTATGGAGTGTAGACATCTATAAAAGTCAAACGTGGACGATAAATAGTTTAGACAAGAAGAGAAGCTTTCGAAATGTGGTGCTACAGAAGAATGCTGAAGATTAGATGGGTAGATCACATAACTAATGAGGAGGTATTGAACAGAATTGGGGAGAAGAGAAATTTGTGGCACAACTTGACTAGGAGAAGGGATCGCTTGGTAGGACTTATTCTGAGGCATCAAGGGATCACCAGCTAGTATTGGAGGGCAGCGTGGAGGGTAAAAGTCGTAGAAGTAGACCAAGAGATGAATACACTGAACAGATTAAGAAGGATGTAGGTTGCATTAGGTACTGGGAGATGAAGAAGCTCCATGCTTCTCTAAGCATGGAGAGCTGCATCAAACCAGTCTCTGGACTGAAGACCACAACAACAACAACTCCACTATGTCAATGGGCTACACCATTTTGTTTTTGGCTGTTCTGACGGTGTGTTACGATACTGTGGCGCGGGGACTTCAATGTGTAAACTAAAGACACGTTACTGGAAAAAAATAGTATCTTCATTTTTTTCCAGGTGATGATAAAACTTTGAAAACAAACATTCGACCTTAAATACACTCCTGGAAATTGAAATACGAACACCGTGAATTCATTGTCCCAGGAAGGGGAAACTTTATTGACACATTCCTGGGGTCAGTTACATCACATGATCACACTGACAGAACCACAGGCACATAGACACAGGCAACAGAGCATGCACAATGTCGGCACTAGTACAGTGTATATCCACCTTTCGCAGCAATGCAGGCTGCTATTCTCCCATGGAGACGATCGTAGAGATGCTGGATGTAGTCCTGTGGAACGGCTTGCCATGCCATTTCCACCTGGCGCCTCAGTTGGACCAGCGTTCGTGCTGGACGTGCAGACCGCGTGAGACGACGCTTCATCCAGTCCCAAACATGCTCAATGGGGGACAGATCCGGATATCTTGCTGGCCAGGGTAGTTGACTTACACCTTCTAGAGCACGTTGGGTGGCACGGGATACATGCGGACGTGCATTGTCCTGTTGGAACAGCAAGTTCCCTTGCCGGTCTAGGAATGGTAGAACGATGGGTTCGATGACGGTTTGGATGTACCGCGCACTATTCAGTGTCCCCTCGACGATCACCAGTGGTGTACGGCCAGTGTAGGAGATCGCTCCCCACACCATGATGCCGGGTGTTGGGCCTGTGTGCCTCGGTCGTATGCAGTCCTGATTGTGGCGCTCACCTGCACGGCGCCAAACACGCATACGACCATCATTGGCACCAAGGCAGAAGCGACTCTCATCGCTGAAGACGACACGTCTCCATTCGTCCCTCCATTCACGCCTGTCGCGACACCACTGGAGGCGGGCTGCACGATGTTGGGGCGTGAGCGAAAGACGGCCTAACGGTGTGCGGGACCGTAGCCCAGCTTCATGGAGACGGTTGCGAATGGTCCTCGCCGATACCCCAGGAGCAACAGTGTCCCTAATTTGCTGGGAAGTGTCGGTGCGGTCCCCTACGGCACTGCGTAGGATCCTACGGTCTTGGCGTGCATCCGTGCGTCGCTGCGGTCCGGTCCCAGGTCAACGGGCACGTGTACCTTCCACCGACCACTGGCGACAACATCGATGTACTGTGGAGACCTCACGCCCCACGTGTTGAGCAATTCGGCGGTACGTCCACCCGGCCTCCCGCATGCCCACTATACGCCCTCGCTCAAAGTCCGTCAACTGCACATACGGTTCACGTCCACGCTGTCGCGGCATGCTACCAGTGTTAAAGACTGCGATGGAGCTCCGTATGCCACGGCAAACTGGCTGACACTGACGGCGGCGGTGCACAAATGCTGCGCAGCTAGCGCCATGCGACGGCCAACACCGCGGTTCCTGGTGTGTCCGCTGTGCCGTGCGTGTGATCATTGCTTGTACAGCCCTCTCGCAGTGTCCGGAGCAAGTATGGTGGGTCTGACACACAGGTGTCAATGTGTTCTTTTTTCCATTTCCAGGAGTGTATTATGTCATTCCTGTAATTGTCAGATACCGAGGCTATGTCCGTCGATTGACGACCAGGCGTCAGTGTGGGCAGGACACAACTTAAATGGCAGTCTTTTCGATGCAAGTGCACAACTCCACTGCCACACTACGCCACACCGCACATCTTGGCACATGCAGTGTAAATATCGAGCCCTATGGCCACGAGAGCGGCGGCAGCTGCAGCTGCCAGTAAAGTGGCGTCACGGCTGCTGTTGCTGCTGCTGGCTGGCTGCCTTCCAGCGCCTTCCATAGAGCGGGGTGGGATGTTGGGGGGGGGGGGGGGAGGGGGTGGAGCGCAGCGCAGCGCGGTGCAGGGCGGGCGCACCGCCACAAAAAGTGGCCGCCTTCTGCTGGGTAACGCGACGAGCTGCCCTTCCTGCCAGTCGCTGGTCCCCGGCGCACCGTCAAGGCGTCCGCCGTGCCAGCAGCGGCCAAAACAACAACACACCTGCAACGCCGGGCCGTCAAGCCGCTTCCTGAAATGGCAACGAGGCTGTACCCGACAAGCCACGCGGAGCAACATTCCCCCTTGGGCCCACGTACTCTGTCAGGGTGAACTGCCGTATGTTCGTAAACATCCTGCACGTGGCGTGTTCTATTTCCTTACGGGCCATGGTAGCCACCCACAACTTCTCCATCGGTTTGATCTCAGCCGAACACACATGTGCAACTGCAGAGAACTAGGAACTCCTGAATACGTTGCTTTGCACTGTGATAGATTCACACACATACGAAATGAGCCTAACAACATAGGACAAATTCTACGACAGCCAGACGATTGCTCCATACTGGATGACATAACCGATAATGTGTCACATACCTTACACAAACTATACAAACAAGAACAGACACATACACAAATAAGAGCAAACACACAAACACGGGAAGAGGATACCTGGGATGGCACAGACACAGGTGTAAACACAAAGAGGATACTTCGGATGACATAGACATTGGCGCAAACACAGGAACACACTGAGATGCCGAAACAAATACGAAGAGTGAGATTGATATACAGACGTAGATATAATATAAGACTACACTGATATCAAAAATTAAAGCAACTAACCGCTATTTGTCCGTCCAGTGTCTAATTCACGATATAATCATACAAACTGTCAACATGTGTCTGTACGATCGTATTCTACACGAAAGATGGCATACCCGTCAACGGACAACGCGCCAACAATGACGTCAGGGCACCTATCTAACGGGGCAGTGCTTGCAGGTTAGTCCCACATCCACAGTAGCTGTGTATACAGTCACAGACGGTGCAGTATGGCACAGACAGCCTGCCCAGTTGGCCATGCGGTCTAACGCATGGCTTTCCGGGCGGGAAGGAGCGCCGGTCCGCGGCACGAATACGCCCGGCGGATTTGTGTCGAGGCCCGGTGAGCCGGCCAGTCTGTGGATAGCTTTTAGGCGGTTTTCTATCTGACTCGGCGAATGCGGGCTGGTTCCCCTTATTCCGCCTCAGCTACACTATGTCGGCGATTGCTGCGCAAACAAGTTCTCCACGTACACGTACACCACCATTACTCTACCACGCAAACATAGGGGTTACACTGGTCAGGTGTGAGACGTTCCCCGGAGGGAGTTGCCACATTTATTAAAAACTGCCATAAATTCAAGACCATTGACATTAATAAATTCTGTTTAGAGCAGCATCTAGAAGCATGTGCAACAGAAATAGAGTTCCATAAGAGATCCTATATAATAGTAACTATTTACCGAGCACCTGCAGGAAATTATAATCTATTCATAAACCATCTAGAAGCTCTTTTGGGTTATTTAACAGGAAAAACAAAGAAATTTTGATTGCTGGTGACTTTAATACAGATTTTCTAATGCAATCTTCCAGTAAACATTTACTGCAGTTAGTAATGTTGTCTTTCAGTCTAACTCACACGGTAAACTTTCCAACCAGGATCACTAAATCCTCAAGGACAGCCATTGATAACATTTTTATAGACAAATCAAACGAACAAACTCATATCATAAAACCTGTAATAAATGGACTATCAGATCATGACATGCAGCTCCTTGTTTTAGATGTAAATTCTAAGCAGATCATCAAGACTGCTAAATCTGAGTACAGGAGAGTATTCAATCAACCAAAAATTGAGTGTTTTAGAAAACTGCTCAAAGATATGAACTGGAAAGATGTTTATAGTGCCCATGACATGAATGCAAAATATAACACATTCATGAACAATGTCAGTACCATGTCTGAAAACTCTTTTCCTCTAAAAGTTACTCAAATTAAACAGAAGTCTATAATAAAACCTTAGATCACACCAGGAATAAAGATTTCCTGTAAGACAAAAAGGAAAAATGTATCTGTCGACCAAGAATAGCTCCAATGCTGATGATTTAGCTAAATACAAGGAATACTGTAAAATATTAAAAAAAGTAATTCAGACATCTAAACAAATGCACTACGAGAAGAAGATAGCAATGTTAGGGAACAAAATAAAAACAATATGGGATATAGTGAAAGAGGAGACTGGTAGAACCAGGAAGGAACAGGAGCAAATAGCACTAAAGGTAGGTGACACATTAGTAACCGATGGGCATAGTGTGACAAATTTATTTAAAAAGTACTTTATATCCGTTACTGATAGAATGGGATTGTCAGGATCAGTAAATAATGCCCTTGAATATCTGAAACTAGACTTTACAAATAGCTTCAGGTACATGAATGTCACTCACTTCACCAAAGGAAATAACTTCCATAATAAAATATTTAAAAACAAAGCATTCTGGTGGTTACGATGAAATATCAACAAAGTTGATTAAGGCATGTTCTTGTGAGTTTAGTACAATTCTAAATTACTTGTGTAACCAGTCAATTATAACTGGGACATTTCCTGACTGGCTGAAATATGTAGATGCTAAGCCTCTATTCAAGAAAGGAGATAAAGAGATGCCATCAAACTACAGACCGATTTCGCTTTTGCCAGCATTCTCAAAAATTTTAGAAAAAGTAATGTACAGGCAGCTTCTCAACCATCTGACCACAAATAACATATTATCAAGAACACAGTTTGGATTTCTGAAGGGTTCTGATATCGAATAGGCTATTTACACCTACAGTGAAAATGTACTTAATTCATTAAATAACAAATTACAAGCAGCAGGTATTTTCTGTGATTTGTCAAAGACATTCGATTGTGTAAACCACAACATCTTTTTAAATAAATTAGAATTCTATGGTGTCACGGGCGGTGCTACAAAATGGTTCAAGTCATACCTGCCTAACAGGAAACAAAGGGTGTCACTGCGAGGGACTAGTGAATTAAGTCATCAGTCATCATCAGAATTGGGAAGAAATTACATGTGGTGTCCTACAAGGATCCATCTTAGGGCCATTGCTTTTTCTTGTGTACATTAATGATCTCTCATCAGTTACACTGCCAGAAGCAGAGTTCGTTTTGTTTGCAGATGACACAAGTATTGCAATAAATAGTTTGTCGAGTGTAGTTCTAGAAAGATCTGCCAATGATATTTTCATGGATATTAATAAATGGTTTAAAGCCAACTCACTGACATTAAACTTCGAAAAGACTCACTATATGTAATTCAGAACCTGTAAGAGGTTTCCACCCAGCATATGCATAAAGTACGAAGAGGAGCAGATAGAAGAGGTTGACAGTCTTAAATTCCTGGGATTACAACTTGATAATAAATTCAGTTGGGAGGAGCACACCACAGAACTGCAGAAACGCCTTAACAAGTCTGTATTTGCAATTCGAGTGTTGGCAGACATAGGCGACATAAAAGTGAAAAAGCTTGCATACTTTGCCTACTTTCATTCCATAATGTCATATGGTATAATATTTTGGGGTAACTCTTCAAGTAAAACAAAAGTTTTCAGAGTTCAAAAGCGTGTAATACGTATTATTTGTGGAGTAAATTCACGGACATCTTGTAGAAACCTCTTCAAACAAATGGGTATACTAACTACTGCCTCTCAGCATATTTACTCCTTAATGAAATTTGTCCTAAATAATATATCTTTTTTTCCAACAAACAGCTCAGTTCATATATACAATACCAGGAACAAAAATGATCTGCACAAGGACTTAAAAGCATTTACTTTAGTTCAAAAAGGGATCCACTACTCAGGAACTCTCATCTTCAATAATTTGCCAGCAAACATAAAAAATTTAGTTACAAATAAAGATCATTTTGAAAGGAGCCTGAAAGACTTACTAGTGGCCAACTCCTTCTACTCCATTGACGAATTTTTTAATAGAAACAAATGATGTATCGTATATATTCATACTATTAGTATTGTTATTTCATGTTCCACATCCACGAGGATCTCCTCAACACGGATCTATGGAACGAAAAACTAATCTAATCTAATCCAAGGTACAAAGATGCACAAATAATGTGCCGTTTACACCCTGTCTAAAGCGCATTTGACTTCTAACAAATGTAGTATAAAAGTAATACAAGTACACGCATATACACGTAAATTTATCAAATGAATACTAAAAATTATATTTTGATCGCTGCCTCGAATGTGAGGGACTCGATGATTTGCAGAGCCCTCACTCAGAGATACCTAGATCGTGGGATCTCTAATACAAATTTATGAATTTTGGAAATATGTGGTAAGATCTTATGTGACCAAACTGCTTAGGTCAACGGTCCCTAAGCTTATACACCACTTAACCTAACTTAAACTAACTTACGCTATGGGCAACACACACACCCATGCCCGAGAGAGGACCTGCACCTCCAACGGGGGAGCCGCGCGGACCGTGCAAGACGCCTGAGACCGCGCGGCTACCCCGCGTGATACAAATCTCATATTACCTATTATGTCTCCTTAAATACACGAATCTTGTTATTTTGGAAAAATTTTCCCGATTTATAAAACGTCGCAAACTTATAACATATCATAACCTCATTTCTATCTTCCTAAATTTTTATCACTGGGTCCCGGGTTCGATTCCCGGCAGCGTCGGGGATTTTCTCCACCCGGGGACCGGGTGTTTTGTGTTGTCCTCATCATTTCATTGTCATTCGGGAAAATGGTGATACTAGACAGTGAAAAGGTTGGGAATTTGTACAGGCGCTGATAACCGCGTCATTGAGAGTCTCACAAACCAAACACTTTCATCACAATCATCATCATCATCATCACCTAAATCCCTATCTATATCTTCTTTTTCATATATCGTTAATTTTAAGGTTTTCATTTCTTAATTATTTTTAAGTCTGTAAGTAAATAAAGGTTTAAATAGCTAATCTGTATTACAAATAAGAAATGTCACGTAAGTTTTACATTCTGCGCATGTACAATTTCATATTGTGAAATTACGACCTGTCTTAGCAACTAGATGGAAAGTCATTTGTAAATGGCAACAAATAAAAAAAAAAGATCGCTACCAACTGTACACACTACTCCAGAATTAGCGAATACAAAGTCATCCCTAAATAGTTTATTTCGACTACGAAAAATTAAAAATTATACGAGGTAATACGGACAACAGGCTAGCGATGCCGACCCACCGGTACTTCGCACATTGTATGGTAACAGACAGTGTATGCACTGGCAAGCCTATGTGACTAAATGGGGAACTGGAAAATAGGCCGCCAGGAAGTAGCATTCCTATATGTTTTTTCCACTGGAGCGACAATTGAGACATAGGCGAAAGATCCCCCCGGCCGTCACCTCTCCAGAGAAAATTTGAAACGGACCTTACTAAGTGTGGGCACCCAAAGTGGCGGAAAGACCGCGAGTTCTTAAGCACTGAAAGCACTGCAAAAGATTTCTATAGCGCATCCAGAGAGAGACTTGGCCGTTATTTACACTGACAGGTGACGTCAGTATAACACTGACAATCCTTAAGCTGCGCCTACGAGGGTGATTCGCTACACAAACATCTCGCGGCTACGTGTCATCGCACCAGCAACGACGCCTAGGTATACACCAGGTGATCAAAAAAGCAGTATAAATTTGAAAACTGAATAAATCACGGAATAATGTAGATAGAGAGGTACAAATTGATACACATGCTTGGAATGACATGGGGTTTTACTAGAACCAAAAAAATACAAAAGTTCAAAAAATGTCCGACAGATCGCGCTTCATCTGATCAGAATAGCAATAATTAGCATAACAAAGTAAGGCAAAGCAAAGATGGTGTTCTTTACAGGAAATGCTCAATTTGTTCACAATCATTCCTCAACAATATCTGTAGTCGAGGAATAATGTTGTGAACAGTACTGTAAAGCATGTACAGAGTTATGGTGAGGCACTGACGTCGGATGTTGTCTTTCAGCATCCCTAGAGATGTCAGTCGATCACGATACACTTGCGACTTCAGGTAACCACAAAGTCAATAATCGCACGGACTGAAGTCTGGGGACCTGGAAGGCCAAGCATGACGAAAGTGGCGGCTGAGCACACGATCATCACCAAACCAGCGCAAGAGATCTATCACGCGTCTAGCAATATGGGTTTTTTTTTCTTTTTGTTCTAGTAAAACTCCATGTCATTCCAAGCATGTGTGTCAAAATAAATGGCTCTGAGCACTATGCGACTCAACTGCTGAGGTCATCAGTCGCCTAGAACTTAGAACTAATTAAACCTAACTAACCTAAGGACAGCACACAACACCCAGCCATCACGAGTCAGAGAAAATCCCTGACCCCGCCGGGAATCGAACCCGGGAACCCGGGCGTGGGAAGCGAGAACGCTACCGCACGACCACGAGATGCGGGCCATGTGTGTCAATTTTACCTCTCTATCTACATTATTCCGTGGTTTATTAGGTTTTCAAATTTATACTGACTTTTTGATCACCCGGTATATTTGCGCGTGGCGAGAGGCAGACGTCTCGCATGTGGAGCAGACTGGTCCGGCGTGCACACGCTTCTCCGGCGTGCGCGGCTTGAGGCCTCTGTGCATGTCTATGAGGTCACATTCGCATCCGCTCTTCACTGTTTTCTGTCGGGCAGTGGATTTACTTGTATCCACACCAGTTACTGAGCGCCTTGCGCATTCTTCACGCGGTCCTCATGTCAGCTACATGTGCCCATTCCCAGAACTGTTGGCAGGCCTAGCCCAAGAGGCAGACATGTTCTCTCTCCGTCGTTTCTTAGTCAAGCTTTTCTCATTTTCGTGAACAACACTGTGGTCCTTTCCATTTCAGATGCAGTTAATCCATAAATAATGTGTAAAAGGAACTTTGTTTCTAACTGCTTTACAACTCTCCCAAAAAGAAACAGGGTGACAATTACTGAACTATATGAAAACAAACGTAAATTAGTTACAGATTACGTCCTGTGTACACTATATTCACTATGCAAATGTCACTACAGATATTTGGATTTACGTTGTGTCATGTTCGATATGCCTGCCATCATTGGCGATGACGTGGCGCAGACGAATAGCGAAATTCTGCATAACTCGCTGAAGTGTCGGAACATCGACGACCTGCTGAATGGCTGTTTTCAGCTCACCAATGGTTTTGGGGTTATTGCTGTACACCTTGTCTTTAATATAGCCCCACATAAAGGAGCCGCATATGTCCAGATGCGGAGAATAAGGAGAGACGGCACGGTAGCTCAGCGTGTTCGGCCTGAAGGTTGACTGCCCTCTGTAATAAAAAAAAACTGAGTTAATCGATGAACGACGAACTTAAACGCATGTCTTACGACGTCCGCCCCGAGCAGATGCAACGAACGCAACCGAACAAAATGAGATTTGCCGCCACGGTAACTCAGCGTGTTCGGTCAGAGGGTTTAGGTACCCTCTGTAATAAAAAAAAAAACTGAGTGAACGGATGACGAACACCTGAACTGGTGTCGTCGGACGTCCGTCACGAACAAATTCAACGCACAGTATAGAACAAAACGAGATTTATTTTTAAAAAAAAAAGTGGTAAAGTGCTTTCCTCCCATGCAGTGGGCCCGGGTTCGATTCCCGGCCGGTTTGGAGATTTTCTCCGCTCGTGGACTGTGGGCGTTGTCTTGTCCTCATCATCATTTCACCTTCATCATCGGCACGATACGACTTGCACTTGGCGGCCGAACTTCCCCGAATGGGGCCTCCCGGCTAACAATGCCATACGATCATTTCATTTCTACCCCAGAGCCACAATGCGGTCCCAAAAGTGCTCCTTCAGTACATCAAACACTCTCCTGCTTCGTGGGGGTCGAGCTCGGTTATGCATGAACCACACGTCGAAATCAGTGTCACTTTGGATAATGGGTACGAAATCATCTTCCAAAACCTTCACATACCGTTCGGTAGTCACCGTGCCATCAAGGAATATCGCACCGATTATTCTGTAGCTGGACATTGCAAACCACACAGTCACCCGTTCAGGGTGAAGATACTTCTCGATAGCGAAATGCGGAGTCTCAGTCCCCCATACTCGCTGTACCGTTACGTGTTCATGTGCAAATGGCCGACAACAATAGGCACGTGAGCATGCGCATAGTAAGTCCCATCACGCTCCGCGGCCAACTTTGCACTTTCGAACGTCCTAATGCAAACCTTCAGCCAGCCGTTGTGGACGAGCGGTTCTAGGCGCTTCAGTCTGGAACCGCGCGACCGCTACAGTCGCAGGTTCGAATCCTGCCTCGGGCATGGATGTGTGTGATGTCCTTAGGTTAGTTAGGTTTAAGTAGTTCTAAGTTCTAGGGGACTGATGACCTCAAATGTTAAGTCCCATAGTGCTCAGAGCCATTTTTGCAGCCTTCAGAAGTTATGGCGATTTCATTTCATATAGTTCAGTAATTGTTATCCCACAGCAGACACCTACTTCAGCCCTTTCTAATAACCTAGTCTTAAGCACATGAATTTTTTCTTTCTTTTTGTCATAATCATTATAATACGTAGCGGGCCAAATAGTGTATTTAATTTGTTTACTGGTTTTTGACCACAGGGCATTTCAAGAATTGTGATGTGTGTTCAGATTAACTAACACAATGCCGTAAGACTGACAGCAGCCGGACATGACAGCAAAGGAACGTACACTACTTTTACTTTGTGTTTCCTCTGGGAAGGTTGTAAAAAACGCAGAAGCGACAGCCATTAAAGCGGTCGGCACAGCATCTGTCCAGCTGTCTGACATCATGCTGACAGAAGCCTTGGTTTTTCTGCACGAGCTAGTTTAAAAGAGTTAGCTATTGGTTTACCTTGGTTACTTGTACCGCTAAACGTAAACTGATGAAAATATAGTTTCATACATGAAAAGTAAATCCCAAAGAATTTTTTTTATCTACCGCTCCATTCAACTCTGGTAAAGCTACATAGGGAGTCCAAGTAAAGGTTTTCCTCTAACTAGCTGGCAACCATTCCCTATAAAACCATGATGTGGAAAGTATTGCGTTCTTCAAACCAGCATTCCGACTGAGGGAAAGTAGCAACTCAGGCCCTCCCGTTTACGAGCTGCAAGTCGTTCATAGTGCTACATTCTCTTATAAGGAAAGTTATTTTCCATTTTTCGATTAAAATGTATGTGTCTTCTATAGGGCTAGTGATAACTGTATTGAACATACTGTACAATATGGAGAGGAGGTTGATAGATCTAAAGCTTTTTTTTAATATCTTGGGTCTCTCCTTTCTTATGAATTAGAGGAGTTTCTGGTTTGGCACACTGCCTTCTTTCACATTCTGAAAAAAGAAATTAACGTGCTACTTTGTATTACCTTTCCTCTAGCTACTTTTTTTTTTTTTTTTTGGTAAAACACCATCATATACAGCCGTCTTTCCACATTCATTCATAGAATTACGTTATAAACCTCACCTGGTATTACTTCCAGAATAACAGGAACTTCTAAAGTTTATCTTCAGCATTATCACTACAATAAATCAAGTAGAAATTACTTCACTGAGTGCACAAGCCAAAAGACTGCCTTCATTATTACTGCCCACTACTTGGTCTACTCTTTGCCAATCTAGATAACTTGAATTAATTTCTCATTTGGTTTTCATCTATAAAATTAGCCGGCTTAAATATAGTAAGATCAAATTTGCTCGTTCCTCTTGCAACAGCTGTCACCAGCCGACTGATCGCCGCACACATCGCTCCAGTTCTGCAGACTTACTCCCTTAAAATGTGCTTACGTATCGCAATAATGATTCTTTCGAACGTATCATGCGACTCATTATGGGAGAGCGATATTAGTAAAGACATACACTGTCAGACCAAGCCTCCTTCACGGAATCATATTTCTCGAAGCAGTCGTGCATACGCTTCTACACGAGTTAACTGTTTCACTGGTTTTATTGGTAGCTACACTAGCTTTTCTTGGCAGGCCCGAGACATTTAAACGACTGGAAATTATCGATACAATCAGTTTATATTCCCTACAAAAAAAGTAAGGCAACTTAAATTTGAAATGCAGTCTTCAAACTGTACAGCAGTTTGCATCACAAAACATCCATGTAGAAATACAGAAATCCAGCACAAACTATGTGATGAAAAGTATCCGGACACCCTTGTATGTATGTATGTTGACCGAGGACCTAGAAACGACGGAGAGGCTCCGTCCCCGCCACAGCCGCAGTAGTCCACAACCCCACGACTACCGCAGTCCACTTCTCCCCTCCGACGCCCCACATCGAACCCAGGGTTATTGTGCGGTTCGCCGCCCCCCCCCCCCACCTACCCCTCCGCGGGGAACGTCTCACACCAGACGAGTGTAACCCCTATGTTTGCGTGGTAGAGTAACGGTGGTGTATGCGTACGTGGAGAACTTGTTTGCGCAGCAATCCCCGACATAGTGTAGCTGAGGCGGAATAAGGGGAACCAGCCCGTATTCGCGGAGGCAGATGGAAAACCGCCTAAAAACACCAGTATCATGGATGAAACCTGTACCAGTCTCGTAAATGTTCTTCACTAATTTGGCATATCAGATATGATCAACAGTGGAACAAAAGTAGCGGAAACTTCGGCATCAATAGTGGATCATGTTGTTACAAATATACAGAGCGAACCTTGCGATGTACATGTGCAAGATCTTGGACTCTCTGATCATCAATTAGCAAAACTACAAGCCGCTTTTGATACGTACACCAGACTGAACATCTCTTTCTAAATCGAAAGTTTCCCATTACTGCGAAGTAAACCAGTCACGTACGGAATGCGACCGCCTTTTAACAACCGACGATCTGATACAATTATTAGTCTAGGCAAAGCATTTACGTGATTCTCGTGTCTCTTCTGAACACTTAACTTGCAACCAATGAATACACAGAACGAAAAAAAATAAAGAGAGCCAGGTGTACTTTGGAGCTTTATGTCAGGCTTGGATAGCTTAGTTCTTAAGAACAGCGTCCATGGAAGGCTAGTCTCTACGTCGAAATTCCATAATGGCACACTGCTGAAAATGCAAACAACTTGAGAAGGAAATACGTGAGTAGGGTGCATACAGTCTTCTCTCCATAGTCTCAGGTATCGATAAAACCATTGCAGCGAAGCACCAATTTTGGCAAACTGGCAAAGTTTATTTGCTTAAGTATGGAGGAGGTGCTACGCAAAACCCAACATTTCATGACCATCGTTGTAGAGAAACTAGTAAATACTTAGGCAAAAGGGCTTGTTATTTTCCAAAGATATAATGTTTACGAAAAGCTAATTATATGCTAAAAGTAATGTCAACACAAAGTCACGGGCCATTATAGAATACAACAAGAGAATCGCTTTGCGACTGCCTGTGAGCTATCGTACCCCCTTTTCTGTCCAATAACGTAAAAAAACTGCCTAGACGGTGATTATTTCCTACACGTTGTTAGAGGTCACGGTGCTCTGTTGCCTCTGCCTTCAGTTATGATGGCAGCATTATCGAGGCGCGAGAGCTCGCAGAAAATTGTCGTCGGAGTTCTGAGAATCCTGATCTGTTACATCAAACGCCAATTCATGACGTGGAAACAGAGGTGTGATGTGTACACCCGCTTACAACATTTTTACTTTAATCTTGGCTAAAAAGTGATACCTAGCACAGTAGTGGTAAGTCATGCGGTTACGGGAGCCTGCCTTCTCGGAACTGGTTACCGCACATCTCCGGAGACAATGCTTGCGCCGTATGTGAAACACCCTCTACTATCCATTACCCGCTACCTTCAACTACTCCGTTGTGCACTGTGTGAGTGTGAGTCATTTCATGACGTTTATTGGTTACTCGCACCAAGAAAGTGTTGTCGTTAGTAAAAGAGAGAGACACATAGGTAGACAGAGGGTTACGGAGATACTGTCGTCCCGTCGCCGCTCGATTTCATTTTTAGTCTGACCATTAACTCAGTCGGTTGTCTCGTTCAAGAAGCCACTCTGACATCGAGTTTAGCGAAACCACGGAAATGTGAATCATGATGATTGGTTGGCTGTATGAAGGCCATTTCTCCGACTTCGCTGCTTCGTTGCCTGTCTACGTAGCTGTGTGAAGGCCATTTCTCCGACTTCGCTGCTTCATTGCCTGTTCAAAAATGGTTCAAATGGCTCTGAGCACTATGGGACTTAACCTCTATGGTCATCAGTCCCCTAGAACTTAGAACTACTTAAACCTAACTAACCTAAGGACATCACACAACACCCAGCCATCACGAGGCAGAGAAAATCCCTGACCCCGCCGGGAATCGAACCCGGGAACCCGGGCGTGGGAAGCGAGAACGCTAATGCACGACCACGAGATGCGGGCCATTGCCTGTCTATGCAGCTCTGTTTATTCTCCCCATTACGATCTATACTATTTATGACTTCACGTTGTTCTGTATTCCTTTTAGTAGGCAAATGTGCGATTTTGCTTTCTTGCCCTTCTTCTTCTTTGTTATACTGGTCTAGAAGAAAGATAAATAGTGGGAAGGGGGAGCTAGAAGGTAACGATAATAGAGCAACTGACAACTCAATTTATTTCACACATGTGTAATGACGGACAGGAGTAGGACAGCAGTCGTGAAGTACAATTTTCCTTGCATTTGACAACGTAAAATAACGACATAAGTGAAGACTTACCGAAGACTTTAAACAAGTTACAAATAACAATTCTTTTTATGTGGCAGCTTGAGTGAATATTTAAAGGCTCTAAACTTATTACAAAGAACAGCCGCAGGATAACGATTTAACATAGGTGTATATTACATACGTGTAGGTATATACATAACAGCTTTCATTTATTTACGAAACTAGGCAATAAAGGCTCTTTGTGCGACAACGCTTTCAAAATATAGCCTCCGCCCTTTCCCCTCCCAATTATTTTTTCAGTGAAGAATAAGGTAAGGAAAGCTGCACTCAGCTAAATGTGTCCGCTGTTATTGTGTCCTTCAGTTTTAAAAGAGTCGAGCCGTTACGAAACCGGCGCTCATGTGCGGCACTAAATGGTGGCAAACGTCCAAGCATGTGACCTGTTGCACTCACAGTGCAGACGAGTGTGACTTCTCGTGGATCACCGGGACGTGCGTGTGGATACTGCACGCCGACTGGAATTCACATAACACCTGCGCAGTCAGAACGCTTGTCCTATGTAGTACGGAAAAAGAGGCACAGAAATACACTCCTGGAAATGGAAAAAAGAACACATTGACACCGGTGTGTCAGACCCACCATACTTGCTCCGGACACTGCGAGAGGGCTGTACAAGCAATGATCACACGCACGGCACAGCGGACACACCAGGAACCACGGTGTTGGCCGTCGAATGGCGCTAGCTGCGCAGCATTTGTGCACCGCCGCCGTCAGTGTCAGCCAGTTTGCCGTGGCATACGGAGCTCCATCGCAGTCTTTAACACTGGTAGCATGCCGCGACAGCGTGGACGTGAACCGTATGTGCAGTTGACGGACTTTGAGCGAGGGCGTATAGTGGGCATGCGGGAGGCCGGGTGGACGTACCGCCGAATTGCTCAACACGTGGGGCGTGAGGTCTCCACAGTACATCGATGTTGTCGCCAGTGGTCGGCGGAAGGTGCATGTGCCCGTCGACCTGGGACCGGACCGCAGCGACGCACGGATGCACGCCAAGACCGTAGGATCCTACGCAGTGCCGTAGGGGACCGCACCGCCACTTCCCAGCAAATTAGGGACACTGTTGCTCCTGGGGTATCGGCGAGGACCATTCGCAACCGTCTCCATGAAGCTGGGCTACGGTCCCGCACACCGTTAGGCCGTCTTCCGCTCACGCCCCAACATCGTGCAGCCCGCCTCCAGTGGTGTCGCGACAGGCGTGAATGGAGGGACGAATGGAGACGTGTCGTCTTCAGCGATGAGAGTCGCTTCTGCCTTGGTGCCAATGATGGTCGTATGCGTGTTTGGCGCCGTGCAGGTGAGCGCCACAATCAGGACTGCATACGACCGAGGCACACAGGGCCAACACCCGGCATCATGGTGTGGGGAGCGATCTCCTACACTGGCCGTACACCACTGGTGATCGTCGAGGGGACACTGAATAGTGCACGGTACATCCAAACCGTCATCGAACCCATCGTTCTACCATTCCTAGACCGGCAAGGGAACTTGCTGTTCCAACAGGACAATGTACGTCCGCATGTATCCCGTGCCACCCAACGTGCTCTAGAAGGTGTAAGTCAACTACCCTGGCCAGCAAGATCTCCGGATCTGTCCCCCATTGAGCATGTTTGGGACTGGATGAAGCGTCGTCTCACGCGGTCTGCACGTCCAGCACGAACGCTGGTCCAACTGAGGCGCCAGGTGGAAATGGCATGGCAAGCCGTTCCACAGGACTACATCCAGCATCTCTACGATCGTCTCCATGGGAGAATAGCAGCCTGCATTGCTGCGAAAGGTGGATATACACTGTACTAGTGCCGACATTGTGCATGCTCTGTTGCCTGTGTCTATGTGCCTGTGGTTCTGTCAGTGTGATCATGTGATGTATCTGACCCCAGGAATGTGTCAATAAAGTTTCCCCTTCCTGGGACAATGAATTCACGGTGATCTTATTTCAATTTCCAGGAGTGTACTTTCTACTGTAACAAAACAGGCAAAGCTAAAGCATTCTCGTGCCCATGATGTTTGTCTGTACTTACACCACGACAGTGCAATGAAAACTATCGTTCTGTATGACTTTTTTTACCATTACAGATTAGTAAAGTTGTTACAGTTTCTCTCCAATCGACGAGGCTGAAAGTCTTCGACATATATTATAAATAAAATTTAGCCTCATTTCCATCTTGACATCACGATTCTTACCTATGCTCTCATTTGATCATTCTCATAAGGTAAAACGGAAATGTCACACAGTCGTGGATTTTATTCACCGTAATCATAGCCCGCAAAAGAGTTTCTCTCAGCCAAGGTTTCAAGTTATTTGCTTTCTTGAATTGCTCGCTCTGTTACATTCCAGATATTTTAACTCATTTAGTATCAGGTTTTTTTTACTAAGAGCGTTAAATATGACAATAATCACTACCACCGTCACCATCATTATCACCATCACCACTACCACCAGCGAATTAATTCAAAACTTTTAAAATTTGTGTACACTGGGGATACTGATGTGTGGACAGTAGCTAATAGACATTCCCAAACTTATAATTCCACCAGTTGTTTAAGATATAAATAGATACATAACCAGCACTGAAAGACCCTACGTTTTTCCCGATGTCATGTTACATATACCAAGTTGGCTGAAATTTCCCTAAGCATCATTCTTTACTTGATATATTGTGTGCGTGTGTGTACAGTATGTAACAAAAATGTACTACACAAATTGGAGGACACATTCCTCACACATAGACAAAGAAATTATCTTATATGAACATGGGTCTGGAAACACCTTTTCCATGTTACAATTCATCTTCTCCAACTCATTAATCACGGGAAGCACACATGCATCAACCTGCCGTCATAATGAATCTAAGATGCACTGATGTATCCCTGGAGAATTGCATATGGTTTTGCAGGCTTCCATAATATGGACATGAAGACTCTGAACATCTTGTGCCGGGGTTCCCTATACAATGAGGTTTCAAATACCCCCACAAACAAAAGTTCAGTGGGTTTAGGTCTGGAGAGCATGGAGGCCAGCCAATTGGTCCATCTCTTACCTATCCATCAGTGAATGAATCTCTTCTTCAGGAACCAATGGACATGTTCCAATACATGTGTGAAATGCATACACAAATGAAGATGTGGGGAAGAGGTTAGTATATAATGATGAAAACATTTATACGGCTAAATGCTGGAGTTTATAGGCTTTTTCTCCAAAAACTATGGCTATTTCTATTCGATAATTCCCCTGCGGTGTACAAGGAGTTCTTATGAAGAAACATCTGCAATCTATGTTTATTAGACATTGTATATCCATGGATAGACCGACAAAGAGCTTTATAGCTGCACATTTCACCCTTTTCTGCGGCAAAGCTTGATTCATTAAAGGATAATGCAGATCATTTTTGTTTTGTTTATGTCTGTTACTCTCGAACTCAGATGCACTGTTGACAACAAATTTATTATCTGAGTAAGTGTGCTGTGGGGCTGTGATTAACATTCCCATCTGTTTAAAAAGACACTTGTAAAATTCACACTTCACAGTACAAAACTTGACTGGTAAGTTGTAATTCATTTGCATTAATACAGTGCATATTTTAATAGCGTTTTCGAATTAATTTATTGAACCTAATAGTAAACATAAGAGTGAAATTAATCGTCAGCAATAGATTCTCTAACACTGTCTAAAGCAGTTTGTCACTGCTTAGGTAATTTACCGATTCCACGCCTGCAGAAACCTACTCGTTCGGAGTTAATGCCAGGTTTCAACTGCAGTCTTGTCTGGATAGGAACTTTCTTGGTAGCTGTCCGATAAGCAGCAGGAAAGGTGGTCGTTCGACAGCACAAGATCAGAAGAATAAGTATGTGAGGGGTGGTTTCCCTGGATAGTTTTGTTTGTGATGTCAGCAGAGAGTGTTTACCATGTAGTAGCAACACTTGATGCGGTTTTGTTTGTCGGTTTTCTCACATTGCGACCGAAAGGTGTCTCAGTTGTAGGCAGCAAATGCCAGCTGCGGTGGACACATTCCTAGGGTGGAGTTCGTAGTGCACAACATCATTTTTGTGCCACCAGATGCAAAATATTATCTGTTCACACTGCCCTTTGCCCGAGGAGATGTCATTTGATACTGCTCAGCCGCTAATTACATCTTATAAGTCGACATAAACGCATCGTAAGTTGTCACCAGTAACAAGATTGCACAGGAATACACAGTGGGTGAACTGATGACATTAAAACAAAATTGCAGTTAACAGTCGCCCATTTGATTTTTGTTGCTTTGGAATGAAGCAAGCAGTAGCCGACTTCTGAACCTTGCCTATTCAATGCAAACGTTTCCCGATATTTAAATGCTTCCAGTTTATTATATATGTTAATTATAGACATGTCTTGAGTGTGGAAAATGATAAATGGTAGAATACTCTTGCTTGAAACAATAAAATCTTTTCCTGACTCTATTTGTCCAATAGCACTAGCCCCACACAAGTCGTAAATGTTTGAAGGCGCCTCCGCTGCCTTTAGTCCTATATTACAGCCAAAGCGAACAATATGTCGCAAATATTACATGTTTTCAAATGGTTCAAATGGCTCTGAGCACTATGGGACTTAACTTCTGAGGTCACCAGTTCCCTATAACTTAGAACTACTTAAACCTAGCTAACCTAAGGACATCACACACATCCATGCCCGAGGCAGCATTCGAACCTGCGACCGTAGCGGTCACGCGGTTCCAGACTGCAGCGCCTAGAACCGCTCGACCACCCCAGCCGGCTACATGTTTTCCACTTGTGACTATTTTATAAGTTCACAACATTGACTTACGCAAAATCCGGTTCGTAATTGCAAGGCAAATACTAGAGCATCAAATAAGAAAATGACAGTTGATGACCACACTCCTAGTAACCTAAGCATGTTGCGTAACCCCAAGGTTTTCATCGAAGTATTTTGCGCAGATAATTGAATTACAGTATGAAAAAATTTTATGCTTACCAATGCGAGAGCAGAAACGTGCCCAAGATGCGCTGCACAGCGTTCATCTGGTAAGACGGGCGCCGACATCAAATGGCCAGTGGCGGGTGACTGATTGCCGGTGGCCACTGTAGGGCGAGGTAACTTTCGAGCATAAATAGTTCTGATCCCGATGCAGCCACGAGTTTTTTCGCGGAAGGTATTGGTATTACTGGGACTTTGAAATTGAAGCAAATGTCTTTGAGGTTCCATCCGTTAATACATTTAGCGGACATCCAATATGTGGTTAGAGAAATTAGGGAATGAGTGGACTCCAACTGGCGATTTGCTTCTTCCCGTACATTGCACTAGGGTTTACCATGTGGTTCTTTTCCTTTCTGTCTGTTTCTTCGTCGTTTTTTTGGTCAGTTCTGTGCGAACCTCTAAGGTTCCATGGATTAAAACTTCACTTTGTTCTTTTTTTTATTACAGAGCTATCGCGCCAGTACCACTGGACATGAGCAGTCACAGCACTGTAATAGCTTTAGTGGAAGACAACACGTCCTTCTGACACTTCGGGTTCCTACAGTGTCGGGAGACCGTGCATATGGCTGGACTTACAGAACTCTAGATGGTTGCCACTTTTTGTGCTGTAATATGTAAGTGCGCGCGCGCCACCAATAGTTGTAAATACTTTCTTTTGTGCAATGAACTCCTTTTGCGTAAGCAAGGGGTTATCCCTCAATATGATCTCACTAGACATCAGTGAATGAAAATGTGCAAAACGAAAATATGTTAACTTACTGTCTTCTGTATGCTCAAAGCTGGAAATTATTGTAATGTCAAACGTAGCCAATCCTAAACACTTTTACTGGGTCTGCTGTTTGATTTTTCCACTTTCAGTTCTCATCACCATGCAGGCCTAAGAACTTAGGACTGTATGCTCCGTTTATTATTCCTTGTTGGTTCACTAGGTAAACAGGAGGTGACATATATTTGACACTAAGAAAATGGATGAGCTCTGGTTTTTCAAAGTTTAAACGTAACCAATTAGTGGAAAACCTGTCAGAAACTTTCACAAAAACACAATTTACTAAATTTTTTGCTTTTGATGCTCCTTTGTTCAGCTTCACTATACCGTTAGACATAATCTACAAACAGGACTAATTCTGCCTCCTGGTTCACATGAAATGGCAAATCATGAATATACACCAAGAACAGTGGAGGGTCAAAGATCGAAACCTGTGGAACTCCCGTTGCAATTTCTCCTAATTTACTTGACATGGCATCCCTCTCCGTAATACTCAGACAGTCTTGGGTAATTTTCTGCATTAGGTTTGCCACGTTCAGACCAACCCAGGCATGCACATATCACACAAAACTGAACTCCGCTACAAGAATATTATGACTCACACAATAAAATACCTTCGATAAATCACAGAAGATCCCAGCTGTGATATTTTATCATTTAAAGATTTGGTTATGTGCTCATAAATGCTTAAATAACTGACTCAGTAGAGAGGCCCTTTCGAAATACAAATTGTGATTTGTTAAATGTATCATTACTTCGCAAGTGCGTGACAACCCCAGAGAACATTACCCCAAAAGTGCTCGAAACTGATGTAAGGAGTGACAATGGGAGTTTGTTGCATCTGTTGAGTTACCCTTCTTGTAGGGATCAAATCTCATCAACACTGTGGATTTGACACCAGTATCATTCGTTTTCGATTATTTCTCTATGTCACAGGAACTGCTCAAACATTCTCTTTCATTTGACTAAACCAATCTTTAAGGCTGTGCTCTCCTGACTGGCTGCTGTTATTCTCTGGCTTTTGTGGTCACTGGATGCAATACGATGCAGCACACGGTCAGCACACCCCCTCTGCCAGCAGTTGCCAAGTTTCCACACCATGGAGCCGTTGCTACTTCTCACTCAAGTAGCTGCTCATCTGGCCTCAGGAGACCAAACACAGTCTGTTCCAGTCCTTACTATAATTAAAAAACCCTGGAAATATCGGAAATGGAACACAAATCTTCTACACGTAATTGTACGTGCTGACCACTCAGCTAAGGAAACAGACTGTGGGCGAAGAGCAATCGTAAACTAAGAGAGGATGGCCACACATGTATATAACCTTAGTTCTTCCTGATTACGAGTGTAGTTCGTTATCGCCGCCATCTCACGGCTGGCAGGAATTGTTTCAGCTTTCCTTACTGATGCCATCATACACTGGGTTCCATTCTTGAGAATTTCAGTACACCGTTACATGAATTCAAGTCCTGATTTCATTTTAAAATGTCATCATTTACTACATCCGTCATTAATTAAGTTTCCACTTTAAATCGTAGATGCCACCGCATATTTCCCTCTTCTTAACTGGTACCGTGAGAATTGTAACACATCATTTCCTGGCCACCTACGTGTGTTAGCCATGTTCTCTATTTCAACCACCGTGGCAAGTTACCTGTTGCAGGGGGAAGGATTATTTTGTTCGGCCTAGATATGATGTGCCAGTATTTCTCTAATCCTCATAAATGATTCGTGGTCAGAGAACAACGCTGATTTTAAGGGCGAGTAATTTGCACATGAGAGACAACTGCGACAGGGAAACTCCTAAAAATCCTGCCAGGAACCAGGATCTTACAGAAGCTCTTCATTCTGATCGGGTGGAATGCCTAAGGGTTAAACAATTTCTTGAAGCACATTGGGAGCTGACAAAATGGAGCAGTTGGGATCTAGAAGTCATGTGCCCTATGGGGCAGAGGTGGTGTTTCTGTGCTGCATTTTTGATGTTGGGAGAGGGTCCTCCTTCGTCATCAGTCAAGTTACTTCTTGCCGTACAGAAACCTGAGAGAGTCGGCAAGTTCGTTCTGTGCGTAAGTGTGGATTTTGGATCGAGCTCCCTGGTGTTCTAGCTGAGTGTTACCTTTAAATGAGTGTGCATGAGCTCGCTAAGCAGTATACTGACATCAGATCGCGGAGCCCGTAGCTAGCTGAATGGCAGTAGTGTTTTAGTGAACGAAATGACGCTAATAGATGAAGTTTGTTTCTGTGGAAATTTGACTTTTTCTGTGACTCTTTTTCATTTTATTTTGAGCTGTGTTCCTGCTTTGTTGTTGTGATGATTGTCGCGGAGAGTTGCTAGTAGCCAGTTGGAGAAGGTGTATTGAACTGTTAGCAAGGAACATATTCCATTCCAGTGGTCGGATTTCGGAAGCCTTCCTGAGGGTAGACACCAGTATCGACCTTTGAGGTGCGAGGAGCTGATCCTTGTCTGACATGTCAAAGCAAAACTGATGACCCTTATTTAGAATGACTGTTAGTGTTGCAGAGCAGAGCGTTGAAACGACCGCCAGTAAGGAGTCCGGATTAAATCTGCGCTGCAGTACATCGTCACATAGTTTGTCTTGCGTGACACACATCGCCAAGAGTACCAAGTAGTGAAATTTCTTTTGTAGATCAAGCCACATATATAGTTTATTTACTGTAATATTACTACTACATTTCCTGTACTTCAAGTAAGCGCTCGCGCTCGCGCGTGCGTGCGTGTGTGTGTGTGTGTGTGTGTGTGTGTGTGTGTGTGTGTGTGTGTGTGTGTGTGTGTGTGTACATGCATTCTTCTTTCTAAAAGAATTATGCCAAAAGTCGAGAACGTGTTTTAGATGAACAGATAATAGCGAATAGCAAACTGATCAGGCAGTGACGTAGGAAGTATTGTTGTAGTTCGTTGCTGCCTGGGTGATTGCATGTCCACAAAATCGCTCAAATTCACTCCTGAGAGTGAGCATTCTTATATCTACATAACATCAAATACTACAGAACATCTTTGTATTAAATGAATAATGAAGTCCATGAAGCTTTTACAAAACGTGAAAGTGAATAGAAAATTTTTGGAAATAGCGAGATGCAAATGAGTTACACATTTTTTCACAATTCTGCGCCTCTATCCACTACATACGCTGCACATACAGCTATGTCTTTTATGTAATCATCTCCTGAAGGCTTTAATCGCAGATATGTTACTGACCGACATTTAGTTACAACAAATCGTATCAAGAACAACGCGTTTTTGATGAATCTTCAATTGGCCACTGGCCTGAAGCGGCATACTTTCGCGACGCTCAAGTTATGACACGAAAATAAAGAAATATGGTTAAACTTTATCTGTCAAAATGACATGTCCCGTAATTTTATTACGAGAAATAGTACGAATAACGACGGGTTTCGAGAGGTCGTTGATGTGTTGGTGCTTTGAAACGGCATATATTCAACCCACCAAATATGGGCTTTAACTCAGATAGACGAAATCCAGTATCGCTTCTGACGCTTGTGACGTAGAGAGTGTTCTTGCCTCTTATTGGTTAAGCGTTATGTGCACGTTACCGAAATATCGCAGAATTTATTTTGTGTTTCACGCGCGGCAGTGCTTTCTCATCTTGAAATAACAGGAACTGACGTCACAAAACTGGTACAATTCCATGTCCACATCAGTTTTCACGTCCCGTGTGAAACGGCTTAACCCTGCCGAGCGCTTAACCCGGTACTGGTCTCTGAAGACGAAACGTACTGCTGGTCACGTACCCATTGTTCTCTCCTCGTTTTTCTCATTTTTAAACATACAGGGTCACGCTCCGTGCCACAAAACCTAATATGTTAATAGTCTTTTCCTCAAAAAGTGATACAATGGACATGCAGCAGAACGAAGGCAAGAACAACAGTGTAAGGAATGTGGTTTGCTGATTATTTACGAAATAAATTGACCACCCAAAAGTAAGTAAGAAACCATATATATATACATAAGTACGAATTTTACAACGTTTACCACATTTGTCTCATTGTCAGTTACAGTATAGATGAGCTGAGCTGGGGGACTGGTTGTTGCCCTATTCGTATGATAGCAAACCCAACATTTAAAAATATGGCGTGCAGAAATCTGTACATTGCAAGCACCGCACAATGGTGGGTCATCTTCTTGGAGAAGCAACCACGGCATCTTAGACTTGTTTTTTTTTCCTTCTGGATGATACGACGTGGCCCACCACGAATTCCTCTCCTGTGAAAGTCTTCCATATGCCAACACGTTCAGCACCAACTACAAACGAAGAGAATTTCGTCACGGCTATGGCCATATTAACTACATTCAGACTCTGAGTAGACAGTGTTAAGGAATTCAAACTACACCCATCAACATTCATTGGATAAGAGGACTCGAAGCACTTTATATGAAGGAGTAAGGAAGAGAATGAATCACGACAATCCTTCTTCTACATGAAGTTTAACAGAAAATGCAGCAAGTGGAACTTGGGGCACCCAATAACGTCTTGTTGTGAAGAACTACATAGAACAGGAAACTATTTTGCTATAAAAATACAACTAACACGAAACACAAAAACAATTTTTTTTGTCAGATATGCAATTCTCGCAATCACTTTTAAAGACAACGCAGTTCAAATAGCGGCCATTACTGATGACATACAGTTATCACTCCACAGAAGTTGTCCTCAAGTATTTGGCCACTGATAGCGGAAACGCGGCGACTATTCGTCCTATTGCTTTTGTTGATTGTGTAATAACACCAGCGTGTGTAAACTTTAAGTTTGCTGCTCAGGAAAACAAAATCGCACACTACGACATGCGACTGAGCGGGCCAGCCAATGTCGTCAGGTGATGTGGTTCCATTTCCCTAAAAATATCGGGAATTCGAGGCAAGAAGAGGGCACTGAGGTCCAGTCATGACCAAAGCTCACGCCCTGGATTGGTTCATACAATATGGACCGCATGAAAGTGCTGTGCCATGTAACGGTATCGATTCTACGCCACCGTGACTATCAAACCTCCACCCTGCACATGCCAAATTCGGCGACTGCCACCCAGAAAGTTAGATGGAGCTAGAAACGCTTTCGGGTAGATCATGGCTGTGACATACACTCAAAGTGCCGATAATCCCCGTGAAAATAACCCTCGTCGCCGTGCAACACATTGTACAGTTGCACTTTGTGAGGAAAGGCGTCACGTATATCCTAGGGCCGTCCGTATTGTTTTTAGACTAACGTAATTCAGTCTGGAGTCAGTATTTGCAGAATTGTGTATTTTTTTGATTTTGTACGTTTTTGTGTATGATATTCTTAACTTTAAGCTCAATATTGATCTGTTCATTACTGTTGGATAATGAAACTGATTCACCTGAGAAAGGGCTCAAACATATTATTACACCTGAAATGCCACTATCTTGCCATCCTTATCCGAATTTCCGCAATTATATCAACGTTCTCTGAAGAGGTCAGTTTAGCTCCAATTATACTGTTATGTCTACACCCAGTTCCAGTAGTAAACCGCCCTTTAAAAAATTAGTACAAATGAGTTTACTATCTCAGATTAAATTTCACATTAATATGCTATCCGATTAATATTAGCAACTAAGGGGAATAAGCCGTTTGTTAATAATCCAACTTTGAAATTTCGTGATATGAATTGTGCAGTCATGTTGAACCACATATTCTTCAAAATTTACTTCTCCCCTATTTCTGAAGAGCTACGAGGTTTATTCATTATGATTATTTAAAAATGATAGCTCTACTTGATTTTATTCAAAGTGATCTGTTTATCATTAAGTAAAATGTAATTTAAATCGTTGTACTGTAAAATTCATTGAAATTCTATATGAAATTAACTAAACTTTTCCAAATGGAATATCAGAACATGTAGGGCAATATTTTGCCCATTTTTTTATGTAAGTACCTAAAATCATCTTATGAGTTTTAATTGTTATTGTGTAAATCTTACAGTTAACAATGTATTCGAATGTTTATTTTTATATAAAAGGGCGCGGCGCATGAGCCACTAAGTCAGTCTGCATTACTGTCTTTCGTAGGCTGTCAGACGGCCAATGTATGTTCCAACAATGTACATGATAATCGGTCACAATAAAAGACACGAAAGTATTATACTCTGCGTTTGATTTAAAAATTAGCACAACACCGATGCCGAATTCTGGGACTTCCTGAATTAACAACCTCCGAGTATATCAAAGTTGATATCTCATCACATGGAGCAGCTAAGTTACTATGTGAATTTTCATTAACTGTGATTAAAATTTTCTAGTGCTCACTCGTCTTCGTTCTTGTAAGTGGTGGAGGCCCAAACTATTAAGTTGCTTCGATGGTATTACTGAGAATTCACTATTACCACTGTCCAACCATAGACAGAACTAGAGGAACTACATTTCTTCTCACTCAGCGTCGGTGGTAATTAAAATGTTTCCCTCCTCTCACACATTTCAGCGTGGCATTTTACACCACTGTTCAACAATAACATTATCAAGGATTTAATTGGCTGCTCTGAAATTACACGTAACTCAGATAAAATGAACAGATCAGTATCGGACTTAAAATATCATGCAGAAAAATCTACAAAATCACAAGTACTGACTCCAGACTGCTCACGAATATTAACAGAAAACTATCTGAATACAAAGCTCTGGTAGTGAATTGCGACAAAGGGAACTCAGCCGTCGTTGTGCATGAATCTGAATAAATCAACAAAATCTTGCAATTTTTACATAAAAACAACATACATGAAATAAAGAGGAGTGACCCCATTGCCAAATTTCATGTCTAGCTCAGTAAACTACTGAAATCTTCTGATTTACTGTTATCCGACTCTGATGTCCTAAGGTGCCTTGTCATGAACCTGTCAGCACCAGCGTTATGTTCACAGCCAAGGATTCATAAACCGGGTTCTCCTACACCCGTCTTATATTTAACTCACGAAATAGTCTATTATATTTTATCAGCAGGAAGCTAAAGGACATTCCCAGCAATTTTTATACTTAAGAAAAGAATTTCTTAGTTAAGAATAGCTGTGATCTCATAGAATATATCAACTTACTCATTACACAATCCAGATAATTAAAACCAATCTATTAAAACACAAAAAGTTATCCAAGACTGCGATACATGAACTCATTTAACTGCTATATTTAATCCTGTCACATAATTATTTCGCTTTTAACACAAAATTTACCAGCACAGAGATGATCTTGCAATGGGCACAGTTTGGTACGAATTCGTGCAGAAATTTTCATTAATCACATAGAAAATCAATTCTTCAGATCGGAATGTTTATTTGAAGATAACATAATTTATTACGACAAGTATGTTAATGATTCCATTATCCTGTACAGTGGACAGCAGAAGGGTTTGAAAAGCTGGCAAATGTTCTCAGTGGCATTCACAACAACATTAACTGCACTATAGACCATGAAGTAGATAAAGTAATCAATTTTTTTGATTTCACAATCTCTAATGAAAACAGCCATAAAGCCTTTCAAATTTACTGAAAACCCGAGTGATGTTCCCATAAATGTCTCCTCCTGTCACCCGGTACGACATAACATGGCACTTTCAGATCTACCCTTAATCGTATACACCAAGTCCCACTCAGTCCCCTTGAAGACCAAAAAGAAATTAACATTATCAAAAGAATTGCACACAGGAATGGATACAATCGAGGTATCATTGATAAACTTCTCAATAAAGCAAAAGAGAAACAATGCACACGTCCTAAATAAGATTCATAAGAACGAATACACACATTTGTTCACATTCCACTTAGAGGAAAAATTTCATACCAGTGGCTAACCTTTGTCGTAACAGTGGTATTCAAACACGCTGAAGCACTGACAATAAGCTCAACAGCACATCATTTAGTGCAACAAGACAAATAGCCAGTGTCACAGCAAATCAGGTATTTACAAACTTTCATGTACCAATTGCCCACAATTCTACGAGTTGTGGCAATAAAGAAACCGGGCCCATGCTCTAAATCTTTCTTGATAAAAGTTACACAGTTGAAATGTTGTCTCCTTCAATGCAGTCCCCACTAAGGCCCCTGCACCGCTCCATGCGAATTTTACATAGTTGAAAACAATGCTCGAAGTCTTTTTCTGTTATGCTGTTAGAAGGCTTGTCGCTTTTTCCTTCACTACATCCACGGACTCGAACATGATATTTTTGAGCGCAGACTTCAGTTTTGGGAAGAGAAAGAAGTCAATTGGTGGTAGTCAGGTGAATACGATGGATGTTCCGTCACTGTAATATTGTTTTTCGACAAAAATCTCTTCACAGACATTGCGTTATGGGCCAGTGTGTTGTCCTGACGAAGAATCTGTGAGCGATTCTTCCACAGATCTGATCTCGTTCGTCGCACACGTTCACGGCTGGGCTTCAGAACAGTTACATAATAAGCTTGATCGGCAGTCTGACTTTCAGGCACTCAATCAATGTAGATAACCCCTCGGATATCAAAGAGAACAATCATCATTGCTTTGAATTTTGAGTTACTCATGCGCGCTTTTTTCTTCCCATGGGTCTGAAAGATCTTCCAATGTATGGATTGTCGCTTAGTCTCTGGATCGTGTTAGAATACCCATGTTTCCATCTCACATAAATATTTTGCTGAGATAACCAGGGTCATTTTCAGTGTTTTCGAAAGAGTCAACACAGAAGTCCGCTCGATGGTTCTTTTGCTCGTTTCTGAGAATTCTTGGCACCACTTTAGAATAAACCTTTGTCATGCCCAGACCATCGTGCAAATTCTGTCCAACAGTTTGCTTATTGATGCAGGTAATTTCTGAAATCGCTCGAATGCTCAGGCGGCGGTCTTCTGGAACAATTCTACTGACCTTCTCTATATTCTCGGATCGTCTTCGACGTCTTCCCTACCGTCCTTGAACCTCTTAACCTATTCGAAAACTTGCGTACAAGATAGACACTGAACTTGTTTCAACAGATTGCAAGTTTCTGTGGCGGATTCTCCAAGTTTTGTGAGGAATATGACGTTAAAACGTTGTTCCACTTTGCAGCGCAGCACAATTCCGACGGAGCTCAGACACAGGACCCGTTTCTAAGAAAGCTCAGAGCCAGACTAACCACCAAAGGGGCCGTGAAATTTTGTACGCGTGTCAGGAAGAGTCTCGAGGTTATTCTTCTCCCACTCTTCCCTTTCAGCGACGAAGCCGGAAATGCGCACAACAACCAGTCCGATTTCTTTTTTGCCACACCTCGTACCTAGGGCAAAAACGAAGGAGTTTTACTATAAGATACCGGGAACATGTGGATACCCTCCAGCTAAATAAATTGATAAATCCACCTTTGCAACACATCTATAAGAGTATGACCACTCAGCCACAGTAATTAAAGAAATCTTCAGATACTAACCACTGTCAGGAAAGGAAAGAGAATGAATCTGCTTGAAGCTGGAAACTTGCATCCATAGCTCCAAATCACCACAACTAATTCTCAGCGTCAAGAAGACCTTGCAGCTAAGTCATTTCCACACACCTTTAATGAAATATGGTAAAAATCAAAAACTTTAACTCGTGGTCCCCTCCAAACTATCAATTTTATGAAAAAAAGGCAATGTCCCTTTAACCTTAAATAATATGCCAGCGACCATTCTGTATATTATAAATGACAGTGTGGTTCCACAATTACGTAAAAATTTGATCTTCATAATTTGTAATACATGTTATGTACCTGTATCTGTAACAAATGAAAATGCGTCTGAGCGCTGTGGGACTTAACTTCTGAGGTCATTAGTCCCCTAGAACTTACAATTAGAACTACTTAAACCTAACTAACCTAAGGACATCACACACACCCATGCCCGAAGCAGGATTCGAAACCTGCGACCGTAGCGGTCGCGCGGTTCCAGACTGTAGCGCCTAGAATTGCTCCTCGGCCACCCCGGCCGGCTGTGTGTAACATCACTGTACTTGTTTGACCTAAGTTCACTGAGCGTACTCTGTTTTCCAATGTAAACACGTTGAATGCTGTGAGTGCATGGGCTTCTGAAGTTATTAAGATGTAAAGTGCCGTTACAATATCAAAGACATAATATGGAAACACCAATAATTAGCATGGTGGCTACTATCCAGTTAACGTGCAAAAAAACTGTAGGATTCGCGCACTGAGGGTTCCATATAAACTTAAATATGTATGCAGACAGTTCATCCATTCCGGGAACCGAGGATCTTGACGACTTTTGTCTGTTATTGACATTGACGATGCTGATGCTGATGATGATGTTCGGTTTGTGGGGCGCTCAACTGTGCGATTATCAGCGCCCGTACAAATTCCTAATCTTTACACAGTCCAATATGGCCACTTTCACGACTTATGATGAAATGATGAGGACGACACACAAAACCAGTCCCCGGGCGCAGAAAATCCCCAACCCGGCCGGGAAGCGAACCCGGGACCCCGTGATCCAGAGGCAGCAACGCTAGCCACATACCACGAGTATTGACATTGATTCTGGCAACATGTCGGTCCCAGTGACTCCAAGACTTTTGAGAATTTTTAATTTCAAAAACCTCTCTTCTTGTCAAATTTCATGTTTCTACGTCAAAGGAAAGTACCCTATACGTTTAAATGAGTGAGTTTGCGGATATCAAAATATGTGACACAAATGGCCGTATCTTTTGGTTGCATTGACTTACAAGCTTCACTTTTTTTACATCACCAAGGAACCGTAGACCTTAACGCGTGACAGAAATTTAGACTTGATACTTCCAACTGCTCCCGATAAAAAGGGTTTTATACAGTCGGGCAGCCACCCAGCCAGCCCGACAGACATTGAAGTCGTCCTATAAAGCTTCCTTTTGACCGATTGAAGTACGGAACCTTAACAATGAAATATTTTTGTAAAAAATGTGATAAATGAAGTATGAAAACGATATGGATACACCAGTTATATATAAGTACTACATTGAAGCGCCAAAGATACTGGTATAGACATGCGTATTCAAATACAGAGATATGTAAAGAGGCAGAAGACGGCACTGCGCTCCGCAACGCCTATGTAAAACAACAAATGTCTGGCGCCGAAGTCAGAGCTGCTACAATGGCAGGTTATAAAGGCTTAAGTGAGTTTGAACGTGGTGTTACAGTCGGCGCTCGAGCGATGGGACACATAATCTCCGAGGTAATGATGAAGTGGGGATTTTCTCGTGCGACTATTTCACGAGTGTACCGAGAATATCAGAAATCCGGTAAAACATGAAATCTCCGACATCGCTACGGCAGCTAAAAAATCCTGAAAGAACGGGACCAATGACGACTGAGGAGAGTCGTTCAACTTAACGGAAGTGCATCCCATCCGCAAATTGCTGCAGACGTCAATGCTGGGCCATCAACAACTTTCAGCGAGCGAATCATTCAACGAAACATCATCGATATGGGCTTCCGGAGTCAGAGACCCAATCGTGTACCCTTGATGATTGCACGACACGAAGCCTTACGCCTCGCCTGGGTCTGTAGACACGGACACTGGACTGTTGATGACTGGAAACATGTTGCCTGGACGAACGAGTCTCGTTTCAAGTTGTATCGGGCGGATGAACATGTACGGGTATGGAGACAATCTCATGAATCCATGGGCCCTGCATGTCAGCAGGGGATTTTTCAAGCTGGTGGAAGCTCTGTATGGAAACGGGCGTGTGCAGTTGGAGTGATATGGAACGCTGATACGTCTGGATACGACTCTGACAGGCGACACGTACGTAAGCATCCTGCCTGATCACCTACATCCATTCATATCCACTGTGCATTCCGACGGGCTTGGACGATTCAAGCAGGACAATGTGACAACCCAAAAGTCCAGAATTGCTACAGAGTGGCTCCGGGAACACTTTTCTGAGTTTAAACACTTCCGCTGGCCACCAAATTCCCCAGACACGAACATTATTGAGCATATCTGGGATGTCTTGCGACGTGCTCTTCAGAAGAGATCTCCACCCCCTCGTACTCTTACGGATTTATGCACAGCCTTGCAGGATTCATGGTGTCAGTTCCCTCCAGCAGCACTTCAGACTTTAGTCGAGTCCATACGACGTCGTGTTGTGGCAGTACTGCGTGCTCGCGGGGACCCTACACGATTTACACAAGTGTACCAGTTTCTTTGGCTCTTCAGTATACAATATTTTACAACAAATGTCGCACTTACAAATATTTCATTTGTGATTATTTAGTCTACAACTTAAACAACAAAATCAGAACAACAGATCATCTCTATTTTGTCAAGAGCTCGTATTTTCACACCCCAGTCAATTGCATGGTTTTAATACAGGTCTTTATGCCACACGTTTGTGCGTCCTGCTTTGTCTTGTTGTGATACTTAGGCCATACTGAATGATTTTATTAATGGATAATGCATTTTCTTTGGTTGTGACAGACAAAGGTAGGCCTATACTTAAACGTGAATACTTCTTTAAGCTGCAGTTCCTACCATGAAGCAACTACTTTCACCAGTAAAACGTATTACTTACATTGACTGCATCGATGTCTCTAGGTTATCCACCGATCTGCAGAGCAATGCAGTCATTGCTGGTTGATGTAGTAGGTTGCCAGTATTGGTCATCCATGGATGGCTTACCTGAAACAACACGAAATATAACAAAAAATTAGGCGATAATGAAGCAGTACTGACTTACAAATTTGTATTCGTCTCATTAAGATAAAAGTTACATGATTAGTCCTGTTGTAACGCAGAAGGTAATCAGTATTACTTTTTCCAGCTGTAGTAGTGTCTTGTCCAACCGTATACTGGATAGACTCCAGCCGTTCGCAGCAGTGATTGGTGCAGATCAGGGTGATTTCAGAAAGAGCCATTCGTCTGTACACAATATTATTTTATGTCCTACGACAGCTCACTGAGAAGATGTGGGTGTTTGCCGAAGACCTGCTGAATTGCCTAATCGAGTTTTCAATATCCCAGAAACTCGTCAGCCCAGTTAGAGTTTGTATCACTGATTCAAAAGGCAAAGTGAAGCTCGGGGACCAAATCACGGAGAGCTTGAATGTCAACACATGCTTGAGACAAGAGATGGCGTGTTAGTGATATTGTTCAACCCGACGGCCGAAGTGATAATGAGGGACGCTTTCCACAGGAATTTCGAAAGGATCGATGTAGAAGGTGAGAACAGCGTACATCGCGACATGGCGAAGTTGTCGCGATCTAAGGCATAACTGATGCAGATGAGCGACGGCGTGAAGAAGGCAGCGAGTAACATCGATCTCCTTGTGAACGAATCGAAGACTGAGTACCTGGTGACGAGCAGGACCCATGCCTATTCCGGAGACACACTGCAGCCACTGGTAGTCGGAACCCGTTCAATAGGATTCATAATTTAAAATATCTGGTGGCACGCTATACAGGGGACACACTGTATGAGGCAGAAATCAAAGCGAGGATACAAGCAGCAAACCGATAGTGCTTCAGTCTGAGTCAGCTTTTTAAATCACACAGTCTCAAACTGAGCTCCAGCTGTACAAAACAATGTCCGACCCGTATGGCTATATGGTTGCGGAACTTCACGTTTTCGAGCGGGAAATATTAGGGAAGGGCTATGCTCCAGTGCAAGATAACACTGGGGAATGCAGGATGCGGCATAATTGTGAATGGATGAGACCTACAGCAACCCAAATATTATAGGCTGGATGAGAGTGAAACGGATTGTATACGCGGGACATGGCTCTCGGATGGATAATCACCAATGGCGTTTGAAAACCATGGATTTTTATTCCCTGCGAAAGAAGACCAGTAAGCAGAAAACACAGGGTATCATGGCTAGAGGTATACAAAAACATTTTTATAGCTTTTAACTGTCCAAGATTGTACACAGGAGCTCAAACATTTTATGCATGTTGGTACAGTTCAGTGTGGGCACCGTTAGTAGTTCGACAGATATCTAAACGGCATCCCACATATTGCGACATGTTCATAAACATGGCAGGTGTTATGGCCTTTGCTACAACAGATCCACTGTCTCAAATCTACCAGATTCCTACAATGTCCTTGGTAAACCCTCATGCATTGAAATCTAGCAGTCAGATCGGCAAATTGAGAGGGCCAGACAATGAGGGAATCCATTCCGACTGAACATTCAGGAAACGTGTCATCGAAAAATGTGGTGATATTCCCATGACAGCGGGTGGGACACCAGCCTGCTGGAAAATAACGTCGGGAGGCATTTGTGGGACTGCACAGTTCTCCAACACGTCGAGATAGGTACGCCCTGTCACTGCAGACTCCATAAGGATTTGGATCAATTACACCATGCTTATGTAATCTTAGCCATAAATTAAATTCTGGCTTGTCCGTTTCGTACTCAATCAGTTCTTCTGGAGGCTCACTTTACCATATTCGACAGTTATGTCGGTTAAATTTGGCTCAAACGTGGAAGATAGAATCATCACTCAACAGCACTGCATTGAGGAACTCGTTGTTTTCGTCTATATGATGCAACATTTCAACAGCAAAATCACATGTTTAATGTGATGCAAAAGTTTGAGTTGTAAGCATGCAACCGGAGACGTAAGAGCACAACGCTAATTCTCAACTAGCTTGTCTAATGGATTTACGCGGGCTTCTAGTGAATGCTTCGTGTACATGTTCCATGGGCTCTTCATTCACATGCATTTTAAAATGTCTTCAAGCATTTGAAATCAAAATTAACCGTTTCTCGAAGACTTCTGTCCCACTGATTAATGGATTTATGTGTGGGAAGGTCCACGTCCATTCCCTTCTTGTACGCCACTGAACGAGTGTTACAGATTCTAACTCTGCTAAGCGGAACACATACTGCATCTTCCACTATGGAACCCACATGTTGACTGTCAGGAGTACTTCTGCCTGCTGCACAGCAAACATTTATGCGCATGCGCTCACATGCGCCATACGACTCAGCGCTGTTCATGAAATGGTGAGGATCACATGCCTGAGAGTGGCTCTATCGATTGTATATTTACCCAACAACATAAAATGTCGAGTCCTTTCGTTATAGAAATTTGTTTGTGTATACCTCTAGCCCGGACCGTCTAGAATCCAATGGAAGAGGAGCCTTGTAGATGCGCGAGGTCCTCTTGGCCTGATAGCGTAAAGTAAGTAATTAGTTCACCTCGGCATCTGCATCTTCTAAACGCAAAGGTCTGCAGCAGAATGCTTAAAGAGTTTCCTGGCGGGCAGCAGTCTTTGAACTGCGGCTGTCAACTGTGTCCTTAGTTTCGCTTGGCGGGACCCCCAAAGACTCAACCTGCAGCGCTCGGAAGTTTACATAATCGGACTGCGACGCTGCGACAGCGTACCCGAATCGGAGTCAATAGTTTTAAGTTAAGCTAACCTACAGGGCGTGTCATAATTAATGGCGTGAATGCATACGGTTGAAAGTACATGCTACTAAAGGGAAAACAGTCTCAGTTTTCATAGGTCTGCGAATGAACCGTTTGCGAGATAATTACGACTTCGAGGTTATAAGCCATTACTGACGTGATTCTGTGTAAAGACCGTATGCCAGTCCGTGATATGGTCTTTGTTTACTTTTTGGAGACGTGGAGCTGTAAACATATTGGAATTGGTTCAAATGGCTCTGAGCACTATGGGACTTAACTTCTGAGGTCATCAGTCCTCTAGAACTTAGAACTATTTAAACCTAACTAACCTAAGGACATCACACACACCCATGCCCGAGGCAGGATTCGAACCTGCGACCGTAGCGGTCGCGCGGCTCCAGACTGTAGCGCCTAGAACCGCTCGGCCACCCCGGCCGGCAAACAAATTGGATACGACAGCACAATTCACAGTCATAGCGCCACTCATGTCAGTTGTTAGTGGAGCGTTAATTGTGCTGGACAACGTTTGGTGGTAACGAGGAGTATCCGGATATGCATTATATGTAGGGTAGGACTAATGGCAATGCATGGGAGGCTGCGCACTTCCACCAAGATGCATGCCCTTCCCGCAATCGCTTCGGGAGTCGAACTTTTATAAGAGTGCATCAACGCTGCCGAGAAACTGGAAGCTTTGCACACGTTGCGTGAGCAGTAGGCCTGCACGAATTACATGTGTGCTTGAAGATGTGGCGTTGGAAACAGTCAAACGTCTTTCAGGAATCTCGACACGTACACTTTCCACACAAATTCCTGGAATGAGCTACAGCAATGTTTGGAGAATAATGCATCGCAGTGCAATGCAACCGTACCACATACAACGAGGTCGGTGTCTTAGTGAGACGAACTCTGGTCCTAGACTAGCGGTCTGTCTATTTACAAAAGAAGCAGGGATCACACTTGTTTCGTTGTGGTGTATTTAATTGATGACATTTCTCACATTTTGAGTCATCTAGGCTCCAACCCAGGTGCATCAGCGCCATTTCTCACTGAATGTGTTGTTGCAGGTACTAGGTAATCGTATTATTGGGTCGTACACGTTGCCAAACAAACTCAGTGGACGGAATTTCCTACGGTTGCTGCGGCATCATCTTACATAATTGCTTGTGGATGTTTACTTAGAGGAACGCCGGACGATTTGGTAGATGCATGGTGGTGTACCGGCTTATTTTGAGCTATGGTGAGACGACATCTAACGAGCCGATATGGCCAAAGATGGACTGGTCGAGGTGGGTCTGTATCGCGGACTCCAAGATCACCTAATCTGAACCCCATGGATTTCTGTGTTTGCTGCCACTACGTTTAACATGGTTGAAGAATTTGAATAGAGATTTGTCGTGTTTATCAAGAAATTCGAAATGATTCAGGTGTGTCTGAAAGGATTCGAAACTCACTGTGGTACAAATCTGCGTTCGGGCACATCAAAACTTTGAACACCTGCTTTAACTAAGAGTATGGCCATATAATTGTTGTCGTGTTCATTCAGAACATCTGCACTTCAAACAAAGTATCTCTAATAACTTTTATGAATGTTGTACAGTATTGTTACTTTGCCTAACTGAGATGGTAATGTTTCCACAGAATAAAGTCAGCGGTGGCTGGTAACAACAAAGTCTCAGTTACCTACAAAGGGTTCGTTTGCTGACCTATGTTTACTCAGACTTCTTTCCTTCTAGCAACGCGTAATTTCAACTGCTTGCGTTTATCCCATTACTTACGATGTACCCTGTATACTGACGATAATACTACTCTTTGTCCACCTTTTTACTTGTGCTGCCAGTAGCGGAGAAAATCGGCTCTAGTTGGAAGATATTCATTTGTCTTCGACCGCTGCCAATATTTCCGCATTGTCACCTCTCTTTCTTTTTAATTTCATTTATGACGATACGAACGTGAGGACAACACAACACCAAGATCCCGAGTGAAGAAAACCTCCGACCCGGCCGAGAATCTAATCCAGAGCACCTCTGCTTTCGTATAAGGGAAAAACACCGTGGCAGTCATAATGCGTGGGACAGTCACAGCACGAAGTGTCTACATACCGTGGCCAAACAGGAAACAGTTCGCACCTGATGACAGTGTCAGCTACGTGCCACTGCACAGGTGTTCCCCCCATTGCTGAAACATCATCATTTTCGCGGGCCTTTGTTCCACTTCAGCGCATGGTCGGCACTGTTACTACGATATGGCAACGTATGTGTCAGAGGGTGGCCGGATGTCCTTCCTCTCGCCAAACTGGACCCCCTGGGACGGAAGTAGTGCACCTGTCTGCATCTAGTGTAAACCATGAAATAGTGCGTAAGTTTTCAAATGTCTGCGAGTCGTGTAACTGAGGCGGGACATGGGGACCATCCCAGTATTCACCTATCGGGATGTGGAAAACCGCCTAAAAACCACATACAACCTGGCCGGCACACCAGTCCTTGTCGTTAATCCGCCAGGCGGATTCGATCCGGGACAGGTGCGCCTACCCGAGTCCAGGAATCAGTATATTAGCGCTCTCGGCTAACCTGGCGGGTCCATTGCTGAAACATACGTTTCCTCACTGATGCCCTAGTTAGGTAGTAGTATCAAAGGAGTAACCAGAACTTTGCAGAAGTTTCTAAGGGTCCATTTTGATAAATTTACTAAAAAAGTAACTACTTGTGCCTCACAGAGGTGTTACACATATAGTGGCAAATAAGGGAAAGTGCAGCACCAAAAGGTTGCTGTAAGGTGATTTCGTACATAAAGAGTTCAATGACATACGATGTTCAGTCAGAAAGCAATGTACCCCATTTTTGTTTTTTATGTTATAACAAAAGTAAGGGTGGCGAGCATCAACCAGGAGTAAGTGAAACTAAAGTAGTAAGTTCATAAGAGAGCAGGAAATCGGCGACTTTCAGTCGACAGTACTGAACTAAAAGAGTATTACTCCAGGAGTAAATTTTTCATTTACTTCCAAAGTAAATTTATTTACTCCATTTCTGGTGGATAACACCACTGAAGAGTACGCTACTACGTTAGTAACTTAAGGAGGAAATACGGCCAAAATTTGCTCCTAGGCAGTAGTAGGAGTAAGTAAGAGAGTAAGGTGCGATCTTTGAGTTCTGTGTTTTAGTATCGAATTCTATAGATTACCTGGACTACGAAGAATATATGGAGATGGAGGAAGAGGTTAGCATCCCAAGAATGAAGGTTGTAATCGAGAGCAGAGACCCATTTGTGATGTATAGCGGCAGTGATTTCAAAGAGCGGTTTGGGTTTCGTAAGGAATCTTTTGAGTTGCTGCTTGGTATGCTGGAGCCGTTACTGCAGCATAATTCTGACAGGAACCGTGCATGCTTTGCTCTCAGGCTGCAACTTGTTTGTGGACTGCGAATCTTCTGCACAGGTACTTATAAATCGTAGCAGGGGATCTCATTAATATCCAGCGTACAACTGCTGGAAGAGCTTTTAATAGTGTGATAAACAGTTTAATTGCCTTAAAGTCACGGTATGTGTAAATGCCACAGAGTCAAGAAAACACATTAAAGACCAAAAGGGAATTCTACTGAACTAGTGGATTCCCAATTATCACAGGTGCCATAGATTGTGCACATACACCAAATACTTTGTCCTTCTTGAACACAAGCAGAACTATACGGAAACTGAAAGAATTTCTTTTCTATCCGTACACAAATTATCTGTGACGCCAACATGAAGATTTTGAACGTGCTAAGCCGTTGGCCGAGTTCCACGCATGATGCACGCATTTGGTGCTATAGTAGTGTTGCTGCAGAATTTGAAAATGGACAATATGATGGGATGCTTGTTGGAGATAGTGGATATGCTCCCTTCAAACATCTTATGACACCTGTGTTCCGAGCTCATACAGGAGCCGAACGGCGATACAATAGAGCCCATGTTGCTATCAGATGTGTAATAGAGCGAGCGTTCAGTGTTTGGAAAAAACGTTTCCATATTCTCACTAAAACAATGCGATTTAAACCAAACAAATATGGGAATGTTATTGTGGCTGCTACAGTTCTACACTGGAATAGAAGTTAAAGATGTGTTTCACTCTGATGCTGTGGAGGTGAATGACATCGAACAATATGCATTTCAGCCACAAGCAGAGGCAGCAGGCCAAGCTGTCAGTAGGTCTATTATACGTAATTACTTTAATTGAAATTGTACCTAGTTTGCTGGTAACATTAGTAGTTAAGGACTTTTTCTTCTTAAATGAATAAATATGCCACCGGATTGTCACTACTGCAGTGAAAAGTGATTCATTTCGTGTATGTGTAGTTTTATAGTTACGTTCTCTTTTTCTTTCTTTCTTACTTTCTCTCTTTTTTTTCTCTAGGGGACTAATATTCTCATTTTATTTCCTAATTGAGTGAACAAAGTCATACAATGTTTCGATTATTTTTAAAAAAGGACTTCTTTTATAATATTACAAATTAAGATAAATATTATAATGTGTTATTAACAAAAATTAATACCGATGCTGAAATGACAAACACAAATATTATGCTGTACAAGAAACAAGAAAGTATTAACCATTTGAAAAAATATCAAGGAAATAAAACATGTTTTATACACATGAATATTTTCTTATTCATTCACAAAAACCCAAATTTCTCGAGCTCATTTGGCTGAAGAACTCGAACCTGAAGTTCGCTCTATTACGTTCTTGAGCTTATTCATAATTTCCATTTTAAGGTTATGCTCTTCTTCCATTATTTTTCTTTGTCTTTCTATTAATAACATTTTTGCATTGCATTCCTCTCGTATTAACCGCATTTTTAAGGAATGAAGCTCGTCTGCTCTTTTCAACAATTCTCGGTTCTTCACTACAACTGCATGTTTCCCCCTATTTTGCTGGGCGTATCTTCTGATAAGCTCCCACCAGAGAATGTTGGCCGAGATTCATGACTATGGGATAAAGTTCCGCCTTCAGTAGTTTTATTGCTATCTTAAGAGCAATTATCATCATCGAAGTTGCTTATCTTCAGATGCGTCATTGTCGTTAACTCCAGCTATCCCCTCGAAAACTTGTCGGGCCATATCAACAACCATTTGGCTTATATCGTCGATCTTCGTCTCACCTACTCCACCGCCAGTTTGAAATTGATCTCGATTACATTTAGCTTTCATTTTCTTTGCTTTCGCTTTCGGGTCCTTCCAAATCACTTTAAGCTGCTCTTGTGATCTTTGTGTAAGAGCTTCTGCGTTGTATTCAACGTGTATTTTTTCCCAAGTATCTTTTTTCCTTTTTAGCATGTTGACATAGTGCTTTTTCGATTCAATAGCAGTTATGTCCTTTATCATTATTTCAGCAAACCGCTCTTTTTCATTTTTTTGTATGTTTTTGAACGTTGCTTGGCTACCTCCATGTTACTGCTTGCTCGTATCTCAAACTGGCGCTGAGATTAATACGTGTCTCCAACCAACAATGGACGGTAGTAGCTGCAGATGGCGGGGTTAACAATAGATTCATCCATTAATCGCACGTTTCTTTTCATAATACACAAATCTTATCATTAATCAGTACAATAGCAGTTAGATTTTCCAATTTTAATAATTCAGTTTAATAATCCTTTCTCGTTTCTGAAATTACAGCGATGAACATAAATTACGCAAAAAGTAATGCAATAATGTCTGCCGACAATGAAATTTTCCGGGAAGGAACGTAATGCACTTGCCAGCAGCGTGCAGAAATGGCTTACTTCTTTAGCAAAAAGGCGTTAATACATTAGTTACAACTAAAGAAGTAAATAGAAATTGAGATCTCCAACAGTTACTAAAAGAGTATATCACTACAGAAGTAGTATACTAAAGTATTCCAGAATAATAAGTAAGAGTTACTACAAGAGTAATTTATACTAGTTTGGCGCTCGCCACTGTAAGTGCCACATACAGACGATAACAGCTACAACATTCACTATTAATTTTCCGCTTTTCGAAATAATTACCCTCTATGTCCACAGTTTTTTTCCAACTTGAAACAAGAGCATGTATACCTGTGCGTTATGAGTTAGCGTCCTAATACCTCAAACACTGGTGCGTGGAATTTTTCCAGGGCCGCATCATCAAAGAAATGTCCCCAACAAGCTTCTTTGAGTAGGCTGAACAGATGGAAGTCTGATTGGATGAAATTGTTTTCCTTGCCTCTTTATTCTAGTCGATCAACATTTTCCGATACCCAACGTCCACAAATCTTGGACTAGCCAATCTTTTCAGTAGTGGCCAGCACACTGCCTTTGCCGATGGATAACTGGCGACACAACTCATCTGTTGCTACCCAGCGGATTTGGTCGACAAACAGATGTTCGGTGACGTCACTGCAGTCGTCAGCCTGGCACTCCGCTTTTTTTCCTTTATTGTACTTCAGTTCCCTATCTGGGGTGGGCTGGCAGCAGCACAGGCGCTGCTCTTCAGCCGAAAGACATTAAGTATATAACAGAAGACATTTAAAACAACATAAAGGAGAAAATATGGCAGTATGCAGTAATAAAAAGGGGTAACATTATGGAAGACAGCATACAAAAAGGTGGTGACTGTAAAAATGGAGATAAAAATCTAAAAAAGTATTTTACACAAAAAACAACACACTGTAAGGATTAAAAGAACACAAGGCAAATACAGCCAGAGCACAAAAGTTGCAACGGGCACAGAACAGTCACAGACAGCAACACTACATACAAGTCAGGCACAAGGTTGAAACCACAGCACTCGACATCACTGTAGAATGACACAGTACAGAACACTGATGTAGCACACTAATGATCAAGATCAAACTGGGAGGATCTGCCAAGGGTAGGGATATGATGGAGAAGGAAAGAAAGGGGAGAAGGGGCGGTGCTATAGAGGGGGAGAGAAGGGGTGACGAGGTGGTGGACACGCTGAAGGGGCCCGAGGAGGTAAGGATGGGAGAGGAAAACAGCCAAGGAGGGAGTGCAGAGATTAAGGGAGGGGGGTGGGTGGAAGGAGGAAAACTGCTCTGGGGCAAGGAGAGGAGGGGAAAAGGGGGGTCCTGGGGAGGGGGGAACAAGGCCACGCTACAGTTGGTAGGAGGGGTAGACATCATGGCGAAGTTCATCATCCAGGAGGGGGAGTTGCTGGAACTGGCCCTGATGAAGGATATGGAGGGTGTGGACATGGAGAGAGGGAGGGATACAGCGTTAGAGGCACAGCAACGGGTGTGGGGTGGAGAGGAAGGAGGACACCAGGGGGTGGGGGGATCAAGCCTGTGGACAGTGTAAAGGATGTGGATATGTTGAAAGAAAAGGAGGTGTGGGAGGGGATGAGGTCATACAGGAACAGTGTGGGGCATGGAGGTGGATACAGAAGGCAAGGGGAGCACATGGTATTCAAGGATTTGGATGACCTTATAAAAGTGGGGGGAGGGACGAGGCAGAAATCCAGGCAACGCTGTCATAACAGAGGATAGGACTGACGAACGATTTGTAGGTGTGGAGGATGGTAGAAGGATGCAATCGTCATGTCCAGCCGGACAAGCATTTCGGGAGGCAGAGGTTGGTATGGGCTTTCTACTGGATGGTCAGGAGATGAGGGGTTCAGCTAAGGTGGCAGTCGAGGTTGAGGCCAGGGTGGGGGTGAGTTGGATGGGACAACCATAAATGGTTATGTAGAAATCATGGTGACGGAAGGAGCAGGTGGTGCAGCCTATGATGATTGCCTTGGTCTTGGAGGGATTGATACGAAGGAACTGGTGGTTGCACCAAGTGGTGAACTGGTCAAGGTGGGTTGGGAGGATGCATTGGGACCACTGAAGGGTATGATAGAGAACCAGGAAGGCGGTGTCATCAGCACATTGGGGGAGATGTACAGGTGGAAGTGGCTTGGGCATATCGGTGGTGTATAGGGGATAGAGGAGAGGAGAGGACGGAGTCTTGGTGGATGCCAGCGTTGGGACAGAAGATACAGGAGTTGGTATCATGGAGGGTGACATAAGAAGGATGGCATGAGAGGAAGGAAGTGATCAGATGGACAAAATTGAAAGGTAAGACTTAGGTTTGGAGTTTAAAGAGGGGACTGGGATGCCATACGTGATCATAAGCATTCTGGAGGTTGAGGGAAACAAAAATGGCAGAGCAAAGGGGGTTAAGTTGGAGAGAGAGAAAAGTTGGATGAGGTAAAGCAGTTGGTCTTTGGTGGGGAAGGACATTTGGAAGCCACACTAGGTAAGGGGGAGGAGGTGGTGTTGATTAAGGTGGTGATTGATACGATGGGAGAGGGTGGATTCGAAAACCTTACTGAAGACAGAGGTGAGGCAGATGGGACGATACAAAGAGGCGGCAGAAGGGGGTTTATTGGGTTTGAGGAACAGGACGACATGGGTAGTGGAGATAATGACGTCATATAAAGTGGCAAGGACAGTCAGGAGGGAGAAGGGGCATTCTTTGAGGTGGCAGTAGATGACACAGTCATGACCAGGTGCCGTGTTGCGTTTTGACTGGAGGATAAGTTTAATATCTAGTGCTATGATTGGAGGGGGGGGGGGGGTAACTGCCCCAAGTACTGGAAACTGGGAGTGAGTGGAGCGACTGAGGTATAGGCGCGTTCCATGACAGTGGGGAAAAGGGAATATTCAAAGTGGGGATCATCAGGAATGGCGAAGACCTTATAAAGGTGGGACACGAAGTGGTTGGCCATACTGAGTTGTCGGAAAGGGGGTGGTTGTTACGGAGAAGGGAATAATGGGAAGCAAAATGGGAACCAGTAAGGTGAAGGAAGGTCGACCAGTACTTGGAGGAGTTTATATGGAGGGTGGTGTTGAGTGATGCACAGATCTGGCGCCAATCGCAGCATTTCTTTGCTGTAATCAGGTTCCAAATGTGTCGCTGGAGTTGCCAGTGAGGGTGGAGAGTATCCCTGTCACGAGTGCGCAGGAAGTAGTGACAGAGGCGGCGGTATTCGCGGAGGAGGACAGCCCATAGAGAAAGAGACGGTGGGGATGGATGGGTTTAGTACTAACATGGGGCTCCACGGCGTCAGTAATGGCCTTCTGAAGGAAGGACGGGGCGTGGGTCATGTCGTCGGGAGGGTGATAGGTAACAGGGTGGCTTTCGATGTGGGTGGCGATAGATTCCCGGTAAGCATCCCAGTTGGCGTGACTGTAGTCATGGATTTCCTTGGGAGGGGTGCAGGGTGGGGAGCCAGAGGCAGACAGTGAGCATACGTTATGATAAGAAGGACAGGGAGGTGGTCGCTACCTGTGGGGTCAACGATGTCTACAGCGATATGCTCACGGAGGTCGGCAGTGGCATGGACAACATAGGGGGTGGTGTTGGTTTCGGGATGGGTGTGCTGAGGAAGAGGAACAAGGTCACCTTGGATCATGGGGTGAAACTGATGCCACCGCCGGAGGGCGGCAGGGGAGCGGCTGTGTATGTTTATGTCGACGGAAATCACTTAGGTGGAGAAGGCGCTCTGTGTTGCATCAGTCGACAACATTTTCCGATACCCTACGTACACAAACCTTGGACTAGCCAATCTTTTCAATAATGGACAGCACACTGTCTTTGCCGATGGATAACTGGCGACACAACTCATCTGTTGCTACCCAGCGGATTTGGTCGACACACAGATGCTCGGTGAAGTCACTGCAGTCGTCAGCCTGGCATTCCGCTTTTTTTTTCCTTTATTGTACTTCAATTCCCTCTGGGGCGGACTGGCAGCAGCGCAGGCGCTTCTCATCACCCGAAAGACATTAAGTATATAACAGAAGACATTTAAAACAACATAAAGGAGAAAAAAGGTTGGCCAATAAATCTGAAACTGCACACCTCTTTCTTGTTCCAAAGAATATTTAAGAGTGCCTAGAATGCTTTGGTGTGGGTCAGAGCGAAAATTATGGCACCACAGTGAAAAAGTCATAATCTAACGGTGCTGACTTCCACCGTAGCATCTCCACTTGCTTTCTTCAGTCTTTCACGAATGCAAGTGAGCAGTTTCACCTTCTGCGTTAAGGAATTCAATCACAGAACGCCCCCTCATACGTACGTCAATGTAGGCCATTCCTTCAACTTCTACAGTGCTGCCATTTGATGACAGAAGACGCTGTTACTGGAGCGGGCTGCAAAAGACGGTCTTGTGAAGTGCGCCAGATTCAAGGTTACTACATTGCCAACTTATTGAAAGAGGAAAAAAAGCAGGACTTTACTTTCTGACTGGCCATTGTATGTTGTCGTACATTACAATGTGTGAACAGATTACGCAATGTTAAATGCGAGTGCGCAGCGCCAACGAAGGTTGGCCAATAAATCTGAAACTGCACACCTGTTTGTTGTTCTAAAGAATATTTAAGAGTGCCTAGAATGCTTTGGTGTGGCTCAGAGCGAAAATTATGGCACCAGACAGCCCTATGTTGTAGTGGTAATGGTAGCTTCTATTTCGTCAGGGAAACCAGAAAATGCTTTTCTACTGCTAGAGAGTTGCCAGATTTATACCAAGATGAGAGTTTATTAATGGGGACGCACGTTAGTCAGTGTCAATGCCAGCATCTGGACTCATTTACATTTTTTGGAATAAGGAAGATTAATTGCGAGCAGTAGCAAAATAGTCGACGAGGCATTTATTTTCTTTTCGTTTTGGATTACGACGCAACTACCACGAAGGCGCGAGTGGTAAGTAATTGACAACGAGGAAGACAGAAGCTTACTAGAAAATCGTATTGCCTCTTGTATTGCAAACAAGTAATGAAGCGTTATTTTTATTTTTCTCAGAGAAAAATAACAGTTTTACACAGACAACACTTACCTGCAGCCATTAAACATTAAGCCTGATTATTTAAAATCACTGAACATTTATTGCTCTCGCTTAAATGTTATGCATTCAGTAAGTCCACAAATCATAAGTTAATTTTACTGTCACAAGCAAGAGGAGACAAACATTTAGGGAGCTATTTCTGTCACAGCCCTTCACTTAAGTAGCATATCGCAGCTAGATTACAGTTCCCTAATCAAATTTTCTTCACAGAGAGCAGGAAAATATATATCTATACGAGATTTAAGGGCGATCCGCATAATTACCTTTAAAAGCTACCTCTGCGACATTTAAATAAGTCTAACAGTCAAATAATTACCTCAACTGAATCATTGACATCTATCCATACTGTAAGTTAAAGTTTTAATAATACACAGAATGCTTCACGAGGATGGCATGTGTACATAATTTCCAAATATTTCGTGTAATTTTGGTGAACTTTGATGAGGGTGTTGGAAAGTTGATACATCACTACGACAAAACTCGAAGTTGGAGTGGCGACTATGTAGAGAAGTAGATGGAAGGTGTACCTAACTGTTGCAAATAAAATGTTCCTAGTTTTTCACTGTGGTTTACATTCCGCGACCGATCGGAACTTACTTTCTGGACAACCCTCGTAAATAACAGATTTTATTTGCTAATCATAAACAAATAATGATGCATAATCTATTAATTATAAATTAAAGATAAAGGGCTATAACTGAGAGCTGGGAATATATCCTTTAATAAAAATTGTGTTTTTATTATAACTTCACTTTGTATTTTCTTGCCTTGAGCGAAAGAAACTACGAGGGTGGTTTGAAAAGTTCTTGGAATCATCACCAAATGTCAGCTCTAGCGTAACGAGCTTAATAATAGATCATCCCTTATGAGTAAACATGTGATGCGTCAGTGCTGTGGGTAGAGACAGATTGTCGTGCGTATGTCTTTCTGTTGTTGTTCTCAGGTAACGATCTGTAAAGATGTAACACAAATCGAGAGTTGGGCAGTGATTAAGAAGTTCGTAAAGAAAGGTATGAAAGCAAAACAAAATCATGCAAATTTTCACAACACAATGCGGGACTCAGCTCCTTCAAATTCAACTGTTGCCAATGAGTTTAAATTTGATAGGGACAGCTTTTGAGCGGACGGCTTACACGATGTTCCACTGTCCCCGAAATTATTACAGTCGTTCATAAAATGGTCAGGGAGGATCGCCGACTGAAAATGAGAGAAACTACTGAAGCTGTAGGGATGTCATCCGAACAGCATGTCGCATTTTAACAATGGAATTAGATATGAGCAAATTATCTGCTCGGTGGGTGCCACAACTCTTAACGCAAGATTAGAAACGCACCAGAACAGAAATATTCCAACAATATTTGACCCGTTTTCAGGGAAACGGAAGGATTTTCGTGCCGATTTGTGACCAAAATATTTTACTCTCGAGGCAAAATAACAGTCAAAGCATTGGAAACATGTATATTAATCCCCACCAAAGAACGCAGAAGCAATATGGTCTACCGGAAAGATCATGCCGTCAGTTTTCAGGGACGCGAAAGGGATTATGCTGACAGATTATCATCCCACTGGTCAAAAAATTAGGGTACAATACAACGCTAACCCACTGGACCAACTACAGCAAAAAATACGCGAGAAAAGGCCGGTTCTGGCAAGAAAGAAATTCCTCTTTCAGAAAGATAATGCACGCCCACACAGAAGTGTCGTTGCCATGGCAGAAATACATTAAATGAGATATGAATTGTGACCACACCCGCCTTATTCACCAGATCTGTCTGCATTAGATATCCACCTGCTCCTCAAGCTCAAAATCTTTCTCAGCGGAAGGAGATTCTCCTCAAACGAAGAACCGACAGCCGAAGTTGACGGGTATTTTGCGGGCCAAGAGGAATCTAGTTTTCGAGATGGGCTCAAAGCGTTGGAACATAGTTGGACCAAGTGCATTACTGTTCAGGGAGATTATGTTGGAAAATAAAAAGGTTACACTGAAGCAAGTCATTTCTTTCTATTCCATTCAGAGAAATTTTCAAACTACCCTCGTAGTTGGTTCTGTCATTAACTTAGGTTAAGCAGCTGTGTCTCATTGTGTAGACAAGATAGTAAATTTGACAGTTTGCCTTAATTCTTTGAACTTAGAAGAACAGATTACATTTGCTATGGGGACAACGATTAACAATTCCAATAATACTATCAATCAGACGCAGCAGGCTTATTGCGAAATTCCTTTTCATGCATGTACCAACCGAAAGTTACAAGCAGCAAAATACTGGCTGGAAGGGCAAGTAAGTTACTTCAGAACAAGCGCGGGAAAAATTGCTTTTGTAAGTGAATACGACACTGATCTTCGACAGTTTGCAGTTAACTGGGGACGGTAGGAGATCCTGAAGAAGACACCAGAAGAGGGGTCGAAACGTCGACTGTGAAGAAGAAATGTGAAGCGCAACAACCTAGAAGATCATGACCTTTAACGACAACATCCACAAACGCTGCAGACCTACATAAATTATATCTCCGCCTCTTCTATTGTTGCGTCTCACGGGCCATTTGGTGAACAGCATATTTGCTTCACCAACTGCCCGCCGACCTTTGAGATCCTAGTGAAGCAATTCACTTTCTGAACACGGGCGAGCTGAGTACGTGGCAACTGTGTGAACCAAGCACACTGTTCACACATAAACTAAGTTCGCAATAGATATCCGTTCGGTAGTAGTTGTGGTGCTATTCGGAGGAAAAAATAAAACGAAATGATAATGTGGCAGGGATTTTCCCGTACGACCATTTCACGAGTGTGCCGTGAATATCAGGAATCTGGTAAAACATCAAATCTCCGACATCGCTGCGGCATGGTCTCACGGGCCATTTGGTGAACAGCATATTTGCTTCACCAACTGCCCGCCGACCTTTGAGATCCTAGTGAAGCAATTCACTTTCTGAACACGGGCGAGCTGAGTACGTGGCAACTGTGTGAACCAAGCACACTGTTCACACATAAACTAAGTTCGCAATAGATATCCGTTCGGTAGTAGTTGTGGTGCTATTCGGAGGAAAAAATAAAACGAAATGATAATGTGGCAGGGATTTTCCCGTACGACCATTTCACGAGTGTGCCGTGAATATCAGGAATCTGGTAAAACATCAAATCTCCGACATCGCTGCGGCCGGAAAAAGATCCTGCAAGAAAGGGACCAACGACGACTGAAGTGAATCGTTCAACGTGACAGAAATGCATCATTTCAGAAAATTGCTGCAGTTTTCAATGCTGGGCCATCAACAAGTGTCAGCGCGGTACCCATTCAACGGAACATCATCGATATGAGCTTTCGGAGCCGGAGGCCCACTCGTGTAAACTTGATGACTTCACGACACAAAGCCTTATGTCTCGTCTGGGCCCGTCAACAGCGACACTGGACTGTTGATGACTGGAAACGTGTTACCTGGTCGAACGAGTCTCGCTTCAAATTGTATCGAGCGGACGGGCGTGTACGGGTATGTAGACAACCTCTTGAGTCCATGGACCCCGAATGTCAGCAGCGGACTGTTCAAGCTGGTGGAGGCTCTGTAATGGTGTGAGGTGAGTGCAGTTGGAGTGATATGGCACTCCTAATACGTCTAGATACTACTCCGACAGGTGACATGTATGCAAGCATCCTGACTGATCCACCTGCATCCATTCAAGTCCATTGTGCATTCCGACGGACTTGGGCAATTCCAGCAGGACAGTGCAACACCCCACACTTCCAGAATTGCTACACCGTGGCTCAAGGAACACTTTTTTGAGTTTAAACACTTGTGCTCGCCACCAAATTCTGCAGACACGAACATTATTGAGCATATCTGGGATACCTTGCAACGTGCTGTTCAGAAGAGAACTGCATCCCCTCGTACTCTTACAGATTTATGGACAGCCCTGCAGGATTCATGTTGTCAATTCCCTCCAGCACTACTTCAGATATTAGTCGAGTCCATGTCACGTTGTGTTACGGCACTTCTGGGAGCTCACGGGGCCCCTCCACGATAGTAGGCAGGTGTACCAATTTGTTTGGCTCTTCAATGTGTATATACAGTATATATATATACACATACACACACAAACACACTATATATACAGGGTGTTACAAAAAGGTACGGCCAAACTTTCAGGAAACATTCCTCACACACAAAGAAAGAAAATATGTTATGTGGACATGTGTCCGGAAATGCTTACTTTCCATGTTAGAGCTCATTTTATTACTTCTCTTCAAATCACATTAATCATGGAATGGAACCATACAGCAACAGAACGTACCAGCGTGACTTCAAACACTTTGTTACAGGAAATGTTCAAAATGTCCTCCGTTAGCGAGGATACATGCATCCACCCTCCGTCGCATGGAATCACTGATGCGCTGATGCAGCCATGGAGAATGGCGTATTGTAACACAACCGTCCACAATACGAGCACGAAGAGTCTCTACATTTGGTACCGGGGTTGCGTAGACAAGAGCTTTCAAATGCCCCCATAAATGAAAGTCAAGACGGTTGAGGTCAGGAGAGCGTGGAGGCCATGGAATTGGTCCGCCTCTACCAATCCATCGGTCACCGAATCTGTTGTTGAGAAGCGTACGAACACTTCGACGGAAATGTGCAGGAGCTCCATCGTGCATGAACCACATGTTGTGTCGTACTTGTAAAGGCACATGTTCTAGCAGCACAGGTAGAGTATCCCGTATGAAATCATGATAACGTGCTCCACTGAGCCTGCCCAAACATTCACAGAAAATCTGAGTTGATGACGTGATTGCACAATTGCGTGCGGATTCTCGTCAGCCCACACATGCTGATTGTGAAAATTTACAATTTGATCGCGTTGGAATGAAGCCTCATCCGTAAAGAGAACATTTGCACTGAAATGAGGATTGACACATTGTTGGATGAACCGTTCGCAGAAGTGTACCCGTGGAGGCCAATCAGCTGCTGATAGTGCCTGCACACGCTGTACATGGTACGGAAACAACTGGTTCTCCCGTAGCACACTCCATACAGTGACGTGGTCAACGTTACCTTGTACAGCAGCAACTTCTCTGACGCTGACATTAGGGTTATCGTCAACTGCACGAAGAATTGCCTCGTCCATTGCAGGTGTCCTCGTCGTTCTAGGTCTTCCCCAGTCGCGAGTCATAGGCTGGAATGTTCCGTGCTCCCTAAGACGCCGATCAATTGCTTCGAACGTCTTCCTGTCGGGACACCTTCGTTCTGGAAATCTGTCTCGATACAAACGTACCGCGCCACGGCTATTGCCCCGTGCTAATCCATACATCAAATGGGCATCTGCCAACTCCGCATTTGTAAACATTGCACTGACTGCAAAACCACGTTCGTGATGAACACTAACCTGTTGATGCTACGTACTGATGTGCTTGATGCTAGTGCTGTAGAGCAATGAGTCGCATGTCAACACAAGCACCGAAGTCAACATTACCTTCCTTCAATTGGGCCAACTGGCGGTGAATCGAGGAAGTACAGTACACACTGACGAAACTAAAATGAGCTCTAACATGGAAATTAAGCGTTTCCGGACACATGTCCACATAACATCTTTTCTTTATTTGTGTGTGAGGAATGTTTCCTGAAAGTTTGGCCGTACCTTTTTGTAACACCCTGTATATGTGTGTGTGTACTAAGTAGCGGTCGAAAGAAACAGATCGCAGACGTCAGCTTGGACCTCGGTCAACATAACCTCATTCAAAGATTAATCAATGTGTGTCTGCATCATAAAGTTATTCTTGATTCAAAATGTCAGTTTAGGAGCCTAATTCTCGTCATTTGCGGGAAGTGTTACTGTTTTGTTTCAATATGAAGAAACCAGCGGCTGCGTCTCATCGAATGCTCTCAAGTACGTAAGAACGTTATTAGTGAAAGAACGTGTCGTGAGTGGTTTCAACGCTTCAAGAACGGTGATTTTAACGTCGTAGACCGGCATAATGGCGGAAGAAAGAATGTTTTCGAAGATGCAGAATTGGAGACATTGCTGACTCAAGATTTGCGTCAAACTCAAGAAGTATTAGCACGATTCGTGGGAGTCACACAGCAAGCCATTTCAAAACGTCTCACGGCTATGGGCATGATTCAGAAAGAAGGAACTGCGGTCCCCTGTGAGCTGAAAGCAAGAGACGTTGAACGGCGTTTGTGTGTTTGTGAACAGTTGCTTCAGAGACAAAAACAGAAGGGATTTTTGCATCGTATTGTGACCGGGGACGAAAAATGGGTTTATTACGATAACCCTAAAAGCAAAAAATCATGGGGATATCCCGGGCATGCTTCCATGTCGACGGCCAAACCGAATATTCATGGCTCCAAGATCATGCTCTGCATTTGGTGGGACCAGCTCTGCGTCGTGTACTATGACGTGTTAAAACCAAGTGAAACAATCACAGGTGCTCGTTATCGAACGCAATTAATGCGCTTGAGCAGAGCATTAAAAGACTAACGGCCGCAATACAGCCAGAGGTACGATAAAGTGATTTTTCAGCACGACAACGCTCGACCCCACGCTGCAAAAGAGGTCAAAGCGTACCCGCCGTATTCTCCGGACATTGCTCCCTCTGACTATCACCTGTTTAGATCAATGGTGCATGGCCTGGCTGACCAACACTTCCGATCTCATGAAGAAGTCATAAATTGGATCGATTCGTGGATCGCTTCAAAACATGAACAATTTTTTCGACACGGGATTCGTACACTGGCCGAAAGATGGGAGAAAGTAGTGGCCAGCGACGGAAAATACTTTGAATGATACATGTGTAACCAATTTGTTTCATTAAAGTCTCAAATGTTGGGGAAAAAACGGCGGAAGCAAAGTTGTACACCTTATATATATATATATATATATATATATATATATATATATATATATATATATGGAGATTGGCTCACATAAAACCAGCCGCTGAAAGGAATATGAACGAAGAAAATCAACGTACATCAACGCTTTCTTACATTTTTATTGTGCACTTTCATTATTAACTATGTAATTAAGAGTTTAAGTAATAGATTTACTTTTATTAGTTTAATAACTATATTTCAGAAAGGGATTTAAAGTCTCTGTTCAAAATGTTCTCCGCTAACATCCAAGCAAAGTTGTGTACGTCGAAGCATGTTAAGGAAAATACTTTTCAGTACTCTTTTTCGAATGTTCGAAATTTCTTCACATATGTTGTTTTTTAATGTATGAAGTGTTTTGGGATTGTTGCGGTAGACCCTAGCCTTTAGAAATCCCCAGAGGTAAAAGTCACATGGTGACAAGTCGGGAGAACGGGGTGGCCACAAGCCTTTACTAATGGTCCTCTCTTCTGCAAAATCAGTATGTATACGAGCTAAGTACAAATCCGACGTACGAGATGTTGCCCCATCTTGCTGGAAATATGCACAACATTTTTCGTTTGGAGTTAACAGAGCCGAAAATTCACTGTAGAATTTCAAGTAAACATGTGTGTTAACAGTTTCGTTGAAGAACAATGGCCCGATAATTCTGTTACCAGATACAGCACACCATACACCAATTTTTTATCGTGTAATGGCTTTTGCAGTATGCCATGGGGATTCTCTGTAGTCCAGTGTCTTGTGTTTTGTGAATTAACGTAACCCGACAGATGAAACCAAGGTTCATCCGTCGAAAAAAGGAGGAAAGGATCAAACTGTCCCCCAGCGACATTTTCCAGCAACCAATTACAGTAATGTGTACGCTTACCCTTGTCCACTTCTTTTATTTGTTAAACCGTGTGAGACCCAACTCGCTTTATTTGTGCATGAGACTCAGAAAACATTAGATACAGGCTCCCAGGTAGATGCCATTTTCCTTGACTTCTGGAAGGCGTTCGAAACAGTTGCGCACTGTCGCCTGATAAACAAAGTAAGAGCCTACTGAATAACAGACCAGCTGTGTGGCTGGATTGATGAGTTTTTAGCAAACAGAGCACAGCATGTTGTTCTCAATGGAGAGACGTAGAGACGTCTATAGACGTTAAAGTAACCTCTGGCGAGCCACAGGGGAATGTTATGGGACCATTGCTTTTCACAATATATATATATATATATATATGACCTAGTGGATAGTGTCGGAAGTTCCATATGGCTTTTCGCGGTTAATGCTGTAGTATACAGAGAAGTTGCAGCATTAGAAAATTGTAGCGAAATGCAGGAAGATCTGCAGCGGATAGACACTTGGTGCAGGGAGTGGCAACTGACCCTTAACATAGACAAATGTAATGTATTGCGAATACATAGAAAGAAGGATCCTTTATTGTATGATTATATGATAGCGGAACAAACACTGGTAGCAGTTATTTCTGTAAAATATCTGGGAGTATGCGTACGGAACGATTTGAAGTGGAATGACCATATAAAATTAATTGTTGGTAAGGCGGGTGCCAGGTTGAGATTCATCCGGAGAGTCCTTAGAAAATGTAGTGCATCAACAAGGAAGGTGGCTTTCAAAACACTCGTTCGACCTATATTTGAGTATTGCTCATCAGTGTGGGATCCGTACGAGGTCGGTTTGACGGAGGAGATAGAAAAGATCCAAAGAAGAGCGGCGCGTTCCGTCACAGGGTTATTTGATAAGCGTGATAGCGTTACGGAGATGTTTAGCAAACTCAAGTGGCAGGCTCTGCAAGAGAGGCGCTCTGAATCGCGGTGTAGCTTGCAGTCCAGGTTTCGAGAGAGTGCGTTTCTGGATGAGGTATCGAATATACTGCTTCCCCCTACTTATACCTCCCGAGGAGATCACGAATGTAAAATTAGAGAGACTCGAGCGCGCACGGGGGCTTTCCGGCAGTCGTTCTTCCCGCGAACCATACGCGACTGGAACAGGAAAGGGAGGTAATGACATTGGCACGTCAAGTGCCCTCTGCCACACACCGTTGGGTGGCTTGCGGAGTATAAATGTAGATGTAGAACTTTAATGGATTCAGACCGCACATATTCTGCTACAATGAACACATGTTCTTCAATGAAGTAAGGCATGACAATGAAGTACTCAGTTAACGACTACTTTGAGTAGGAACTACCCACTCGCAACTGCAGTTAGAAGGTGGCAAATAAATTGACAAGCTAGTAATGCTAGTCACGCGCGTTCGCATTCCGGTTCGGGCCGGTTTTATGTGCGCCAGGTAACTACGTTAAACAACGACCTGTCCTTATATGGAGGTATAGCTAACACTAGTTAACTAACTTGGAAGAGTGCTTGGCTTGAACCCGACTCGCACTGAGATCTTGCGCCGCAGTGTAAATCGGGCAGACAAGAGGAGGTCCAGTAGTACCCTCTGTTATTCACTGGCGGCACCTTACAACGCGAAGCGTCGCGCAGCCTTGGATGTAGGATTGCGCAGTAAGGCGATACGTTAGCCGGGAGCGCTGCGCGCACTTCATTATTTTTAATGGCAGGCGCTGAGCCGCGCTGCGCCGGGTGGGGGCGACACAGCAGAGCAGTGAGCGGGCTCGCGGGTGCAACGGCGCAGCGCCGCACCTCGCCCCATTACCATAGCAATCAGCGGCGCGCACACCGGCGGCCGTCGCCGACGACAATTACTCCGCTGCATGAAATTTAATGAAGGGCAGCTATTTTCACGCTCGTCTCTGTCAATTACGCGGTTACACAAAGACTGAGGCCCGTGAAAGCGGTCGGTCGCCTGCCTCGGGGACCACATGGGTTTGGCCGCTTATTGCTCACTCGAGCCACTTGCCACGCGACAGCCGTTTTCCCTAAATTAGCGCCAATAGCACAAAAACAGTACTAACGATGGGAAAGCATATGTCAGTCAAGACGAACGTTGAGTATGTTCTACTGCAGCAGCCAACGTTGGTTCCGAAAGCAACGATCGGGTGGAATTCAGCCCGCTTTGTTCGTCCACGACTCCCAGAAAGCAGCAGACTCTGGCACCCAGATTGCATGACTTGTTCCACGACTTCCGGAAGGCATTTCATGCAGTTCCGCGCTGCCGCCTAACGAACGATATAGACTACTGGCCATTAAAATTGCTACACCACGAAGATGACGTGCTACAGACGCGAAATTTAACCGACAGGAAGAAGATGCTGTGATATGCAAATGATTTGCGTGGGATTAGCCGAGCGGTCTGAGGCGCTGCAGTCATGGGCTGTGCTGCTGGTCCCGGCGGAGGTTCGAGTCCTCCCTCGGGCATGGGTGTGTGTGTTTGTCCTTAGGATAATTTAGGTTAATTAGTGTGTAAGCTTAGTGACTGATAACCTTAGCAGTTAAGTCCCATAAGATTTCACACACATTTGAACATGACATGAGGAAACTTTTCAACCGTTTTCTCATACACAGACAGCAGTTGACCGGCGTTGCCTGGTGAAACGTTGTTGTGATGCCTCGTGTAAGAAATGCGTACCATCACGTTTCCGACTTTGATAAAGGTCGGATTGTAGGCTATCGCGATTGCGGTTTACCATATCGCGACATTGCCGCTCGCGTTGGTCGAGATCCAATGACTGTTAGCAAAATATGGAATAGCTGGGTTCAAGAGGGTAATACCGAACGCCGTGCTGGATCCCAACGGCCTCGTATCATTAGCAGTCGACATGACAGGCATCTTATCGGCATGGCTGTAACGGATCGTGCAGCCACGTCTCGATCCCCGAGTCAACAGATGGGGGACGTTTGCAAGACAACAATAATCTGCAGGAACAGTCAGACGTCGTTTGCATCAGCATGGTCTATCAGCTCGGAGACCATGGATACATTGACGCTGCATCAGAGACAGGAGCGCCTGCGACGGTGTACTCAGCGACGAATCGGAATGCACGAATGGAAAAACGTCATTTTTTCGGATGAATCCAGGTTCTGTTTATAGCATCGTGATGGTCGCATCCGTGTTTGGCGACATCGCGGTGAACGCACATTGGAAGCGTGTATTCGTCATCGCCATACTGGCGTATCACCCGACGTGATGGTATGGGGTGCCATTGGTTACACGCCTCGGTCACCTGTTGTTCGCATTGACGGTACTTTGAACAGTGGACGTTACATTTCAGATGTGTTACGACCCGTGCCTCTACCCTTCATTCGATCCCTGTGAAACCCTACATTTCAGAAGGATAATGCACGACCGCATGTTGCGTGTCCTGTACGGGCCTTTCTGGATACAGAAAATATTCGACTGCTGCCCTGGCCAGCACATTCTCCAGATCTCTCACCAGTTGAGAAAGTCTGGTCAATGGTGGCCGAGCAACTGGCTCGTCACAATACGCCGGTCACTACTCTTGATGCCGTCCGGTGTGGCCGTGTGGTTCTAGGCGCTTCAGTCTGGAACCGCGTGACCGCTACGGTCGCAGGTTCGAATCCTGCCTCGGGCATGGATGTGTGTGTTGTCCTTAGGTTAGTTAGGTTTAAGTAGTTCTAAGTTCTAGGGGACTGATGACCACAGATGTTAAGTCCCATAGTGCTCAGAGCCACTACTCTTAATGAACTGTGGTATCGTGTTGAAGCTGCATGGGCAGCTTTACCTGTACACGCCATCCAAGCTCTGTTTGACTCAATGCCCAGGCGTATCAAGGCCGTTATTACGGTCAGAGGTGGTTGTTCTGGGTACTGATTTCTCAGGATCTATGCACCCAAATTGCGTGAAAATGTAATCACATGTCAGTTCTAGTATAATACATTTGTCCAATGAATACTCGTTTATCATCTGCATTTCTTCTTGGTATAGCAATTTTAATGGCCAGTAGTGTACAAGCGAGCGGAATACCTGACCAGCTGTGTGACTGCATTGTACCAATCAGAACACGGGCACAGCACGTCACTCTGAACGGCGAGAAATCATCAGAAGTAAATGTAACTTCGGACTTACCCCAACTGATTACTACAGGGCCATTACTTTCCCGCATGAATCACCTGAAACTTGCACCGCAAGCCATGGAAACAGGTGTTTATCTGCGGTTTTCACAAAGTGGATTGGCAGTCAGGGACTCGTATTGTTAGCCAATAAACAGATCGTAATATTTTTTTCTGCAAACGTACACATTTTTAAATGGAACAATGCGTATTGACGTCAACAAACTGTACGTAGGGTAAATTAGAACATCAGTGGTGTTTGCTGGAGGATCCTAGTGCGAGCCGTTTACGATATATTGTATTTTGAAAGTCTCTACACCGACACTCGTTTTGTGCCGTTCAGCCTGCGTAATTGCTAGGTACAATGTTGTTATGGTTGCTTACGGTATGCTTGTGTGTTCCTACAGTGGAATGCGAATTGCTAGTCGGTTAGTGTACGACACTCCAAGCAGTAGGTCGTGAGTCGACAATCGGATTTGCCAATGCAGAAAATGCGGACAAAGCCACGGTGTATGGAGAGTGTAGGAAGAATGCAGTTCGTTGTTGCACGGCGTATGCGGCACGATATCCCAATATACGTCAATAATCTCGGAAATTATTTATCAACTTCTTACGTTAAAGTGGTAGTGTAACACCTGGAAACGTAACAGAATGAATCAAGTGACGCCAGAAAGGGCGGGGGGGGGGGGGGAGGGGGGGGGTGTTCAGACAAGCGTCCTACGCATTCTCCGTCGGCGTATGTTCCCCCCCATCACATCTCTCTCCATCACGATCTGCATGCAAACGATTATGAGAATCGCGTTAACTTCTGTAGATGGACATTAAGACAGGAAACTCCAGATTGTTACGTGATGAAGCCAAATTTACCAATCACGGACAGGTAAACCGCCGAAACATGTACTATTGGACTGTCGAGAATCGTCGTTAGCTCCGTCAGTTGGAACGTCAGCGTGCATGGAGTGTAAAGATGTGGTGTGTGATACTGAACGATAAACTCATAGGCCCGTTTTTCATGGACGGAACACTGAACGTGCACAAGTTTCGCAGCCTCCTAACAAACTATCTTTCACATATGCTAGAAGACGCTCCTCTGCAGACTACGAGGAACCAGTGCTACCAACATCATGGCTGTCCAGTCCAAAGTGCAGGACGTCCTACAGCATGTCTTCACGAATTGGTTCCAAATCGTTGGATTTGACGCAGAGGACGTGTACCTTGGGCATTTCCCGCATTTCACGACTGTAGACTTTTTTCTGTGGGGAAATCTGAAAGCCGTTGTCCGCATCTAGACCCGATGATGTGCAGCGACGTATTACTGCAGCGTGTTCCGACATCTCCGCTGAAATGGTAGCAAAAACTGGTTCAAATGGCTCTAAGCACTATGGGACTGAACATCTGAGGTCATCAGTCCCGTAAACTTAGTACTACTTAAACCTAAATAACCTAAGGACATCACACATGTCCATGCCCGAGGCAGGATTCGAACCTGCGACCGTAGCAGCAGCGCAGTTCCGGACTGAAGCGCCTAGAACCGCTCGGGCACAGCGGCGAAATGGTAGCAGTTGTGCAACCAATTGTTCCATACCATACTGGAAGCGTGTACTGCGCTGCTCATTTTCAACACAATCTGTGATGGTCAGTTGTATCGTTACTGGTCAGAATCCACCTAACTACTCCATGCATTTGTGTTGTTCTTCAATGTTGTACACGTATCGGTGTGGGAACTTATCAAAATACGATATCTCGTTAACGACTCGTACTAGAATCCTGCAAACAAACACCATTGACATTCTAATTTACACTACTTTCAGTCTGATAATGACAGCAGGCATCGATCCATTTAAAAAGAGTATGTTTGCACAAAAAATATACTTTCTAAATATTATTACAGTCTGTTTATTCGCTAATAATACGAGCCCCTGACTATCGACCCATATGTGAAATACGCACATCAATAGCACTTCCCATTTCCGCAATATTTGCGCTGTAATTCTGAGGTATATAACGCGGAAGTTCCACGATGCTGTTCACAGATAATGCTGTTGTACAGGGATAAATATGGAAATGTCGTGTGGCTAGGGCCTCCCGTCGGGTAGACCGTTCGCCTGGTGCAGGTCTTTCGATTTGACGCCACTTCGGCGACCTGCGCGTCGATGAGGATGAAATGAAGATGATTAGGACAACACAACACCCAGTCCCTGAGCGGAGAAAATTTCCGACCCAGCCGGGAATCGAACCCGGGCCCTTAGGATTGACAGTCTGTCACGCTGACCACTCAGCTACCGGGGCGGACTGTACAGAGATAAGTCGCAACTCTAGAAAATTTTAGCAGAAAAACCTTCAGAGGATCGATGCTTGCCGGCCTGAGTGGCCGAGCAGTTCTAGGCGCTACAGTCTGGAACTGCGCGACCGCTACGGTCGCAGGTTCGAATCCTGCCTTGGGCATGGGTGTGTGTGATGTCCTTAGGTTAGTTAGGTTTAAGTTGTTCTAAGTTCTAGGGGACTGATGACCTCAGAAGTTAAGTCCCATAGTGCTCAGAGCCATTTGAACCATTTGATCGATGCTTGGTACAGCGATCAACATACACAAATGTAGCATAAATAGAGACAAATGGCCACTATTGTACGATTACACGATTGCAGAACAATCACTGGAAGCAGTCATGTCCATAAAATATCTATGAGCATTTGTACAGGGCGATTTAATATGGAACGACCATATAAAGTAATCACAGGTAAAGCAGATGCCAGACTGTTTCATTGGACCAGACCTGTTTAATTCCGTGTGGGTCCACCTTCAGAGCGTAACACACCAGCGATTCTGTGTGGCGTAGACTCGAAGAGTCCTTGGGAGGCATCCGGAGGTATTCTGTATACAAACTGGGGACCCCCGTAGCCCTCAGTGGTACACAACCCCACAACGGGCCACAGCAGTCCACCCACCCAAGCGCCACCCCACACTCAGGGTTAATGTGCAGTTCGGCCCCCGCTTTTCTCGTTATTTACGTCACCCTCCAACATTCGACCCTCAGTCGGCAGGATCGAGGAGCACCTCTAAAACGCAGCTGTCGACGAAAAGTCAGGCTTAAAAAACTTTCATGGAGTACGAACCATACGACGTAGAAAATTCACCAGCTAATCTACACCTCCGTTTGTACTCTGCGAAGCACTGTTAAGTTCATGACCGAGATCACGTCTCACTGCACCAGTTATTGCCCTTTTCCCCGTTTCATTCATGTGGGGAGCATGAAATAAATGATTATTTAAATATTAGAGTGAGTGCTGTAATCAACCTAATCTTCCCTGTGGGAATGATATATATGGGGTTGTAGTATATCACTAGAGTCATCATTTAAAATCGGTTCTTGAAACTTTGTTAGTAGACTTACTGGAGATACTTTCAATCTACAGTCAACAGTCTGCCAGTTCAGTGCCTTCACCATCTCTAGGGTGGGTCGCACGAGTGGTTTGTACGCAATCTCCTTCCTAGACAGACTGCGTTTCCCTAGTACTCTACACGTAAACCGAAGTCTGCTCCACCCACGACTGTGCCTATGTCCCGACTAAGTGCTACACTACATCCCAGTATTTGCATGAGTTTACAGAGTCCAACTGTGACTCACTAATATTACATTCATACGATAGTATGTGTATTTTCGTTTGGTTAATTGTACAATTTTATATTTTTGAATACTTAAAGCCAGTCATTGCACCACTCTTATCAAGGTCTCACTGAATATTTGTACAGCTTCGTTTAAACTGTATTTCCTTGCAGATAACTGTATAATATGCGAAAAGTCTGACGTTGCTATTCACATTGTCCGCAAGATCATTTACCCTCGCAGTACCAAGGTGTGTGTGTGTGGGGGGAGGGGCTATTTTGTATCCACCTTGTGAAAATGTCGTAGTCTGGTCTGGTACTCTATACTGTAAAATTTTGAAAAATTGTTCATTGTTTTTAATGATTTCTTATATCAGATTCCGTAAACTATTTGCAATATGTCAGTAAAATTCTGACCCAAAAATTTAAGCCTTAGTAGTGAATGTGACTTTTCGTAACAGATATCATGTTCATACTTTCAACCGCAGAATCTTTCTTACACATCCGTATAACTTTGAAAAGTATGTTGTGAATGAAAATCAACGCCAGGTAACGAAATTTGTATTTTTTTTAATTTTTTGTGATGATCGTGAAGTACCTTTCTACACAGTGTAAACATTACGGAAAATGCACTGGCGATAGTAAGATGGTGCAAAAAGAAATTTTGAGGTTCTGTGACCTTTTAAGATTGTTTGGGGGAAGAGACCAAACAGCGAGGTCATCGGTCTCATCGGATTATGGAGGGACGAGAAAGGAAGTCGGCCGTGCCCTTTCAAAGGAACCATCCCAGCATTTGCCTGGAGCAATTTAGGGAAATCACGAAAAAACCTAAATCAGGATGGCCGGACGGGGGATTGAACCGTCGTCCTCCCGAATGCGAGTCCAGTGTGCTAACCACTGCGCCACCTCGCTGGGTTCTGTGACCTTCTTTATACATCAGTACCATTTAAAAAGTATGTTGGTAGTAAAAGCTACACCCATGTAACGATTTTTTGTGATGAGCACAATACTCATTGATATTACGAGTTATGGAAAATGCGTTGGTTTTACTGTGGTTAATATATAACATGAACAGCCAGGGACTCAACAAAGTTCCCTGGTGTACAGTCGAAGATACTTCTACTTCTGTCGATGACTCTCCATTCAAATCTACATGTTACGTTCTCCCTATCAGTCACATATTTCGTCTGATACCCCGTATGATCCTACTTTGGATAATAAGTGTAGGTGTGGTACGTGTAGTTACGCGTAGTTGCGTTACTGCGTCGCTCTGAAACGTCATCCTTAGGGCACCGGCCGCAGCACTTGGCAGAAGACGGATCTACTGTTTCCTCCGTGGGCCCGCCTTGGTCGGCAGTGGGGCGTCGCCCGAGGCCAGCTGGGTCCTGCGGGCTACACGCGCCGCCACTCCGCAGCTGATGGCCGTCGCTTCGCCAACACCGCGCCCATTCCCGAGGTCAGTTCCCGAAGAACGCCCGCTGCGCTCTCGTACTTCGCTACAGGCCGCCAAATAGCACAACTCAAGCGGTCACCGGCTCCTGGATACTAAGGCCGGGAGCGGAGAGCGGTCGCCGCCTTTGGACGAGGAAGTGTGAGATCTGGACAGGGCAATTCCTCTTCATACAATTGGACGACATTTCGTCACAACCTTCACTATCGACCTAAAGAGTAACCAAAAATTAATCACTCTGAATGGATTGGTAGTGACTGGTGAGAAACCGTAGTAAATACAATGAAGCGCCAAAGAAATGGTATAGGCATGCGTATTCAAATACGGAGATACGTAAACAGGCAGAATACGGCGCTGCGGTCGGAAACGCCTATATAAGACAACTGTCTGGCGCAGTTGTTAGATCGCTTACTACTGTTACGATGGCAGGTTATCAAGATTGAAGTGAGTTTGAATGTGATGTTGTAGTCGGCGCACGAGCGATGGGACACATTATCTCCGAGGTAGCGATGAACTGGGGATTTTCCCGTACGACCATTTCACGAGTGTACCGTGAACATCAAAAATCCGGCAAAACAAGAAATCCCCGACATCGCTGCGACCGGAAAAAGATCCTGCAAAAACGGAACCAACGACGACTGAAGAGAATCGTTCAACGTGACAGAAGCGCATCCCTTCCGCAAATTGCTGCAGATGCCAATGATCGGTCATCAACAAGTGTCAGCCTGTGAACCATTCAACGAGACATAATCGAAGGCCCACTCGTGTACCATTGATGACTGCACGACACAAAGCTTTACACTTCCCCTGGGCCCGTCAACACCGACATTGTACTGTTGATGATTGGAAAGATGTTGCCTGGTCGGACGAGTCTCGTTTCAAATTGTATCGAGCGGATGGACGCGTACGAATATGGAGACAACCTCTTGAATCCATGGTCCCTGGCATGACAGGGGGGAGGGGGGGGGGGGACTGTTAAACTGGTGGACGCTCTATAATGGTGTGGATCATAAGCATTTGGAGTGATTTGGGACCCCTAATACGCCTAGATATGACTGTCTGATGACAACTGCATCGATTCATGTCCATTGTGCATTCCGGCGGACTTGGCCAGCAGGACAATGCGACACCCCACATATCCAGAACTGCTGCAAAGTGGCTCCATGAACACGTTTCTGAGTTTAAACACTTCCGCTGGCTACCAAATTCCCCAGACATAAACATTATTGAGCATATCTGGGATGACTTGCAACGTGCTCTTTAGAAGAGATGTCCACCCCCTCTACTTTTACGATTTATGGATAGCCCTGCAAATTCATGGCGTCCGTTCCCTCCAGCACTACTTCTGACATCATTCGAGTCCATTCCGCGTCGTGCTGCGGCACTTCTGCGTGCTCTCGGGAACCCTACACGTGTACCAGTTTCTTTGGCTCTTCAGTGTGTGTGTATACCAGTGCTTTCGCATGAAACCAGAGGAGCTACTGCAAGACAGAGATTTGTAGTAGCACGGTGAGGTACTTAACGAATTTAGGACATTGTAGCAGTCATAGCATTCAAAACAGTAGCTGGCGCGAAGATAGTGCTACGTGACCATAGGAGATTTTACGTTCAGTTTTTATTTATAGTGGCCATACTGAGATCACCGACGTGAAAATAAGTATATCGTAAGTTACTGTAACGTAAATCTGAGTTTGTACTGCCGCTTTTATGAGTATTATGGAAATGAAAGCATTGGGACAGAAAGTATTGTAATACATAACTTATTAAATTTTAGGTCTATTTTTGCTTGTGATTTAGGATAATAATTTGTTTTAGGCCTTACGAGTTCATGGAAGTTTAGAGATGTGGGATTCGCTCTAAGATGCGAATTTGTTTTCAAGTATGTCGCATGAAATAACAGCTGGTTTGAAAACTGTATGTCAACCACCTCCTTAAAACAACTAGTTACTTTGCCAATTTCATGTTTTATTCGTTGCTTATTATGATAATAAGGGTTAATTTCGTGAAAAAATTTACATTTATATTCCAATCACCTCCTCAAAACATTTGATTCTTTACTTTCTGCCTGTTTCTTCTTGTATTCTTTGCTAACTGTGAAAACAAGGTTAAGTGTGGGAAAAATTTTAAAATTATATTTTTTCATACTGTTAAAACTCAAAGAGTTAAGGGAACACTGAGAAAAATTGAGGATCTATTAGATGATCAGTTTGGCTTTAGAAAAGATAAAGGCGCAACAGACGCAATTCTGACGTACCGGTTGATAACTAAAACAAAGCTTAAGAAAAATCGAGACGTTCATAGGAGTTGCCGACCTAGGAAAAGCGTTCGAGAAAGTAAAATGCTCGAAATTCTCAGGAAAATAGGTTAAGCTACAGATAAAGGTGCGTAATATACAATATACACAAGAACCAAGAGGGGAAGACCAAGAACGACGATCTTAGATCAGAAAGGTTATAAGACAGAGATGAAGTCTTTCACCTCTGCTGCTTACACTATACAAAATTAAAGAAAGATTCAGGAGCGGTATTAAAATTCATGGTAAAAGGATATCCATGACAAGATTCGCTGATGATACTGCTATCCTCTGGGAAAGTGTAGGACATGTTGAGTGGGATGAACTGTCTAATGAGTACACACTATAGACTGACAATAAACCGAAGAAAGACTGAGGTAGTGAGAATTAGCAGAATCAGATTGGTGAGAAGTTTGCCAACAAAACGTCGGAACGGATGGTGGACGGTGTGAGGAAATTCTGCTACTTTGGAAGCAAAATGGCACATGACGGACGAAGTAAGAAAGACACAAAAAGCAGACTAGTACAGGCCAAGAAGATATTCCTGGTAAAAAGTAGTCTGCTAGTATCAAACACCGGTCTTAATTTGAGGAAGAAATTTCTGAGAATGTACGTTAGGAGCACAACATTGTATTAAAAGTGGATCATGAACTGTGGGAAAACCGGAAAAGAAGGGATCGAAGTGTTTCAGATGTGCTGCTGTAGAAGGGTCCTAAAATTAGATGGACTGATAAGAAATGAGGTTCTCGGCAGAACCAGCGAGAAGAGGTACACATGTGGAAAACACTGACAAGAAGAGGGGCCAGGATGATAGGACAAACTCAAGACATCAAGGAATCTCCGTGCTATTTGAGGGAGCTGTAAATGCTAAAAATTTTAACAGACATATTGCAATAAATTGAACAAATAGAAGAGGACTTGGGTGCAAATGCTACTCTGAGATGAAGAGGTTGGCAATGGAAATAAATTATCAGCAAACTGATGACCCCCCCAACCCGCTCCCCCCTCCCTTACCCAAAAAAAGTGAACGTATTTTGGCTGCCGAACCCCGCTGGGATATATCGGCCAACAATGCCACACGATCATTTCATTTTCCTGTCGTTCTATTTGACAATGTACTAGTCCGGTCAGTCTGTGTGCAGAATTAACTTTGAGGACGCTCGGAACAGTACTGGCAACCGAGGACTACATGTCTCCAAGCCTGAGGTTTACGACACTGTTTACCACGTGCCGGCTTCTTTCATGACAGTTAGAACAAGTTTCCGTCTGAGTGGCTTTTGTTTCTCAACTCTGAGACACACTTGTCACGTCCCATACGCTGGCGCCTTCTCAATGTTCCTCACCAGTAGTATATTCGAGTATTCTCCCTCCGGCGTTTATTTCGTTGAACTCGCATCATCTGCATTTACAAGATATTCCACGTCCTCTTATTTCCGGGTCATTTGTCTGCTATGGCATGTACTGTGTGATCAATAGTAAGACAGACTTCTCTTCAACTGGTGGGAAACGGACATGTGAATTACACGTGATGAGAACTGAATGACTATTGAACGTAGAAAAAATTTATATCGCCGTCCTCATCGCATTCAGCTACATCTACATCGACATCTACATGTTCCGCAAACCACCGTACGGTGTGCAAAGTCCGACAGATGGCACCACCGGCGAGTATCGAGATCATGTTTAGTTAGTAGCATCTTTGGAAAGAGCGCACACCAAGTTTCAGCCATATTGGTCTATTTCTTTGTGTTTGGCATTCATGTGAAGAAAGTCGAGTGATTGTCAAGAAATGGACGAAAATGAATTTCGTGTGGTGATTAAACATTACTTTATGAAAGGCAAAACGCCTCAGAAGCTTGATAAACATTACGGTGACTCTGCACCATCGATTAGAACAGTTTATAAGTGGTTTCAAAATTTTTGGAGAGGTCATATGGGCACAAGTGATGCTGAACGTTCTGGACGTCCTGTGAACGTTACGACTCCAGAAGTCATTGATAAAATCCATGATACGGTGATGGATGGCAGAAGAGTCAAGGTGTGTGAGATTGCTAGTGCTGTGGGCATCTCGAATGAACGGTTGCATAAGACGGGGTTACGCGATTGCTCACGCTTGACCAAAAACGGAATCGTGAAAAAGCATCGCAAGGATGGTTTGCAGCTGTTCAGGAAGAATCCGCAGGGCTTTAAGCGTCGTTTCGTCACTGTGGATGAAACATGGAAACATTACTATACTCCTGAGACAAAAGAACATTTCTAAACAATGAGTTACCAAGGGAGAATCTGCACCAAAATAGGCGAAGACCATTCCTTCGGCCGGAAAGGTTATGGCGACTGTCTTTTTGGATTCGCAAGGGATAATCCTCATCGACTATGTGGAAAAGGGTAAAACAGTTACTAGTGCGTATTATTCATCGTTATTGGGCCGTTTGAAAACCGAGCTGCAAGAAAAAACGCTAACGATTGGACCGCAAAAAAGTCCATCACCACAATGCACCAGCACGCACCTCAGCAGTTGTGGTAGCAAAATTAACTGAAATAGAATTCAAACTCGTTTCACATCCCCCCTGTTCTCCAGACTTGACTCCCTCGGACTACTATTTGATCCCCAGTTTGAAGAAATGACTGGCGGGACAAAGATTTTATTCAAACGAGGAGGTGATTGCAGCAACTAATAGCTATTTTGCAGACTTGGACAGTTCCTATTATTCGGAAGGGATCAACAAATTAGAACAGCGTTGGACAAAGTATATGAGTCTAAAAGGAGACTATGTCGAAAATTATAAAGGTTTACCCCAAACACGTAAGTAGTTTTTATTTTTGCACGGACTTTTCAAACGCCCCTTGTACGGCGAAAGAAAAACGACTATGAGCCTTAGTACGAGTCCTAATTTCTCTCATAATATCACCATTGTCCTTAGGCGGCAGTAGAATCGCTCTACAATAGACCTCAAATCACGGTTCTCTAAATTTCCTCAATAGTGCCTCGCAAAAAGGCAATCGTCTTCCTTTTAACGATTCGTTTTAGCGATTCCCATTTGAGTTTGCGAAGCATCACCGTAATACTTGCTTTCTGGTCGAACCTACCGGTAACAAATCTAGCAGCACGCCACTGAATTGCCTCGCTGTCTTCCTTCAGTCTGATCTGGTGGAGAGCCAAACATTAAAGCAGTTCTCAAGAATGGGACACACTAACGCTGTACGCGCCTTTTCGTTTATATATGAGCTACACTTTCCCAAAAGTCTCCCAATGAAACGAAGTCCACCTTTCGCCTTCCCTAATGCCAACCTGACATGCTCGTTCCATTCCACATCGCTTTGCAACGCTAAACCCAGATATTTAATGGATGTGACAGTCAAGCAGCATACTGCTAACGCTCTATTCGAACGTTACAGAATTGTTTTTCTACTTATCCGCATCAATTACGTTTTTCTTCATTTAGGTCAGAGATCATTCCTAGTGTAACGTGATATAACGGATGGAATGTTGAGTATATCATCTATCTCCTAAGAGTGTACATTCTTTTTTAAGTTTGATTCTTGTTTCAACTGTTCGTTTATTTCGTTAAATATGGTAGAAACTTCCTGGAAATAGTTTATAAGGACGAAAGAATCCCCTACTTACTTAAACTTAGATGGAATTGTACCAGACATTCGAAACGTCACAGTTGCGGTAAACAAACGAAAGATAGTGTGAAGACAATGTATGATGGGACTCGTGTCAAAGCTAGTCAAGGCGGAAAAAAAGCTATCCTAAATCATTTGTGGCTGGCTGCGCAATTTTATCAATTTCAATATTTTATACATCATAAGTATAAATATTTGCAGTTTTTCTGCAGTGAAATGAAGAGATAAAATCAGCCACAAAATATTTTCTTCCTGATAAAGACTTATTACAGCACAAACAGCTTCAGGTTTCAACCCCATCTGCAGATGTCAATCAATATTAAATTATGCAGTGTGCAGAGAAAGCACTGGTTCTTCATATTAGCATTAACTACTGTACTCTGCGTAGGACACGAAATCAGCATACACGCTGAAGATGGACTAATGACATGTTTGACTCACAGAATTAGAGGTAAAGAAAGACTCCTATTACGTTGGAGAACAACATTGCTGTCACAACGGAGAATGGAATAATTTGGCGTTTCAAGTTACTAGAACGTCATCAGAATTGTATTCGTAAAGTTAGAATATTTATGGAATGAACATTTAGAACAGGATTTTTGTCGTCAACATACGTTGCCTCCAGAGTCACGAGGTTTTGTGGTACTGACATAAGAAAAGAAACTGTTCCTTCGTTACTGTATTTCGATTTGCATCCGTAGCACCTACAATTATTCAGCATTGCTGTTACTAATTAATGAAGAGAGAAAAACAGCAGAAAGGTGTGAAACATTTAAGCTTTGGCCGTTGGTCGAAAAGGAAACAGAAGCGTTATACGAAAAGCCACATTATATTTTATTGTTTGACACTCTCCAGGAACGGCAAACTATTATCGCCACATTACAACTGGGTAACAGTCCTCTGAGGCTCACAATGATATTCCTACATGAAGTAATTAATTCTGATTTTTATTTGTGATCGCATGTGTGTCACGAGGGTGGACGAGACATACCTAATAGACAGGTATGATGCTCAGTTATAGAGGTATTATCCATCATTTTAGCTAGTCGTAATTTTATTTATTCAGAAGTTAGTAATTTTCAGCAAGATGACGTTTTCCCTTGTAACGTAGCAATTTGCGCTAAGTTTGAACGGTTCATAGGGCATAAGAACATCAGAGAGGCAGCAAAGAAGCGGTTCTGGCCATTATGAGAAGTTAGTGTCTGGCAACCTATCCCAACCCAGCGGACTGCTAAAAACAGCAAAAAAAAGCTCAGTTAGGGTGGCTGTGAAAAGTAGACCCCATTGCACAGTCGGCTTTGTTCTTCGAACCCCGAGATTATAAAGAACCCCGGCAGCGAGAGCTCTGCCTCACTGGGAACTGAATTCTGTTCCTTCAATACGTAGTCCGTGGCAGTCATAGTCAGTCTCCAGACCACGTGGCCTACCGTTTAGGCTCCATGATGAGACAGTTTAACTGAGTGCTATCGGCACCAGTGGGTCGATAAACGATTGCTGGTTGGTCAGAGTAATAGTTAATAATCTTGTTGCCCGCTAGTTGCGACGGACAGACCATACAGTATTACGGCGATAACTCGAAATTAGGACCCTCTCCGGATAACCGACGTCTCCAAGTGACCGCTAAGAAAATCTCCCGCGTTCACTAACTAGACAGTATCTCCCCTGCTCGCCTTCTACACACTACCCGTTTTATTTCTTCATTTTGTACGTGTCCTCTGATTACTTATGTGTGTGGATTTTCTTAACTGACTGACACGGGGACCACGCCTACTCGTCTTCACCGATTTCGCCCAAATTTGTGTTATATTTACGGCGTGACCAGAAATGAAAGTAACAGAAGTGGAAGTTGCGGACGGTCAAACGCTTAGAAAAAATTGCAGTTTGGCCTCGATTCGGGCCAGCCGTGAGCCATTTGCGTTAGCGCAGTTTATAGGCAGCGGCTGGCTTAATACAGGACGGTAATCCGAGGGTCGTGGGGTCGAGTCCCTACCTGGAAGCACTTATCCTTTGAAAAGGCACGGCCGACTTCCTCCCGCATCCTTCCCTAATGTAAGGGCACCTATGACCTCGTTTTTTGGTCCCCAACCCCAAATCAACCAACCGAACAAACAAACTATCAATTCTCAGCTGCCAAGATGCTAAAATATTTTATTCATATCGATGACCTGTTTCGGCAATTCTCTGTTGCCATCTTCGGATCTATCTATGATAATGTAAATACACATCGGAAGTTGACAACAGAGAACTGCCGAAACTGGTCATCTATATGAATAAATGATTTTAACGAACTTGGCAGTGTTCAGTGTTCATTGACTGGAAATGGTTATGTTCGGCTACTTGGAGACCATCTGCAGCCAGTGATGGACCTCATGTTCCCAAACAACTACAGAATTTTTGTGGATGACAATGCGCCATGTCGCCAGGGCACAATTGTTGGCAATTGGTTTGAAGAACGTTCTGCGCAGTTCGAGCTAAAAATTTAGCCACCCACATCGCCCGATATGAATCTCATCGAACATTTATGGGACAGAATCGAGAGCTCAGTTCTTAGACAAAATCGTCCACTGGCAACACTTTCGCAATTATGGACGGCTATAGAGGCAACATGGATCAATATTTCTGCAGGGGGCATCCAACGAACTGTTGAGTCCATGCCAAGTCGAGTTGCAGCAAATGCCGGGCAGCAGCAGGTCCGACACGATGTTTGGAAGTATCCCGTAGCTTTTGCAACATCAGGGTATTAAACATCGTATCTACGAAACTTCTAATCTGAAAATTGAGACATGAAACAAAAACAGCATTTTCCCAACTGTTCAAATGCAGTGGACAACTGACATTAAAACGTTAACTGGGGACTTTAAATTAAATAAAGAACCGTATGTGGGTAGCGCCTTCTTTCTTCCTGTTCGTCTGAGTGCTGGATCTTACCAACGTCTCAGTTATACCTGATTCTTTAAATGGCTCTGAACACTATGGGACTTAACATCTATGGTCATCAGTCCCCTAGAACTTAGAACTACTTAAACCTAACTAACCTAAGGACAGCACACAACACCCAGCCATCACGAGGCAGAGAAAATCCCTGACCCGCCGGGAATCGAACCCGGGAACCCGGGCGTGTGAAGCGAGAACGCTACCGCACGACCACGAGATGCGGGCAACCTGATTCTTTAAGAAAGTTCTCAAGTACGAAGGAGAAGGTGGTTGAACTGCAGAGGTCTCACTTATTTCCACCGTCAGCATATCGGACCACATTTCTGAACATATTTCGAGTACATATAATGCAATGCAAGAAGAGCGTGAAGAAGCACAATGGCAGAGTGGCTGCCAGCACTACAATCTGCAATATCCTCCTCCATAAGTTAATTTCTGTTTACGGGTTGTACATGTGACAGACGATAACTGAAGTCCATGAAGGGAATGCGCTACCACAAGGGAATCTTTACCAGTCACCTTCAAAGGATAGGCTCTACAGACTATCCAGCTTACTCTTGTCGCTCAGTATCTGATAGTGATATTGTTTCCGTGTGAGTAAGTGGAAGAAACTATATTTGCTGCTGATATAACAACTTGTAGCGCATGAGAATATGCATTAATTTACAAAATTATGAACTTTATAAGAGGTTCTAGTCTGCATACGTGATGGGGTATTTAGTCCAAGAAGAGCTTCTATACCGTGCCACGGGCAGTCCAATAATGGTGTATCTACGTACTAAAAGCCGTTCATCATAAGAATAAACCTGACATAAACAAACAAAAACGCGATGATTGGTCAGAAGCCATAGCACACGTACACTGGTGTTGTTACGCTCTTGGAAGTAGGTCCTACTTAAGTACTAGACATCTTAAATTAAACTTTAAGACATTCAAATGTATTAACAGCCATCAACGTTTTTCTTAATCATGCTTTAGCTACGTAGTTTTTATTTCAAATATCGTGTACGGTCACAGCCTCTGTAGCGTTGTGCTCTGATTGTCGCACTGTTAATGAGCAGTATGAAAACGGCGGAGGCTGCTTTCTGTTCCGTACTGAAACACGTGCGTGGAACAGGTTAAAAAGTGCCAAGAAATAAGCTGTTCTTAATGTTTTTGATAAATTTACTAAAATAATCGGCTTTGAAGTTTCCCGAGACCTGTATATACTGCAGATGAAAGCTAAACTATATACCGTATGTGTAGCGCAGTCGGTAGCGTAGTGGAGTGTGAATTATTGCGGTTATTCGTGCTTGTGTCACACTGTTCATGATAATCCGACAACCAGGCGTGGGCTGTAAGCTAGGCTACTCGGCTATGCCCTCGGAGCCGTTCGAGTGAAGTCGATTTAGTGTCAGCACACTATACCCTGTAAGCACTCATCACAGTAATACATCTCAAACAACAACTGTGCAGCTCTCATATGCTCTGAAAGGCTAAGCCAAAGCTGCTGAAGGAATACGACTTTCCTCATTTATCGATTGAAGAATAATACGGCATCCTACTCAGCAGCTCTTTCTATTTCTTTGTTTTTGCTTTCCTTCCTTATTTCTTTTTGTGGCATTTCCGTACCTCCAACAACTCATTCTCATTTTTTTTAATACGTGTTTAGGAAACAGGACTGAATATTTGGTATAATTGTCAGCTGTGCCTACTTTGAGCTAAGATGGTAGCCAATACCACTAATTCAGAAAGTAACAACCAAAGTACACAAATGGAGAAACAACATGACCAACTGCATTATTATGTAAATTTCATAGAAAGGCAAAACAACTGCACAATCACCAGTTCTGACGGCATATATTCACGATGTGGTAAACCCTAAACCAGCTCACTGTAATGTATCCTGCCCACTATCATCTTTTTTTTCTCGTTTAATTTGAAATACCTACATCTTGTAATTATAAAATTCATCATTATTTTCTATGAATAATACACGTCTACTTGTTTCTAATTACATATTGGACGCGAAATTCCTGTTTCCATAAAAAGACAAATTCTTAATTATCGATGTTTTATGAAAGACTGTTGATAAAAGTTGTTAAAATTATCAAATCATAACAATTTAATTTTTAAGGCAAAAATGAAAAAACAAATCCTGTTTATTTGGACTATGTCCATCGTTTTATACCACAGAGGTAGATAAGTATCATAAAAACATGAAAAACAATCATTTTCACAGCATCGAGCACATCATACAAATGCTACAATTTTACATTTGCTACTGTACCATTACAATATGAACGCAACAGAACTGATCTGGAGCCAAGCTTTGGACCCAGAAGTAACAAGGCCGTTTTTTAAGCTGCCAAACGTACTGGAACTAACACACGCAGCCTTTTCACACGTCACTGCCGAACGCTGGCGCGATAGAGAACGGCTCATCATAAAAGAAGAAGAGAAAATGCTGCGCCTTGATGGTGTCGTGGATTCTGTTGTTGATAGGCTTGTTATCAACGTAGCAGGTGACACTTCCAGAACTGAAATGTATTTCTCGGATTCGGATAAGGAAGAAGCTAAGAGGTTACCAGACGACTGACTGTACGTAATATCTTCAGTGGCTTCAATATTTAACTATACGGTGAAATCCTTCAGTACTCTCTTACGTTACACACAGCTTAAGCAAGAAAATTACCCTGTTGTTAAGTCAGGAATTTTCATCATTCTTGTTTTTAATTACAATAGTACGTTAGCTAAAACGATAACGTGTTGCGGTTTTCGTCTAGTAGTCTAAGGAGCGTATTGTGCGAGATTTGCAGTGTATTACTTCATTCTGTTTAAAAGTTAAATGACATTCGAAGCTGTATTGCTCCTCTACTCGTCTCTTTTTACGTGAGAACTGCAGCTGGGCACGCCACTGCAGACTAGCTGTACCAGTTGACCAGCCAGTGCTGTCCAAGCTAAATTCGTCGATAAAACTGTTGTCCCGTATTATCGCTAAGTCGATGAGCGCGAAACGCACAGCACAAAACATACCCTTATTATCGTACTTGACAGTACTCGAGACAGCTTGGCTGCAGTCCCAAGTGAAACGGAAATCCAATGAGGTTCCGGCAAACGCGGAAGAATAAATAGTGCAATGTTTACATCAGGTTTATTCTTATGATGAACGGATTATAGTTAATGTTTACCTTTCTGAAGACATTGTATAATCAGAAGATAATGTTGGATTTCACTCCAGGATCGATTAATTTATTTGTACTGTTCTTTACCCTCTGTTTCCCTCAATGATCTGAAAGAGCTGATATTATTTTATGCATTTTCTGTCATTTCTTAGCCGACATACATAGTATTATCGTTTTCTTTATGTGTATAATCCGTCTATGTAACCACATAAAAGACTATTTGATCGGTTATCACGTGCATTTCACTTCTTTTATTTTCGAAGCATGTTCAGTGGAATAATCTTCTGTGACAGCTTATTATAACTGAGTAGTAATATAAATAAAAAGAATTTATGTGTATCCAAGCAATTTATTTTTGTTAAGATGTTACGTGAAACATATGCTTAGTAAATATCTTTTTTTATTTTCGTCACATTTTCTTTTATGACATAACGTAAGATCTTTTAATGTTTTACACATACGAACATACGGTCTTCCTGCGTCATAGCAGCTGCCAAAGCGCGGTGGCGCCTGTTATCTGGCTCTCTCTGACGACTGCTGAAACGAACCTATTTCTAACAGGTCGCGGGAAAAATTGCGAATGGTGGTTTGAAAAACGTTACTTTCAAAGTAAATTTCCATTTTCGCAAGTGGACTATCTACGATGAATTCCTTAAATCACAGAGCGTTTGATGACTAGCCATTGGAAGTATTTCGAGCACAGATCAGACAATCGTGTCGTTATTATGAGCAAATTGATGTAGTGCTACAGGAAGCTCTCGCTCCTCTGCGGTAGCTAATTTATTTGTGGAAAACTTTGAGAACAATTCATTGGACTCGGCTAAGAATTTTACTGGCACATTTGTGTGATGTATCTTAAAGTGTAACACGGGCAAGAAAAATCAACATTATATGTGAAAGCTTAGCTTCTGTTGCAGCTTATTAACCTTAAAGACCAATGTTATACGTGAAAGCTTTGCTTTTCTTGTAGCAACACTAGTGCTGGACGGAACTGACACCATGAAGCCTGAAGGGCTGTCCATAAATCCGTAAGAGTACGACTCTTCAGTCGTCATTAGTCCCGTTCTTGCACGATATTTTTCCGGCCACAGCGATATCAGAGATTTGTTGTTTTACCGGATTCCTGATATTCATGATACACTCGTGAAATGGTCGAACGGGAAAATCCCCACTTCATCGCTACCTCGGAGATGCTGTGTCCCATCACTCGTGCGCCGACTATAACACGTTCAAACTCATCTAAATCTGGATAACCTGCGATAGTAGCAGCAGTAACTGATCTAACAACTGCGTCAGACACTCGTTGTCAGATACGGGCGTTGCCGACCGCAGCGCCGTATTCTGCCTGTTTACATGACTCTGTATTTGAATACGCATGCCTATTCCACTTTCTTTGACGCTTTAGTGTTTGAGTGCAAACGCCGAGATGTTTGCTTTAAGAGACCATGGTGGACTTCCTTTCCCACTTCGAGCTTTGGACCGTCTCTAGCCATCTCGTCGTCGACGTAATGTTAAACCGTTATCTTACTTCTCCTCTTAAACACGTGGACTGGATATTAATGTGCAACTTCCCTTTTCTCCTTTAAAACGTCAGGCTGGCGTATTAGCATTTAGCGACAAAGTGACTGATAAGTCGATTGCAACTGTAGTTGACAAATGCGTTAAACTATGAGGGTCCGCAGGTTCTAAGCCTCAAATGCTGCTGTATTGTGGACCTGAATATCAAATTACCATGAGGGATGTGAATGTCAAATTACCATCAGGGAGCAAATGTTAATCACAACTTTTAGTGAAATCAGACTGCTGATATTAGAGTCAAAGTTCGTGAATGGAACTGAGACAAAGTTGTGGCCTATCCCCAATGTTATTCAGTCTGTACATTGAGCAAGCAGTAAAGAAAACCAAAGAGAAATTTGGGAGAAAGGTTTAAGTTCAGAAAGTAGAAACAGGAACTTCGACGTGTGTCACTGACATTGTAATTCTGTGAGAGACGGCGAGTTGGAAGATCAGTTGAATGGAGTTTATAATATCTCGAAAAGAAAATACAGGACTGACATCAACAACAGTAAAACAACGGTAATGGAAATTAGTTGAATTAAATCAGATGATGCTAAGGGAATTAAGATTAGGAAATGAGACGCTATTAATAGTCGATATGTCTTTCTATCTAGGCTTCAAAGTAACTGATGATGACAGCAAGAAAAGCGTTTCTGAAAAAGAATAACTTGTTAATATCTATACATGTTATAAATTAAAGTCTACCTCCGCGTTTTTCTGTCTGTATGTGAAAGCCAATCTTTTGAACTACTGCAGGGCTTCACCAATAAACTGATTGACGTGGAAGGTTTAGCCATAGGAACTATTACCGCTAAGCCAGACAAAATTGCCTGCCGTAGATTTTTAGTCTGTCTCGTAAACTGGAATATAACGGGACAGCGGTTTGCTGACCACATGCCCCTCCATATCCGCATCCGGTGACGCCTGTAGTTGAGGATGATACGGGGCCGGTCGGTACCGTTAGGCTTCCAACGCCTATTCGGGCGGAGTTTAGTTACTTAGTTTAGTCAATATTTAGTGCCACTCGTGCAAAGCCGTGGCGGGCTACCACGCCAATAGAAATTTTAGTGTTAGTAAGCGCTTTCTGAAAGTATTTGTCTGGAGTGTAACCTTGTATGAAAGTGAAAAGTGGACGCTAAGTAGCTGAGACAAGAAGACGATAAAAGATTTTTATATGTGCTGTTACAGATGAATAAGATTAGACAGGAGTGTGGAGGTAAAAATTGTAGACGTAAACCATTACAGTATGGTAGTTCAAATGGATGTAGGTTGCAGTAGTTATTCAGAAATGAGGACGGTATTAAAGGATAGAGCAGCGTGGAGAGCTGAACTGTGTTTGAACATTACGAATTACCTCAAAGAAAACGATCTATTGAGCCACAGTTAGCTCTGAATCAGAAACATCGTTCTTTTGCAACCCAACCAGCACGTTACTTTCATGAAGTAGCGAGTGCTATCTGCAGGGGACCTCAAATTGATTCCATATTTCTACCTTTCCAGAAGGCTTTTTGATACAGTTCCTCAGAATTTGCTCTCAGTCAAGTTGTGAACCTATGGAGCATCGCGTCAGTTGTGCGACCGGATTCGTAATTTCGTTTTAGAAAGGAATGTCATCGATCACAACAGAGGTGATGTCTGGCGTTCCCCTAGGAAATGCTGTAAGCCATCTGCTGTTCCTAATCTATATAAATTATTTAGAAGACTATCTGAGGAACTTTCTTGTATTGTTTGAAGATGATGCTGTCTTTTACCATCTCGTAAAGACAGCAACAATGGACACCACTGCATTAAAGACACGTAACGTGTATCCACAGGACATGTGGCCTGTAATTGAAGAAGTGTCATTATGATCTCTCCATTGGCAAAAGATTCCGGAATAGTCCCCCATTCGGATCTCCAGGAGGGGACTGCCAAGGGGGAGGTTACCATGAGAAAAAGATTGAATAATCAACGAAAGGATAACGTTCTACGATTCGGTGCGTGGAATGTCAGAAGCTTGAACGTGGTAGGGAAACTAGAAAATCTGAAAAGGGAAATGCAAAGGCTCAATCTAGATATAGTAGGGGTCAGTGAAGTGAAGTGGAAGGATGACAAGGATTTCTCGTCAGATGAGTATCGGGTAATATCAACAGCAGGAGAAAATGGTATAACAGGTGTAGGATTCGTTATGAATAGGAAGGTAGGGCAGTGGGTGTGTTACTGTGAACAGTTCAGTGACCGGGTTGTTCTAATCAGAATCGACAGCAGACCAACACCGGCAACGATAGTTCAGGTATACATGCCGACGTCGCAAGCTGAAGATGAACAGATAGAGAAAGTGTATGAGGATACTGAAAGGGTAATGCAGTATGTAAAGGGGGACGAAAATCTAATAGTCATGGGCGACTGAAATGCAGTTGTAGGGGAAGGAGTAGAAGAAAAGGTTATAGGAGAATATGGGCTTGGGACAAGGAATGAAAGAGGAGAAAGACTAATTAAGTTCTGTAACAAGTTTCAGCTAGTAATAGCGAATACCCTGTTCAAGAATCACAAGAGGAGGAGGTATACTTGGAAAAGGCCGGGAGATACGGGAAGATTTCAATAAGATTACATCATGGTCAGCAGAGATTCCGAAATCAGATACTGGATTGCAAGGCGTACCCAGGAGCAGATACAGACTCAGATCACAATATAGTAGTGATGAAGAGTAGGCTGAAGTTCAAGACATTAGTCAGGAAGAATCAATACGCAAAGAAGTGGGATACGGAACTACTAAGGAATGACGAGATACGTTTGAAGTTTTCTAACGCTATAGATACAGCAATAAGGAATAGCGCAGTAGGCAGTACAGTTGAAGAGGAATGGACATCTCTAAAAAGGGCTATCACAGAAGTTGGGAAGGAAAACATAGGTACAAAGAAGGTAACTGCGAAGAAACCATGGGTAACAGAAGAAATACTTCAGTTGATTGATAAAAGGAGGAAGTACAAACATGTTCCGGGAAAATCAGGAATACAGAAATACAAGTCGCTGAGGAATGAAATAAATAGGAAGCGCAGGGAAGCTAAGACGAAATGGCTGCAGGAAAATTGTGAAGACATCGAAAGAGATATGATTGTCGGAAGGACAGACTCAGCATACAGGAAAGTCAAAACAACCTTTGGTGACATTAAAAGCAACGGTGGTAACATTAAGAGTGCAACGGGAATTCCACTGTTAAATGCAGAGGAGAGAGCAGATAGGTGGAAAGAATACATTGAAAGCCTCTATGAGGGTGAAGATTTGTCTGATGTGATAGAAGAAGAAACAGGAGTCGATTTAGAAGAGATAGGGGATCCAGTATTAGAATCGGAATTTAAAAGAGCTTTGGAGGACTTACGGTCAAATAAAGCAGAAGGGATAGATAACATTCCATCAGAATTTCTAAAATCATTGGGGGAAGTGGCAACAAAACGGCTATTCACGTTTGTGTGTAGAATATATGAGTCTGGTGACATACCATCTGACTTTCGGAAAAGCATCATTCACTCAATTCCGGAGGCGGCAAGAGCTGACAAGTGCGAGAATTATCGCACAATCAGCTTAACAGCTCATGCATCGAAGTTGCTTACAAGAATAATATACAGAAGAATGAAAAAGAAAATTGAGAATGCGCTAGGTGACGATCAGTTTGGCTTTAGGAAAAGTAAAGGGACGAGAGAGACAATTCTGACGTTACGGCTAATAATGGAAGCAAGACTAAAGAAAAATCAGGACACTTTCATAGCATTTGTCGACCTGGAAAAAGCGTTCGACAATATAAAATGGTGCAAGCTGTTCGAGATTATGAAAAAAGTAGGGGTAAGCTATAGGGAGAGACGGGTCATATACAATATGAACAACAACCAAGAGGGAATAATAAGAGTGGACGATCAAGAACGAAGTGCTCGTATTAAGAAGGGTGTAAGACAAGGCTGTAGCCTTTCGCCCCTACTCTTCAATCTGTACATCGAGGAAGCAATGATGGAAATAAAAGAAAGGTTCAGGAGTGGAATTAAAATACAAGGTGAAAGGATACCAATGAAACGATTCGCTGATGACATTGCTATCCTGAGTGAAAGTGAAGAAGAATTAAATGATCTGCTGAACGGAATGAACAGTCTAATGAGTACACAGTATGGTTTGAGAGTAAATCGGAGAAAGACGAAGGTAATGAGAAGTAGTAGAAATGAGAACAGCGAGAAACTTAACATCGGGATTGATGGTCACGAAGTCAGTGAAGTTAAGGAATTCTGTTACCTACGCAGTAAAATAACCAATGACGGACGGAGCAAGGAGGACATCAAAAGCAGACTCGCTATGGCAAAAAAGGCATTTCTGGCCAAGAGAAGTCTACTAATATCAAATACCGGCCTTAATTTGAGGAAGAAATTTCTGAGGATGTACGTCTGGAGTACAGCATTGTATGGTAGTGAAACATGGATTGTGGGAAAACCGGAACAGAAGAGAATCGAAGCATTTGAGATGTGGTGCTATAGACGAATGTTGAAAATTAGGTGGACTGATAAGGTAAGGAATGAGGAGGTTCTACGCAGAATCGGAGAGGAAAGGAATATGTGGAAAACACTGATAAGGAGAAGGGACAGGATGATAGGACATCTGCTAAGACATGAGGGAATGACTTCCGTGGTACTAGAGGGAGCTGTAGAGGGCAAAAACTGTAGAGGAAGACAGAGATTGGAATACGTCAAGCAAATAATTGAGGACGTAGGTTGCAAGTGCTACTCTGAGATGAAGAGGTTGGCACAGGAGAGGAATTCGTGGCGGGCCGCTTCAAACCAGTCAGTAGACTGATGACAAAAAAAAAAAAAAATACATCGGATGACAAAAACCAATTGCAACATGATGTAGACAAAACATGCATGGTGCGAATAGTGGCACCTGAACTCAAATAAAGGGATGTGTGAGGTAATCCACATGAGTAGTAAAAGGAATCCGTTAAATTTCGGTTACACGATAAATCACATAAATCGAAAGGCTGTCAATTCAACTAAATACGTAGGGACAAATATTAAGAACAGCTTAAACTGATACTATCGCATAGATAATGTTGTGGGAAAGGCGAACCAAAGATTGCCTTGTATTAAGAAAACGCTTAGAAGCTGCAACAAAACCGCTAAAGAGACTATCTACACTACACTTGCCCGTCCTATGGTAGAATGCTGTTGGGCGGTATGAGAGCCTTACCAGATAGGATTGGCAGTGCGCATTGAAGAAGTTGAGCAGTTCGTTTTGTTATCGCGAAATAGGGGAGAGAGAGAGACGGATACAATAAGTGATTTGAGGTGGCAACCGTGAAAACAAAGACGTTTTTGTTGCAGCCGGATCCTTCCACGTAATTTCAATCAGCAACGTTTTCCTCCGAATGAGAAAATATTTTATTGACGCCTATCTACATAGGAAATGAGCGTTTGGCGTCATTGGCCGGGAGGCCCCTCGCGGGGCAGGTCCGGCCGCCACATCGCAGGTCTTATTACATTCGGCGCCACATTGGGCGACCTGCACGCCGGATGGGGATGAAATGGTGATGAACACAACACAACACCCAGTCCCTGAGCGGAGAAAATCTCCGACCCAGCCGGGAATCGAACCCGGGCCCAGAGGACGGCAATCCGTCACGCTGACCACTCAGCTACTGGGGCGGACATCTACATAGGGAGAAATTATCATCGTAATAAAATAAATCAGAGCTCACGCGTACACGCTCGGAGAACGAAGGCCAAAGAACGACAGACACTGGATTTGGCCGAACGCTGGTGGCCAATGCAGTGCCGTTCGTCTTCTCATCCTCCCCAAAGGAAGGGCTTGCGGTCAACGGATTCGGCCATGTGGAATCGCAGATGGCTCTGATAACCTGCCAACATTGCTCCTGTTGCATTATTGTTGCAAAGTAGGACTTTAATTACAATTTCACCAGAGCGAAGAAGAGGATTTAACACTCGTCGCACGTGCAGCATTTATTTTACTGCAAGAAGCTGATCATTAGAAAAAGTAGAAAAAGAAACGACGCTGGTGGACGACATGGAGCAGTTATGGTAGGAAAAATGGTTCAAATGGCTCTGAGCACTATGGGACTTATCATCTGAGGTCATCAGTCCCCTAGGCTTAGAACTACTTAAACCTAACTAAGGACATCACACACATCTATGCCCGAGGCAGGATTCGAACCTGCAACCGTAGCACCAACGCGGTTCCGGACTGAAGTGCTTAGAACCGCTCGGCCACAACGACCGGCTATGGTGGGACAGAATTAATGTGTACCTTATGGTTGAATTGAAAATTTTCCCAATGAAAGATACAGATTTCGATCTGTTATAGAATAGTGTAGGCCTTAAAATTTCTTTAAGAGATTTGTACCTGCGGCTGAAAGATTAATGGTCACTCAAAGTTACGTTTATTTCTCTTAGTCATTCGCGGCAACAAGCTGCCAACAAAGACTGCATATTCTTTGTCACATCATGCACATTTCTTTCTAACATCTCACTTGTTTCGCTCTAAGCATCAAATCTTTTCAATTTGTTTTTATAATCGCGGTTCGTTGGGTGTCCATGAACATACCCGTTCACCATAAAACTCTATCGGCTTTAATGCTCTTTCCATGTACCAGCTTTAATGCTCTTTCCATATTTCAGTATTTTTAAACACAATAAATACACACCCTTATCGAGAGCAGGCATTGCCTGCAGCTAAACAGCGACTGCTGAAATTAAAGTTTTTCAGGACAGCCACAAGTCGCACTCAATATATTTTATTGACCGGCTTCGCCAAGAGAAGGGTCCCAAATGCAACCAACAACCAACGCTTCGATGATACCGCCGGCAAACCAAACTGCAGCCAAGGCCAACATCATCTGCCACGCACCGTAAGGTGGCTTACGGAGTATCTATGTAGATGTAGAACTAGATACTATACTTTAAACTGTAAATTCCAGGCATTCTGATAATGTTCTTGTTTTATTACAAAGAGAAACCGGTCAATAATACAAAAGTGCGATTTCTGTCTGTCCAGAAAAAATTTAAATACCCACCCGTTCTAGGCGCCGAGCAAATCGCTACTGAACCAGCGAACATTCGCCAGGCGTCAACACTAGGAGACGGGTCTCAAGGCCAGCCGACCGCCAACGCTTCATGTTACCGCCTGCAGGCGTCCCAAGTTACTGTTGGCTCTGATTTGCCGCTCGCACACACTAATACACTGAGGAGACAAAAGTCATGGGACAGTGATATGCACGTATACAGATGGCAGTAGTATCGTGTACACAAGGTACAAAAGGGCAGTGCACTGGCGAATCTGTCATTTGTGTTCAGGTGATACACGTGAAAAGTTTCCCGACCTTATTATGGCCGCACGATGGGAACTAATAGACTTTGAATGCGGAATGGTTGTTGGAACTAAACGCATGGGACACTTCATTTCGTAAATTGTTAGGGAATTCAATAGCCAGAGTTTCATAGTGCGAGAATACCAAATTTCAGGCATTACCTCTAATGAAGGACAAAGCAGTGGCCGACGGTCTTCATTTAATGACCGAGAACAGCGCCGTTTGCGCAGAGTTGTCAGTACTAGCAGACAAGAAATACTGCGTGGAATAACCGCAGAAGTAAATGTGGAATGTACGCCGAACGTATCCTTTAGGACAGTACGGCGAAATTTGGTGTTAATGGACTAGGCAGTAGACGATCGACGGGAGTGACTCTGTTAACAGCCTATCACCTGCCGCGCCTATGCTGGGTTTGTGACTACAACGGTTGGCCCCCAGACGACTGAAAAAACGTGGCCTAGTCAGACTGTTCTCGGTTTCAGTTGGTAAGAGCTGATGGTAGGGCTCGAGTGTGGAGCAGATCCCACGAAGCCATTTATCCAAGCTGTCAACAAGGCGTTCTGAAGCTGGTGGTTGCTCCATAATAATGTAGGCTGTGTTTACATGGAATGGACTGGGGCTTCTGATCAGACTGAAGCTATCATTAGCTGTAAATGATTATGTTCGGTTACCTGGAAACCATTTGCAGCCATTCATGGACTTCACTTTCCCAAACAATGACGGAATTTTTATGGATGACAGTGGGTCATGTCGCCAGACCATAACTGCGCGCAGCTGGTTTGAAGAACATTCTGCAGAATTCGAGCGAATGATTTGGCCATCCACATCGCCCGATATGAATCTTATCGAACATTTATGAGACATAATCGAAAGACTAATTCGTACACAAAATCCTGCACCGGCAACACTTTCGCAATTATGCACGGCTATAGAATCAGTAAGGTTCAATATTTAAGCAAGGGACGTCCAACGACTTGTTCAGTCCATGCCACGTCGAGTTGCTGCACTACACCGGACAAAAGAAGATCCCACGACCTTTGTCACCTCAATGTAAGCATCTATGACGTATATGTTAGGAGATACCCCATGACCTTTGTCACCACAGTTTAAGTTTCTATGATGTATATAAGCAGACTGAAGCGACGAATGTGAATTTGTACCAAAGACGTGATTCGAACCCAGATCTCCTGCTCTCTAGACAGATGCGCTAACACTACGCCACCTCAGCACAAATGGACGAACTACCCTAGCACACCTCTCTCCTCAATCCAAATTCCCATTCACACGGCAGCCCACTTGGCATTCAGCCTAAACTCCCACAGCCTTTGCAGAGACAACAGACTGGAGAGCCTGTGCAGTGCTATGGAAGTTTGGGGGGGAATAGCAAGTGGCCTAAGGCATGAATGGGAATTTGGATTGAGGAGGGAGGTGTCCTAGTGTACTCCGTGAAGTTGTGAAAAGCCTCTGTGTGACGTAGTGGTTGGCGCATCCACCTAGTGAGCAGGAGACCCGGATTCGAATCCCCACCTCAGCATAAATTTTCGGTTGTCACTTCAGTCTGCATGTATACGTGGAATAAACTTGAGACGAAAAGGTCTCTGGAACCATATACACTATGTGATCAAAAGTATCCGGTAATGCTGGAACTGAACATGATGTTGGCCCACCCTTAGCCTTGATGACAGCTTTCTGTCTCGCTGGCATACGTTCAGTCAGATGCTGGAAGGTTTCTTGGACAGCGCCAGCCCATTTTTCATGGAGTGCTACCCTGACGAGAGGTATCGATGTCGGTCGGTGAGGCCTGGCACGAAGTCAAAAATGTTTGTGTGCATTCCTAAGGGACCAAACTGCTGAGGTCATCGGTTCCTAGACTTACACACTACTTAAACTAACCTATGCTGAGAACAACACGCACACCCATGCCCGAGGGAGGAGTCGAACCTCTGGCGGGAGGGGCCGCGCAATCCCTGACATGGCGCCTCAAACCGCAAGGCCACTCCGGCACGAATTCGACGTTCCGAAACGTCCCAAGGTGTTCTAAAGGATTCAGGTCAGGACTCTGTGCAGGCCAGTCCATTACAGGGATGCTATTGTCATGTAGCCACTCTGCCACAGGCCGTTCATTATGAACAGGTGCTCGATTGCGTTGAAAGATGCAATCGCCATCCCCGAATTGCTCTTCAACAGCAAGAAGTTGCTTAAAACATCAGTGTAGGCCTGTGCTGTGATAGCAGCTCTGTACAGAACTAGAGGTGCAAGCCCCCTCCATGAAAAACACAACCACACCATAACACCACCGCCTTCGAATTTTACTGTTGACACTACACACGCTGGCAGATGACGTCCATCGGGCATTCGCCATACCCACACCCTGTCATCGGATCGCCACATTGTGTACCGTGATTCATCACGTTTTTCCAGTGTTCAGTGGTCCAATGTTTACGCTCCTTACACCAAGCGAGGCGTCGTTTGCCATCTACTGACGTGATGTGTGGCTTATAAGCAGCCGCTCGACTGTGAAATCCAAGTTTTCTCATCTCCCGCCTAACTGTCATAGTACTTGCAGTGACTCCTGATGCAGTTGGGAATTCCTGTGGCATGGTCTGGATAGATGTCTGCCTATTACACATTACGACCCTCTTCAACTGCCGGCGGTCTCTGTCAGTCAACAGACGAGGTCACCCTGTACGTTTTTGTGCTGTACCTGTCTCTTCACTTTTCCACTTCACTATCACTTAGGAAACAGTGGACCTAGGGATGTTTAGGAGTGTGGAAATCTCGCATACAGACGTATGACACAAGCGAACTGACCACGTTCGAATCCGTGAGTTCTGCGGAGATCCCATTCTGCTCTCTCACGATGTCTGATGACTACTGAGGTCGCTGATATGGAGTACCTGGCAGTAGGTGGCAGCACAATGCACATAATATGAAAAACGTACGTTTCTGGGGGTGTCCGGATACTTTTGATCACATAGTGTAGTTTCATTTAATTTAAACAAATATCAGCCACAGAAGCGGTTGGTTGTCCTTCACAGACAGTGCGTTCGCACCTGTAGAGAAATAGCCCGAAGGCGGTTGTATGCATCCTCTGCCAATCACTTAAGTATGAACTGCAGTGTAATTACATTGATGTACAAGTTCTCAAGACCACAACGACAGTTTGAATGAAGAAGCAGGTACTAAAATAGCAGCGGACGCATCTTGAAACATCGCCACTGGAAACAAAGCAATGACCCCTGCAAGGACGGGACGCCGGAGACACTGCTGGCGGAGGCGTCAGAAAGACGTGGAGAGCGCGCGTTGCGTGGCGAGAGGGAATATCTGCACGCAGCCGGCGTGTCCCACGCAGACGCGGGCTTTTGTGTGGGCCCTGCAGGCGCCACGCGAAACAAAACACCAGCCAGCCGGCGAGGCCCGTAAACAGGATGTATCGCGTCTCTCGTTTGGCACGCGGCCGCCGTATCTGGGCCGCAAGTGCGCAGTACCGCCGCGACGCCGCTCTTTTGTTAATTGGCTCAACTGGCGAAGGCTCGCCTCTGCGCCGGCCAATCAGGAAGCGCCGGTCGCGGCAGCCGGTGTATATAAAAGAGAGGGGGGGGGGGGGGCGTCCTAAGTATGGCTGGACAGGCGCCTGGGAACGCTGGCGACGGACGACAAGTGGTCTCATCCTCGGCCCATCCGCCCCTATACGGGCTCACCTCATTTGCCATTCCCGTCTTCCGTTGCCTTCGCCCCGCAGGTGCTCCACATCTGCACTTGTTGTCCTGTTTCCTGGATATCCAGTGTCGGTCCCCACCGTTTTGGGACTTACCAGCAAATAAGAGTTTTCCTCTGGAAGATAGAAGTCTGAGAAACACATCAAAATCCGGCTGGGCGCGAAATGGAAACCACAGTGAAAATCTGATGAAGCTTTGTACGGATGTGTTGGGCATTTGCTCTAGTATGCCCGTCGATCGCATCACGTCGCTCTCTTCCATTCTGAGCGCACAGTGAGCACGTAAAGACGCCTGGAAAATAGTGTCTGCCGCCAAGCATGAGGGCCTGGTGAGAGATTTCGCCTGATGTCATGCAGCCCACATAACATAACTGTTATGTGTTTCCTTTATGACAATTCTCGGCTGCTCTCTGTAGGGGCAATGAAGATGCTTCTGCAGCGTTTTCAGTGGGAAATGTTTGATCACCCACAATACAGCACGTAACTGGCACCACCCTGAGTTTCATCGCTGCTCACACGAACCATTGGCTGTGAAAGCATTTCACATAGACGAAGAGCTGTAGACCAGCGCAGAGAATTGGCGGAGAGCACAAATGGCTGCTTTCTATGATCTAGGCATTGGACAGTTAGTACAGTACTACGACAGAAGTATGGTAAAAATTTTTTGTTTATTTATAGACAGACTCACATGTTTATGACACAGTCATAAGCGGTTTCAGCCATACAATAACCATCTTCAGATGTTGACAACGCATGAACCTGTTTTCAGCGTATGCCGCCTTTAGCATCTGAAGATGGTCATTGTATGGCCGAAACCGGTTATGACTGTGTCATAAACATGTGATTGTGTCTATAAATAAACAAAAAAAATTTACAAGAGGATCAATCACGCACTCCATAGACAAAATTTCGTTTTTACATAAGTCTGGGTCGGAGCGACGACTATGTAGAGAAGTAGCTAGGAGGTATAGTTAACTGTTGCAAGTAAAACATTTCTTATTTTCACATTGGTTCCCATTTCCCGACCAATTGGACCTTCCTTTCTGAATAGTCATCGTATATAACAGTACTAGAGAAGAGATTTATAGCGGTAGACGTGATCTTCATGACAGATTTATTTACAAGTTCACACTGCACACAATATTTATCTTTGGACTGTTTCGGCCATTTATCAGAGCTGATTTCACAATGTCAAAGACGAAGTTGATGCTGTCTTGTCGAAACGAGACCTTGTGAGAACCATGTTGTAATACCTTTATGATGTTTATGACTTGAAACAGAAACCAGCTGCAGGTATGGTTTAAAAATGTTTTATTTAAATCTAATCAGTACCGGTTTCGGATTTATTACAAATCCAGCTTCAGATGGCTCTTACAGATTGATGATTCCCACACTGAAACGCTAAGAAAATTAAATATTTATTCAATCAGGACTGTTAAATTGTTGCATGTGCTTTCCATTGGTATTTTCATACAGTAGAGAAGGAGCAAGCTATCTCTGCCCCTCACAAAGAGCTTCAGAGAGACCGGGGACGAAGGTCCACCTTCTCTGTGAAGTGCTGCCAACAGTTTAAACAGAGTGTGTGTTGTATTTTGACCTAACACTTACTGAGCTAAAATTGAAACTGTTACATAATGAACGTTTAAATGTCTGTAACTCGAATAAAATGTAGCAAATTTTGTGAAAGTTGACTTGCTATTGTGTATGTATAAGGGACAGTCAAATGAAAACGAGACAGACCAAAGAAAAGTATGTAAATTGTCTATTAATTCAAAACTAATCGCCATAGCTCTTAATATATTTATTCAACTGTGAGATAAGACGGTCAGTGCCTTCATTAAAAAAATTTTTCAAATCGACGGCCTCGAATGTCTTTCTTCAGGCTCCAAAAATATGGAAATCGCATGGAACTGTATCGAGGACGTGGAAGAGCTTCCCAGCGGAACTTCTGCGGCGTAGTGCAACAATCCTGGCAACATGTGGGCCGGCATCATCCTGTACCAGTATGAATGCTGCCAAGGTTGTTTCACTGCGCTGCAGACGTTACGTTGGGAGCCGCTTTTCCGAACGCTGAAGAAAGACATTCGTGACTGTCACTCTGCTTAGGCCGAAAAGGTGCACGCCTTAGTACAATCATGGTTCCTTGCGCCACCAAATGGTTCAAATGGCTCTGAGCACTATGGGACTTAACATCTGTGGTCATCAGTCCCCTAGAACTTAGAACTACTTAAACCTAACTAACCTAAGGACATCACACACATCCATGCCCGAGGCAGGATTCGAACCTGCGACCGTAGCAGTCGCGCGGTTCGTGACTGAGCGCCTAGAACCGCTAGACCACCGCGGCCGGCTCCTTGCGCCACCACGAACGTTTTTGCATGAAGGCAATGACCATCTTGTTTCACAGCGGGACAAGTGTATAAACAATAATGGCGATTACTTCTGAAATAATAAACAGTTTATTTTTATTTTTTTCTATCTGTCTCGTTTTCATTTCACTCTCCCTTATAGACTGATGCCCTTGCTATGTAAGTGAATGACCTTCGCAGATTTGTTTCCGGCCGCTGTGACCGAGCGGATCTAGGCGCTTCAGTCTGGAACCGCGCGACCGGTACGGTCGCAGGTTCGAATCTTGCCTCGGGCATGGATGTGTGTGATGTCCGTAGGTTAGTTAGGTTTAAGTAGTTCTAACTTCTAGGCGAATGATGACCTCAGATGTTAAGTCTCATAGTGCTCAGAACATTTGAACCATTTGAGCAGATTTGTTGGGCTTGCCAAAGTGTTCCAAGAAAATGTTAAAATATTCGTGAACACTTTGATCCACACTAATAATCAAGAAATAAAAGCATATTAGCTCAACCAGATGTTGGAAAAGTTACAACACAAGAGCTCCTCGCGATGCACACAAACTCACACACACACTCTAAAAGCGGAAAATCTTTACCGCAACAGCGAATCAGTTTAAAATGGGCTATAGCTACCCCTAACTGCCAGACTTGTTTGATAATGGCACTGCATACTCCCTGTGAGATAATCCAAGAGCTCTGTTGATAAAGGGACTTAAACTACAAAGACAAAAAATTGAATGACAAGGAGTCAAACACAAAACTTTAGCTGTGGTTATTGAGAAGCAAGTATAGAAACTTTGTACATTCAGAGTAAAAGACAAACACTCAATACCAAAACAACATCTAGTTACATTTGAATCAGCGTAGAGCAGACATAAACTGAAAAATCGTAAATGAACAATCTAAAGTGCTGCTGACCCTTTTCGTCTACGTATATCCCACATCGTATACAAGAAAATCTTTCAGGCTCTCAAGCAAAATAATCATGGAGTTGTAACAGGATCGTTTAATGTCCGTCTTTAATTGATGGGCCACTTTAAGTTGAGAAGCTCTGTGTATATTTCTAGTTTCTCGCTGATTCTTTTCTCTACTGTTTTCTTCTTCTTCTCCTGTTCAGATATTAGGCAAAAGTTGCCAGTTATGGCGCTTATCTTCTTCCCTGACACTTCTATTAACCTTCATTCTTTCGATATGTTCGTTCCATTTCCTCCGGAAATCTAAAGTTTTATCATCTACACTAGAAAAATTTAGTTCTTGTCTCATATATTAGTTCCTAGTCTGTCTTCTGTTGTGCGGTCTTTAACTCTTCTCAAGAATTTCATTTCTTGTCCCTACATACGGTTCTTTTTGCTTTGGTAATCAACCATGGGGTAGTGTGGGAGATGCATCAGAATTTAATTTGATTATCTTTGCAGTTTTTTTAAGGTTAATTGTTCCACATACTTGGCTAAATTTTCTAAATTTAATGTCCACTTCTTACCTGTAGCCATCAGTTGCCTCACACTGTAGATAACTGAGCTGATTTACATGATTTAAAATCATCTCATCTATCACTATTTTGTATCTCTCCTCATGACGGCCATTGTCTTCGTTTTTCTGTTGAGATTTCCATGTCGAAATTCGCACTTACTTGTTTCAGTAAGTAAATTCTTAAGATTTTTATCTGCTAGGATCACTGCATCGTTAGTATATAACCAGTTATTTAAAAGAGTTATCCTGTCTAGGTATACATTTTTTGAAATTATGTTTTCTATATATCGTGTGTACCAAAAGGAATCTTCAAAATTTGGGGATATGACAAACGATCGTTCGAAGCAAAAAAGTCTAGAAAACATGGGCCCTAAAACGCATACCTTAAGAATCACGAGCACTTTCGTCATCTTCGATACTGTGAAGAAAATCTCTTCTACTGCAAGCACTCAGCTTTCTGTGTCTAGAGAAGTGGGATTAGCCTCAGGCGCTGCAGTCATGGACTGCGCGGCTGGTCCCGGCGGAGGTTCGAGTCCTCCCTGGGACATGGGTGTGTGTGTGTGTTTGTCCTTAGGATAATTTAGGTTAAGTAGTATGTAAGCTTAGGGACTGATGACCTTAGCAGTTAAGTCGCATAAGATTTCACATACATTTGAACATTTCTAGTATGGCCCAAAACAAGAAAAGAAGTCTAGTAAACATGGGTTCTAAAGTACATACCTTGAGAGCTATGTGCAATTCTTCATATTCGATACTCTGAAACAAATCTTCTCCACTACAACCTCTTTGTTTTCCATATTTGCCGGCCGAAGTGGCCGTGCGGTTAAAGGCGCTGCAGTCTGGAACCGCAGGACTGCTACGGTCGCAGGTTCGAATCCTGCCTCGGGCATGGATGTTTGTGATATCCTTAGGTTAGTTAGGTTTAACTAGTTCTAAGTTCTAGGGGACTAATGACCTCAGCAGTTGAGTCCCATAGTGCTCAGAGCCATTTTTTTTTCCATATTTTGCGCGGATGTTGTATGGACCCAAACATGGATCAATGCTGATAGCTCTTAAGCTAAGCACCTTAGAGCCCAAGTTCAGTGGATATTTGATTTGTTTTGGCCCATGTTACCACCTCTCAAAATATGGAAATCAAAGAGCTCGCCGTGGAACACCTTTATTTCTCAGTATCGAGGGTGAATAAGCGCTCATAGCTCAGGTAGGCATTTTAGAGCACATATTTACTAGACTTTTTTGCTTCGAATACTCATTCCAGTAATATTCCTAATACTGACCATCTGCCCTGGGACACCCTGTATGCGTTATTTCACGTATGCAAGTGTTGAATAAAGATGGGCAGATACAGCAGCCTTGTTATGCTCCTTTTGCTAGCTGATATCTCATCTTTCCTCTGCTATTGTACTACAGCAAATAGAAGCTCTCACTCTTTTCACTGCACTATGCCGGTATGCATCCACTCACTCAAATTTGATGATCAAATGGCGTTCTTGCCACTCAAATACAGTTCTGTTCAAGAGTTCAGGTGATTTTACACGGCTCGTATTTTACGGCAACATGTACCTGGAACAGTGTTGCTGTCAACTCTACTGCAATGTGACTGCAATAAACTGCATTATTTCCTTACGTTACGGCAATATTGCTGACGGAGCAAGCTGTTGCATGCAACTCTCGTGGTTTTGCCTGAGATGGAGACTGTTTCGTATTGAATGGCCATACACTTAAAAACACTTCCCTCTTACTGTGACCATTGCTTCGTCTTTCTCACGTTGGAGTCCAGTGAAACTACAGTAAAAATTGCTGAAATCGGCACGTGCATAATTCGGAAATCTGCCCAAACGTACAAGTATTTGAGTCTCGACGCAGTCAGTGCACTATTATATGCAGATTTTTTGTGTAAAGCGGAACGTACCTAACTCGAAAACGGAAAGCTAACCTTAAAACATACTTAATAATTCATTGTATATTGCGGAAAAGACCCTATACAGTACTACTGTATTACAGTTCATTAGTTATTCACGACTCTACATGGGCGTTAATTTTTAACACCTCTGTTAAGCGGCGCAAAACCAAGAAAAGAGGTCCAGCGCCACGCGGTGCTGCTGGTATAAACCTAAAACCGAGCCGCTCTGTGCAACAACGAATAAATTACGTTCAGTGTCGGTACAGTACATCAAAGGAAACGGTTCGTACGTTGGCGCTCTGAATGTCGGCTTTTTCGTTTTCCTCATTATTGACGCACGCCGGCGCATACACGAACATTGTTGCGCATCTACCAACCCTCTGCTACAATGTGCGCAGTGAAAGAGATGGGTATTGTTCCGTTAAACAATTGTTTTACCCGGTAAGATCCTACGTTCGCCAGTTTCAGTTGACTAGTAGCACTTAAAGACATACAGTAACATGATGCCATACAAACGGTATGTGTCGTTAACACGGAAAGCTGAGAGAGTGCAGTAGAAGAGATTTTCTTCATAGTATCGAAGATGACGAAAGTGCTCGTGGTTCTCAAGGTATTCGTTTTAGGGCCCGTTTTCTAAACTTTTTTGCTTCGAACGATCGTTCCTGTCATATCCCCGAGTTTTGAAGATTCCTTCTGGGACACCCGGTACATGGAAAATATAATTTCAATAAAGTGCATACCTAGACAGGAGAACTCTTTTAAATAATTGATTATATACTAACGATGCAGTGACCCTAGCAGATAAAGATCTTAGGAATTTATTTACTGAAACAAGTAAGTGCGAAATTCGACGTGGAAATCTCAAATTAAATAATTTTGAACTGGAAGTTAAAACAATTTTCCCGCCTTGATATGCGGCAGAAAATTGAAATGTAAAGCAAATAAACATGGGAATAATATGTATGTACATAGAATAATAAACGAAATTACTGTTCGAGTAAAAATATAGAAATGTCGTGTTATTTATCAATTAATGTAATAGTCCAGTGTTCTGTTGTCCAACACGCAGTAAATAAACATGTACTGTGCTGGAATACAGTATGCATTATTGAAAGTTTTTACTGTATATTTGTGCATGATACCTGACAAATTTGATGTATCCCAGTGAGTTTTACGCAATCCGGAAACTTGTCCAATTTGGAAAATTATTTTAGTCCCAGGCGATTCCGTTTTGTGCAAGTTTTACTGTACATCATTTCGTGATTTCGCTTCAGTTCGAAAGTCGGCGCGCACGTAGACGCATTAGACTTGTCGGTCGAGAGAAGTGGAGAAGGGGACGAACAAGAAAACTATGGCAAGTATAAAGTAATCAGTCTTAAGACCACTGTATGAAAAAGGACGGTTAGCAAGCTGTTGATGTTGCCGTTGATAATTGAAACATGAGTTTGGTAGCTCACAGAAAATTGTACTCTCACTTTTACCGTTATACTGCAAGACGATCTGCAGCAGTGAGCCATAATGGTATTGTTTATATTTTATAAGACTTTCAAACTTTTTGTAAGCTTCTTTACGCATGTTTCCGAGCTCATCGGCAGTCAACTGTCATTATCCTTTGATTACGGAGTCAGTACACATTACTTTCATATCCATAAATATGGTTGTAAATGTTTTTATGAAATTACTGTTTTTTCACTGCAGTTGAGAAACACAAAAAATGTCTACATTAACATTTCATTGCTGTCTCAGTCTTATCTTAAAGAATTCCTCGAGAATTCTTACTACAGCGTTGCAAACTTATAGCTCCAGAAAGCATATCAATGAGAAGTGCACTTTAAAGAGGTACATCAAACTTCTGTATAAATCACCAGTGTCAAAAAACCGAATAGTGATGGTCCGTCTAGTTGTAACTAACGTAACTAAAGCTGTCATCAACACGAAGGTTGGTTAATGGGGGTAGACAAGAGTAGAAACTTTTTTTACCTAAAATATTTATTGACTTAAAATGTTCCTGGACAGTCTGTTTTTAAAATTCATTCATACTATGTGTGCAATAACTGTAAAAATATGTTAAAACCGTGATTTACTGCATGGGAGTCTGGCGCATCCGAGCGTTCGAATGCAAGAGATGTAATACTATAATAGTTACCGATGGAATAGGGATCCTGTTAGTTTCAGATAGTAGCACAGAGGGCATTAGTACCAACTAAAATACTGTTCTCAACAAGATTTCTCTTCGTAACATGATTCGTTTATGGCCAGACAGCCTGAGAGCACATTGTTATCTCGCGTCTGCTTGTCATTTCGCTTGTGTTTTATACGAAGTACAATGCGAGTGCTGGAAAATGATTAGAAAACCGTATCTATATCGACAGAAAAGGTTGGGAAAGTAATCACAGTCGCGATCGTTTGCTAAGGGGACGCCAGTTAATCGATATAATTTCGCCAAAATGAGAGCGTTCCGACATCGGCGAAGAGAAGGCCGGCTGTACGGTTCTGGCATTGCCGATTAAAGGTTTGTTCAGTTTGAATATTAAAACACACAAGTTGAAACTTTAAACGCACACCTTTTCAGAACAACATTTTTCATGTTGGCTGGAGCTATAACTCATGAAATATACGTGAAATTACATTACACATTTTTGAAACTTGTTGAGTCGGCGTTTTTCCTACTGTAGTACGTAGGATATATTTTAATTTCAATTTTTGGTTCACTTTTTACAAAGATTTTTATTTCAGAGTGCCGCCATTTTGTTAAAAACCATTTTTTTAAATATGCCTACGTGCTACGTTAAACATCGTCAGTTTCAAAGCAGTTCATGAAATTTTGTTCTAGGTTGAAAGCATTGGAGTTCAGAGCTCCCACCAAGCGCCCCTCGCACTCCGCGAAGCCCTTTCGTCGATGGAATGTAGTGTCCTCTGCGTGCCAGATTTTTACTTAAACAATACATAATGCAATCTTAAGGGTGTACAACAAAGATATAAAGTCAGATTTGTCATATTATTTGTTATTTTATTTAAAAAATCATGAATATAATTTCCGAAACGGAGCGCCACACTTGTCTATGCCGTCAGACATCATAGTAGTTTACTAGGCATGATTGTATTGGAGGTGGTATGCTGATGCCTTATCACTTCTTTCATCTCTGGAAATGTTTGTTGATGTGAAAAATACCGAGCCGCGTCCTGGTTCCAAATTACAGGTAGGTCCCCCCTAACTAAGCCAGTTTATCGGACGAAGAAAGGCATACCACCTGCAACAGGACCATGGGTAGTAACGCACTGTGGTCTTCGAAAGCAATCTACGGGCTGATGACACATTAAATTCATGTACAATGTTTTGTACAGAAAGTAATTATAAAAATGAAGATTATACAGAACGTTTGTCATATATTTTAATTTAAGACGTTAGGATCTGGTGGATTCTTCCATGCTGTGCTGTGTACAGTATCGTAAACAACAAATATCAAATCCATAGATGAACCAAGAGCCATGCTTCCCTCATTTGCCAGCTTCTTCAGTAAATGATCAAGTGTTTCCAAGATGGAAATCCGTCTTTCTTTATCTGTTTCCATCTCAGAGATGACCCATATTTCTGTGTACAGTCGCCATCCTCCTTGAATTGTTACCGTCAACCACCAGACAGCTGTTTCTAACGAACTTGCACTGGCCTACAGGTCAGATAACATTAACAAGCTACTGGGATTTAAAATTAGTTGAGAGACTGAAGTAGCTGGACAGGCTCTACAATTTGGATTTTAAATACTGGTTAATTACACTACTGGCCATTAAAATTGCTACACCAAGGTGATAAACGTGTATTCATTGGACAAATATATTATACTAGACCTGACATATTACTACATTTTCACGCAATTTGGGTGCATAGATCCTGAGAAATCAGTACCCAGAACAACCACCTCAGGCCCAACAGCCTTGATACGCCTGGTCTTTGAGTCAAACAGAGCTTGTTTGGCGGTACAGGTACAGCTGCCCATGCAGCTTCAACACGATACCACAAATCATCAAGAGTAGTGACTGGCGTATTGTGACGAGCCAGTTGCTCGGCCACCATTGACCAAAAGTTTTCAATTGCTGAGAGATCTGGAGAATGTGCTGGCCAGGGCAGCAGTCGAACATTTTCTGTATCCAGAAAGGCCCGTACAGAACCTGCAACATGCGGTCGTGCTTTATCCTGCTGAAATGTAGGGTTTCGCACGGATCGGATGAAGGTAAGAGCCACGGGTCGTAACACATCTGAAATGTAACGTCCACTGCTCAAAGTGCCGTCAATGCGAACAAGAGGTTACCGAGACGTGTAACCAATGGCACCCTATACCATCACGCCGGGTGATACGCCAGTATGGCAATGACAAATACACGCCTCCGATGTTCGTTCGCCGCGATGTCGCTAAACACGGATGCGACCATCATGATGCTGGAAACAGAACCTGGATTCATCCGAAAAAATGACGTTTTGCCATTCGTGCAGCCAGGTTCGTCGGAGTACACCATCGCAGGCGCTCCTGTCTGTGATGCAGAATCAAGGGTAACTGCAACAATGGTCTCCGAGCTTATAGTCCATGCTGCTGCAGACGTCGTCGAACTGTTCGTGCAGATGGTTGTTGTCTTGCAAACGTCCCCATCTACTGACTCAGGGATCGAGACGTGGCTGCACGATTCGTTACAGCCATGCGGATACGATGCCTGTCATGTCGACTGCTAGTGATACGAGGCCGTTGGGATCCAGCACGGCGTCCGTATTACCCTCCTGAACCCACCGATTGCATATTCTGGTAACAGTCATTGGATCTCGACCAACGCGAGCAGCAATGTCGCGATACGATAAACCGCAATCGCGATAGGCTACCATCCGATCTTTATCAAAGTCGGAAACGTGATGGTACGCATTTGTCCTCCTTACACGAGGCATCACAACAACGTTTCACCAAGCAACGCTGGTCAGCTGCTGTTTGTGTACGAGAAATCGGTTGGAAACTTTCCTCATGTCAGCACGTTGTAGGTGTCGCCACCGGTGCCAACCTTTCGTGAATGCTCTGAAAAGCTAATCATTTGCATATCACAGGATCTTCTTCCTGTCGGTTAAATTTCGCGTCTGTAGCACGTCATCTTCGTGGTGTAGCAATTTTAATGGCCAGTAGCGTATTAATAATGCAATAAGTTCTGATAATAGGAGTTACAAACGTCGAGCATATAGCAGCCTTCAGTGAACGTAAAGTAACACCAGTAAACGGGCACGTGAACCAAAGATAAGTAGTCTCTACAGAAAAAATCACACAAAGGATGTTTAACTCACGCTAGTGTTGGGTCTGAGATAGTGTGCATGAATAATTTGTACCATGCTAGAGAGAGATTGTTGACCATTGTAGAGAGAGAATACTGAACCCATGCGACTGTAGTCAATGTGACAAAGGGTGTACGTGTAGTGATTATAGGTGCGCTTACACCTGTGGGCCCTGCAGCTGGAGTCCTTGCGGCTGTGTTTGCCTCGAACGCAAATAGAGGCGCCGAGTGTGCACACAAAGGTGTGAATGGAATCACCCGTGCGCACATGTAGTAGAAAAGGCCTCTCCTTGTGCGTGGGGCAAGTAGAGCCGCACGGTGTTTAGCCGCTAGGTGCGCAAGTGCAAACGCATTTTTACCACACGCCTGGCGCTGTCTGCGCTCATCGCGTACACGTGTTACCGCACGCCGAGTAAAAACGGTGGCTCCTGAATGTGAATGACACTGAGACGTTTTTGCTCAAAGTAATGGTCAGGAAAACAGTGTGTAGCTTCATGGCGGCAAATGCCAGGAGCAAAGCGCGTTCACGTCGGATGAACTGGATGCGAGCTAGCGAACTGAGAGTGACAAATGTTGCGATCCGGATTGTTATAGCCTCGGAGATGTTACCCTTCAATGAGCTTCTGGCCCTAAAAAATAGGACTGTTGCCAGCCAAGCGGAGGAGCAGAAGCCAGGGACCACCTGTTGCAGCACAGGGAACTGATCGTGTCTCCTGCAGACAGAGGCTACTCACTTTGACTCAGTTCCAACCGTCGAAAAAAGTTGCCCTGTACCTTGCGCTGCCACAAGGTGGGGAAAAGCGATTTGAAACGTTACATGCTTCTTAAATAGGGACGTATGAGGCAATACACAGGTACATAAAAGCTAATGCAACTTTTACTGTTTGAGAGACGATGGAACAATATTTTGCACTTGTGGTCATTATGTTACTGGCTATGATCTCGATTTTTTCCAATATTTTTGTCAAATAATTTGGTTAGGACGTTGCCGGATACGTTTAGTTCACGTATTATCGCCCGAGGAACATTTTCTCAAAGGTTACCCTCATTTTCACTTTCAAAATTTTGTAGCTTATTCTTAGTAATTAAATAAACAAATTTATATGCTACTTTTTAACCCTCCGTCGGGCACAATCGGCCTGACAGGCACAGCTGACTTTCGTTTTCCCCCTCTCTCGCCAAGTAGGCGGCGTGATATTTCCCTGCCACTAGTAGCTTCCTATCTTCAGGTGCCGTTTACAACTCACTCCATTAGTGTTCTCGTGACCCTCGTGGAGAGGAGGTGTGGCGTTCATGGCCTCTCAAGCTCATTGCGCCTGATCACGTCTCACTTACGAAGGTGCGTATTTTTTGTTCTTTTTCATCAGTGTGCTTATTTTGTTCATTTGATGGATGAGTAGCGTGAATTTTGTGAATTATTTACGCAGGTATATACTATTTTGAGCTCGACCTTTCAGGCACATTGCGCCTGAGCAAGTAATTATCCTGGTGTTTTCTCTTTTTCGCCCTAGATTTTCCACAAATATGGCTCCGAATTACTATGATCTGTCTAACCCACGTCATCTTGAGGAAATACAGGATTTGCTGATGTGCACTGAAGAGGAAGACCCCATGCTGATTGAGGATCTTGGGGATGAGAGTGACATTGATTCTGAAGACGAAGTGGAAGAACGTGAAGGCGATTCTGTAACAGAGCAAGATGCTGAGGAGACTGATGAAGATGAAGAAAGAAGGGACAACAAAACAAATAGCTTTTATTTAGGAAGAGATAATGAGACCATGTGGGCCAAAAAGCCACCTGGGAAAAGAAAGCGCAAGGAGTCTCACAACGTCATCACTCACCTTCCTGGAATCATAGGAAATGCTAAGAATGCTAAAACTGCAGTTGTATGTTGGAATAATATATTCACTGATGACATCTTTGATATGATCGTTGGATACACAAACCGATACATAGACACTATCAACGATCGTTTTTCCAGAGAGAGAGACATAAGTTCCACAGATGTAATCGACCTAAGGGCCTTTATTGGCTTGTTGTACCTAGCAGGAGCATACAGAGGGAACCGTCAAAGTCTGGAGGAACTTTGGGGGACTGAAGGCGACGGCGTTGAAAAATTCAGCCTCGTGATGAATCTCAAACGATACAAGAGTTTGATACGTTGCCTTCGTTTTGATGACCGAATGACCAGAACCGAACGGAAAGAATTTGACCGGCTAGCACCGATTCGTGAAGTTTTCGAAAAATTTGTGGAAAATTGTCAAAAGAGCTATTCCCCTGGTGAAAACGTCACAATAGACGAAATGCTTCCAGGTTTTCGTGGAAGATGTGTTTTTCGGCAGTACATACCATCAAAACCAAACAAATATGGAATAAAACATTTTGCTCTTGTTGATGCTAAAATGATGCATACAGTCAACATGGAGATCTACGTTGGATTACTGCCATTGGGTCCCTTCTGTGTCAGCAACAAGCCAAGTGAAGTTGTCAAGAAAATAGCTAAGCCTTTATTTGAATCTGGTCGCAATATTACGGCAGATAACTGGTTTACTGATTTTGAACTCAGCGATTTTTGAAAGCAAAAAAGCTGTCATTTATTGGAACTGTCAGAAAAAATAAAAGGCAATTACCATCAGAATTTGTTGAAGTACAAGGGAAGGAACGATACAGCAGCATGTTTGGTTTTAATGATGGGAAGGTTTTGGTTTCCTACATACCACGCCAGAACAAAAATGTGATTCTTGTATCTTCGTTGCACAATTACGCTGCTATTGATACCAAATGTGGAGAGAAAAATAAACCACAGATTGTTACTTTCTACAATTAAACAAAAGGTGGTGTTGATGCTGTAGATCAGATGTGGGCTACTTACAGTGCCAGCCGAAACACAAAACGCTGGCCAATGATAATTTTTTTCACAATGCTGAATGTGGGTGGTATCAACTCACAGGTAATTTATCTTGGAAATCAACTGGAGAAAATGCCTAGAAGAGTGTACCTAAAATCACTGGCACATCAACTTGTTCTTGGAGAGCTACACAGAAGAAGTATGGAAAAAGTTGGAACCCCCTCCAGCCTGCAAAGTCGGCTCAAAAGATTTATCCCCACTGAAGATAGAGAGGAATCACCACGTTTCCCACGTCCAAAAAGACGTAGATGCACCACCTGCACTACAGAAACGGGTTGCAGAAGGATGTCAAACTATGAATGTAAAAACTACCATAACACAATCTGCCTATCCCACGAAAATATGGTCTGCCAGCTTTGCTTTTCTGTGCGCCAATGTGTTCCTTCTGGTAATTCTGAGTTAGTGTGAAAGACACCAACATAAAAAAGTGGCTTATAATTGGAGTTTTTTCCTTAAATTTACTGTTTAGTAAAATTTATGTACTAAAAACTGTAACTGTTTGGTGGTGGTTTTAAACTTTCAGTCCTTTCAATTTTGTTACTTTTGTGGTTAACATTTTTTTTTTCATCCACTTTCGTATGTTCTGTCTCTACACATTACCATGAAAGTAACTGATTACGTTTAGGGTACTAAAGTTGAGAATCTGAGATAATAGGTGATTTCAAAATCTGTGCCTGTCGGGCTCATTGCGCCCGAACTCAGGAGTCCAAGAATTGCGCTTGACCGAGGGTTAATATCAGTCTTACAAATTACGCAACAGTTTTCTAAATTTGTCTATGATACACTGTTATTTTTATTCCATAAATATTTAAATAAATCTCACAGTAATGCACTTTGCGTCTTTTCGTTTTCACGTAGCTTATCTCTTCTACTATGATCCTTCTAGCACGCTCTTTCGGCAATATCCTTCACTGATATTTCAGAACAAGCAATACGCACATCATCAATATCCATCAGTAGGTATTCAGTTAAGCAACCTACATCAACTCTTGGTCTAGTAAGCGTCCTGATCCTGTGTGTTACCATCATTGTATGAGGAAATTTTACCGATAGTAGATGAGTAAAATGTGACTTGCGTGTCACTTCGAAATGAGGTTCTCAAAGCTTTCAAAATCTCTATGGCTGGATGACTTGTCAGGTGCAGCAGTAATTTTGTTGACAAGGCACTGGGTACAATGTTATGATTAAAATTAAGAAAACAACATTAGGTAACTGAATAACTATATGTTCACATAACTTAAACGATTTACGCAGGACTGTATGGAATGGAAGTTCTCAGGAGCGAGTTGATGTTTGGTGTGAGATCTCGTGGCAATAACTGGAACTGCCCGGTGCCAATTCCCCACGAGCTACGGCACGGTCCGCCGACCGCAATGGATCTTTTTTTTACTGGGAAAATTCCCGAACCGACCAGAATTTGAGCCCGGGCCCCTTCCGTAAAGCCCGTCTCACACGGAGCAAGGTTCGCCGCAAGTTTGCGAGATGGCGTGCATGCCTGCCGGCTTGCAGGGAAAGGAGCCGGCTATCTTCCATGCCGAAGCTCTCCCACAGTGCAAGATCGGCAGCTAGATGTGTTGTGATCGGCTGCATGTTGTATCGAACGAAGGTGGCTGCTTCAGGGTACAGATGTTCAGAGCAAACTGTTTTGGTGCTAAACGATGCAGAAATGCATGCTAATGAGATAAGAAGAAAAAAAGAATGGGCGAAAAACTGGATTAAGAGGAGAAACGCTGGAAAAGGTGTGATCTCCATGCTTCATAAAGAGTTGAGGTTAGTTCGCATAACACCTACTTCTGTTTGAAAAGTATCACCATTTCATTACTGTTTGACTTTATAAATATACCAATAATGACTGTTATATACGACTTTATTTTATAGGATAGAAGATCGTACATCCTTAGCAAATTTTATACGAATGGATGTATTGGTATTTGAAGAACTGCTTTGTATGGTTTCACCTCTGATTCAGAAGAAAGCTACATTGTAATCCATTACCATTCAAGATTATGTGCTTTCAAAAATCGGGTAAATATTGAGTGTGATATTTCTAGGAAATAGTCTTAAATGTGTCCGATTTTTGCAAGTAGTAGGTTTCTACAACACAAAATTCATAGTTTTGTACTTACGACGTTCATCCCAGTGCCACTGCTTTTCGATGATTTTACTTTGGCGTACTCCACTTTAAATTGAGTACGTAAATTGTGCATTTTGCTATAACACTCCTTGCTCGTCGTATATCGTCGAACAAGACACACGGTACTTGCAACTCTTTCGAGTGCTTCTGCACGCAAGTGTTTATTATAATAGCTTGCGCTTTTCACTGTTCTTCCCTATAAGTACATATCAGTGCTTCAATCGCTTCCTTGGACCACTGCGGTGCCATTACTTAATAATTATAAGAACTTCCTACCGCACCTTACAACAGCAGAAAAGCGACTATCAACAAAGGCTTCCCGCCCAAGCTTTCCGCGTCTGACGTCATAAACGAAACGTCTCATGATTGGCCAACGCAGGTAGCACGCAGGGAACCTTTCAAGAAAAATAGCACCGGACCTATCCTGGAAATCTTACAAGTAGAGATGGGTCGAACTCGTTCATTCCCGTGAACTACTTCATTCATTTCTCTCTTTGCCGTGAAGCGTTCAAATGAAGTAGCTCATTCATGAAGTACGGAAGCCTGCCGAAGTTGCCCAGTTCGCCGCTCAGCCGCGGCTACGCTCACTTCGCCTCGCTCGTACAATAAAGCTTCGTAATACTTAATAATTTTACCAACATATGGCCGAACTATGCAGTAACGTGCACGCAACGTTTTACCCCAGATCACGGTTTTACGCTCTTACAGCGTCTGAGTTAAATAGAACATGGTCGAAGGGGACAAAGGAAAGATAAACAGAGAAGCCTGTCACATATAAAGAAGGTTTTACATTTAATCTTGCTCGACATTTTCTCATGAAGCGCCCAAAAAAAGTCTTTATCTGCCAAATGATACATTATTTGTTGTATTCATGGACTGAAATATAGGGCTACCAACGAAATGCAGTCTAATTTTATGTTCCTTTTAAAATTTAATCCAAAATAGAATGAGTATGTTTACCACTGTCACAAAGTCTATATACCTACGTTAAGTAATTATTCAGAAGTTTTCCTGTAGATTTTATTTTTATTGAGGATAATAACCCTCCAGATTCAAAACGTAAACTGTCACCTGTAGTCATTGGTACGATTTCAGGTAAAATCCCTCTTTCAGTGTTATTAACCTTTTATTTTCATGTTAGCTGTGCGTGCTCACACAGCCAGCCTCTTCGTTTGTATCTTTAATATTCATTTGTCTGCAAGCGCTGCCAACGGTAAGCTACCCGTAGACGCGAAGTTTAACTGCACAAATAGTCAAGGGTAATGATGTCAGCACTGCAGGAAGCAACTGACGCTGCTTTCCCCTCACCCCTCACTTCCCCAACCCCTCGTAAACCTATCGTTTCCCACAAACACCGCGCTATTCGTCGACTAGAGGGAGGACTGAAGTGAAGGGAGAATGAGTGACGTAGCGCCGATGTAATGGGAGAGGGAGAGGGGAAGAGAGTGAGTGAACCAGAAAAAAGTGTGGAGTGTGCTATCTGTGAAGAGTTTGAAGTACCAGTTCATTGAAATTGAGTGGTTAGTTCACACTTCACTGGAGTGAAGCGTTCATTTGAACGACTCATTCACGAGCTCCCCATCACTACTTACAAGGTTCCCAGCAAGGTAGCCCGCTAGCAGACGGCGGAGCCCGCAAGGTAGCCGTCGCGCGAGCCAGCAAGGAAACTTACAGCGAATCTTGCTCCGTGTGAGACGGGCTTTAGCAATTCGCCGCGCTTACCGCGCAGCTGCCAAGGTGGATGAGCAACGCGGTTAAGCACGAGGTAGGCCCGATTCCAGCGCCAGTCCACCGTGAGCTACGTTTTCCGTGTGACCTTCATTCACATTTCCAATCATACCTCTTAAACATTAACTCTACACCGAAAAGTCTGACGCATCCCACACCGCATGTCGTTTGGGAAGTTGGCGGTGGCGTGCGCCGGACTCCCAGTACCGGCAGAGCGCGCTGGCGTGTCGCTGCGGGCGGCCTACAACTGTCTCCTGTGCCCACAAACTTTCCTCCTGAAGCAGTCTATTCGTCAGTGAAAACAGTTTAAAACTCTATAGTAGTTTATGAAATTAGCCGACACATAGAGAAAGTAAAACATTGCGGGGGCCTTTAATTTATAATGGACGATTCGGAAGTGTTCTGCAATGGCATAGCTTTCACAGTGACCGGGGACTTAAATTTATCACAGTTAAGCCAGTTTGCATGAAATATTTATAAACTCTACACACAAATATTCCTTGTGAAACAGGCAATCTACTTTCCTCCATCTATCAGTTAAATCGCATCAAAATACCTACTGCAGTACCTGAGGTTAGACCAAACACACACACACACAGAAACCGCTGTGGGAGATTTTAATTTATATACAGATTGGTTCTTATTAACGTTGAAAAACCGCCGGAGCGACGTAGATGATCCTAAGACAAGTAATTTAATATAACATAAGATGGCTCTGAGCACTATGGGACTCAACTGCTGAGGTAATTAGTCCCCTAGAACTTAGAACTAGTTAAACCTAACTAACCTAAGGACATCACAAACATCCATGCCCGAGGAAGGATTCGAACCTGCGACCGTAGCGGTCTTGCGGTTCCAGACTGCAGCGCCTTTAACCGCACGGCCACTTCGGCCGGCTAATATAACATACATAGGGCCACAAATGCCGGGAAATTCCCTCAAAGTATATGACAAATTTTGAACATGTGACATCATCAGATGACGTACCTCGCCACACATGCAGCGTTTGGCTTTGTCGATTGTTGTTGTGGTAAGTTTCTATGGGACCAAACTGCTGAGATCATCGGTCCCTAGCCTTACACACTACTTAAACTAACTTACGCTAAGGACAACACACACACCCATGCCCGAGGGAGGACTCGAACCTCCAACGGTGGGGGGCAGGGGGGGGGGGGGGGGGGAATCCGTGCGAACAGTGGCACGGCGTCCTAGACCCCGCGACTTGTCGGTCCTAACCTCGCCGGTACTGGGCAGTGCTACACATGGTTCCGCTAGACTACTCTTTTTTTCGAACACCATTTGAAATTTGATATATTGCAAAGGCATAAGTTACAAAATTAATAAATGAAAAGCGCTAGTTCGTTTTTGTTCTACTGTATTACTGGTATTGTGGTAACCGATTTTCAGCTTACCGTTCTGATACCACTGACAGTGGAAAACATGTAACGGTACTGTTGTTGCTAAAATTGTATAGTAGGCAACTTTTGGTGGTGGAAGTACGGACCAAAACAACGACAATATGTCTAGTAAACAAGGGCTCTAAAAGGCACTCCTTAAGATCTATGAGCACTTGCTCAACAGGGGAGATGTGTTTCACACTAGCGAAGGCTAAAAAGAGGTCAAAGTTCCCCAGGTATGAATTTTAGAGCACATGTTTACTAGACTTTTTTTTTTCTTGATCCACACTACCATCTCTGAAAGTTGCACGCCCTGCATTCTTAGCAATAACAGTACCGTTCATGTATTCCACTGTCAGAGGTATCAGAACGGTTTTCGCTTAACTTCCGGACAAGGACCCTTTCCTTAAATTGACACATTTATCCGTCTCCATCATCCTTGAAAGTCTGTAACATCATCACGGAATCACCCTGCATATTCATGCATTTACAAGCGCCGGCGCCTATAACTTTGACGCTCTGAAGCGTTGTTGGATGATGTTCCCGGACATGGGTTCCAATGTAAAATATTATCTACTAAGGCCCATCTCTACAACCTCTACAAGTAGGGGAAGGCGGGGCAAGACGGGGAGGTGGGGTAAGACGGGGAAGGGCTGTAAGCTACAGTTAGAGTGCTGCCATCTGTCCCGGCCGCGGTGACCGTGCGGTTCTAGGCGCTGCAGTCCGGAACCGCGCGACTGCTACGGTCGCAGGTTCGAATCCTGCCTCGGGCATGGATGTGTGTGATGTCCTTAGGTTAGTTAGGTTTAAGTAGTTCTAAGTTGCAGGGGACTGAATGACCTAAGATGTTAAGTCCCATAGTGCTCAGAGCCATTTGAACCATTTTATTTTATTTTAATTTTGCTGCCATCTGTGGATAGCTACGTCAACATCATCAATACACAGGTCCTAGTGTGTTGACATTTCTGAACCTTAGTTTCACGGCGGTTTCTGTGAGCTTTGCAAGGTACGTACAATTGTTATGCTGATTTGCAATGTTTTACACCTTTCGAGGCCCTAAAACATGTGTTTCGTGAACATTTGTCCAGACTGTATACATAGCACTGAATAGTACGTCATATTAACAGTAAACTGCTGTGTCAGTAGTCAATGATCACTAAACAGTGTTCATGTAGGCGTAACATAACCTTCCCCGTCTTGCCCCAACTATTTGTCCAACCATTACGTTCTTATCGTCTCATGGGTTTACCTCGCTGCGGGTTTTGAACACGTACATTATACGTTGAATACAATTGTAAATAGAATGGTATTCGTTATTCCAACGTTTCCTAATTAATTACAAAGTATGCCATAGGCTATATGGTGAATAAAAATACATAAAACGTGCAAAGTCAGTATTCTTGCTATGCTTTAACGACTGACTATTGGAAATATGGTATTTACTATATAATATAGATTACCAGGAATGATCTGACTCAATAGTACGTTCCACGTGTTTTATTTCAGATGGTTCGCAAGTGTCAGCGACAAACGTCTAGGCAAGATTGGTCATTGGAGTCAATGGATGGCGCTGTAAATGCTGTTATAGAAGGTCATATGGGTTCTTTCAGGGCTGCTCGACAGTTCAACGTGCCACAGACAACGATTAAACAACATGTGGCAAAGAAACGTGCTAATCCTGGCTACACAGTTGTGAAAAGGTTAGGGCCGATCCCAAGTGTGTTTACCCCAGAACAAGAGGCAGAACTTAAAGACTACTGAACACAGATGGAAGGACAGTATTTTGGCCTAACACTTAAAGAACTTTGTGAACTTGCTTTTCAGCTAGCTGAACGAAACAACATCAAACATCCATTTAATACTGCAGCCAAATCTGCTGGAAGAGATTGGTTGAATGGGTTTCTTGCACGAAATCCTACCTTAACAATACGAAAACCAGAGGCCACATCAATCGCCCGAGCAATGGGGTTTAATCGAGTTGCTGTAGATCGGTTTTTCTATTAGAAAGTCAATTAGACACGTTCAAGTTTACGGGAGACAGAATTTTCAATTGCGATGAGACTGGTTTAACGGTCATTCCAAAAGGTCACACAAAGGTGGTTGCTTCGAAAGGGCGCAGGCAGGTGGGAGCAGTTACTTCAGCAGAAAGAGGCGAGACTGTGACTGCAGAAATCTGTGTTTCCACATCGGGGTGCTACGTACCACCTATGTTAATTTATCCTCGAAAACGAATGCAACAAGCGTTTGAGACTGGCCTGCCCCCTGTTGCCTGGGCAGAAGTCCAAGAAACTGGTTGGATGACGAAAGAACTATTTTTGTAAGGGTTTAAAGTTCGCTTCCCCATCTTGCCCCGCCTTCCCCTATATAACATGAATTGTGAAGCATACTGTATGTCTAGCAACGAGTAATGCCAAGTTCTGTCAACACTGGTTCCTTAGCTGTGCTGAAATGGTCAGGCGCACTGGGTAACAACGAGGATTGTTACGACTTCGTCACATTTCAGTAGAGACGCGATATCGTCCTTGTCTTACACAGCGCAAGCGCCGAGTGTCCAGAGAAGGTCGAGCAGTGGATCCTACTCTCACAGCGGCGAATACGCAGGCAGTAGGGCACTGGCCGTCGGACACAGGATGTGCAGACCCGCGCAGCAGCACAAGAGCCTTCCAGCCAGCTGGCTGTTGGCTGCCGAGCGAGGAAGCCACTTGAGTCGCCTCGGATCCCAAAGCGGCTGTTGCCCCACGGGAAACCAGAGTTCCGACTTGTGTCTCAGAGAGTCTGGAGGCTCTACCACCGGTCCCAGAGTAGCATCGTACTCTTTGAGTATTCGATACTTAACTCTGACAACAACAAAAAATTAGAGTAGACACGAGGGAGAGTCTAAAAACTCTTACAATGCCATGGTTCTAAAAACAAATGAAATTTGTTTATATTTGACAGATACTTTCTAATGTTTTGCGAGTTGATGGCTGTGTAATTTCTTTTTTTTTCATTTTCTCTAACAGATTGTTAATTATCATTTGAAGATCTTGCCTGCACCGAAAGATGAATTTGACTTGAGAAAATTTCCAAGTTACGATCTTTTATACAGATTTTATAATATCTTTGTCGTCTAAAACAATGTGAAGAGTGGCTTAGAAATGCGATTGGAGAAAAGGCCTCATTCTAAATAAGCAATTTTTAACTGATATGCAAAATAGATATTTTTCTTAGTGATGAAACGCGAAGGACGCCCAAGAACTGCTGTTACAAATGAAAATATTGCCGCTGTTCGCGTAATGCTTGAGGATGATCGACGGACAATTTATTTGGTCGACATTGGCGCTGGTATGAGTCAAACAGGAAACATTTCAAATAAACTGCTAGACGAGAGAAAAATCTATCGTCTGTGGATTCCACACAAACTGACTCCCGATATGAAACAACACCACTTTGATTGGTGCAGAAAAACTCTGGAAATATTCAAAGTCGGTGCTTCGAATTTGGTTTGGTAGATCGTTAGTGGTGAAGAATTTTGGATTCATTGTTATTACCCTCAAAAAAAAAAAATCTATCGCTCCAGCGAATCTTTGGAGCCTAAGCATAAAAATACCTGACGTTCTTTAAAAGAAAACTGACAGAAGCACTAATATCTAAAATTCCTTGTGTTATTATATTTCAGTGATTTTAATGCATTTGTCTGCACAAGTCCCCGATTTACGGAGCGTCTTTCTTCGCTACAATTTCATTCCTGAACGTCGAAGCCCACTTATAATCCTGTAATTGCGATCACTTTTGTGCTCTAATGCACCCAATTTTTGGTATAAACATTTCACTGAAGTGCATTCTTTCTAGTCTCCAATTTTCACTAATGTCTACTTGGTTTTCTTGTTGAGAAAACAAAGATAAATCAGATTGCTCGAGACAGTAAAAGATTTGTATGAGCAATATGGCTATTGAAAGCTGTCGTCGCTATAGAAAGCTATCATCCTGCTACAAATAATGTCTGTGATCTTTTCTGCAATTTCGTACCTGCGTGTAGCTCAAGACTGTGTCGCCTTCTCATTTCACCAATTTTTTGACTGGAAGTACGATTATCCTCAAGCTTTATCTATCTCTTATTCCTGATTTATCTACAGAACGAGGAATTCCGCCTTATGCAACATATTTTTTTCTGTTTTATTTTACGCAGACACGTTTCAGCACTCTTTGTGGTTCTTCAGTGGGTTATTTTTTATTTTCTAACTGTAATATTGTTGTTACATATTAATATTTAGCGAAACTTTTGATACATAGTATTTACAATTGTGAATGAATAATGGTTGCAAAATATTATACATTATTTGTTCATAGTTCAGAGTTGAGATATGTATTAACGACCTGATGCACTGTGTGATGTTTATAACATTATGTCAAAGTTCTATTTATAGCTTAATTGGCAAAAAGAGTGAATGTATGCATTAGTTTACATACTTTACATGATGCTAATGGACATTTATTTTGGTAGCTATTCTGCTACACAACCTACAACTTCTCATCTGCAAACAGCAAACGTAATTTTTATTTTTTTATTTTTATTATGCATTTACAAACGGAAATGAGTATATATCACGTTTTTTGTGTGTAACTTACGGTTTTGTTATTGTGGTGCTTTCTCCTATATTGTTGGCGAAGTCAATAGGGTGATTTCGTGACCTGCCATCGCTTGACACTGCGCTTTCCCCCATTTTTCAAAACATGGGCACAGTTTTCACTGCCATTACGTATTGTTGTGGCTGTGTAATATTCATTTGTTTCGTAGCGTGTTTGGCTGGGTGGGGCGCGCGAGTTTGAAGTGTATTTGGCGTCTGCGGTGTTTGGTTTGTGTGTGTGTGTGTTCAGGACTCAGAATTGCTGCGACGTCTTCCTTCAATCCGGTCAGATACAGATCCCAAAGACTCAAGCAGTACTCAAGAATAGGTCGCACTAGCGTCCTATATACCGTCTCCTTTACAGATGAACCACAATTTCCCGAAATTCTTCCAGTACGCCTTCCCTACTACAATCCTCACACGCTCGTTCCATCTCATATCGCTTTGCAACGTTACGCCCTGATACTTAAACGACGTGACTGTCAAGCAGGTCACTACTAATGCTGTATCCGAATATTATGGGTTGGTATTTCCTACTCACCCGTATTTAGATTTTTTCTAGATTGGTACATATGTATAGTTTTCATTTCCTACTCCGTCTTTCTCAGAAGTGTTGAAATCTATTCACTCTTAGGTATTGTAGGGAGGTCAGATTATAGGCTTCAGCTCTTTGGAAGGATACTGACAAAACGGTCACTGCTTCCAGATCTCTTGTGTGTGTCACCTTGGAACATTGCTCAAGTCTGTAAGGTTAACAGGGGATATTGAACGTATACAAAGAAGGGCGGAACAAACCTTCACAGGTTTGCTTGACTGACGGGAAAAGTCACGGAAGCGCTGAAAACCCAGAATTTCCAGGCTCTTGAAAACAGACGCAAATTGTCCAGCGAAAGCCCTATCCAGCAAGAGCACTTCGAAAACGACAACCAGCATTAACTGAAGGATCTAGAGATTTCAGATTACTGTGTATAGCTCTGGTACGGGCGGTGAAGACAATTCTGGACTATATTCAAATAACTTACTGGGATGCAGCTGCGTGACGTCGTCGACAACCGACGATATTTCGGCAGGACCACAACCTGCGATTTTTCAGTACAAAACTGCAGCAAGTAAACGCTGTGCAAGGGAATTTGAAACCCCGGTTTACAGAGAAACACCGGAAAGAACACATTCACGCCCACACCCACCCACCCACCCACCCACACACACACACACACACGCACACGCACACGCACACGCACACATACACAAACACGCACACGCACACACACAATTTAAATAGAAGTGCCATTACAACATTATCGATAGCGAAATTAATTATCAATGGGTGACGTAGCACAAACTCTCCCTCTATTTCTTTTGACGAGTATGAAAGCAGGATTCCGTGCAAAATTCAAACAAAACTCACCATCTCTATTTATATGGCTACTCGCTAATTTAGTTTCAACAGCTTTCTTAATAAAACTATGTCAACAGCTGGAAGTGCACGCCAGAATCTCCTAATTGGTATATTCCATAAGATGACCGGTGAAAAGACAATGTTCTGCAACGGCGAATTTGTGCGGCCGTTGCAAGCGAGTGTGCCGCTCACGCTCCGTGCACCAGTCAGCCCCAGTCATGATGGTCTGACCGATATATGACAAGCTGTAGCTGCAAGGAATACAAGGAATACGTTAAACATCGCCCCTCCCCCCTACGAAAACCAAGTTCATCCTCTACGGAACCTGAAATGACCCTGATCTGAAATCGTATCGAAAAACACAATTCACATCATATTTCTACAAAGTACGACCAATCCTGTGAGAAATGCTCTGTGCATAAGGCAAGTCTACAGCCATTTTGCCTTAAGCGGGGAGTATTTCGAAGAGGATGTGGGTGTCTACCGTATTGCTTTCAGTTGCGGCACGTCATATACTGGTTATACTATGAGGACTGCGAAGGACCGGTGTTCTGAGCGTAAGCGTCCCACGCTTACAACAGGCGAGCAAATCCGCCATTGCAGAAGACTATCTTCGACACAGGTCATCCTATGGAATATAAAATATAACAACACGGGCATTCTGACATACACTTCCAACTACTGGAATATTGTTATTAAGGAAGCTGTTGAAGCCGGCAGCGGTGGTCTCGCGGTTCTAGGCGCGCAGTCCGGAACCGCGCGACTGCTACGGTCGCAGGTTCGAATCCTGCCTCGGGCATGGATGTGTGTGATGTCCTTAGGTTAGTTAGGTTTAAGTAGTTCTAAGTTCTAGGGGACTGATGACCACAGCTGTTAAGTCCCATAGTGCTCAGAGCCATTTGAACCATTTGAAGCTGTTGAAATTAAATTAGCTAGTAATCTTATAAATACAGATGGTGGTTTCTATTTATATTCAGTACGGAATCTTCCTCTCTCCTTCTCAAAAAATAATTCGACAGAGTTAATACTGCTAAGAGATATTGAATTTAATTGATGAAACAAGAAAATACAAAAATGCAATGAATGAAGCAGACAAAAAGGAACACAAACGCCTCAAAAATGGTTGGTTGGTTTTTTGGGGGAATAGGCCAAACAGCGAGGTCATCGGTCTCATCGGATTAGGGAAGGACAGGGAAGGAAGTCGGCCGTGCCCTTTCAGAGGAACCATCCCAGCATTTGCCTGGAGCGATTTAGGGAAATAACGAAAAACCTAAATCAGGATGGCCGGACGCGGGATTGAACCGTCGATCGACAGGAAGTGCAAAATGGCTAAGCAGGGATGGCTAGAGGACAAATGTAAGGATGCAGAGGCTTATATCACTAGGGGTAAGATAGATACGGACTACAGGAAAATTGAAGAAACCTTTGGAGAAAAGAGAACCACTTGCATGAACATCAAGAGCTCAAATGGAAAACCAGTTCTAAGCAAAGAAGGGAAAGCAGAAAGGTGGAAGGAGTATATAGGGGATCTATACAAGGGTGATGTTCTTGAGGAGAACATTATGGAAATTGAAGAAGACGTAGGTGAGGATGAAATGGAAGTTATGATACTGCGTGAAGAATTTGACAGAGCACTGAAAGACATAAGTTGAAAGAAGGCCCCGGGAGTATACAACATTCCCTCAGAGCTACTGATAGCCTTGGGAGAGCCAGCCGTGGCAAAACTCTACCATCTGGTGAGCAAGATGCATGAGACTGGCGAAATACCCTGAGACTTCAAGTAGAATATAGTAATTCCAACCCGGTAGAAAGCAGGTGTTGACAGGTGTGAAAATTACCGAACTATCAGTTTTATAAGTCACGGCTGCAAAATACTGAAACGAATTCTTTACAGACGAATGGAAAAACTGGTAGAAACCGACCTTGGGGAAGATCAGTTTTGATTCCGTTGAATGTTGGAACACAATAAGCAATACTGACCCTATCTATCTTAGAATATAGATTAAGAAAGGCAAACATACGTTTATAGCATTTGTAGACTTAGAGAAAGCTTTTGACAATGTTGAGTGGAATACTCTCTTTCAAATTCTGAAGGTGGCAGGGGTCAAATACAGGGAGCGAAAGGCTATTTACAATTTCCACAGAAACAAGATGGCAGTTATAGGAGTCGAGGGGCACGAAAAGGAAGCAGTGGATGGGAAGGGAGTGAGACAGGGTTGTAGCCTATCCCCGATGTCGTTCAATCTGTATATTGAGCAACCAGTAAAGGAAAAAAATGAAAAAGTAGGAATTAAAGTTCATGGAGAAGACATAAAAACTTTGAGGTTTGCCGATGACATTGTAACTCTGTCAGAGACAGCAAAGGACCTGGAAGATCAGTTGAACGGAATGGGCAGTGTCTTCAGAGGAGGATTTAAGATAAACATCAACAAAAGCAAAACGAGGATAATGGAATGTAGTCGAATTAAGTCGGGTGATGCGGAGGAAATTAGATTAGGAAATGAGACACTTAAAGTAGTAAAGGAGTTTTGCTATTTATGGAGCAAAATAACTGACGGTGGTAGGACAGGATATATAATGTAGACTGGCAACGGCAAGAAATGCGTTTCTGAAGAAGAGAAATTTATTAACACTGATTATCGACTTAAGTGTCAGGTAGTCTTTTATAAAAGTATTTGTATGGATGTAAAACACGGACGATAGATAGTTTAGACAAGAAGAGAATGGAAGGACATGTTCTGAGGCATCAAGGGACCAACAAGATAGTACAGGAGGGCAGCGTGGAGGGTAAATATCGTAGAGAGAGACCAAGAGATGAATACACTAAGCAGATTCAGAAGGATGTAGCGTGCAGTAGTCACTTGGAGATGAAGAAGCTTGCACAGGATAGAGTAGCATGTAGAGCTGCTGCATCAACCCAGTCTCTGGACTGAAGGCCACAACAACAACATCGCTAACTTCTGACGTCGGTCATCTTTGGTTTGTGATGGTGCTAGTGTTTACAGCGTGCGTGTGCTATCTTCACGGAGTTTCTGTGCAAACCGCACCTTTAATTTCCTGGCAAAGCGCTTACTTGCTGCAGTTTTGCCTTGAAAATGGCTGGCTGTGCTCGTGTCGAAATATCAGCGGTTGTCGACGACGTCGGCATACGCAGAAGTTATTTGAATACTGTATACACAGGGACAAACACAGGTCTCACAAGGTTAGACTAATCACAACTTGCACAGTGCCATTTAAAGACTCATTCTTCCGGCGCTCTACGCGCGACCGAACGAGGTGGCGCAGTGGTTAGCACACTGGACCCGCATCCGGCCATGCTGATTCAGGTTTTCCGTGATTTCCCTAAATCACTTCACGCAAATGCCGGGATGGTCCTTCGAAGTGGAATGGCCAACATCCTTCCCCATCCTTCCTTAATCCTGTAGGACCGATGAACTCGCTGTTTGGTCCCTTCAACCAAATCAGCTCGAACCTAAGGCACCATCGTAAGTGTCCTATGCCGTGCACTTCGAAGCGGTTTGCGGAGTAAGTGCGCCCAGTACGCAGGCCGACATTTGTGTGTCGCTGCTACGGAGACCAGGGCGCAGTCGCTCCTGGAGTTACGAGGAGGGAAGGGAAGCACCAGTTTATTCGCCCAACTAGCGCGGCCTGCGTCGGCCAAACAACGTGTTATTTATGGCCTCACCGACGCAGACGTTAACGGCGCCCGCAAGTGGTGCTCTATTTACAGGCCGGGGCGCGTCAGCTGTCAGGCTGCAGATTCCCAGCGTGGAATGCAGCCAGGATCTGACCTCCTGTTTACACAGCACAACCGTATGGCAATTACTGTTTACCAGTAGAGCCACCTGGCAAACAATACAACCTTCTGCTCGTAGGCGTCTTTAACAATGTCTTGTGGATGCCAGATTTACACGGGTAGGTAATAAATTCTACCTGCTGCTTGCAGGAACAGCCCTGCTTAATGTCGCACGGGCAGTCTGTGATTTACGGAATCGCCAGCGCCGAATTACGAGGAGCGTTCAATAAGTTGTGCAACACACTTTTTTTCTCGGCCAGTCTCGGTTGAAAAAATGCGGAGTTCGTTGTGGGACATCGTGCAATATTCCCACTTCTGTTATTACAGAAATGGAAATCAGTATAAAGACATGGATATTTGTAGGAAAATTAACATCGTCTGTTGGAATAGTTGTGCACAGTGCATATGCAGTTGTGTGAGATCCAGTATACCGATAAATGCAGTCAAGTGCTATCACATTGGTGTCAGTATACAGTTATAATAAGGCATCAGCGATTCAGTTGGAAGACGGTGGAAATCGATACAAAAGCAGTCCGCTCTATAGTGACAGTACGTGCTGTGCACGTAAATTACGACTGTGACGGTTCCACGCTGAAAACAGTTATCACGTGATGTAACGGCAAAATCTGTGCTACCAAGAAATGGGACTTTTTACTCGTCAAATCACCAAGAAGTTGAACTGTTGAACTACAGTAACTGGTAATTTCGTTAGATTGGACGCACGATACAGACAAAACGAAAAATATGGGCAAGGTAGAAAGTTATCTGAGACATCAAATGGTTAGTTTTGCACAAAGTAAGGGCAACGAATCCTTATTGTTGACAGACTGTTGCCAGTAACTGCCAGATGTGTACGACAAATTTTGTCAAATGACAAACATCTTCCATTCAAGAAACGACTACAAAATGGTTCAAATGGCTCTGAGCACTATGGGACTTAACTTCTAAGGTCATCAGACCCCTAGAACTTAGAACTACTTAAACCTAACTAACCTAAGGACATCACACACATCCATGCCCGAGGCAGGATTCGAACCTGCGTTCGTAGCGGTCGCGCGGTTCCAGACTGTAGCGCCTAGAACCGCTCGGCCACACCGGCCGGAAACGACTACAGAATCGTGCTATGGCACACACACGTAAACAAACTAGACATGAGCTTAGACCGCCCGGTTAGCCGTGCCGTCTAACGCACTGGGGGCCGAACCGCACAATAACTAGGGGTAGGGGTTCGGTGTGGGGCGGCGGTGGGGTGAGTGGACTGCTGTAGCCTGTTGTGGGGTTGTGAACCACTGAGGGCTACGGCGAGGAGCAAGCCACTCCATCGTTTCTGGGTCCCCAGTTCCAAACAATACAATACAATAAACATGAGCTTGCTGAAAACCATATGCCATGGACATCAGAGTGAGATAAAGTGATGAGATGTTTAATTTAGATGGGCCAAATGCGTTTCAGTATTATTGGCACGATATGAGAACAGAGTAGCAAGTAGAAATGAGGAAAAACTTTGGTAGTAGAAGTGTTATGATTTGGGAAGCCTTCTGCGCTAAAGGTAAATCATGCATTGCTTGGTTGAACACTAGAATGAACTCGTGTACATTTAGATGCTAGAGACAAAATTAGTTAGACTGTACACTCCTGGAAATTGAAAGAAGAACACCGTGAATTCATTGTCCCAGGAAGGAGAAACTTTATTGACACATTCCTGGGGTCAGATACATCACATGATCACACTGACAGAACCACAGGCACATAGACACAGGCAACAGAGCATGCACAATGTCGGCACTAGCACAGTGTATATCCACCTTTCGCAGCAATGCAGGCTGCTATTCTCCCATGGAGACGATCGTAGAGATGCTGGATGTAGTCCTGTGGAACGGCTTGCCATGCCATTTCCACCTGGCGCCTCAGTTGGACCAGTGTTCGTGCTGGACGTGCAGACCGCGTGAGACGACGCTTCATCCAGTCCCAAACATGCTCAATGGGGGACAGATCCGGAGATCTTGCTGGCCAGGGTAGTTGACTTACACCTTCTAGAGCACGTTGGGTGGCACGGGATACATGCGGACGTGCATTGTCCTGTTGGAACAGCAAGTTCCCTTGCCGGTCTAGGAATGGTAGAACGATGGGTTCGATGACGGTTTGGAGGTACTGTGCACTATTCAGTGTCCCCTCGACGATCACCAGTGGTGTACGGCCAGTGTAGGAGATCGCTCCCCACACCATGATGCTGGGTGTTGGCCCTGTGTGCCTCGGTCGTATGCAGTCCTGATTGTGGCGCTCACCTGCACGGCGCCAAACACGCATACGACCATCGTTGGCACCAAGGCAGAAGCGACTCTCATCGCTGAAGACGACACGTCTCCATTCGTCCCTCCATTCACGCCTGTCGCGACACCACTGGAGGCGGGCTGCACGATGTTGGGGCGTGAGCGGAAGACGGCCTAACGGTGTGCGGGACCGTAGCCCAGCTTCATGGAGACGGTTGCGAATGGTCCTCGCCGATACCCCAGGAGCAACAGTGTCCCTAATTTGCTGGGAAGTGGCGGTGCGGTCCCCTACGGCACTGCGTAGGATCCTACGGTCTTGGCGTGCATCCGTGCGTCGCTGCGGTCCGGTCCCAGGTCGACGGGCACGTGCACCTTCCGCCGACCACTGGCGACAACATCGATGTACTGTGGAGACCTCACGCCCCACTTGTTGAGCAATTCGGCGGTACGTCCACCCGGCCTCCCGCATGCCCACTATACGCCCTCGCTCAAAGTCCGTCAACTGCACATACGGTTCACGTCCACGCTGTCGCGGCATGCTACCAGTGTTAAAGACTGCGATGGAGCTCCGTATGCCACGGCAAACTGACTGACACTGACGGCGGCGGTGCACAAATGCTGCGCAGCTAGCGCCATTCGACGGCCAACACCGCGGTTCCTGGTGTGTCCGCTGTGCCGTGCGTGTGATCATTGCTTGTACAGCCCTCTCGCAGTGTCCGGAGCAAGTATGGTGGGTCTGACACACCGGTGTCAATGTGTTCTTTTTTCCATTTCCAGGAGTGTATGAGGGGCTAGGAGACAAAAGTCTCATGTTCCAACAAGTTAATACATCTGTGCATGTTTCTCCTACAACCAAGAACTGGTCTGAAGATAAAAATGAAGAGGCCTTGCACTGGCCTGCATGTAGCCCTGACTTGAAGCCCTTCTGGAATACTTGCATAGTGTGTTTATCGCAACGGTGGGCAATCTGAGGCCACATGTGAGCTTAAAATACCGACACGAGAAGAGTGGGCGGCAATTTCACTGCAAGAGCTACAAGCCCTAACAAAATCAATTCCAAAGAGAATTTTGAGGTAGTTAGAAAGAACGGAGGCTGGAAAAAGTATTACCATTGCAATAACACAACAGGACAGACAGTGCCTTTATACCAATCTCCATCTTTGAAATGCAAACTCCATATTTTGTTACTTGTGTTATGAAAGAAACTATGTAATTCTGTGATGACTGCTTTTGTCTTTATATGTAGTACACGTGTATAAGACATAAGTAGTCATTAAAGAATTACATAACATGTACTACTTTCATAATAATTTCGATGCATATAAGCTCCAGACATTGTACTATTACTTTCGTACGCACCCTGCCTTTATACTGATTTCCACTTCTGTATTGTTTCATGAAGTTTCGATAGGTGTCGACGCTATACTAGCCATCAAAATGGCGTCGGTAACGGAGGTGCGTTCCAAGCAGAGAGCTGTCACTGAGTTTGTTTTGGTGCAAAAATAGAGCATCGCAAATATTCATAGGAGCTTCCAGAATCTCTACGGAGACCTGGCAGTAACAAAAGCATAGCGAGTCGTTGGCGAGGCGTCTGTCAACATCGCAGTAACACTGGACAGTTCTTCCTCATCCACCCTACAGCCCATATCTCGGACCTTCCGACTTCCACGTGTTTGGCCCAATGATGGCTGAACTCCGCGCGAACCGTACGTGGATCCTGGGGAGGCTATTGATGCAGAAAGACGGCTCCGATGTCGACCAATGAAGTCATATCACACGAGCGTTGAGGCTCTCCCAGTAAGGTGGCGTAAGGCCGTCGCATAGAACGGAGATTATGTTGAAAAATAGGGGTCTTGTAGCCAAAGGAGTGGGTAATAATATGGCGTATTGGAATCCTGTATGAAGCCAACATTTCAAAAAAATGTGTTACATAGCTTATCGAGTGCGCCTCGTAATTAGACACACCCACTTCTGTGGGTCCGAGATCAGTTGTTCACCTAAGTACGGGATTCTCCTGATCCTGGGGGAGCATTGTGCTTCACACTTGGAGGACACGGGCATACAATGTGCGTCGCTCTCTCACCGTTGATTTGCATATTCGTTGTCTTGCAATCTTAGCAGGACGTCTTGTGACACCAGATTCCTGTTACGTCATAAAAATCACAACATACAATAAAATGCACAGTGGCACATCTGATTACGTAAGCTTGACATGTTCCATCTCTTGATGGTTGGTATCGTATACGCCATGTAAAGTGGATCATCAATGAATGTAACATGCCAAATTTACAAAAGTTCAAATGTGTGTGAATTCCTAAGGGACCAAACTGCTGAGGTCATCGGTCCCTAGACTTACACACTATTTAAAGTAACTTACACTAACTTATGCGAAGAATAGCACACACACCCATGCTCGAGAGAGGACTCGAACCTCCGGCGGGAGGGGCCGCGCAATCCGTGGCATAGCGCCCCCAGACCGCGCGGCCACTCCGCACGGCTCCAAATTTTATTGTGCATTTTATTTTATATTGCGATTTTAATTATGTAACAATAATCTGTGAGCGCTACACATACGGACATGGTGACGTGCACAAGATATCTTTTGATTGTAAATGTTATATTTCTTACAAATCTTTGTATAATATGATACATTTTATCCACTAACATGACAACTTGGCATGAGTTCCAACTCACAAAGCACACGTTTTGTAACAAAAATTTTGGAAACATGAACATGGCAACAAATTCTATCGAAACCGGTTGTCGAAAGTAAGACAAATATTTATGTGATCTTGGCCTTAGCAAGTTTTTTACCACGTAATACCGATCGCTCCTTCTCATTTCCCATTATGAGAAAATTCAGTTTTTAAACAGAACCTAGGAGGGTCACTCATCCTCGTCGGTGTACTGGAGCAGTCAACAACTAGCGTCCGCATATTCACTGTCCATCACACAGGACGTCGAGGTAGGCGCCATGTTGGCGTAGGTTCCGTCCAAGGCCACAGGGGCTTGTGGGCGTAGGGCGAGCCTTTGAAAATTGAGTATGTCGTTTATTATCCGCAGCACGTAAATGATCTACGTTACTCAGGCGGTCGAAGACAACTGCCGGCCGCTCTCAACAAAATACGGCGAGATAGTACGTCCGACAGACTAGGTACAAGGAGCAGCGGATTTGGTAATGTGGGAATTACCTGAGACTAATTTCTGCCCCGGAACGACTCTGGTCGCAGAACCACCTTTAAGATTCACTACTGAAAGGTGGGTGCAACGATCTGAAATGGCCCTATTAGTGAAACCTAAGTTGGCAACTTGTGCTAACACTATAGCTACCATGTAGTGGCCCACTGAAAGAAATCAAAATTAGTAAATTAGCAGGGTATATTCCCTATTGGAACAAGAAAAGCTATTCATTGAAATGATTAATTTATTACAACAGATTCGTGTATGAAATATGATGTACTAAGTGAACAATACGGAAAACAGAGTCTACAAAACACATGTAAATCACAGTAACCCAAAAAATGGCTCTGAGCACTATGGGACTTAACATCTGTGGTCATCAGTCCCCTAGAACTTAGAACTAATTAAACCTAACTAACCTAAGGACATCACACACGTCCATGCCCGAGGCAGGATTCGAACCTGCGACCGTAGCAGTCGCGCGGTTCCGGACTGCGCGCCTAGAACCGACAGTAACCCAATAGTAATAATTGGCAGACAAAGTTGCATGAAGGGACGGGATTCTATATGCGACACCTCCCTTCTTGTGTAGTAACTGTTGCGCTATATGACTGGTTTTATCTCCCATGACAGTGATTGTGAACCACGAAACTGAAAATATGTATAATATGCATTAACTGATTAACTGTAACCGGAAGTTGAAAGAACATCCCACTGAAGGTGTAAAGCAACACCAAAAATTCCGTATGTGCCAGAGCCACAGTGTAGACAGCTGCCCATCGTGGATGAATCCCACACCAAAATTCAAATCACTCATATAGAGCTCTGCGAACTTTCTTCTTTTTTTCCTTTATTTTCATTTCATACTCTGTAGGAGAGGGCTTGTCAGCATAATGTGACTCCTCTTCAACCAAGAACGTTTGTAAAATGCAGTGTAGTTAACAACGAACATTAAAAAAATAAACAAACATTCATAAGACATTACTAACACAACTGATCCTGATGCGACAACGATTATTTCGACGGTGAACTTTGTACCTTTAACGTTTTATTAGAAGATGATGATGATGGAACTCCTATAGGATGAACAGGTCAGGTTACACATGCCAATGAAGTGAAGTGGTTAGAATATGAGGATAGTGAAAGAGGGATATAGATTAAGGTGGGCTGGTGTGTTTTTTGGGGGAAATTGTGGGAATCGATGTTGTGGAAAGAGTGGTGCAGCGGTGGGAAGTGAGAAGGAGGGAGGGAGGACCTTGTGAAAAAGGAAATTTGGCGAATGAACCCTATGACAATTTGGGGTAAAGGAAGTTTGGTGCAGAAGGGTGTAGAAGCTGGGCATGAAAGGGTGAGAGTGGAAACAACAAAAGACATCTAGCTTATAGATTCACCTGTGGTCTAGGGGTTTGCGTCTTTGATTGTCTCGGGTTCGTAACCCGCCACCGCTTAAACTTTGATTAATAATCAGCATTGGCGGCCGAAGACTTCCGGCGTAAGAAGTCACCCTCATTCTGCCAACGGCCTTGTCAAAGAGGCCGGAGGAGCGGACAGAGGTTCAGGGTACTCTCCTGTCCTTGTGATGAGAAACCACCCCTAAAGGCGGAAGAATCAGCAATGATCATCGGCATGAGGATGCACAAGGCAATAGAAACACAGCATTAAAGATACATTACGAGTATCCACAGGAAATATGGCCTATAATGGAAAAAGTGTCATGATGAACTCTCCATTGGCAAAAGATTCCGATATAGTCTCCCATTCGGATCTCCGGGAGGGGACTGACAAGAGGGAGGTGACCATGAGAAAAAGATTGAATAACCAACGAAATGATAACGTTCGACGAGTCGGGACATGGAATGTCAGAAGCTTGAACCTGGTCGGGAAGCTAGAAAACCTGAAAAGGGAAATGCAAAGGCTCAATTTAGACACAGTAGAGGTCACTGAAGTGAAATGGAAAGAAGACAAGGATTTTTGGTCAGATGAGTATAGGGTAATACCAACAGCAGCAGAAAATTGTGTAACGGTAGTAGGATTCGTTATGAATAGGAAGGTAGGGCAGAAGGTATGTTACTGTGAACAGTTCAGAGATAGGGTTGTTCTTATCAGAACTGACAGCAAACCAACACCGACAACGATAGTTCACGTATACTGCCAATGTCGCAAGCTGAAAATGAAGAGGTAGACGAAGTACATGAAGATATTGAAAGGGTAACACAGTACGTAAGAGGAGATGAAAATCTAATAGTCATGGGGGACTGGAATGCATTCGTAGGGGAAGGAGTAGAAGAAAAGGTTACAGAAGAATACGGGCTTGGGACAAGAAATGAGAGAGAAGAATGACTAATTGGGTTCTGTAATAAATTTCAGTTAGTAATACCGGAAGTATACTTGGAAAAGGCCGGGTGATACGGGAAGATTTCAGTTAGAGTACATCATGGTCAGACAGAGATTACAAAATCAGATACTGAGTTGTAAGGCGAACACAGGAACAGATATAGACTCAAATGTAGTAGTGAAGATGAGTGGGCTGAAGTTTAAGAGATTAGTCAGGAAGATACAATACGCAAATAAATGGAACAAGGGAGCACTAAGAAAGTGGGAACAAGACGACTATTAATGTTGGTGTGTAGAATGTATGAGTCTGGCGACATACCACCTTAATTTCGGAAAAATATCATCCACACAATTCCGAAGACGGCAAGAACTGACATGTTCGAGATAATTGCACAATCAGCTTACCTTTTCATGCATCCAACATGCTGACAGGAATAATATACAGATGAATGGGAAAGAAAACTGAGGATGTGTTATGTGGCGATCAGTTTGGTTTAAGGAAAGGTAAAGGCACCAGAGAGGAAATTCTGGCGTTGCGGTTGATAGTGGAAGCAAGACCTGGAAAAAAGAGTTCGACAGTGTAAAATGGAGTAAGATGTTCAAAATTCTGAGAAAAATAGCGGTAAGATATAGAGAGAGACCGGTAATATGAAATGTGTAGAAGAGCCAAGAGGGAATAATAACAATGGACGACCAAGAACGAAGTGCCGGGATTAAAAAGGGTATAAGACAGGTATGTAGTCTTTCGACCCCTACTGTTCAGTCTGTACACGAAGAAGCAATGATGGAAATTAGAGAAAGGTTCAGGAGTGGAATTAAAATTCAAGGTGAAAGGATGTCAAGGATACGATTCGCTGATGACATTACTATCCTGAGTGAAAGTGAAGAAGTATTACATCATATGTTGAACGGAATGAACAATCTAATGAGTACAGCATATGGATTGAGAGTAAATCGAAGAAAGGCGAAAGTAATGAGACGTAGCAGAAATGAGAACAGCGAGAAACTTAACATCAGGATTGATGGTCATGAAGTAGATAAAGGAACTCTGCTACCTAGGCAGTAAAATAACCAATGATGGGCACAGCAAAGAGGGCATCAAAAGCAGACTAGCACTGCCAAAAAGGGCATTCGTGGCCAAGAGAAGTCTACTTGTGTCAAACATAGGCCTTAATTTGAGGAAGCAATGTCTGAGAATGTTCATTTGGAGCACAGCAAGGTATGATACTGAAACATGGACTGTAGAAAAACCCGAACTGATTAAAATCGAAGAATTTGAGATATGGTGCTACAGATGAATGCTGAAAATTAGGTAGGCTGTTAAGGAATGAGGAGGCTCTGTGCAGAATCGGAGAGGAAATGAATTCATGGAAAACACTGACAAGGAGAAGGGACAGGATGATAGGACATCTGTTAAGACATCAGGGAATGACTTCTGGGGTACTGGAGGGAACTGCAGAGGTCATAAAGTGTAAAAGACGACAGAGATTGAAATATACCCAGCAAATAATTGAGGACGTATGTTGCAAGTCTTACGCTGAAATGAAGAGATTAGCAGAGGAGAGGAAATCATGGCAGGCCGCATCAGATCAGTCTGATGATCTGTTACTCAGGTGATATCCAATGACTAGTGCACATTCGAAATCACTGGGCTAGCCTGACCATCCCATTTTGCTATTACTCCTCAACTGACAAAGAGATATGCCCTGTCTTCTTTTATACTGGCGTGTTTCCCTATCGTGACATCTAGTGAGCAATTCCGCATTACGCAGGGGTGTCCGGATACTTTTGATCATGTTGTGTACATAGTTCTGCGTAGTCAGCGCGTATGCAACTTTCCCACTAGAGCGCGCCCCGCTAAGCAGAACAGCGCAGGCGCAGCGCTCTTCCGCCTCCGCACTACGAGATGGCGCTGTCTTAGAGACGGACCAAATTCTGCTTCCGCCGATTCGCGTATTAATATGTAACGCAGCCAGTGAAATTGCTGCTAATGTAGAACCTTTTCTCCTCGCGGATCACACTCGCGTAGTGATACCTGAACGCGCAAGGTATTATAATGAGTGTACAGACCTCTGATTAGTCAGTCTGCATTAGTCTGTAGTCAAGTTTCAGTCTGCGCTTAATAATATTACCATATTCCTGTACATTGCCATGAAGAGAAATGTATAGACACTTTGTCAAGTATCAGAGATATGTGAGAATAAGATTAACATACCAAGACCAAAGGAACTTCAGATTGTCAATTGTAAATAGCATCCAGAATCAAGTTAAGTAAGGTTTATGATGGTTATTATTTTAATAAATGTGTGTGAAAATTAATCGAGTTCTGTTTAAAGTTGGTCACCGTCAATCTGCTACTCTAAGCGTGCAAGTGGTATTTCTATCGTCTGACCTAGCGGCAGAAGATAAACATGCCACAATAAGACCACGAGACATATTGCTGACACTCGCCTACTTCGTTAGAGTGACAAGTCAAATAATCTGATGGTGTGTGTACCGAAGGTCTTACAGTACGCACACCACAGATCAGATAGTATATACAACCGGATTACGCTTCATTTTCATTATAATTCATATTCACCTCTTCTTCTCTAGGGTGTTTCCTGGTCCAATAGGTTTGTTTTTCTGCTTCTCTTAATAATTCCTAACATGCATCTCTTCTATTGCTCCCGTCCTCGCAAGAACTGGTAGAAAAGCGACCTTACCATGGGTTTCCGCCTCTGTAGCTGAGTGGTCAGTACTGCTGACTGCCATATGGAAGGCCCAGGTTTGTTTCGCGGCACTGCCAAGGATTTTTCCTTCGTTTAAGGACTGGGCTGGGGTGCATTCGGCCTCGTGAGGCCAACTGGAGAGCTACTTGACCAAGTAGTAGCGGCTCCAGGTCACAAAAACTGACAACGACAGGGAGAGCGTTGTGCTGACCCCACATCCCTCCAGCCACATCCAATGGTCACACGACGACACGGCGGTCGGTCGGTGCCGATGGGCCCGCCAGGGCCGCTTGACAGAGAGAGAGAGAGAGAGAGTTACGGAGTGGCGCTCTCCGATATCCTTCATACTTATAGGACCAGTAACTGATGTCTCGGTAATATTCACAGCTGTTATGCTATAATAATGGGCATTTTTTTTACATTTATGTAATACATATTCGCCACTCTTCTAGGATATAACATGACAACACTATGCATAAAACTATAGTTATTTTGCTCAGGTTTTTATTGTTGTTGCCGGCCGGTGTGGCTCAGAGGTTCTAGGCGCTTCAGACTGGAACAGCGTGACCGCTACGGTTGCAGGTTCGAATCCTGCCTCGGGCATGGATGTGTGTGATGTTCTTAGCATAGTTAGGTTTAAGTAGTTCTAAGTTCTAGGGGACTGATGACCTCAGATGTTACGTCCCATAGTGCTCGGAGACATTTTTTTTATTGTTGTTTCTATGTTAGCTTACCTGATTACAGTTAGATACAGAAAAAAGTAATACCACCGATTAGCGCACCGTACAGGGTGACTTCACTTCCATTGCTAGGGGACGTGGGCGCTTTGCTGCGTAGGAAACAAATATATTACATTTAGTAACTACACACACAAATTAAAACTACTACTATAGCGATCTGTAAATAACCTCAGACTGGTAAATCAGTTTCAAGCAGCGCTGTTTAGGAAGAAGAGCGAATCTACTCGGACGTACTGCAAGACCAGTCTCTGCCAATGCCAATGATTATGTGAACAGGCGCTCCTGTTGACAGGCGAAGGCTTCTCGAGGCAATTAAATTACGGCACGCCCGCGGCGCGTGCGTGTTGACCAGAGTCAATTTCCGCGAAGGATGCCTTACTTAAGGTCGCGGCGTGGCGAGCAGTTACCGCAGCTGTTTGTTTCTCTTGAGTCTGTCTGCCTTTGAGACGGAGTCATCACCCCGGCCGAAAATAGATGCTTTTCCTCGCTAGGCTTCTGCCTACGGAAACACTAGTCGCATGCGTTACAAACACTTAACGAACGTCCACTCACCGCTCCAGAATAAATATTTCCATCCCGCCAGTTTACAAGAACCGCTTGATCCATTCCCTTGAAAAATATGTTAAACCTAACTATTATTTACTTTCTGTTTACAAAACGCACAAAGAAATTCACATCCGGGGTGGCATCACACTATTCATTCCGTTGTAACGGAAGTTAATTTGACTTGAGGAATGAAAGGCGAAACATAATGCGACTGGAAAGATGGAAACAATGTCCAAGAAGTAATTAGTATTTACAGGAGTCACAGACGGACCACTCTCAAACTGCATCTGGCGTAGAAAGTGAAATGCGTCTTGACTCCAAAGATACTACGAGTATGATGATGGGAACAGATACGCGATGAAGCTCCAGAGATTCGCCGTTCTTAATCTATACGGAGAACCAAACAGTGTGCAGTAGCAGTTAAGAGGCTTTACTCGCATTCAAGAGAAGAACATTTATAATCTTCGTCTGGTCTTCCACATTTAGATTTCCCGTGGTCTCTCTAGATCAAATTAAGCAAAAGCCAGTATGCCCCAATGGAAAGGTCACAGCCTATTCCCAGCTTTGTCCCTGGCCATCCCAGTTAGTATTGCATCTCTGTTTACCTCGTCATCGAATGGACGTTAAACTCTATCTTCCACCCTTCATATACACGGAGTGATTCAGCTTCCCCTACCAATGTGTTTTATGCAACCTGCAGCGCCATCTGATAACACGTGCAAGATTTTCATATTCTCTCTTTTCGTTCGCTATGCATAAACTACACTCATGCTCATAAATTAAGGATAAGGCTGATACATGGTGAAACAACGCTCTGGTGGGCGTTTTGCGGGTTTAAAACACCTCGGGGTATGACCAAGAGGTGCTTCTGACCTGCGGTCGTCGCACGCTGGCTCTGGCAGCAGTCCACATACACAATGGTGTTATAGAAGTGAGTAATACTTCTGTGTGGTATCGTTGACGTATTGTACTCAGTTGTTCACTACTGGCTAACCTTCAACACTTGGAATTCCTTCTGGCAAATACTGCATCTTTTACTTCAACGAAGTGAAAAGAATAGCAAGCGACTTTCTAATTGCATGTCTAGGGAGATGGCTTGTGAGTGTTCTTCCATACTTTTATTGCGGTAGCGTTCTCGCTTCCCACGCCCGGGTTCCCGGGTTCGATTCCCGGCGGGGTCAGGGATTTTCTCTGCCTCGTGATGACTGGGTGTTGTGTGATGTCCTTAGGTTAGTTAGGTACTCCGTAAATATGCAGACTTTTTCAGACGAGCTAATGGTGACTGCGTGTTGAAAATGGCTCGAAGATCACATATTGGTGAGGGGTAGAATACTAGGGCGCCTGGAGGCCAGTCAAACACAGCAGGTCGTAGCATAGGCCCTCCGTGTGCGACAAAGTGTGATCTCAGATTATGGCAACGATTCCGGCAGACAGGAAACGTGTCCAGGCGCTACAGTACGGGACGTCCACAGTATACAACACCACAAGAAGACCAATATCTCACCATCAGTGCCCTCAGACGGCCACGGAGTACTGCAGGTAGCCTTGCCCGGGACCTTACCGCAGCCACTGGAACGGTTGTCTCCAGACACACAGTCTACAGACGAATGAACAGACATGGTTTGTTCGCCCGGAGACCTGCAAGGTGCATTCCACTGACCCCTGGTCACAGGAGAGCCCGTAAAGCCTGATGTCAAGAACATAGTACATGGTCATTGTAACAGTCGTCCCAGGATATGTTCACGGACGAGTCCAGGTATAGTCTGAACAGTGATTCTCGCCGGGTTTTCATCTGGCGTGAACCAGGAACCACATACCAACCCCTTAAAGTCCTTGAAAGGATCTGTATGGAGGTCGTGGTTTGATGGTGTGGGGTGGGATTATGATTGGAGCGAACTGCAACAGGTCAGGTGAATCGGGACGTCATTTTGCACCAGTATGTCCGCCTTTTCAGGGGTGCAGTGGGTCCCACCTTCCTCCTGATGGATGATAGCGCACGGCCCCACCGAGCTGCCATCGTGGAGGAGTACCTTGAAACAGAAGATATCAGGCGAATGGAGTGGCCTGCCTGTTCTCCAGACCTAAACACCATCGAGCACGTCTGGGATGCTCTCGGTCGACGTATCGCTGCACGTCTTCAAACCCCTACGACACTTCAGGAGCTCCGATTGGCACTGGTTCAAGAATGGGAGGCTATACCCCAGCAGCTGCTCGACCACCTGATCCATAGTATGCCAACAAGTTTTGCGGCCTGTGTACGTGTGCATGGTGATCATATCCCATATTGATGTCGGGGTACATGTGCAGGAAACAGTAGAGTTTTGTAGTACATGTGTTTCGAGACGGTAGGACTTAATAAACTACATCAAGGATTGCAATTTTAGAGGTTGCTTTCAAAAGGAACAGACGGTCACTGACCTGAATGTTGAGCCCAGATTTACAAAAATGACATGTATAGTGTTTCTTTTGGTGCATTGCACTGTGTGCTCAGAAATATGTACACTGAAGGAGAAAAGGAGTAACTGGACATTTTTTAGATATAGTGCTGTAGAAAAATGTACAGATAAAATATAAAAACGAAGATGTGCCCAGAAGAGATGAGAAAAAAGAACGAGAATGATTTTGACGCGCAAGAGAGTAATGAAATACATTCGGATACTTCCTGAGAAGGGCACAACTGCTGCACGAAATCTGTGCAGGAAAACTGAAAGCTACATCATGTCACGAAAGGATCCAATTACGAAATGATGTATGAAAATCTTGTGACGAAGATGGAAGCAGAAGATATAAGTGTGGTTCAAATGGCTCTGAGCACTATGGGACTTAACATCTATGGTCATCAGTCCCCTAGAACTTAGAACTACTTAAACCTAACTAACCTAAGGACATCACACAACACCCAGCCATCACGAGGCAGAGAAAATCCCTGACCCCGCCGGGAATCGAACCCGGGAACCCGGGCGTGGGAAGCGAGAACGCTACCGCAATAAAAGTGTGGAAGAACACTCACAAGCCATCTCCCTAGACATGCAATTAGAAAGTCGCTTGCTATTCTTTTCACTTAGTTGAAGTAAAAGATGCAGTATTTGCCAGAAGGAATTCCAAGTGTTGAAGGTTAGCCAGTAGTGAACAACTGAGTACAATACGTCAACGATACCACACAGAAGTATCACTCACTTCAATAACACATTATCCCACACACTCGTTCAGTCCACATTTAAAGAAATTGAATTAAACACACCAGCCTACTGGCGTGTACTACGGAGGCTACGTGTCATGGCATGAACGTCACAAAACACCAAAAGAACCAGAGATCCATTTCAATACATGATCGAGCAACCACTAAACCCAATTTTGTGGAGTAATTTGAGCTGGGTTCCTGCGCGCTTATCTCGTCCAATGGGGCTCAGATCTGCTCACTAGGGATGAGATCATGTGACCTAGCGGGCCACACAAGCGGTCTTAAGGGCGCAGAATGTTCCTCAAACAATTCACAACTCGGAAGCGATTGGGAGATGCATTTTCTTTTTGCAGGTACTGGTCGCCTGTGGGATGCTGCACATGAACGATTGGTCAGGGGGATCTGCATCTATATGATCACTTTGCAATTCAGACTTGACAAAGGGTTCACACACCCACTTTCAGAACATTCCTCGACCGTTCCACTCTCAAACAGCACATGGGAAAATTTAACACTTTAATCTGTCCGTGCGAGCTCTGATTTATTTTATTACGATGATCATTTCTCCCTATGTAGGTGTGAGTCAACAACATGTTTGGTATTCGGAGAAGAAAGCTTGTGACTGAAGTTTCGTGAGAAGTCGCCACAACGGAAAACGTCTTCGTTTGAATGACTGCCACTAAAAGTCGTCAGTCATATCCGGACACTCTCCCATTTTTCGCGATAATACTAAACAAGCTACTCTTCTTTGAACTTTATCGACGTCCCTCTGTTCAGTAAGTATTCCATACTGCATCCCTGTACTTCAGGAGAGGACTGTCAAGTGTAGTTCAGGCACTTCTTCAGTAGATTTGTTGCATTTCCCAAGCGTTCTGCCAATTCTGATGTGTCGGGTGAGCACTTAGCATACCACTGAGATGCTACAGAATCCATTTCCGGTGACCTGCAGTGATAGATTATGTGAATTAAACGAAAACAAAGTCGCGCAGTGGGAAACAGCTTCCCTAATCATATTATCAGAGGTGGTCCAATTAACCATGGAATATTGGCACCTTACCACACATAGACATATTGATAATGGGGCCCAACAAACTAAGAAAAGAAATTAAGGGTCACCATAACAATATAATTTACTGTTAAAAGTCGTCAAACAAGTTTCACCCTCTCAGCCAAGAATACTACTAATTATCAAGGCAACAAGGAATTGAAATCTTGAATGATAGCCTTAGCACAGGTAGGTATATATGGGATAGAAACGATATAAAACAGTTTTCACGAATGTGATCAATGATTACAGAACAAGTTAGGGTGCTAAAGAAAAGTCCCGGAAAATAATGAACGAACACCAGCACTCTCGCCTAAGCGCATAGTGGTTGCAACTATCTGGCTGTAAAGGTTAGATCAGTAAGGCGCAGCCTTGCTGCAAAATAAATGACTTCGTGTTTACCTCATTTCGGTGAATGAAAATATGGCAAATGCTTACAACTCTAGTGATCTACGAGAACAGACGATGGTTGTAGTAATGGCTGAGAAGTTCAGCCCTGGCCTCTGACTTTTGTTCCAAGTTGGATACATGTCGTTCTACAGCTCTACAGTGAAGCATACTGTACTCAGTGGCACCTTTATTATCCTTCTCTACAAAACTCACCTGGTTCTGCCAGCACCAGAACCTCACCAAACAGTTACAACAGACCCAAGCTCTAACCAACAATAATTTAATAAACATGTTAAAAAGTTGCCTACTTTTTACATGGTTCACAAATTAAGAAATTCATCCTTCAGTTGCAAGGTAAAATTTTATTAGTTTACCTAGGTTTCGATGCCAATAATGGTGTCTTCTTAACAACAAAAATTAAATCACTGGCATCGAAACCTTGGTAAACTAATAAAATTTTACCTTGCAACTCAAGGTTGAATTTTTTAATTTCTGAACGATTCACGGTTGCTGAAGCGCTGCACTATGTTAAAGATTTGTATACCATGGCTAACAAATCAAGTACATTTCTCCCTGAGAGTGGGATACAAGGCAGAAAATCTCCCCCAATATACGACAGATTCACAGCCAATGAGTAGGCACGCACGTACACAAATGTAGTAGCTCTTTTCTGCTACCAGAATAATTACTATGAGCCAGTCAGAGGCCTCCTTACTAAATTTTGAACAAAAATTCCGTTCTGCCTCCTTTGGGCCTAATGGTTATGTACCATACTAGCAGTTCTATGTTTCCTTTTCTTCAGATCTTATCTTTGCTGAAAGGCATTCTCTGTACTTCATACACAATGAAACTATAACGGACTGCACCCTCGCTTGCAAAGCACTCTTCTCAATGTGTTCCTCACTTATATTTTTATGATCCAGCCAGCTCCCCTCGTGACTGTCGCCTTTCACCAGCCAGCTGCAGCACAATACAAGGAGCAATCGCTGTACCAAAAGGAAACGAGACACAGACAGAATTGCAATCATTGGCACTTTTTATTATTGCTCTCAGTTTTCATGCAGCATCAGTCATTTGATTTGATTTACTAGTCGGATCTGCGTATTGGATTATTAAATAGGTTATGCGACAATTCTGGTAAAAACTGCCATGTAATACAACAAATGCAGTCCTTGGTTTGCCTTCACCACATCATTGTCTTGTGATGTTTCCAATTTAAGTTATCCTTACGTATTGGATGGTAATAATTAAAGTACAGTTAGTCACGGAAGTCCACTGTGGGGTGTAATTACATTGTGACAGCGGGACTTGGTAAATACGCTAATGCGTTAATGCGGAACCGATGCATGCTGGAAAAAATTAGTCCGAGTTTTGGCCACCAGGTGCAAATCTGGCGATGGATACTGTATGGCGGTATGGCATCCAGGCTGTCATTTGACGAGCCATAACGTGAGTGAACAGTACGGCTATAGAGACGAGAGACCGTGCACTGTTACCTAAACTGTTTCGTGTGAACGGCAGCAATTACACTACTAGCCAGCCGCAGTGGACGAGCGGTCGTAGACGCTTCAGTCTGGAACCGCGTGACCGCTACAGTCGCAGGTTCGAATCCTGCTTCGGGCATGGATGTGTGTGATGTCGTTAGGTTAGTTAGGTTTAAGTAGTTCTAAGTTCTAGGGAACTGATTACCTCAGATGTTAAGTCCCATAGTGCTCAGAGCCATTTGAACCATTTTTTGAATTACACTCCTGCATTGAGAGAGTATCGCCGGCTGAAAGGTCTGAGGAGAGGCTTAATGTCACTAAACAGTTTAAAGAAGATGAAACTGAAATACAAAAACATGGGTGAGCTTGGTGTGGCGCCGTGAAGAAGAGGTGTCCTACCACAGTTGAAGTTACTGACGAGGTTGCTGTTGCCGTAACTGACCATGCAGCACTAGTCTCAGGTGGTTCTGGTGCTCGTGCAGTGTCACAAAAATTATCTCATGGTCAACAGAACGGAAAATTTCGCGGTCTATAGTAACGCTGGTACCTGTGGCAAGAGCCCCCTCTCATATTTCTCTGAATAATTCGATCTTCCTCTCTAATTGCATGCGGTGAAAAGTCGCTATTTCTTCATGCGCAGACTTCCCAAGCTGCGTCTCTCGTCACCCGGGTGGTCCGGTGACAGGCGGCCTCTGCTGATCTTGAAAGGGTTAAGCCGACAGGTGTGAGGGGGTCGAGTGAATGCTTTGCAGACGCCGACATTGTCATAAGAGCGGCGGCGACACGCCCACAGGGACCTGACGAAGCGGCTGGGCTAGAGATTCCGTTACTTCGCAGAAACTTAGTGAAAACCGTTTCTGGCGGGCTACCAGCGAGGCGTGGGAGACTTGTGTTCCCAGGCAGTCTTGGCGGGCAAATCCCGCGTTTTCTGCAAAATCGTAACTGTGATTGGCTTGCTCAGGGCATAGCTCCGTGACGTAGCAAAATCGGCGCAGAAATTGGCACCAAGAATCTCCCTTGGTGGAAAGGTAGTGCTTCGGCAATAGAGTGGAATTTTCTGCCGGTTTTCGAGTTGCTTATTGGAACGTTTAACTACGGCTACTGTCGTGGGGGCGGGAATGTTCTGTGTTCGGTTTGTACGGGTGCTCTTGTGAGAGTCAGCTCTCGCCTTTCGGTCGGAGTAGGTTACAAGACTGAGCTCTCGCTGCTCTGGACAGCCCGCCTTCCGTTGGCTGTCTAATATACTTTCATTTAATTGTAACTGTTTGACGAAGTTGCTGAAGTTCCGACTTCAATGTAACTTTCCGAGTACAGTTGGCAATTGAGCATTCTGCGTACAAGCGGCCTATGTTGTCTGTCTTGAGTAGTTTCGGCTAAAGTCGACTGTATTGGAGTTACTGTGTGATTTCACTTGTTAAAATCAATCACTATACCGTCAGTGATTATGTGGGGAGCCATCTTCATCTCCCTCAGAGGCACATTTGTATTGCTAGGAAGTCTTTAGTCTGGAACAACCAGACCAGGATAATTTGTTTCAGGCTATACTCGCGACATTATCATCACCACGACGGGACGTCGAAGCAACCAGCCATCGCCTGCGGTACGCCAGATCGTGTTCTTGCAGTTAAGAAGACAGTTTGGTAATGTATGTCTGCGGCACCGGCACATTAGGGATTTTCCTAGGTGATAATCAGAGCTCAGCAGAGCGCGCCTGTTCGTCTTTTTCTAACTTTGTTCTGTCTTGGGTGTTCATTGTCTGAGTTCTCACTACTGTAGCAGCAATTAATGTTGGGTTAGCTGTGTGTTTCTCTTAAGATTTGAGTTGCAAGGAATTCGCTCCACATACCACTTCGTCATAAATGTCACAATCTAGTTTAGGGACAACTTCACCTTCACAGCAATTATTTGACTATCCAATTTGAGCCAATTTAATGTATTGTAAATGTTTCATGTGTTTTGTTTATTATTTTGAGTTTAGTCATAATAAATCACATTGTTATTTTGGACAGAACTGTCATTCTGTTAATCGGTAGAGCAACCCTTTCATTTCTCACTACGTTAATGAAACTTTTCTTTATTTAAATTATTTATCAAATTAAATTATTGCAGGTGCCAAACTCTTTTCTACTCCACTTGCATGGTCGATTACAGTCAGTTCGCGTTTCTTTTTAATCCATGTGCAACAGCAAAAGTCGGAGTTAGAATGGGGGGGGGGGGGGGGGTTAGAGCATAATTTATATATGAAGATTCTAGAAGAATTTAGTGTTAAATACACTGCTAGCCCCGGCACCTCGCACCTGTACAAGATCCAAACGGTGCAGCACATGCACCCTCATGATCTGTAGCGACATTCTGAATTTGCTCTTCGATTTCTGGCACGGATCGAAGTTGATGACATGTTGCTGGGCAATATTGTATAGAGTGACGACGCACGTTTTATACTACAAGTTACAGTGAGTAAACGTAATTGCCGAATTCGGGGTATTGATAAACTACGTGTTGTGCACGAAGGGCCAGCGCACTCGCCGTAGGTGACTTTGTGGCATGGACTCACAAGCATCGTAATTCTCAGCCCGTTCTGCTTTGAGGAGGAAATCCCCGAGGGCTTGTCAGGTGTACCGTGACATCTGCGCGTTATTGAGACCTCCCTGTACAGCATGTGATTCCTGCTTTGGAAGAGTGCAACTGTATGGAAACCACTGCTTTCATGCAAGATAGGGCAACATCTCACGCCGCTCGCCTAATGAAAGATCTGCTTAATACAACGTTCTACGAACGTGTTATCTCCAGAAGTCTTCCAGCAGGATCATCTGATATGAGTCCATGTGACTATTGATTCTGGGGATATTTAAAAGATCATGTTTACCAGGAACACGTTCGGTCTCTACCTTATCTGAAGACAGTATACAGGAACACTTCACTCATATTCCACTACAACAATTGTGAGCAACTGTTGATCACGTGGTTTTGCAGCATCTCGTCACCATTTCTCGTGGTCATACTGAAGAAATTGTGCAAGTGGCAGTTAATAATGAAATCAAATATTTTTTTTCACTTGTTTTACCTTTCTTGCCCACAAACCGTTCGTAATCCATTACACATGGAAACATTTCTATACATCTTACTTGCACTCACGGCGTCAGATTCGTACCTGGTGGCCAAAACTGAAACCATTGTAAATCGGTTCTGCATTAAAGCATTAGCATATCTACCAAGTTTCACTACTGGACTTCAGTGAGAAGCTGTACTTTAATTATAACCAACCGGTATTTAGTTGAATCTATAACCTTTAAATCTGTTATATTCGTCGTGTAACTGAAATTTAACTCATCTTTTTTGAGTACTTATGAGGAGGACAACATTTTAGTACGGTTCTCCTGATGACCTAACCACACGGTAAACGACATCTGAACTTGCCCCCATTCTTGCAGCGGTGTACCGCAGGGCTCTAGAAGAGCGTAGCATTCCAAAAGATTGGAAAATGGCACAGGTCACCCCCGTTTTTAAGGAGGGACGTCGAACATATGTGCAAACTATAGACCTATATCTCTAACGTCGATCAGTTGTAGAATTTTGGAACACGTATTATGTTCGAGTATAATGACTTTTCTGGGGACAAGAAATCTACTCTTTAGGAATCAGCATGGGTTTCGAAAAGGACGATCGTGTCAAACCCAGCTCGCGCTATTCGTCCAGGAGGCTCATAGGGCCATAGACACGGGTTCCCAGGTAGATGCCGTGCTTCTTGACTTCCGCAAGGCGTTCGATACAGTTTCCCACAGTCGTTTAATGAACAAAGTAAGAACATATGGACTATCAGACCAATTGTGTGATTGGATTTAAGAGTTCCAACATAACAGAACGCAGCATGTCATTCTCAATGGAGAGAAGTCTTCCGAAGTAAGAGTGATTTCAGGTGTGCCGCAGGGGAGTGTCGTAGGACTGTTGCTACTCACAATATACATAAATGACCTCGGAAGTTCACTGAGGCTTTTTGCAGATGATGCTGTGGTATATCGAGAGGTTGTAACAACGGAAAATTGTACTGAAATGCAGGATGATCTGCAGCGAATTGACGCATGGAGCAGGGAATGGCAATTTAATCTCAATGTAGACAAGTGTAACGTGCTGCGAATACATAGAAAGAAAGATCCTTTATCATTTAGCTACAATATAGCAGGTCACCAACTGGAAGCAGTTAATTCCATACATTACCTGGGAGTACGCATTAGGAGTGATTTTAAATGGAATGATAATATAAAGTTGATCGTCGGTAAAGCAGATGTCAGACAGGTTCATTCGAAGAATCCTAAGGAAATGCAATCCGAAAACAAAGGAAGTAGGTTACAGTACGCTTGTTCGCCCACTGCTTGAATACTGCTCATCAGTGTGGGCTCCGTACCTGATAGGGTTGATAGAAGAGACAGAGAAGATCCAACGGAGAGCAGCGCGCTTCGTTACAGGATCATTTACTAATCGCGAAAGCGTTACGGAGATGATAGATAAACTCCAGTGGAAGACTCTGCAGGAGAGACGCTCAGTAGCTCGGTACGGGCTTTTGTTGAAGTTTCGAGAACATTGCTCCCTCCTACGTATATCTTGCGAGGAGACCATGAGGATAAAATCAGAGAGATTAGAGCCCACACAGAGGCATACCGACAATCCTTCTTTCCAAGAACAATACGAGACTGGAATAGAAGGGAGAACCAGTAGAGGTACTCAAGGTACCCTCCACCACACACCGTCAGGTGGCTTGCGTAGTATGGATGTAGATGTAGATGAAAACAGTCTAATAGGGCTGTTCGATTTCTAAACTATGTAGTTTATATATATTAAGAACCCCAGACATCACTTCGGCTTCTCTAGATGACTTCCCGTCACATACTACGAACTGTGATCTCTCTGTAAGAAAACGACTCCAGTCGCACAACTGGAACGATATTCCGTACGCACGGAATTCGATTAGAAGCAGCTTGTGAGGATCAGTGTCAGAAAGCCTTCTGAAAATCTGTAACTAAGGTATCAACCTGAGATGCCCCGTCGATAGCTCTGTGGCACTAGCCGGCGTTAAAGATTGCAGACGTATCAGCTGTCCTATTTCATCACAATTAAATATCCCTCACACCAGATTACTTCCATCCCTTTCTTTAACAGTGCGGGGTTGGCAAGCGGTAGCCATCACCTGGTGTGGATACCAACGAACTCGTACTCTCTCGTCCGCAGCTCGTGGTCTAGTGGCTAGCGTTGCTGCCTCTGGATCACGGGGTCTCGGGTTCGATTCCCAACCGGCTTAGGGATTTTCTCTTCCTGGGGAGTGGGTGTTTGTGTTGTTCTGATCATTTCATCGCCATCATCATCATCATTCGTGACAATGGCTAGACCGGACTGTGTAAAATTTGGACTGTGAAAAAAATTGGGACTCTGTACAGACGCTTATGACCGCGCAGTTGAGCGCCCCACAAACCAAACATCATCATCATCATAATCATCAACATCATCATCATCATAACATCAACATCATCATCGTCGTACTCTCTCAATGTCGTATACCACCGTAGACCGCGACTCATCAGTCCAGACGACCTCCTTCCACACTTCAAGCGTCCAACGGATCCATGCTAATCTTCGATGCTGTGACATTCGGTGAGCAAGAAATACACGAGCAAGGCGGTGATTTCCTAACTCCACAGCGAGGAGATGGATGATTTGTTATCCAGCACATAATTAGCGAGTGGACTGTGGCACAAAGGCCCTCTATCTGGTGTTACAAATCGCAATAGTAGGTGGTGACCCCCGTCATAGCGAGTATGTTCCCGATAGGGTATCAGGCGAAGAGGTCATTGCCTGCAAGACCTCAGAGATGCATGCCGTATGTGTCTGTCGTGCGTTTAGATTAAATATTTTCAATCTGAGCTACTGAATGACTGAAAAATTGAAATTGCTTACCCTATATGCAATGTACCGAGTACTGTGAATGATTACTTACTAAACGCAGTAGTGAAACTATATTGAATAATACAAAAATATTACAGTGCCTTTTATATAAAAAATAACATTTTACCCACAGTTAATAAATTTGACATACACTAGTGACATTTATAATGAATAAAGACAAAATTGTGAGCAAGAACAAGCAGCATAGAAAATAAGTGCATCGAAAGAATAGTATTAGATTGTTTTGTTCGTTGGTATTCCAGTTTCTACAGATTTATTTATCCATTGTCATTTTTTATGTGCAGTTCACTGTTGCTATTTGAATTTACATATTGTCACTTTGTTATTTGGAGATACTGAGTGGAGCTGTGGACGCTAGAAAATGGAGGGCCAAGTAGAGAAATTGGAACATTTCCGACGTTTTCTTGTGTTTGAGTTCAACAGAGGAGTGACAGCAGCGGAGGCAACCGGAAACATTTGCGCCGTGTATGGGGATAATGCCATTGGACAGCGCACGGCAGCAAACTGTTTTTCTCGTTTTAAGGAGCATCGTTTTGACATTAGTGACTTTCAACGTTCAGGAAAACCTTCGGAGTTTGATGAAGATCGTTTAAATGCATTGATCCATAATGATCCCCAACAATGTACTCGAGAACTGGCAAATGCGATGAACTGTGATCATTTCACCATCGATCGATATGTGCGTGGGGAAGGAAATTCGGCTCTATGCTAAAATCACAGTTGGCTAGTGAACAACACCGACCATTCCTATCCGCTATCATTGCTGGTGACGAGGAATGGTTGAGCCCAAACAAAGCAGTAACTCCTTGCACAAAGACCTGAGCACATTCACAAAAGATGATGTTATGCATCTGGTGTAACTGTGACGGTGTAGTGCACTACGACTTGCTTCCCCGAGGTGTAACCATCACTGTTGACATTTATTGTCAACGACTGAGACGTCTTGCTAAAGCAATCCAACCTCTGCTGTGTGTATCTGTTGTTCTTATCAAACTTACGGAAAAATGCTACGAAATTATACACCAACCCAATCTTACAACGCACGAATTGTAGTAGTCAAATTGATATTCCGCACAGAGCAGCTACAGCATCAGAATTCCAGCTGATATTTTTGACGTTCTGCTATCTGAGACGTATTAAGCGAACTGAAGATGGGTGAAAGTTCGAATAAATATACATCAAAACTTGGCTGGTTCCCGTATAGCTGAAAGTAAGAGATTGGAATTGGAATACATCCAGCAAATAATTCAGGACGCTGAGTTCAGGTGTTTCTTTCAGATGCAGACGTTGGCATATAGAAGTAAGTATAATGACTTTTCTGGCTGTAGGAAACAGCATGGGTTTCGAAAAAGACGATCGTGTCAAACCCAGCTCGCGCTATTCGTCTACGAGACTCAGAGGCCATTGACACGGGTTCCCAGGTAGAAGCCGTGTTTCTTGACTTTCCGCAAGGCGTTCGATACAGTTCCCCACAGTCGTTTAATGAACAAAGTAAGACAATATGGACCATCAGACCAATTGTGTGACTGGATTGAAGAGTTCCTAGATAACAGAACGCAGCATGTCATTCCCAATGGAGAGCAGTCATCCGAAGTAAGAGTGATTCCAGGTGTGCCGCAGGGGAGTGTCGTAGGACCATTGCTGTTCACGATATACATAAATAACCTTGTGGATATCATCGGAAGTTCACTGAGGCTTTTTGCGGAATATGCTGTAGTATATCGAGAGGTTGTAACAATGGAAAATTGTACTGAAATGCAGGAGGATCTGCAACGAATTGACGCATGGTGCAAGGAATGGCAATTTAATCTCAATGTAGACAAGTGCAATGTGCTGCGAATATATAGAAAGGAAGATACTTTATCATTTAGCTACAATATAGCACGTCACCAACTGGAAGCAGTTAATTCCATAAATTATCTGGGAGTAGGCATTAGGAGTGATTTAAAATGGAATGATCATATAAAGTTGATCGTCGGTAAAGCAGATGCCAGCCTGAGATTCATTGGAAGAATCCTAAGGAAATGCAATCCGAAAACAAAGGAACTACGTTACGGTACAGTTGTTGGCCCACTGCTTGAATATTGCTCACCAGTGTGGGATCCATACCAGATAGGGTTGATAGAAGAGACCGAGAAGACCCAACAGAGAGCAGCGCGCTTCGTTACAGGATCATTTAGTAATCGCGAAAGCGTTACGGATATGATAGATAAACTCCAGTGGAAGACTCTGCAGGAGAGACGCCCAGTAGCTCGGTACGGGCTTTTGTTAAAGTTTCGAGAACATACCTTCACCGAGGAGTCAAGCAGTATATTGCTCCCTCCTACGTATACCTCGCGAAGAGACCATGAGGATAAAATCAGAGAGATTAGAGCCCACACAGAGGCATACCGACAATCTTTCTTTCCACAAAGAATACGAGACTGGAATAGAAGGGAGAACCGATACAGATACTCAAAGTACCCTCCGCCACACACCCTCAGGTGGCTTGCGGAGTATGGATGTAGATGTAGATGTAGAATTCGTGGCGGGCCGCATCACACCAATCGAAAGATTCATGATCCCTGAAAATAACCTATACTGCAGTTTTTAATATGCTTTCTCGAAGAGTATTACTAAAAATGAAGCATTTTTTTCTAATTTTGATCTTATTTTCTCCTTTTCATACTCATTACACATTTGCTATGTAGCGAAATTTTCCCATTACCTGTTAGCGTAAGCGCTAAAGCTATAATTTTACATTATCTTGTTTTTGGCGAATACTTTCCATTCAGCAATTCTTGCACCTGGCACTCACATATGAACCGTTAAACGGAACGGTGCAGCCGGATGCCCGAAAATTCGACTCCTATCAAGCACGCGACGGCAACGCCTGGGAGATTACGGGGAACGCATGTGTACGGTTGGGCGGAAGCCGTACGGAGCGGTGCAAGGATAACGACCCCGGCGCGGCCGCGGCTGCGTGCCTAATTAGATATACGGAGGGAGCAGAGCGTAAGCCGCAAGCCCAGGAGTGCGGGCCCCTTCCGACTGCGTCGCCCGTGTTTGTAAGGCAGGTTAGCGGAGCACGATCAGATTACAGGCGCGAGGGCGGTAGGACGCCAGCCAGGGCCTCCGGTTTAATAGGCTGTCTCAGGTGCGCCACAGTAAAAATGTGTCCGAAAGCGCTCCAGCTATTACAAAGAAGACTCTTTCCGGTTACCAGCGTTTGATGGCATTTAAGTTATTTTCTTCCATGTGAATATTAAAGACTCAAAATTTGATGATTTCACGTGACTTCAACCAAAAGCAATCATCATCTTACTATCATCTCAATGGCGGAAAAACGTGTAAATTGTTATCTTTGAATTCTGTCACTCCCTTTGCCACTCTCAGTGGCGTCCAAAAATCTAGCAACTGGGCAGGCCACCCAATCCAGTACAATCTGCTCCCTGTTGGAAACTGAACTATGTTTTGTGCACTTACCTGTAGCATCGCTACGTGGGAGATATCATATTAGATTTCATCATAATTTGCTGTTTCTGTATTGTGTGAATATGTTGCGTGTAATGACGGTATGCCGTTTCAAGGCATGGCGCACTGAAGATTTATAACAAACACATTACTCTTGATACGACGTATTAAAAATTAAATATCAGTTAACCACAACAGCGCTGTGTAGCCGCGTGGTCTTAGGCGCCTTGCCACGGTTCGCGGCTCCCCCTGTCAGAGGTTCGAGTCTTCCATCGGGTCTTCCATGGGTGTATGTGTTGTCCTTAGCGTAAGTTAAAGTTAGATTAAGTAGAGTATAAGCCTAGGGACCGATGAACTCGGCAGTTTGGTCCCTTAGGAACTTACCACAAATTTCCGATTTTAGTTAACAACACACCGGCAGTAAAAGCCTTTAGGAGACCATAATATGAACGATGATAAAGGATAGAGGTGTTTGTGTTCGGCGTGGTCTCGTGTGCTTAGGGACGTGCAATTACAGAGTAGTAGGAAGAAGATTCATTTTCTGCTATGGGCTAATTTTTCTTTTTTTCTTTTTCGAATTTCTATCTGATTCTGGTTCGTACTTATTCATGTAACAAAACTGTGTTCTGCAATATCCGATGTTATCCATACGTCTTATAAAAATGGATGTGTGTGTGTGTGTGTGTGTGTGTGTGTGTGTGTGTGTGTGTGTGTGTGTGTGTATGTATGTTCCACATCTTCTCCTAAACCACTGGATCGATTTCAAGCAAACTTCGGACATACATACCTTACTGTACGGTAACAATCGCTGTGGAGGTGAGAAATACCTGCTTGTCAAAGGGATGGGGATGGAAGACAAGTGTAACTCGGACTTTATACATCCAGCATTTGAGAATGAGAGCTCCCAGCGACTTGCACCTTTACAAATTTTTTTCTTGCTATCAGCCGCTACAAAATGACGAAAGGAAAAAGTTTATCGCTTACTACTTTTCGTTGCTCACGCAGTAAAAGTACCCCATGAGGCATGATGTTGTAGTTCATTACTTCTTTAGTGCTAATTGGTACGGTGTTAGATTCCGGCTGGGTCGGAGATTTTCTCCGTTCAGGGACTGGGTGTTGTGTTGTCCTAATGAAGAAATTGTTCATCAGAGAAAGAGAGAGTTTTGAAAGTTCGGCGTTTCAAGACGAGACACGGAATTATGCCTTTTCTTCTTTATACATATCGCTTAATGGCACTGGTTATCGCGTAACTTTTTTTTGATTGATTAGAGAATTCTGATAACTGAACGAAATGTTTTGTTAAAAATTCTCTTTTATGTTTGTTAAAAGCCACGGCTAAATTTTCTCAGGGCGCTATCCCACTTATTTCAACGTGAAGACATCCGTCTCACTCATGATGGATTTAAAAAAATCTTTCTTTAATATTACGCGTTAAGCCAATTAAACACAATGCTTAATTATTTTTTCTGTGAGGCTTGATGCTCCGGGATAGCTGCCTATGTGCAATGCCAGCGTACACATTTATAGAAATTACTCTTAATAAAACTGTACCTCTAGCCAAAAATGAATTGGAAAATATTACAAGACGCCGTTTTGTGTTTATTGAGATCATTTTTTAATATTTTTAGCATTAAGTGACTATTAAAATAGCATATTTCATTTTTATTAATAATGGCGTCGCTACAACAATGAGCCTAAACAAAATGACCAGGGCAACATTTAATTATTACGTAACTAAATCATGGGTAGGAAAGGTACTTGCTACTGACAAAAACACATGTTTGAATGATTATTTTTATATATATTCAAATTATTACTAGTATTACTAAAGATAATTATATTAGTTACAGACCGTGAACAATAAGCGTCCGTCAGCTAGAACATAAGACCCAAGAAGATAATCAAACAAAAAACGTTCCTCCATTTTGTACCAAATAACAAAGATACTACACATAACTATTCTCTATTTTTCTCCAGAGGCTATGCTATATGGTGTCACAATTAAAGAAACGCGTCATTGGTGAATGTGACTGGGAAGGGTTATGGGAGGGGGTAATGTTAGCAGTTACTTTAATATGTATCTTCCGCAAAAAACCTTTGGTTGACATCTGGAATACTGGTGTAGATATCACACATGCAGAAAATATCATGTTATGCGTCTGGTGGGTAAAGAACGCTTCGTGTACCACGAACTGCTTCGCAGAAATGCAATCGCAGCTTCTAGCATTGCCAACACCTCAGATGGCTTCCCAGAGTCCGAGAAGAAAAATATCCAAGAAGGTTGCGCTGAGTGTTAATGTATGTTCGTGCGCTGCTAACACAACAAACGCAGCTATTCAGAAATTTTATTGGGATGTGTTCTGCATCGCATACACTCTTCTGATCTGAAGCACTCATACCCTACCTTCTGCAACATCTATCCAGAAGTATGTGAGGAAACTTGTTCCATACTGAAAATACTTCTCAAATTTGGCTTGTAGAACGCTTCCAACTTCGAACAAGCAGATTTCTTCCCACGTGGAATAGAACCATTAATAATCAAGGGAAATGTATATATGCTGACACTCGTCCCAAATAAGAACTGTTAGTGCGGCAAGCAGATGTTACGAACTTTTTTAAGCGATATAGTGTGATGATAAAGACACAGGACTCTTAGTCGGTAGAAGCTGAATTAATGCCTCCATCTCACTAAGCACACTGATTCAAGTTTTTCGTCGTTGCGTTAATCACTCGATCGATAGTCTCTTAATCAAAGCCACGTTAACTTCCTTTCCTTCCATAATAGATGGAACAAGTTATTCATATCCAAATCCTTAGAACAGTAAACCCTAAGTTTTCTCCCTTTCGTTTGCTAAGAGCTTTTGCATTAATGCAATACCGTTTATATTTGTGTTTCCTCTGCTTCATCTTATTGATATGTACTGCCCGCTAGATTGTCAAGTCTTAATATTCTTACATCTTTATCGCACATGGACAATCCAAAATTGCTTCGTGTTAATAAATACGGCAATACTTAGAAAATGAGGGGAACATTAAATTCATTTCAGTGACTGCAGAACTGAAGATATATCTTCATGCTCAGAACTGTCACTGCACATAATTTGTATTAATAATGGTTCAAATGGCTCTAAGGACTATGGAACTTAACATCCGAGGTCATCAGTCCCCTAGACGTAGAACTACTTAAACCTAACCAACCTAAGGATATGACACACATCCATGCCCGAGGCAGGATTCGAACCTGCGACCATAGCGGCAGCGCTGTTCCGGACTGAAACGCCTAGAACCCCTCGGCCACAGCGACCGGCTATTAATAATGGCAACACTTCCCGGTGAAGGTATCATTTGTACGCATATTCTCGAGAAAGTAGATTTCTAATTTTCACTCGAGATTTGTACTTCGTACGTAGCTGTTTGGTTGTGAGTGAAAACAATGGAGAAAATCGTAAACAGGCACAATACAAACCAACGGACTGGCGTAAATATTTCGTAATACTCCGAACAACAAAAGTGGTAACATTAATATTATCACCAATTTCGATGCTGTGTAGGCTTCTTTTCTTTTATTTACCTACTTACTGTTTAGTAGGTAGAACACAAACGTAACTCTCTTGCCAGCTTGAAGATTAGTTTGAGCTATACAGTACAGTCGGATGGTCACGCTGAAGTCATTAGCGATTGCGCGCGATCTCGGATTGTGCTGAATGGCGATGGAAATCGGCTGTGTCCTTGTTCAAGAAATCATCTTTGCGTTTTCCTCGAATGATTTACGAGAGTAATATTGTTAATGTTTACAGTCAGCTGTCGCTTCGGTTATGCTTATCTTGTAGATAAGAGCAAATCAGTTTTCTGTTTTTAATCACACATGTTTCAGTTATTCCTACTACATACCATCAGTAGTCAATAAATTAAAAGAAAAGAAAAAAAAGAAGCTATATAGGGTGGTCCACTTATAGTGACCGGGCCAAATATCTCACGAAATAAGCATCAAACGAAAAAACTACAAAGAACGAAACTCGTCTAGCTTGAAGGGGGAAACCAGATGGCGCTATCGTTGGCCTGCTAGATGGCGCTGCCATAGGTCAAACGGATATCAACTGCGTTTTTTAAATAGGAACCCCCATTTTTTATTACATATTCGTGTAGTATGTAAAGAAATATGAATGTTTTAGTTGTACCACTTTTTTCGCTTTGTGATAGATGGCGCTGTAATAGTCACAAACGCATAAGTACGTGGTATCACGTAACATTCCGCCAGTGCGGACGGTATTTGCTTCGTGATACATTACTCGCATTAATATGAACCGTTTGCCAATTGCGGAAAAGGTCAATACCGTGTTGATGTATGGCTGTTGTGATCAGAATGCCCAACGGGCATGTGCTCTGTATGCTGCTCGGTATCCTGGACGACATCACCCAAGTGTCGGTGTTGAGAATGCTACATCAACATCGATTGCACCCTTACCACATTTCTATGCACCAGGAATAACATGGCGGCGACTTTGAACGTCGTGTACGGTTCTGCCACTGGGCACATCAGAAATTACGGGACGATGACAGATTTTTTGCACGAGTTCTATTTAGCGTCATTCACCAACAGCGGCAACGTAAATCTGCATAATATGCACTACTGGCAACGGAAAATCCACGATGGTTGCGACAAGTGGAACATCAGCGACCTTGGCGGGTTATGTATGGTGCGGCACTATGGGAGGAAGGATAATTGGCCCCCATTTTATCGATGGCAATCTAAATGGTGCAATGTATGCTGATTTCCTACGTAATGTTCTACCGATGCTATTACAAGATGTTTCACTGCATGACAAAATGGCGATGTACTTCCAACATGATGGATGTCCGGCACATAGCTCGCGTGGGGTTGAAGCGGTATTGAATAGCATATTTCATGACAGGTGGATTGGTCGTCGAAGCACCACATACCATGGCCCGCACGTTCACCGGATTTGACGTCCCCGGATTTCTTTCTGTGGGGAAAGTTGAAGGATATTTGCTATCGTGATCCACCGACAACGCCTGACAACATGCGTCATTGCATTGTTAATGCATGTGTGAACATTACGGAAGGCGAACTACTCCCTGTTTCAGAGGAATGTCGTTACACGTATTGCCAAATGCATTGAGGTTGACGGACATCATTTTGAGCATTCATTGCATTAACGTGGTATTTACAGGTAATCACGCTGTAACAGCATGCGTTCTCAGAAATGATAAGTTCACAAAGGTACATGTATCACATTGGAACAACCGAATTAAAATGTTTAAACGTACCTACGTTCTGTATTTTAATTTTAAAAACCTACCAGTTACCAACTGTTCGTCTAAAATTGTGAGCCATATGTTTGTGACTATTACAGCGCCATCTATCCCAAAACGAAAAAAGTGGTCCAACTAAAACATTCATATTTCTTTACGTACTACACGAATTTGTAATAAAAAATGGGGGTGCTTATTTTAAAAAACGCAGTTGATATCCGTTTGACCTATGGCAGCGCCTTCTAGCGGCCAACCATAGCACCAGCTGGTTTCCCCTTTCGAGCTAGACAAGTTTCGTCTTAGTATTTTTTTCGTTTGACGCTTATTTCGTGAGATAGTTGGCCCGGTTACGATCAATGGACCACCCTGTATATGATCGGAACGTACTATATTATTAGGAGATCTGTAGTGGTTCCATCAAGCACATTTAAATTGTCTAATTGTGTACAATAATAGTGTAGTGAATTATCACTTGCTTTCGCTATTCTTTTCATTTCATGTGTCAATTGGTTCCCCCGTAGGCGCTAGACACACACACACACACACACACACACACACACACACACACACACACACAGTACATTGATAGTATGTCACACTTATACACTTCAACACATAACCTATCCTGTTGCACTTTGCACATAACTTGCTCATTTGCCCTATGGCTGACTGATCGTGTGATCTATACATAATGAGAGTGGAGTGGGGTGTTGGGTTAGGGATGAAGGTTGGTAGGGTGGCACTCTGTGTGTGTGTGTGTGTGTGTGTGTGTGTGTGTGTGTGTGTGTGTGTGTGTTTGTGTGTGCGTGTGTAACTTTTTATTGAAGTACAGTAAGCTATAAATTATAAACAGAATAAAGATTCAGCTGCAAAATACGTATTTTTTCTTATCTACATAATAAACATAACTGATTTAAGGAAAACATGGAAAATCACTACCTGGAAAGCCAGGTGGGGATTTGTTAACCATTGTGATGCTATACTCTGTGGTCCTGTTGGAGGTGGTAAGTTCATTTGATTGCAAATTCACTTGACTGGTAATTTCCGACCTGAGTCCCGAACCACCCAGCAAGTCTTAGGACGATTATTGAACTGCGAATACGAAACTCATTGTAAATTTTCTTTTCTTCGCTTGCACAGAGAACTGCCAAACGTGAAAATCGTATTAGTTGAAAAAAATCTCAGCACCGGTATGGGATTGAATCCAGGACTTATAGACTTTTAGTCTTACTTTAGCCGAAACAAGCTTGAGACACTCACAAAGAAATACACACTGCGCAACAGAATTAAATGATCACTTTTTCGAAAACCCGTAAATGTTTCCCATTCCAATGCATAAGCCTCTGAAATATGGCTTTAACATAGCCACAACCTTCCTCTGCAATGGCGCAAAAGCATGGCGCCACCGACATCGACCTCAGGCTTGTGATGCACAAACAACGTGGTGATGTCAATTAAGAAAGAAAGGCCAGATCTCAGAAGCTCATGTGATACATGAAGTGCGTTAATAATGTCACATTGTCACCAAATTTCACCATAATATTGCCTACGGCCACCGTGGACGTCACACGATAGAAATGTCGTCATAGTCCCTCTTAGCCACATTTAACCCCTTCTTTTGACGCCTCTGCAATGGATGTCAGAACGGAACGCTCAACGAGAAAACTACGAGGGTTTCTTGTGGGTAGTTGGGGAAAACATTTCAGATACACCGCCGTTCATAATCGAAACGAAAAGACCTTAGTGGATGGCATAAAGAGCCTCAATGAAACCAACCATCACTTTCCTTAGAATGTTGACTCCCACGAATTTTGTGGTCGATAACAACAGTTCGCAATGCAGAGACGACAACGTTCTCTACAGCCTTTGCCACTGCCGATACCCTCTGATGTTTCAGCAATTCTCTATGCACATTCAAAGTGATCGCACCTCTTTGCGGTGCAGTACGACCACAATTTTTGCCTCGTTTACAAGTTGGAACCACTACGGATCTTTTAAAAACATTCGACGAAATTTTAATGTTATCGGATGCAGAAAAGGGTCTCTAAGGTTTTTCAGTGCTGCTATTTCACACCCTCCTGTGGCGTGATCATGGAGGGGTGTGACACAGGCATATGCAAGAAAGAAATGGCGGAATATTTCCGTAAGACACCCCAGTTTGGCAAAACCCTCTGTGCCACATGCCCATGTATATTAAGAATTTTAAAAATGTACCTTCACAGAGAGAACCCACAAAATAGTCGAGGTGTCTGTAGGTAGGCTACCACTTGAGGCATCTTTGGGGCCTGTTGCTTGCGTGCAGGTACCTAGGAGTATTTCATCAGTTTTCTCTGTAAAGGCACATTTTTCAAGTAGTAAATGTGGGTGGATGTTGCCAAGGGTCTTGCGGAACTGAAGGATCTTAGAGGGACCCTACGCCGTTTTACTCACGCATGTATCAATCGCGCAAGTGTCAATGTCGCAATCCACTGTGATCATGCAACATGATGGTGTGAAACAAAAGCTCTGAAAAAGCGTCAGGATCCTTTGCTGCTTTAGACCACGTTCAAGTTTGCTTTAGACCACGCTCAAGTTTCGTAGAATTGTTTCCAACGGCCGGCCGGGGTGGCCGAGCGGTTCTAGGCGCTACAGTCTGGAACCGCGCGACCGCTACGGTCACAGGTTCGAATCCGGTATCGGGCATGGATGTGTGTGATTTTAACTAGTTCTAAGTTCTAGGGGACTGATGACCTCAGAAGTTAAGTCCCATAGCGCTCACAGCCATTTTTTTGGTTCCAACGGCCCCTGTAGTTCCACCCTATAAACAAGACCAAAACTTGTGGTTGCACTGCACTCCAAAGGGATGAGATCACATTCAGTCAGCCTCATGATGTCTCTCAAGATGGACTGAACTGTCCAGCATGTGTCAAAAGTGCCGAAGGTTATCAACAATGTCGTCCTTTTGCTCGCCGCACTGTGAACTATCGATACCACCGAGAAATGAGCGGGAATCAGCATCAGAAGAAAAGGGCTGGTTTCAATGATGCCCTTGATGCTACTCTCTGAGGCCTTTTCGTTACGATTCTGAGCAGCGATGTGTCTGAAAATGTTTTTCTCGGTCACTCACAAGAAAACTGCGTGATGTCAATGCTGAGCGTTGCGGTTCTGACCTTCACTGCATCAAAAAATGTGTGAAATATATGACGACGTTCCTATCGTGTGACACGTCTACGGTCGTGTCGGGCGGAATTGTGGTGAAATTTGGTGTCACATCACTAACTCACTTTACAAATCACAAGAACTTCTCAGCTTTGGCCTTTTTACGCACGTATCGACAACTTGCTGTCTCAAGCATCGTCGAGCACAAGGGTGACGTCGCAGGGAGCAACGCTTTTACACCATTACAGAGGGAAGGTGTTGGCACTTTTGAGCAAAGATGTAAAAATTATGCGTTGGAATGCGAGACAGTTGCAGGGTTTCCAAAAAGTGATCCTTTAATTCTGTTGCGCAGCGTAGTTACAGTCTAAATTATGCAGTTTTTGCCAGTCTATGATGATTTTACGTCTTAAGGGCCCGGTATGTTCTCTATCCACGGCGCAACAGACACGTTCCGAGATCAGTGGCGGGAACGACTTGATCGGATACGTGCGCAAGAGGCTAAGTGTCTCCATCAGCGCCGGACCGGAGTGTGACCTTACAGCCCACGACGCAGACGTCACTGCTGTCGATAAGTGGCACGATATGCAGATGGCTGCATCCTGTGTGCTCTCAATGGCTGTGGGAAGGCGAAGGGGAACAGCACGTCTTCATCACTCTCACTTTCATAGCCACGTACTTCACATCCTGTCAGCTTCCGACAAAACTGATTCGCTCTGGTTAGTTTAATTCATGAACAATCCAGATCGCAATTACAGTTGGGATTATGAACGCTTTCGATCGGTATGCATCAACTTTAGGTATCTAAAACGACGAAATAACCAAAATAATCAAACACACAAAAAAATCCTATTTCAAACTTGCAACATTTTGGTTTTTTTACATTACGACCAATCTCTTATGAAAGACTGTGTTGTATATTACGACTTTTTCGCTTACTCGGTAGGTTTGACTACTCTGTTCTCTTCTGTACATGAGTACGTCCAGTGTAATCACAACTACGACGCGGTTTGAAAATATTAAAAAAAAAGCAGTTATGATTCAAATGACCTTAATTGTTATCTTACAAATGTGGTAATACAGAAAAAATTCAGACGCATCATTTTTCGACATGGATCTCAGGACATGTAAAGCATGCGCTCCATCGCTTGTGATATTTCTGGCTTTGCAGCCATCATATTCACGTACGAGAAGCTCTTCTTAGAGCAGTAGAAAAGGCAACAGTGGCTAGATGACGCAATGTGGTGTGAGGTACCGATGACAGATGGTTTGTTCGGTACACGTATCGTGAGAAAGACCACCAAACTTGTGGTCCTACTCGGCGATTGGCTGCTGTGTTCGGAGGTTGCGCGTCAAAATGATAGTCTTCTATTATTAATATTAAAAAAGCTAAACAGTGTATTTACTTACATTTCATATTAAAGCAAATAGCGTGCCATCATTCCAATTTTTCACAAGTATTAATAACCAGCAGAATAACAAACAACGCCGGCCGGAGTGGCCGTGCGGTTCTAGGCGCTACAGTCTGGAACCGAGCGACCGCTACGGTCGCAGGTTCGAATCCTGCCTCGGGCATGAATGTGTGTGATGTCCTTAGGTTAGTTAGGTTTAATTATTTCTAAGTTCTAGGCGACTGATGACCTCAGAAGTTAAGTCGCGTAGTGCTCAGAGCCAATAACAAACAACCTCTAAACGAAAAATCAGACGAAACACTTCGGAGATCTTCGGATCGCGCCTAACACGGATGGCGGGCGAATGGTTCGACTGTAAGATAAGAGCTGGTTCGGGAGCGTCGGAGGACGGACATGTTGCCTGCCGCGGTATCAGTTAAGACTTAATTTGCAAAGTATGGTTATTTGGACATGTAGTTGAGAACAGTGTGATAGTAATTACGGAAAACGCAGTTCATTATTTTGTTGAACAACGGAAATTATTTTTGATTCTAAAGTGGAATGTAATAGTGCAGTTTCTCATATTCTGCTAATAAAAAAAGAGTGACAACCCGCATAAACAAAATAATTAAAAAATTTATTATTCACATAATATCAGTTCCTCGCTAAGAGCTTATTACAGGCTCCAGATAACGGATTTACGACCTACTGCTGTTTTCTGAGCAGGGGAGAACAACTGTAGAGGACTGTAGGTCGGTGAACATTAATTAGAACTTAGGGATTCTACTCAAGGTGGTGGAAGGCACCTCACATGTACTGCAATCTTAGTACAAATGAGATCAGTGACACGCCGTCTGTGTGAACACAGAGGAGGTAAAAAGGAGAGAAATTGTCGAGGGAAGGGGTTTATCACACGTACGTATACGGCATCTCACCCCCCCCCCCCCCCCCCCCGTCTCTCTTTTTCAACTTGCCAAACGCATCGGAAGTGCATGTATAAACTGGTGTATAAAACTTAAGTAAAGAAATAACTTTCACACGATGTGTCTCTGCCAAGTAACACTTCTCGATGAAACTTGGATCAAAAATAGAAATAATTGCTACGTATAGTATAAAACGTAACTGAAATAAATACGCAATAAAACGGACAGGAATGACACTTTTATTCAAAGACAATAATTAGACTGATACCAAAGCGATTTATGATGGTCCTATGGGCAGTACGAATGGTGGGACATGGTTCTTATGGGATGTGTGATCACCAAGGACACCAATGCATGCTCTACAACGAGCACCCCTGCTGGTCCCACGGTTAGTAAGAAGATGATAGGTACTAGCAGGTGCATGTGGACGCGCCGTGTTACGTCTCCCCAAGGCATCCTGCACGTGCTCATGGAGATGTAAGTCGGGGAAGCGGACAGACTTGTCCGTTCGCCGAACATCATCTGCGCTGTTCGATGTGGCCGCGCACTCTCATCCATAAACATTAAGTCAGGGACGAATGCACCCGAGAAAAGACTCGCAGATTTAGAGGTCAGTACGCCCTTGCAACATTAATCTTCCCCACACCATAACACATGAACAACCAAAACAATCATGTTCGGCAATGTTCCTGGGTGCATTACGTGTAAACACCTCTAGTATACGTAAGCATAGTCGAACAGTATCGTTTCAGTGGTCCAAGTGTCATAGTGTAAGGAGGCCTAATGTTGCATGGGAGAACTGACCCACAAATCTTTGAACACGATACGCTCACCGGTCGATGTCATTGTGACACTGTACGAGGGCGTTTGAAAAGTCCAAGCAAAGTCTGAGAAATGGCACCAAGACGCGTATCGAGGTCATGTTTAGTTAGTAGCATCTTTTGAAAGAGCGCACACCAAGTTTCAGACATATTGGTCTATTTCTTTGTGTTTGGCATTCGTGTGAATCAAGGAAGTCGAGTGATTGTCAAAAAATGGACGAAAAAACAATTTCGTGTGGTGATTAAACATTACTTTATGAAAGGCAAATTGCCTCAGAAGACTAAAGAGAAGCTTTATAAACATTACAGTAACTCTGCACCTTCGATTAGAACAGTTTATAAGTCGTTTCAAAATTTTCGGAGTGGTCATACGGGCACAAGTGATGCTGAACGTTCTGGACGCCCTGTGGAGGGTACGACTCCAGAAATCATTGATAAATTCCATGCTATGGTGGTGGATGACAGAAGAATTAAGGTGCGTGAGATTGCTAGTGCTATGGTCATCTCGAAAGACCGGGTACATAATATTCTTCATAAACATTTGGACATGAGAAAGCTATCCGCAAGATGGGTTCCGCGATTTCTCACGCTTGACCAAACCCGGAATCGTGTGAAATGTTGCAAGGATGGTTTGCAGCTGTTCAGGAAGAATCCGCAGGACTTCAAGCGTCGTTTCGTCACTGTGGATCAAACACGGATACATTACTATTCTCCTGAGACCAAACAATGGGTTACAGAGGGAGAATCTGCACCAAAAAAGGCGAAGACCATTCCTTCGGCCTGAAAGGTTATGGCGACTGTCTTTTGGGATTCGCAGGGGATAATCCTCATCGACTATCTGGGAAAGGGTAAAACTATTAGAGGTGCATATTATTCATCTTTATTGGACTGTTTGAATACCGAGCTGCAAGAAAAACGCCGGCGATTGGACCACATTTGAAGTCTTTTTCCATCACGACAATGCACCAGCACACACCTCAGCAGCTCGTTTCCCATTCCCCTGTTCTCCAGACTTGGCTCCCTCGGACTACTACTTGATCCCCAATTTGAAGAAATGGCTGGCGGGCCAAAGATTTTATTCAAACGAGGAGGTGATTGCAGCAACTAATAGCTGTTTTGCAGACTTGGACAATTCCTATTATTCGGAAGGCATCAACAAATTGGAACAGCGTTGGACGAAGTGTGTAAGTCTAAAAGTAGACTGTAACGAAAAATAAAAAAGGTTTATCCCAAACACGTAAGTAGTTTTTATTTTTGCACTGACTTTTCAGACGCTCCTCGTAATCCTTCCCCGAGTGCGTTTTTTCAAGGGTGCATTCGGGCCTGTCTTCATTTTTACGGATGACAATGCGCGTCGGCATCGAACTGTGCAGATTGTGGAGCTCTCAGAACGGGTGGATATTCGGCGAACGGACTGGCCTCCGCGTTCCTCCGACCTAAATCTCATCGAGCGCGAGTGGCATGGTTTGCGGACACGTATCGCAGCATATCCACATTCACCAACGGGCATTCAGCAGTTGTCAATCGGACTGATGGAGGACTGGAACAGCCGGCCGGTGTGGCCGAGCGGTTCTAGGCGCTTCAGTCTGGAACCGCGCGACTGCTACTGCCTCGGGCACGGATGTGTGTGATGTCCTTAGGTTAGTTGGGTTTAAGTAGGTCTAAGTTCTAGGGGACTGATATCCTCAGATGTTAAGTCCCATAGTGCTCAGAGCCATGTGAGGACTGGAACGCCCCGCCACAAGAACTCGTTACCAACCCCGTGGTCAGTATCAGAGTACGTTGCAGAGCATGCACTGCTGTCTGTGCTGATCACACATCCTATTAATTGTACTGTCAAGGGGACTACCATAAACTGAGGTCACCTGAATGTAATTATTGCCTCGGAATAAAAGTGTCATTTCTGTTTATCTCGTTTCATATTTCTTTCAGTTAGCTTCTCTTCTATACAGTAGCTGTTCTTTCCACGTATGGTCCAAGTTTCACCGAGCTATGATACTTGGATGTGACTGATCATGCCGAAGCTGCTTTCGTCCGTATGTTCTGTACACGAATGTATCTCGTAAGAAGAATTCTTCTGATTGTGAATGCAACCGTTCGTGCACCTCAGGTATCATCTCTTCATCGCTTCAGAAATTTTATGTCCCAGGGCTTCTCTGAGGTGTAACATAAAATCTACTTGGGGCAGGGTCTGGTGAGAAAAGTAGGTACTCAACACAACCAAATTTCATATACTGTATTGTGTTGTTATTGTGGTCGAACTGGCAGTATGGGAACGAGCATTGTCGTGTTGCAATAAAACAACTGCAGTCAGAAGTCCCCGTCATGTATTGCAGATTGCGGTGCGAATATAGTTTTGTAGCAAATTTGAGTATGAATTGCTGGTCACTGTCATTCCCCTTTCCAGGCAATAGTCCAAAACTATCCGTTTTGCATGACTTTTCTGCCGAAGATTGCGTGCGGAATATTTTTCCCTGATCGTTCCGTTTCTTGGTGGTGACAATGCACACGTTTCATCTCCCGTAACTGTTCTGTCCAGAAGTCGATTACTTTCGACCTGGAAATGACGCAAAAGTCCCTTACAAGTATCGACGCGACAGTCTCTCAGCAGTTAACTAACTGCACTGAATGCATATTAAATGACAGGATGTTTGAAACCTACGGCATTTGTAAAACTATGCCAGGTCGCAAGCATATCGTCACCAGATACTTGTTGCGAAGTTGCTGCCAACACGGAGACAACAATGTAGGCTTATTAGGAAACCGATCTACTACATGAACGTGTTCAGCATCCCCAAAGCTGGCACAAGTTTTTCAGTCAGGTGAACATGCTGGCCACACACCAGGTCTTACTCTGTCTATCCAATGCTCCCTGAGGTCAACAATTGCTTCTACTCGGAAATCTTAATTTCAATGAGCTGCAGCTCCACAAAAGTGAATCTAAAGGTTACTGAACATAGCAGTCGATATACGAGGTGCGACAATAAAGTAATGAGACTGATGTGAAAAAAAATTTGCTTCCGTTTTAGTCAAGTTTAGTGTTGTCTCCTTCAAAGTAATTCCCTTCTGATTGCACACACTTTTTCCAGCGCTTCTGCCATTGATGGTAACATTTCTAGAACTCATCTTCTGTAATATTCTCCAAGTCCCTCGTCACAGCTTTTTGGACATCTTGTGTTGTTTGAAAATGGTGTCCCTTGACCGCCGTTTTGACTCTTGGAAATAGAAAAAAGTCGCATGGAGCGATATCTGGTGAATAAGGTGGCTGTGGTAGTACTGAAATTTGTTTTGAGTTAAGAATTGCTGTACCGACAGAGCAGTATGGAATGGCGCATTATCGTGATGCAGAATCCAATTATTAGCAATGTTGGCACGGACACGAAAACTATTTTACGAAGTATTTCTAAAATTTCTTTGTAGTAATATTGGTTAACTGTTTGTCCAAGAGGCACCCAGTCTTTATGGAAAATTCCCTTGGAATGAAAGAAGCACACAAGCATGCATTTCACTTTTGACTTTGACACACGAGCTTTCTTTGGTCTGGGTGATCCCTTTGAGCACCATTGCGAACTTTGGCGTTTTGTCTCTAGATCGTACTGAAAAAACCTACTTTCATCACCAGTGATAACATGGCTCAACAATTCTGGATTAATTTCCGTTTGATCTAACAGATCGGCTCCCACATTTTTCCGTGTTTCTCGCTGTTGTGGTGTGAGATTTTTGGGGACCGTTTTTGCACAAATCTTTCTCATACCAAGATCTTCAGCTATTATTAGACGAACCTATTCTCGATTGATGTTCAGTTCTTCTGCAAACATTTTCACGGATAATCTTCGATGAGATCGTACGAGTTCACGCACCCTGGCCAAGTTCACATCCATCCGTGAGGTTGATGGTCGTCCACTGCGGTCTTCATCTTCAACATTCGTTCTGCCTTCACTAAACATTTTATGCCAACGAAAAACTTGAGCTCTTGACATAACCTCCTCTCCAAAAGCCTTCTAAAGCTTACCGTAAGCTGTCGTCGCGTTTTCACCCAATTTAAGGCAAAAAGAAATGGCATACCATTGCGCAATATTATGCGGTTCCATTTCCGTGACGAGAGACACAAACACGTGTTAACTTATTACAGCACAACTCATGACTGAGTAGTTGCTTTGATGTGCCGCTTGGACTAAAAGCAGCTTATAGTCCAAGGTCAAAGATATTGTGCCTACGCAAGCCTGCAGGGTTGCCACATCTTGCAAAGAAAATCAGTCTCAGTCTCATTACTTTATTGTCGCACCTCGTATAACCAAGAGTTACGAGCGTGTAGTGTACAAACACTGCTGGTAAGTTGGTCCAGTTACGCACGCTAGTAGAACTATAGGTCCTAGAACATGATTGCCAACCATTCCAGGCTGAACATTCAGGGAAGACTTTTGTTGGTGAGATCTTACAGAAATCGTATGCGAGTGCTCATAACCCCATGCACGAATATTACGACTGTTAATACATCTGACAAGCATATATCACGGCTCATTTGTTAATAACGCCTATGTATGAAATGCAGTGCACTGCACGAACTCCATATCCTTACTATACCCTCAAAAACGATTGCTTGACTTAGCAGATAGCACGTGCCACAGCGCGTGTAGTGGTTTCAAGTTTGTTTCTATACATTCCTATCACGACCTCTTCAATATTCGATGTTCTCACATCACGTCTTCCCCCTACCAACAAGGTCAGGACAAAGATTCCCTGTTCACCCATAGTGCTGGAAAGCGGAGCAAACGCACTGTGATGCAGATATCTCGAGTCAGGAAAATGATATTAGTAAATGCGGTTTTCCATTGTCTCTCTCTACTCACAGTAGAACATGATCATGTTAGTGAGTGAAAAAACTTGCTGACCTTGTTAGCTCAGAGCCGCACACGCAAGTAACAACTGACTAAGCACCCTGAAGGCTCAGATGAAGACCAGTTACGAGGGGCGTTCAACAATCTTGCAATACATTTTTCCTTCGCCAGTTCCATTTGAAAAAACTTCCAGAATTGGTTGTGGGACACCGTAGAATATTCCCGCTTCAGCACCTACAGTTTCATGAAATTCGATAGGTGGCGGACCTGTAGGTAGCCTTTAAAATGGCTTCTGTAACGGAAGTGCATTCCAGGCACTCTTTTTTCTTTTGGTGGAAAACCAGGCCATCGCAGATATTCATAAGCGCTTGCAGAATGTCTACAGTGAACAAAGGCACGATGAGTAGTTGGGCGAGGCGTAAGTCAACATCGCAACAGTGTCGCGCAAATCTGTCCCATCTCCGGCGTGCCAGCCGGTAGTACTCAGCATAACTCCTGCAGTATTGGAACGTGCGGTTATTCTCATTCGAGGTGACTGACGGGTCACAATCGAATATCTTGCTGCTCAGCTGGACACGTCTGTTGGTAGCGCTGACATACTTGTCCACCAGCTGGGATACTCAAAGATGTATATCCGCTGAATTCCTCGTCGTCTAACAGAAGACCGTAGAGAGTAACGAAGAATCATCTGTGCGGAATTGCCTGCACGTTAGAAGCTGATATCGTGAAAATTTTTCATCGAACGTCGTCACAGGCGATGAAACATGGGTTCATCACTCCGAACCAGAAACAAAACTGCAATCCATCCCCTCCAAAGAAGCTCAGAGCCCCACCATCAACCGGTAAAGTCATTGCTACGGTCCTCTGGGACTCTGAATGGGTTATCCCATTTGATGTCCTCCCTCACGGTGCAACGATCAACTCTGAAGTGTATTGTGTTACCATTACGAAACTGTAGAAACGATTTCAGTGTGTTCGTTACCACAAAAATGCAAACGAACTTCTCCTTCTCCATAACAACGGAATGCTTCACACTCGTCTACGCACCCGAGACGATCTCACAAAATTTCACTCGGTTGTTCTTTCTCATCCACCCAACAGGCCAGATTTCACACCTTCCGACGTCCATCTGTTTGGCCCAAAGAAAGACGCAGTCTGTGGAAACCAGTATTTGAATGATGGAGAGACTACTGGTGCAGCAAGACGTTGGCTCCAACGTCGACAAGTAGAGTGGTACCATGCGAGTGTACAGTCCCTCCCGGTAAAGTGGCGTAAGGCCGTCGAACTGAACGGATATTATATTGAAAATTGGGGTTTTGTAGCCAAAACCGTGGGAAATAATAAGGTGTATTGGAATCCTGAATAAAACCAACCAGCTTTCAGAAAAAAAAAATTTCATTACTTATTGAAGGCCCCTTGTGTATGTGCATATGTTTAACGAAATTTCATGCCATTACTTGCAAAGAAATTATTTCTGTTCCTTAAGAGATGCTGGAAGAGGCTGTGGGGTCCTACACTGTTCCTTCAACACACAACTCAGTGGGTCGATAGTGCTAAAATCTGCCGATTGCTCTGCGCACGGAGGACGTGTTATACAGCTTCACACCAATAAACCAATCTTGGAAATGCCTGGCCTTGTGACTGAGAACATAATAACCTTGTGGTATACAAGTCCTACGTTTGTAAGTCAACGTGATCGTCTAAAAACGTTTCATGGACAATATCAGTTTCTTTGCCTTTCAGTACGACCAGAAGAATCACTGCAATCACGATATGACTGTCCAAACCTTTGCAGAAACTGCACCGTGCTTCACAGTTGGGTGAGGAACATTTTGCACACTTTTCTCTAAAAGAAAACACGTTTGCTGAAGATTTTCATTACGCTAACGTGGTCACCTAAAATTTTTTCAGAGACCAGACCAGTTATGTTTCCATTGTTATGGACCGTAAGAATACATTTACATTGACCATAACCATAAGAGCTACTGTGTAACATGGTAAGTTTTCTCATTTTACTACAGAACTTTTACGATGTTTTACATTTAGAAGGACACACATCCCGCTGTACGGAGCAGAAACGTAGGAACACATACATATTTCTTGTGATATGTGGTTCAAGATTTGTGCTGACTACGCCACTGAAATACTTTTTTTCCCTTTTGTTTCGTTTACAATAACTTTGCACTGGCAACTCTGCTACGAAAATTTCATATTACAGCTCCCAATACTCTATGTTCATTGACACTAATACATAGTGTCGCCAGTGGCTTCAGTTGCAATGTTCTCCTTATTTTCAAGAAGTGAAAAACCTTTCTCATGGTATGCTGTCACTATCAGTAATTCAAATATTCGTGCGGCCCGAGGTTCTTTGACGCATTTAATAGCAATATGCATTTAGTAACTAATAAGTGAAACCAAAAACGTGATCTAATGTTAAGAGATTCTAAACACCATAAGAGCGTAGCTTTCCTGCACAGTAACAAACAAAAATACATGCAGAGACATACATATTTTAAGACGTGCTTAACGTTAATTGACGTTGGTGAATTGGACCGTGAGCTGAGTAAAGTTAGCCGCTTACCTCAGACGCAGAGGGCACTGCTAGTCAGAGGGTGTGAAAGGGGAGATGTTTCATCTTTTGTCTTCCGTACTAGGAGGCCGACGGCAAACCTTTCGCGCCCTTATTATAGCTAATCCATTACGGAGCTCATAACGAACTAATTTATGTAGGTTAGCGGGTACTAATGCCAACGACCTTGCCGCAGTGGTAACACCGGTTCCTGTCAGATCACCGAAGTTGAGCGCTGTTGGGCTGGGCTAGCCATTGGAGGGTGACCATCCGGTCTACCGAGCGCTGTTGGTAAGCGGGTTGCACTCAGCCCTCGTGAGGCAAACTGAGGAGCTACTTGATTGAGAAGTTGCGGCTCCGGTCTCGGAAAACTGACCTACGACCGGGAGTGCGGTGTGCTGACCACATGCCCCTCCATATCCGCATCCAGTGACGCCGGTGGGCTGAGAATGACACGGCAGCCGGTCGGTACCGTTGGACTTTCATGACCTGTTTGGACAGATTTTAGTTTAGTGTATCGGTTACTAATAAGATCAGCACATGTGCGGCGCGAGGTGCTACAGTACAATGTTAGTATTGGCTCTAAGGCAAAAAATTTCGTGATCACATCTTTAGATACTCCTATTACACTGAAGGTTGTTGTCAGTTGACACTGACAACTTATCCTCAGTGAAACGCTGTGACACAACATTAAATCAACATAAAACCATTCATGGAGTTAGGATATGTAGGGCATCAGATAAGATTATTGGTGACTTGTCTTATGCGCGCAAGAGTGGTAATTGGGTTATTCATGCGACAGGCCTGAAGATGACGTGACTGGAACGTCGATACTAATAACGAAATATCAAAATAATGGCTGTTGGTACAGTGTTGTTATACGTTATCCATCTGCCGCTGTCCCACGCTCCTGACTCCAAATGGAGCTACATTTACAAAACCACAACTATCACTGGCGGGTCAGATTATACTCAGAATTGTAGTGCTAGCAGAAACGACAGACCACATCCTCTCAGGTTAAGATTTGAAATGAAGTAAGAGATGACACTGTTTGATTTTGGTCCTATTATTTTTTCCTACACCAGTACGCGTCTTCCGACTGACGTCAAGCTGATGTTTTGTTATTGCAGTACGTTTTAACTCAGGTGGCAATCGCGCAGTGTTAATCATCACTTCGAAACCAAAACGATCTGCGATCATGAGTCTTGGCGGTGGTGTTGGTCCTTCTCTGCCGATTTACCTTTCAATAAGACAGACTTTTCCTGACGGTGGATGATTGGTGGAGACCTTGGTAGTAGAAGTCTGCATTTTGACTGTTGGGGTAACGTTCCACTCGAAAATCACGTCGTCGGCATTCTGGAAATGCCTGTTAAGCAGTGATTTTTTCATCCGAGGAAACAGGAAGACGATACTGGGTTGCACTATAGTGGAATACGGGAGGGTAAGCAAAATTCCGTATTTGAAAGAACAGAATGTGTGGCTGTGTCCTGTGCAGGATGAGCTTGGGCGTTACGGTGGGATCTCCTTAGACAGCTTCCCGCAACAGTTCGTTTTGAGATCCTCTGGTACCGGGAGAATTTGGTAATAAACTCCTGTGACGATTTCTTTCTTACGGACACAATCTTTATCAACACCCCATGGCAGTACCAAAAACACTCGGCATCACCATATCGGATGTTCGTTAGCTCTTCGTGTTCTCGACGGTAGTGAGTCCACTTATGTCCACTGCGGCCGGCCGTTGTGGCCGAGGGGTTCTAGGCGCTTCAGTCTGGAACGGCGCGACCGCTACGGTTGCAGGTTCGAATCCTGCCTCGGGCATAGATGTGTGCGATGTCCGTAGGTTAGTTAGGTTTGAGTAGCTCTAAGTTCTAGGGGACTGTTGACCTCAGATGTTAAGTCCCATAGTGCTCAGAGCCAGCCATGTCCACTGCTTCCCTTGCTCCTTCGTCTCGGAATCATACTCATGCAGCACTCGTCCAACAGCGATTAAGTCGCTAAAGAAGTCATCTGGTTCAGCCTGACACAGCTGAAACATTTCCACAAAAAAAAAAAAAAAAAAAAAAAAATACTTCAAATGGCTCTGAGCACTATGGGACTTAACATCTGAGGTCAACTGTCCCCTAGAACATTTCCACAGCTGCCTCTCTTCGAAAGCTTTTTTGAATGGGTAGGAGCAGTGGCGGAGCCTAGGGGGGACGACGGTTGTCGTGTTCAATATATCGTACACGACGTTGAAAACTGATGCATGATTGATTTCTACCTTTCCCATTATCGTCCCGATTGTGATATATCGGTCTTGGGGTAAAAGCCCTCTGGTTCTCCGCAGAGAGACTGTCTACCATGTCGCCGGCCGAAGTGGCCGTGCGGTTCTAGGCGCTGCAGTCTGGAACCGCGAGACCACTACGGTCGCAGGTTCGAATCCTGCCTCGGGCGTGGATGTGTGTGATGTCCTTAGGTTAGTTAGGTTTAACTAGTTCTAAGTTCTAGGGGACTAATGACCTCAGAAGTTGAGTCCCATAGTGCTCAGAGCCATTTGAACCATTTGTCTACCATGTCGTTCGTCGTCATTCAGACTTGCCTGACCACGGCGCCCACCAAATTGCTGTATCATAATTATATGGTGCATTGTTGCCGTACACATCCACTGACTCAGCATGGATTGTTGCAGCATTGATCCTCTTCGAATGCAGAAAACGAATTCTGCTAAGTACTCCATTTTATCAAGGAAGTGAGTCCTTTTGTTTTGGCTCCCCAGGCGGCGCGTTGGGGTACCGTGACGCGATGATTTCAGTGTCAAGAAATACAGTACACAGGTACCGTGTGGATGTGATTAGAGTGCAGGTACTCACAGAGGTCCAGTTTGGGCTGTAATTATTGTATGTCATTGAAACTTGCTAGATATGCTAATGCGTTAATGCGGAACCGATTTACGATGGAAAAAAAGATTAGTTCCAATTCTGGCGACCAGTTGCAAATCTGGTGCTGTGAATCCGAGAAAGATGTGTAGAAAGGTTTCCATATGTAATGGGGTAGGAACGAAGGGTGGTCAGAAAAGGTAAAAAAAGTCAGAAAGGCATAAGACTGATTTTAATATTAACCGCCATTCGCACACCTTCTTCAATACGAGCATTGGAGACGTCGACGAAACGCTGCGGCCATAGAACGACTGATCAGCAACGCCACAGTTGCACCTCGTGGAAAAAAATATAACTATTTTTTTCAGCCAATATCGGTTCCGCGTTTATCGCATTAGCGCACCTACCAATTTTTGCTGCCATGCGAAAATTACAGCTCATACTGGACCTCCGTGAGTAGCTGGGCTTCATTCATAACCGTCCAGTACCTGCAAACAAATAAAAAATTGTTGTTGTTGTTGTTGTTGAGGTCTTCAGTCCTGAGATTAGTTTGATGCAGCTCTCCATGCTATTCTATCCTGTGCAAGCTGCTTCATCTCCCAGTACGTACTGCAGCCCACATCCTTCTGAATCTGCTTAGTGTATTCATCTCTTGGTCTCCCTCTACGATTTTTACCCTCCACGCTGTCCTCCAATACTAAATTGGCGATCCCTTGATGCCTCAGAACATGTCCTATCAACCGATCCCTTCTTCTTGTCAAGTTGTGCCACAAACTCCTCTTCTCCCCAATTCTATTCAGTACCTCCTCATTAATTTTGTGATCTACCCATATAATCTTCAGCACTCTTCTGTAGCACCACATTTCGAAAGCTGCTATTCCTTTCTTGTCCAAACTATTTATCGTCCATGTTTCACTTCCATATATGGCTGCGCTCCATACAAATACTTTCAGAAAAGACTTCCTGACACTTAAATCTATACTCGATGTTAACAAATATCTCTTCCTCTGAAACGCTTTCCTTGCCATTGCCAGTCTACATTTTATATCCTCTCTGTTCGACCATCATCAGTTATTTTGCTCCCCAAATAGCGAAACTCCTTTTCTACTTTAAGTGTCTCATTTCCTAATCTAATTCCCTCAGCATCACCCGACTTAATTCGACTACATTCCATTATCTTCATTTTGCTTTTGTTGACGTTCATCTTATATCCTCCTTTCAAGACTCTGTCCATTCCGTTCAACTGTTCTTCCAAGTCCTTTGCTGTCTCTGACAGAATTACAATGTTATCGGGGAACCTCAAAGTTTTTATTTCTTCTCCATGGATTTTAATACCTACTCCGAATTTTTCTTTTGTTTCCTTTACTGCTTGCTCAATATACAGACTGAATAACATCGGGGAGAGGCTACAACCCTGTCTCACTCCCTTCCCAACCACTGCTTCCCTTTCATGCCCCTCGACTCTTATAACTGCCATCTGCTTTCTGTATTGTAAATAGCCTTTCGCTCCCTGTATTTTACCCCTGCCACCGTCAGAATTTGAAAGAGAGTATTCCAGTCAACATTGCCAAAAGCCTTCTCTAAGTCTACAAATGCTAGAAACGTAATTATTAAACATAAATGAAACGTAATGACTATCCGTCGTACAGGTATCCGTGGATGTGATCAGAAACCATTTCACGCAGTATTACTTCAGCCCAGACACATCAGATAATTACTGCGTTTCCGTTGGAGATCATAAGCCCCACCGTACAATTCGTGTCCTCGGACGACGTGGCAGCGGCGGAGCTCGCAGCAATTGGCAGTCCTGGCTCGGCGCAGCGTGTGGCAGCCCTGCTGGAGCAGCGGCGCCACTCGACGCCGCCATTGTTCCGCGCCGCTATCGACGCCGACTCATTACGCGCGCCGAGACACGCGCCGCCGCGCTCAAAACCGGCCCACGCTGCAAAGTGTGAGCCTCTCCTCACCCTGACCTGCTCTGCCACTAGCCCACGTGGCTTTTTTAACCCTAGCAACCCCGTGCCACTTTCCATAACGCGCATTTCCAACGGACGCTAGTTTATGCCCATCCTAAAAAAAAATAAGAAGCAAAACTCGTTAATTGTGTTAACTTGTATTAACTTTTTAAAGAGCTACTGATGTGTTATAGACTAACTCAGTAACGATGGCGCCTCCCGCACGTCGAGGCAGGGAAGGGGTTTGTACTGTTGACGGTTGCATACGACAGTTGCGGTAGGCGTATACGTGTTTTTCGCTTGAAGAAACCGTGCATCCTGGAAATTACATCTCTCGTTTGCTGACGTAGAATTTGTCGCTTACGACCACGATCACCGATGACGATTCGCAACAAACGTCAGCAAATAATTTGCTACGATCATGTTAAATGTAAATGTCGTGTGACCAGGGCCTCGAGTCGGGTAGACCGATCGCCGGGTGCATGTCTTTCGATTTGACTTCGGCGGCTTGCGCGTCGATGGGGATGAAATGACGATGATTAGGACAACACAACACCCAGTTCCTGAGCAGAGAAAATCTCTGACCCAGCCGAGAATCGAACCCGGGCCCTTAGGATAGACATTCTGTCGTGCTGACCACTCAGCTGCCGGGGGCGGACACGATCATGTTTAATGCTCGCGTTGGTTACAGCATTGACAACGGATATCAGAACACTATAGGGCGTTTACTGTATGTCGGGGACTGCGCGACGTATGTGCGCAGAACAAGCCTAAAGTCGCCCGCCATCGTTCGTGACTCCAACTACAACACAGTCCGGAACATAAAAATATCTTTTAGCACAAACTTACCAACAACAACATTCCTTCAATAACGCCCACTTCATGCCCACCTTAAAGAAAATTTAAAAATGAAAGTTTCCCTAATTGTTGTTGACTTTTACTCACAACTTACTTTTTTTAGAGATACTGTTGCGTAAGTAACGTCCTGCGTCCTGAACCTGATAATACAGAATAGGACATTTATAGGGAAAGGTGACATCTGCTACTACCACTAAAAGTTTTGGGTTATGAGTTCTTTTATCAAATTTTATGTGAAGCTTTTCGGAAAATGATTCCCATTTTCATATGCGTTTCCTCTGTGTACTACACCATTTTTACTAATGTTGTAGATGTGTGTGGTCTTGCTTTGTTCTTTTTTAGCTTACTACAATATATTTAAAAATGCACAATTTTTAGTTAGTTATCGATTTTTATATTAGTGGCGAAAATTGTACGAACTTGTACTTACAGTTTTTATGGTCAGTTTGTGCAGTACCACATATATTTAACATCGCACACAATTATATCGAGAATACCTTATATAACCAAACAGTTATAAAGATATTTTTCGATGTAGTCGACAGAGATAATGTTTCAGGTCTTCTATTGAAAAACATCTTTGTAACTGTATGGTTATGTATGCTATTCTCGATGTATATGGTGCACAGAAAATAGTGTGTGATGTTTAATATGTGTGAGACTCTGCACAAATGGACCATAAAAACTGTAAGTATAATTTCGTCACTAACAATATATAAAAATCGAAAACTAACTAAAAATTGCGCACGAGAAAATAGAAATCATTTCCCGCAAAGCATCGTGTAAAATACGAATAGAAGAAAATCGTGGCTGGTGGCAGTAAAGTTATTGATAAACAAACCCATTGTTTTCACAGTAGCAGGCTTTCACATAAACATTTATAGTGGACAAAATCAGAGTTTTGGGTTACGTTTACCTGGAAAATCTTAATCATTTATCAAATCAGGTACAAGAATTCATTGAAAACAACAACAAAAAATTTCAGCTTTTTAAAATCTAACGTATTTGACTAGAGTACAATATTTTCAAAAGGTGAGCTGTACAACCCGGTTAAAGTAAAATGTATGCTTTTCTCATTCGTTTATATTACATGTACACGTTCCAATCAAAGCTTTACCTCAAAGTTTTTCGGTTGATTTTGTCGATGCGAAACGTCGCACGTCTATCCAGAAATGTAATCTGCTTCCAAAGTTGCTAAAATTTCTTAGTTTTGTTTTATTTGTTTATTTCTAAACAATAAAATAATACTTCGAGCAAATTACTGGTATTATCGTACATATTTTACACGGACGGTTACCCAGATTATTTTTGGTTATTTAATTATTGTTTGTACATGCATTTACTGCTGCCATATTTACGACATTTTAGAAGAAATAGATCGGCTATCTCCCACAAGCAACATTAGTTGAATATTTACAAATCTCTTGATCAAGAATGTCCGCACCATACTTTGAGGCGTTATAAAAGTTAACAAGTAATTTCTGGTTTCTTCTTCCCTCCTTCGGTAACAATGATGTTCTTATACTTCTTCCCTTCGTACACTGTGATAGAGCACCCTGACTTAACAGTCCTTCACAAGATGATGGTGGAGCTTAAGTCAGAATTGTTCTTCATCAAGAAGCTGGAATTTCTCGATGAATATTGTTCATTATTTCCACTAACGACGTTTTCTTCTACTGGAATTTCTTGGCATGCTCCATAGGTGTGAAGAAGCTGTCTGTTGCCACGTTTCGTGGGTTTATATGCATAACCAGTTGACTCGTCTCTCTCCTTCAGAGTTTTCAAAGCACCAGGCGACCTTCCATTCCTTTCCGGCCCTAGCTGTCATCTTCACTTTTGTGGCAATTGAGTCGCAAGATTGTTGTGGAAATAACTGAGATGGGGAGATATCTGCTGACAGTAACTACTCCTCAGTTATGTTACCTAGTTTCATCACCAGATGTCTGCGGCAGAAAATCATGACCTGAATCCCATAAATCACTTTCCGTTTCAAAGATATCTGAGTTCTCCAAAATACACAAATTCGCATCATAAGTATAACTACCATGACGTGATACAATTCCAAACGCTTGTTGCAGGCAAAAGAAAAACACTATCTAATTGATGAGGCGAGTAACAAGAGTAGAACACGAAATAAGGCTGAAAAGCTCGAGAAAGTTACATTATACTATTATCAGAAGTAAAAGAAATTACGAAAAGTGGCGAAGTTCGGTGCAGATATGTTGACAGCTGAATTGTTTGTCATGACTATTAAGGGTGAAAGATGTATTTTGCTACCTTTTGCTGTTGTAGTGGCCACTTTTATTTTCCCCCACTGCGCGTGCTGAGAGCTTACACTCTCATCTACAAATGGATCAATGGATTACATTACAATTTCTTTTTTGGATGCAGTAGTTGTCTGTATTAACATCACTTCCCGAGAAATAAATTATTATAATGTCTCTTGTTATCACAATATGGCACTGAAGTCACACATTATTAATAATCACAAAGCTGCTTACAAGGTGTTCTAGGGAAAAGAACATTGAGGGTTGTTACAGACAGACATACACATTCGCACTTTCGTATCCAGGCGCGCATCCGGAGTGAGGGCGCCGGAGGCGTCAGGACTCCAACCCTCCACCCCCCCCCCCCAAACTCCTCCGCCCTCAACCCTACAAAAAAAATAGTAAAAGCGTTTATACAACATGAAAATAACATGAAAACTCTCGAAAATGGCATGGGAATCTAGGAATTAAGAAATGCTTGCGTGAGGATCTGCCCACGTGTCAAAGACTTCCAACTGGGGTACATTGTCGGTGGCAACGTATTGTGACGCTCACAACAGTCTTGCATGTAATACAAGCGTCTAGAGTTACTTCACCTAATGACATGATGGAATAAATACTACATATAAAACCTTCGTCTGCGAAATTGTAAATGAAAAATCAAACTTACTAGAGCGACAAGTCATCATGAAAAAAGTTTTCGGCTATTTAAAACACAGAGAACATTGCCACTAACTTCACTGCTGAGACTAGTGTCAACGAACACAGAGTGGTGATAACTGTATCATGACACTTTCGCAGCAGGGTTGCTAAAGCCAATATTCTTGTAAACTAAACAAAAGGAAATAAATGATTTCTGTGGTATAAACCCGGAGTAGCCACAACGAGACTAGTGAAATGAAGTATATAAAGAAACAAAGTAACAAAATTTTAGAAAGGAAAAAGTGATACACACATATAAAGCCGCGTCCACGCCGGACGCGAAGCGCCGTGCACAAATGCGCGGCGCAAACCAGTGTATGTTGGAACAGTGTTCGTAGATACGCAGCACTGTTTCAGAGCGCGTGCGCGTCATTGAAAATGCAGAACGAGAAACGCCGCCCAAACAGTGCTGCGCGCGAAAGAACCATGTCCTTTGATGTACGAGCTACCGTCTTTGCATGGAACTTATATCTTGTTGTGCCGAGCGGCCAACCACATCAGATGGTCCACGCTGCGCCGAACCTCTTTGGTTCGTTTTGCGTAGCGCGGACGGTGTGGACGCGGTTTAATACAAATGGAACTCCTTACTCCAACTGTGAACTCTTCTTGCCGATTCGACAAAGCTATGCCGCACTGCGCCGACCACGTAGCAGCACGAAGCGAGGGGCGACAGTCAGTAGCCGCTCACATTCGTAGCTACAGTCCGTTTAAAATCACCTGATAGTTGACGTCTGTTACTTGCAGCTACAGTGTTGCCACATCCGCTGTCAGCTGTTGCTCAGTTGTTGACGACACAGAAACACGGCGGGCAGCGTTGCCAATTTAGCGACTTTGTCACTAGACTGAGCGACATTTTGACATTAAAAGCGACATTTTGAAACTGTTTAGCATCTGAATTTATTTTGCGACTTTTCTGGCGACCTTTTAAACTACCTGTCTTCAACTATTACATGCTACTACTTCGAGAATATGTATGCTCTCTGTTAGTTCTACTGAAAAATGCTAACCATATTCGACAAGAGCAAGATAGTTCAAAAAACTAGAGCAAGGCACTCTGAAATCGACATTTGTCTCTTGCCACTTCGGAACTATTCGGGTAGCTTGGAATCGATAGTTGTCTCGTGTCACTTCGGAAGTGTTTGGGTAGCTTGGGATGACACTGTTAACGCTAAGGCTAGGCTCAAGTGTATTTTTGCACATATTAGTTTCTTTGTGTTTCGTCATGGATGGTGAGCGAACACAGTGTGCTGTAATGGAATTACCAGTGAAGCAAAAATGCCACACCCAAAAATACAAAAAAGAATGGAAGAATAAACCTAACTTAATGGATGACTAACACCAGTTCCTGGAAATGATATCAAAGGTATGCGTCGCTACAGCCATACTAAATTTTATTCTAAACTAAGCAGTATAAAAAAACACATTGAAACGAAGTGAGACTTGACATAAATCGGTACAGAAGACCTCGCAGGTATAAAAAAAAAATGTCGGTATTAGACCTTACAGTAAAGGAGAAGCATCACTTGCATTGGTCGCTGCTGAATATTGTTCGGTTTTGACTGTGGAACACCTGGGAGAACTGTGTGATTATATATTTTCTGACTCTAAATCCACCACAGACTTCAAATTACATCGAACGAAGTGTTCAAACATAATAAATGAAGTGTTGGGCCCACATTTCAAGGACGTACTGCGAGCTGATATCCATAACGAAAAATTTAGTCTGATGGTAGACGAATACACTGACATAATTGTTTTAAAAGATCTACGAATTGTAATAAGATATTGTAGCAAATCTCAAAAAAATTGTGTCGACATTTTTGTCGCTTGCTCCCGTCGAAAAAGCCGATGTGAAAAGGTCTAGCCACAACCTAGAAATTGAAAATTTGTTTGGAATAGGTACTGAAAACGCGTCAGTAATGACAGGAGTGAATAATGGTCTACACACAATTTTAAAAACCGATTATGGACTGCCAAATCTCGTACTTGCGCTTTGCATATACTGGCAGTGAGTCAGGATTCAGAAAACACTATACCCCCAAAACATAGAACATATGAGAAGAGAAACCTACAACTGGTTTTATCTATCTCCAAGTCGTCAAGAAGAATAAAGAAAGATATTTCAAACAATAAATTGCGGCAAAGCACCACTGAAAATACTTAGACTATGTGCGACGCGATAGCTTTCCATATATCCAGCAGTCTGTCGTATTTTACAACAGTGGGTTCAACTGAAATTGCGTTTCTTTGTATGCAAAACTAGAAAACATTGTTACATGTTTGAAGATCTAAACAATTTACTGTACTTAACTCATTTACAAAGTGTTTTAGGTGAAGTCCAAACAGCCATGAAAGCATTTGAGAACGAAAACTCCTGTCCCACAAAATTACTGGACATGCTTACTTTTCTTCTGCCATCAGTTTGTAAAAGAATAATTTACGAGCCTGCTATTACCATAAACGTCGTAATTACATCAGTTCAATAAAATCGTCTTAATTCCTGTATTACACTCGGCTATGCCCTTGAAACCTGTGCTAGCAAGTTGAACTCACATGAGAACTGTATCAAATGGGCAACAAAACGATACGTTGACTTTACAGAGAACCTTATAAAAGAATTATAAAATAGATTTTCCTTCAGTAATAAAATTTTAACCAAGATGAACAAATCGACTGTAAGAGAAGTTTTGCAAACTAAAACAAATTCAAAATGGTTCAAATGGCTCTGGGCACTACGGGACTTAACATCTGAGGTCATCATTCCCCTAGAACTTAGAACTACTAACTAACCTAAGGACATCCCACACATCCATGCCCGAGGCAGGATTCGAACCTGCGACCGTAGCGGTCGCACGGTTCCAGTCTGAAGCGCTTAGAACCGCTTCGCCACAACGGCCGGCAAAAACAAGTGCTTATGATGTTATTGACCTAGCAAAAGAATTGGGATATAATTATATCAATGTATTGGGAACAATCTCACAAGAACAGAATAATATGAATTTCATTCGAAGGCAAAAGATGGAGAATACAGTCAATTTTTGGACTGAAGAAGGAAATCGAAATTCGTTCAAAGAATTGTGCATTCTTGCATTTAATGTATTGTCATTGCCACATTCAAATGCAGGGATAGAACGAATTTTTGGCGCCATGAATACGGTGAAATCAAAACTTCAGTTGTAGCGGTAAAAGCAAACTGTAATTTCTCGCTATCACTGACTGCCTGAAACTATCCTCATCCTAGCTACACGGGATGCCAGATTAGCAGTGCTAGATGGCACTTGGTTTCAGATTATAGCATCGCACGCAGATTCCGAACGAAAAAAGAACGCTAGAAAGAAAAGTTAGAGCAAATAAAGAAGTTCGTACGATGATGAAATGACGCGACGAAGTACTAGAAATAAAAGAAAATACATTTACACCAATTAAGTGAATAAAAATCATAATCAACGGCTTTAGAGTTAAAAAAAAATCGCGGCGTTTGACGAAATTCGAACTGTGGACCTTCTGCATGGCATAGTCGTACGCTAACCACTCCGCTGTGACATCACACTGCAAAAGTTACTTGTACTTAAACTCTGATCCCCAAATAGCAAGGATTAATTCACAGACTTCAAAAATTTGACTTCACGCAATGTCATGCAAAGCTCATCTAATGTGGGCCGAATTCTGTGACTGTAATAACGTTATAAATGTCACTGAATCGCGTCTTGTGCGGATGGATCCAGTAGCTTTTGTTAGTGCAGTATATGAATCCTGTTTCTGTGGTTTGTTGTTTTTGGTGTGGTTATCACGTGTGATGAAATACGAAATAAAAGGGCCAGACCCAGGATTCAGGATACAAACACATCAAGAAAGAAAGCCGTACATTGGAAGTGAACTAATCGTTGTGGCAGTTTGGCAACGGCGAACAGTTTGGGAGTGACGTTGAGCGCTCCAATTGGAGAAAAACAGCTACAACTTGTTAAGTATAACTATCGAGTAATTTTAATCGGACTGTAATAGTATGGTTACTTATCTCCGTACAGTAACACTGTTTATGCCAACGCATTGGCGCAGTGGTAATACACTCCATATCCGCATCCAGTGACGCTTATCGGATGAGGATGACACGGCGCTCGGTTGGTACGGTTGGGCCTCCCGAAGCCAGTTCGGACGGAGTTTAGAGACCGATATTTTTAAAGTAAATTTGTAATTATTGCTCGTATCCTAACAGTTACAGTGTTATCTAAGAAGCGTAAACAAGAAGAAGAGAAAAGTGTTTAATAAAGAGTGGGAGGAGCAATTCGTTTTTGTAGGGAGGAACGGTATAGCAATGTATCTTTTGTGTCAAATGACACTTGTCACACTACAACGCCAGTAAACCAAACGCCATTATGATACTAACCGCAGCGGTTTTAGGAAAGACTTTTTTCTTAGTTCTCAGTTGAGGAAAGCTAAATTGTCGTCCATTAAAGGAAAAATTTCAATGGCAGAGCAGGGTTACGACCATGTTTGCCAGGAAGCAGATTCAACAACGGAACCTGGTTTCGTCTTGGCTTTTAACGGTGCCAATATCAGAGACACGTGATATGCAGAGAAGAGTTTGCAAGGGTCAATATTGCACAAGTTGTTTCTATTTTATACCCTCAAAATAAGAAACTACAAAAAATGGTTGACGAAATGCCCACTTCTAGGCGTACAATGGATAGGTGAGTTTCTGATATTAGTGGTGATATTGTAAGTACCCTGGAAAGAAATATAAGTAACAGCTAAGCAGTGCATTCGGCTTTGTAAGAGTCTACAGAAATCCATGATTAATTGCTGACTGCCATATTTAAAATACGTATTAACTGACTTCAGGGGGAAGAACTCTTACACCTTGTTACACTGAAGGACACTATTCGAGGTTATGACATTAAAGAAGCCGTGGGTGGTCTTTTAGTGAAATACTGAGTGCCTACTGGGAAGATTGTCAGTACTGCTACCGATTGTGCACCGTGTACGAGAGTTAAAAACCAAGACCTTGTGGGGATTTTAAATGCTGACACTTCATACCTGGAATTCCCATCCGTTCACTGTATTCTTCACAGAGAACATTTAACATCAAAATATTTTCAGTGTCCACGTGTTATGCATGTGCTACTGAAAATTGTGAGCTATATTCGTTAAAATGCAAAACTTCAAATTCTTCATAGAAGACATCAGCAATGACGACCTTAGTGACGATGTTTCTTGGTATTGTTTAGTGAAGTGGCTGTCAGTAGGCAATGTTCTAGGCAGATTTTTTCCGATTACTGGATCCAATCAAGGAAAATATTACCCTCAGATTGATGAGTAACAATGGGTGTTAAATATGACCTTTTTTACCGACGTTTTTCAGCAGTTGCAAACACTAAACGTATCACTAAAGGAAGTGATGAACTTACTTCTGATTTAGCGCAGTCTATGTTCAGCTTTCATACCAAATGAAGACTGTTTCGGAAAGACCTTGAGACTAAAACATTTGCTCATTTCATATGCTTCAAGAAAATTACCGAAAGCCTTCCTTTAGCTCAGGTGCAAATAAAAGATTATTTAGGTCGAATGTTTGCCTTGCTGAAGAAATAAATGTCAGGTTTAGTGATTTGAGGGCACTTAATTCTTCATTCATTCTTGGAAAATCTTTTATTTGTTGATGTTGTGGAAGATGGCTGTCCCGTTTCACCGCCTATTATTAAGGAATCAGCATCCGGGAGGGTTACTGGAACGTCAAGAGGACGAAGCATTAAAGGGTCCGAAACGTAACAGTTGTTCAACTGTTGAATTTTGATCCCAAAAGAAAAGAGTCAGCTAACACGAGATTGTTCCAAGAGATTGACCTCTAATTTTGCGACCACTTATATGTGTGAATCACTGTACTTAACTCTCAAGTTTATCAAGTCTAATATCGATCTGTTCTATCTGATGAACATTTAAGTGATCTTGTGCGAACTGCGCTCACTAATTATCGGCCAGATTTCACACAGCTCAGAGCAAAAGTAAACACTCGGGAAAGCACATCACAAATTTGACTTCCAATTTCTTGTCGTATAAAAATATAGTTCAATAACGTTATTTTTTAAAATAATGTTTCTTCATTAATGTTAATTATTATTTCCTAAAAATGTGGATCGCTTCGGAACAGCTCCGTAAGTTTGCAGCTCCCACGGGTGGAGTAAGTGGCCACCCTTTTGTCATCTGTACAGATTTTGGACTACATATCCAGGGAAGTATGTAATGCGCTCTACATTTCTCTTCACTACAGCGAGAAGTGTGTTCTTCATACTCAGATAAGAAACAGTCAAATGAAAACGAAACAGATGGAAAAAGTAAGTAAACTGTCCCATACTCCAAAAGTAATCGCCATAACTATCAATAAATTTATCCTACTCTGAGATAAGGCGGTCAATAGCTTCATGGAAAAATGCTTGCAGTTGGCTATGGAAACACAAATGTGCCTAGGTGCGTACCTCCGAAGCAAATCGATGGTCACGAATGTCTTTCTTAAGGGCTCCAAAAGTATGAAAACCGGATGGGGAGAGATCGGGACTGTATGGAGGATGCGCAAGAGCTTTCCACCAAAACTTCTGTAGCGCAGTCGAAACATGGGGCCGCCCACAAATTGCCTATGTTGTTTCGAGCACGCTGAGTAAGTTTCGCTGGGAACCCCTTACATATCCCCCTACATTCCCGTTCTCTCCTCATGAGATTACCAATTTTGGAGCCCTGAAGAAAGATATACATGGCTGTCGATTTGTTTCGGACGAAGAGGTACAATCATGGCTCCGAATGCAACCGCAAACTGTTTTCCGTAAAGGCATCGACCTTTTAATACAACCCGCCAGGCTAGCCGAACGCGCTAACGCGCTGCTTCCTGGATTCGGGTAGGCGCGCCGGCCCCGGATCGAATCCGCCCGGCGGATTAACGACGAGGGCCTGGATGTGGTTTTTAGGCGGTTTTCCACATCCCCCTAGATGAATACCGGGCTGGTCCCCACCTCCCGCCTCAGTTACACGGCTCGCAGACACCTGAACACTTTCGCACTATTCCATGGATTACACTATTCGCAGACAGTTGGGGTACACTAATTCCTCCTCGGGGGGTGTGGGGTGGCAGCAGGAAGGGCATCTGGCCACGCCTTCAGCTAATATTGCCACATCCGATTAACCATGCCGACCCTGTGTATCCGCGGGAAAAACCGCACAAGCGAAAGAAAGAAAAGAAAGAAAGAACTATTTTTAATACAAATCTCCCTAAAGTAATACAAACAGATTTGAATTGCGGACACAAAGTACTCTGAAAAAAACTAAAACATAGAAAGCAAAAACAGTTACATGCTCAAGTGAAAGACACTGATCAGCCAGAACATTATGTCCACCTACCTAACAGCCTGTATGAGCACCTTTGGCATGGATAACAGCGGCGATGCGTCGTGGCATGAGGTCTTGGTAGATCGCTGGAGGGTTGGCACCACATTTGCACACACTACTCACATACTGTCCGTAAATTCCGGGAAGGTGGGAGATGAGCTCTGACGCCACGTTCAATCGCATCCCAGATGTGCTCGATTGGGTTCAGATCTGGCGAGTTGGGAGGCTAGCAGATCAATTGGAACTCGCCACTGTGTTCCTCGAACCACTCCAGCACACTGCTGGCCTTATGACATGGCGCATTATCTTGTTGAAAAATGCCACTGCCGTCGAGAAACGTGATCGTCATGAAGGGATATACGTATTCTGCAACCAGTGTACGATACTCCTTGGCCGTCATGGTGCCTTGCACGAGGTTCACTGGACCCATGGATGCCAACGCGAATATTCCCCAGAGCGTAATGGAGCCGCCACCAGCTTGTCTCCTTCCCGTAGAGTAGGTGTCAATGAGATGTTCCTCTGGAAGACGACAAATTCGTGGCCTCTCATCGGGACGGCCGATTCTAGGCGCTTCAATCGGGAACCGCGCGATCTCTACGGTCGCAGGTTCGAATCCTGCCTCTGGCATGGATGTGTGTGATGTCCATAGGTTAGTTAGGTTTAGGGGACCTCAGATGTTAAGTCTCACAGTGCTCAGAGCCATTTGAACCATTTTTGAACCTCTCATCGGCACAATGAAGAAGGTATAGGGATTCATCAGACAATGCAACGCCGAGCCACTGCGCCAACGTCAAGTGCCGATGGTCACGTGCCCATTTCAGTCGTAGTTACCGATGTCGTGGTGTTAACACTGGCACTTGCATGGGTCGTCGATTGCGGAGGCCCATCGTTTCGAGCGTTCGGTGCACTGTATGCTCAGACACATTTGTACTCTGTAGTCTGGTGTTAGTTCCTCCACAATTCGTCACCCGTCCTGTTTTACAGCCTGCGACGCCGGACATCTGGACGTGGTTTCACCTTGGTTTCGTAGCGTGCAACAGTCCTCGAACACTCGACAAGTCGTGCAGTTTCTGAATTGCTCGCGCCGAGCCTCCTGGCCATCTCAATCTGGCCTCGGTTAAATTCAGATGGATCGCGCCTCTTTCCCACGCACAGCAAGTTCACTGATGCTTTTATGTACCGCGCGTATGCCTGACTAGCAATCATTCTTCGCCAGTTGACCCTGGACGGGTTTATATCGATAGCAGGTCGGTGGTCATAATGTTCTAGCTTACCGGTGTATATATTACGAACAGTGGAGAAGGTAAACTAACTACTGATATTAACATTTCTTATCTGGATCTCGTCTGTATATAGGGCGCCATGCTGGTCCAGATAGTATATAACTGTCACAGGAGGAAGGCCATGCCTTGAACACATCCTATTTTATTGAAACTAATCAGTGCTTTCGACTTCGTAGCCATCCTCAGATCCAAAAAGTTCAGCAACGACAGACTGGCGCGTAGCCAGTACATCAGTAAATCATTAAACGATTGCTTAAGTAGCATGTGACCAAAACACTGACTTTTATCATCAACATTAATATCTGCTCAGTAGGTCCAAACGGCCTCATTTCGTTGGTAAAACCGGGTAACAAGCTCATTTTTTTAAACAGTTTTTTTTGTAACAGTCTTGGGTAGGTAATTTTCTTTTAGTTGAAATGTAAATCTAAAGAACTGTGCAATGGAACTACGACAAACAACTAACCCTCCTGAAGCGCTACACGCAAGTGCACAAGAAATCAGTGCTAGTATTAACAGTTTTCATACTAAAAAAATAATATACCTCGTTCGTGTTTCTTGTTAGTTATGTTGCATATACTTCGTATATTTAGGCAGGTGCTTGTTAGAACAATTTCGTCTTTATAAACCAAAAGCGTAAGCTGTGAATGATCCTCAGTAGTTGTTATATACTGTTGACAAGTTTTCAGAGTAACAGGCCATTATTAAACAACTGACTATCGCAAAGTTCTCTAACATGGTCTTTTAAGTAAGTATTGCGGGCCAAATGTCCATTGGATATCCTACAGAGTACAGGTTATATTTAAAAAATTTATAGAAGAATTCCAAACTTAGCACGGAATTATGGCAGTTCAGTTTGCAAGAAAAATTAATTTTCCATCTGATTATACGCAAAGCATATGTGAGAAGTTAGAACCTGTAAGAATGTATTACTCCTGCTGTCAAATGATGCGGCGAGCCAAATACGGTACTATACCAATGTGGTTGGAGCACGAATGACAATGACCAAAATGGAAATGAAGGAAATGATAGCATCAGAAGAGGGCAGGGCGAAGCGAATGACAAAGGAGGAGTTAGATAAGAACGAACAATGGTGGATATAGCAAGTGATAGAGTTTTTAATAAATGGCACTTCGGGATCTTCTCGTAGTACGTACTTTTCCATTCGGTGTGCAATGTGCTCAGCAGACTCGAGGAGGCGCTCAAAACTTGCGCCCTCTTTCAAGTTTCCCAGGCGGTCGGGCGCATGATTAATCGCCACTCTTTGGGCTTAACGTTCCCGTAATTAATATACCCACCCTTGCTGCGGCGTGTCGCATGAAAATAATTCCTTCTATAACGGGATCGCTTGATGGTGTGCGGGCTTATTCCACATCTAGCAACATATGGAAATTGCGCAATACGCCGTGTACTGTACATAGATGGAGGCTGTCCCGCTCAGTATGGGCACTCTTTAAGTCGTAATACTTCATAGAAGACTCCAGACAGCGGTGCTCCGTTAGCTACAAGTGATAAAATGTAAAGAGGCGTATTTGATGATTCAAATGGCTCTGAGCACTATGGGACTTAACATCTGAGGTCATCAGTCCCCTAGCCTTAGAACTACTTAAACCTAACTAAGCTCAAAACACACAGCCATACCCGAGGTAGGATTCGAACCTGCGACCGTAGCAGCTGCGCGGTTCCGAACTGAAGCGCCTACAACCGCACGGCCACAGTGGCCGGCTATTATGAAATGTAACAGTCACAAACTCTCATGCATAGCTTGTGCACCTTAAAATGAAACTGTGCACTCGCTATTGTCTCTCAGCGCTACGAGAGTGGATACTGGTCTGAAGTCTGTGGCTACGTGCTTTCTTTAGTGGAGGTGCTTTCCATTTCTGTCTTCCCCAACTCAGCTCTTCCTCTGGTTTGTCGGTTCTACCAGTGGACTTATTTCGCTTGAAAAAATGCGGAATTTGTTGTGGCAATCGCGGAATATTCACACTTCAGCCCCTATAGGTTCATGAAGGTGCGGTAGGTGTCGGCGCTATACCAGCCCTCAAAAGGATGTCTTCAACGGAGTTGCGTTCCAAGCAGAGTTTCTTTTCGCGGAAAACCAGAGCCCCTTGCAGAATGTCTACAGAGACCTGGCAGCGAACAACAGCAAGGTGAGTCGTCGGACGAGGCGTCTGTTATCATCGCAACAAGGTCATGCAGACCTGTCCCATCTCCCTTTACACTTTACAGCTGTGACTGCTGCAGTGTTGGAACGTGCGGACACTCTCATTCGAGGTGATCGACGGATCGCAGTCGAGCACCTCGCTGCGCAACTGGACGTCTGTTGGTAGTGTCGACACACTCGTCCACCTGCTGGAGTACTCGAAGGCGCGTGACCGCTGGGTTCCTCGCCGCCTAACAGAAGGCCAAAAAGAGCAACGAGGCTGATCGTGACAATTTTTTTTTGTCGAACAGCGTCACAGGCGATGAAACACGGGTTCATCACTTCGAGCCGGAAACAAAACGGCAATCCATGAAGTGGCGCCACACCACATCGCCTCTGGAAAAAAAAAAAAATTCAAAGCCGCACCGTCAGCCGGTAAAGTCATAGCGACGGTCTTCTGGGACTCTGAAGGGGTTGTTCTGTTTGATATGCTCCCTCATTGGGCAACGAACAACTCTGAAGCGTTTTGTATCACCTTCAGGAAACTGAAGAAACGACTTCAGGGTGTTCGTCGCCACAAAAGTCCAAACGAACTTCTCCTCCATGACAACGCAATGCCTTAAACAACACTGCGCACCCGAGAGGAGCTCACAAAACTTTGTAATGGATTGTTCTTCCTTAGCCATCTTACAACCCGGATCCCGCACCTTCCGAATTCCATCTGTTTGGCCCAATGAATGGTGATCTCTGCGGGCAGCAATATGTGGATGATAGGCAACTGATGGCAGCAAGACGTTGGCTCCGACGTTGACCAGTACCGGTAGAGTAGTACCAAGCCGGCACCAATACCTCCCAGTGAGGTGGCGTAAGGCCGTCGCATTGAACGGAGATTGTGTTGAAAAGTAGAGTTTTGTAGCAAAAAGAGTGGTGAATAACGTGGTGCATTGGAATCCCGAATAACACCAACCAGCTTTCAGAAACAAGTGTTACATTACTTTTAAACGCCCCTCGTCTATTACGGTTAAAAACTATTTTAGCGTCAAGATCTATATGGGATGGCATCGGGACTACATCCAGCCCATCTGAGGTGCCTTTTTACTTTTTAATTAGTCTTAACGTGCCCTTTGGATACGTACTCGTCTGTAGGACAAGTTCATGTCTGTCTTAAGTGCATGAACTGTAATTACGCTATAGCTCTGGATTTCGTTGTAAAGTGCGGGATGGGTCAAAAGTCAGGAAGGGGTTATACCTGTGAATAACTTTTTTATTTATCATTTCTTTGTATTGATTTTCCATAGACTTAAGAGACCGAGGATGGGAGATTGTTTACACTTACGGATAGAAGAAACCCTCAGGTTGAAGTCCGCCCTTAGGATAAATAATAAACGTTATTCACTGTCATAAATGCTGCATGATTTTTAGCCCGTCCTGTACATAGCGCACCGCGCAGTTCCTGCAGGGAAGATCTTCTAAGCAAAGGAGCCACTGTCAACCGAGTACAAAGGACGGGCCCTTGCGATGACCGTGGTGGAATCCGTAGGCAGTTCTGCCCCCCGCCCCCGCGTGGGAGCTGAGCCGCTCTCCCTCCCGAGGAGCCCGGGAATAGGGCCCCCTCCTTGGGGAATGGGACAGTGCGTGACGGGAATAGCCGACCCCCGACATTTGGACCACTCCCGAGTCCCGCTGAGTCCAGCACACGGAAGCGACCGCCCATCGCAGATCCCGGTGTTCGGGCTCTTGACAGTGTCATGCCGCCAGACAGTGTCAAGCCACTCCGATAAACCGTTCATCACAACATTTATTCAAACGAATGAATGCAGTAATACCGTCCAAAGTTGAAGGGACCCTAGAAAAAGCTAGAATAATTGAGAGTGTTTGGTTTAACGAAACTTTCACTGATCAACGAGGAATCAAGAAGTAATCGTAATAAGAGTATTATGTACAAAAAAAAGTTTTTAAATACCAGTGACTTTTTCTACTTCAGTGACCTCCAGCGTCCTTGGGCAAGCGCACTTCCTATTAGCCGGAAAGACACCATCGTTTACCTTCGTTCTGGGAGTGTCATAACTAATGGCGCAAACGCACACAGCTACAAGTACAAGATAATAAAAGAAAAAAGTCTCGGTAAAAATGAGCTCTATAGTGTATTCCTTAACAGCTATGAACACTTCTTCATATTCTCTACTACAAAATAATTCAACTGAGAGCTCTCTGCTTTCCATATTTCGAGAGGTGCTAGTATGGACCCAACAGGAAGAAAATGTCCAGTAAACGTGGGCTCTCGAGTGCACACCTTAAGGAGTATGAGCACTTGTTCATCTTCGCCACTGCAAAACACATCTCTTCTACTGAACAAGTGCTCATAGTTCGTCGAAAGCAAAGAGCTTGCGATAAGAAGAGGTTTGTTCGAAGATGGAGGAGCGCTCATAGTTCTTAAGGTATGCGTTTCAAAGCCCATGTTTACTGAGACTTTTTCTCGTGTATTTTCAACTGTACGTGTTTATGTCATTAATTATGATACCCCCTGTATACACTGATGAGCCATAACATTATGACCAGTGCCCATCTCGACGGTGGATGCCACCAGGTGGCCCTGCGGGCACGTGACGCGGTAAAAAAAGTACGTAAGCTGAGCAGACATCATCGGGGGGATAAAGCTAAGATATAGGCTGCAAATAGGGAAATCCATTGAGGTTAGAGGCTTTGACAAAGGGCAGTTTATTGTTAAGCAGTGCCTTTGAACGACTATCTCGAAAACAGTGAAGCTGGTCAAATGTTCACGCGCTTCAGTCGTGAGCATCTACGGAAAGGGGTAAGACATTGAAACTACCACTAGGTGCTAACTGGTTGGACGTCGACGACTCTTCACAAAACGAGTGGTTCGGAGGCTTGTCTGATAGATGGTGATCTGTAGCCTCTCTACCGAGACAGCACAATGCTGGTGCAAGCACAAGTGTTTCGGAGCACACCCGTTCATCGTACACAGTTGAACATGGAACTCCATAGCAGACCATCCCTCCATGTTCACATGTTGATCCAACGGCAGCGTCCATTACGATTGCAGTGGGCACAGGAACGTCGGGATTCGAATGAATCACATTTTTGCTACACTAGGTCGATGGTCGTCTCCACAAACGCCGTCATCGAGATGAACGGCGGCCCGAAACGTGCAGCGCGCCACGGACGCGGGCTCGTGGGAACACTATTAAGACATTCTCCTGCGCTCGCAATGGGACCTGTGGTAGTAATCGAAGACACGCTGACAGCTGCGAACGACCTGCATCCTGTCATGCCTGATGTCTTCCCCGACGCTGATGTCATCTTTCGCCAGTGTAACTGTCCGTGTCTCGGAGCCAGAATCGTGTCACAATGGTTCGAGGAGAACACCGATCAGACATCGAGTCGGTAGGCGAGTTTTCCGAAATCTTGATCAATGTGTCACGAATAACTGTTGCAATAACACTGTTTCTAAGGTCGGATAGATGAGCTGGTATCAGAGGCACATACACATGATCGCGTCAGATCGTGTGTGAACGTGGAGGTCAAGCATAAAATCCTTTTGGAATTATACCACACCACACGAACGTTATCGGCCTGATCAAAGAGGATACGAATGGTTCGTCAGTTGTGGAGTTTGTAGGTCTCAAGACGAAAATGTACGCATACTGTGGATGCAGGTGTCACTCAGGATTACAAGAGGTGCTGCTAGAGGGCGTTGGCGCGGCTCCGCATATGGCGCGCAAAGTAGTCTTTCTATGGAGAGGCTATAAGGTATTTACTGCACTGTGGCTGGGAGTAGGCTGTCACATCATGAGAAAAACAGTTCATCTGGGGATGCAACTGGCAGCCTCTCATACTCACACTACACTATGCTTTGAGTGACAGGGTACGTCGCTGTGTATTTATTTATTTATTTATTTGTAAACAGTTGATATTGTGCGAAATTGTTGGATGAACCACATGACCATAGTTGTGTGTGTGTATGCATGACTGACTGCACACTATGTGTGCATTTAAATACTGTTAATATTTATGTGTGTATGTGTGTGCGTTTGGAGGGGGTGGGGGTGCGTGGGGGTGGTTCTCCTCCACATGATGCTGCTAGTTCCCATTTCCTACGCATATTGTTTATGTACCATATACGACATTTTTCTTCTCGGAGGCGGAGCTTTTATCAGCCATTCTTATTTCCGATGGCCAATAAAGTGATTTAGCCCAGGCATGAGTGGCTTGGGCAGCAGCCTAGGGTTACGCTGTAGTGCTAACAGACAGCTGGTGGAACTGTCAGGCGAATAAACGGACTTGGCAAGATTTTTAAGAATATTAATATGCCCTTTTGCTGCCAATAAAACTAGTCGTTTGGTGATTGTCACCCTATTACTCTGACACTCAAATATTGGAAGATATCGAGGTCGTTCCACTGAAGCAGTTGGGAGATTCAGAGAAGACCAGTGTAATGTTTAGAATTATTAGTCGGATCAGACGCTAAAGTTGTGAAATTTACTGTTTAAGAGAAGTGGCGATATAACCTTGATTCATCAATTAAAGCAAGGCTGGTGGCGTTTTTTTTTACTTTCTGAGAAGTATGGCTGTAATCATTGACCTGGATCTGCCAATCAAATATTTCCTTCGGCGAAGGTGGCTTTATTACGTGTTATACAGAACTTTCATACGTCCCAGCCTCCTAGATCACGCAGGCGATGGCAGAGAGAAGAGGATAAGGAAGATAAAAATTGAGAGTGAATTTAACTCAGGTGCTGCTGGAGAAGGACTTCCGACAACACATAGTAACAATCATGCAAATGCGCACTAAGACAAAGAAAAGACGCAACACGAAGGACTTATCCATGGGACGGAAGTCAGTAGATGTGATCTGTATGTACAGACAAATATACGTTTACAATTTTAGAAAAAAAGTGGATGATTTATTCAAGAGAAACAACTTGAGAAATTGAGCAAGTCAATAACGCGTTCGTTCACATCTGGCCCTTATGCAGTCAGTTATTTTTCTTGGCATTCATTGATAGAGCTGTCGTCCTAAGGTATATCGTGCCAAATTTTTTCAATGGGCGCGTTAGATCGTCAAAATCACGAGCTTGTTGGAGGCCCTGCCCCTAATGCTCCAAGGGTTCTCAGTTGGGAAGAGATCTGACGACCTTACTGGCTAAGGTAGGTTTTGGGAAGCACGAAGAAAAGCAGAAGATCTCTTGCCGTGTGCGGGCGAGCATTATCTTGCTAAAATGTAATGCCAGGATGTCTAGCCATGAAAGGCAACGAAATGGGTCGTAGAATGTCGTCGACGTACCGCTGTGCTGTAAGGATGCCGCGAATGACAACCAAAGGGTTCCTGCTATGAAAAGAAATGGCGCCACAGACTATCACTCATGGTTGTTGGGCCGTATGGCGGGTGACAGGTTGGTATCCCAAAATTGTCTGTGGCATCTCCAAACACGGAATTTCATGGACTAGAGTAGAATTGTAGTCAGTGATCACCCTCGCTTCGAAATGAACCCTGATCACCAGGGGAAGACGTGTCTGGGGGCACCCCAGACAGCAGTCGGATACCAACATACTGTACCTGTCGCCGGTCATACAGTCCGACAATCAGGAGTGCCATATCTTCTCGTAGCAGGACCCCTTTGGTTGTCTGCAGCATCCTCACCACACAGTTGTACGTCGACGGTATTGTACCCCTCGTTTTGTCGCTTGTCATGGCCAGCCATCCTGGGCTTACATTTCAGCAAGATAATACCTACCTGCACATGGCGACAGGTTCTACTGCTTGTATGCGTGCTTGCCAAACCCTATCTTGACCAGCAGGGTCGCCGGGTCTCCCCAACTGAGAATGTTTGGAGCACTAGGGGCAAGGCCCTCCAACCATCTCGGGATTTTGACGATCCAGCGCGCCAATTGGACAGAATTTGGCACGATACTGCTAAGGATGACATCCAACAACTCTATCAATCAATGCCAACTCGAATAACTGCTTACATAAGGGATAGATGTGGACCAACGCGTTATTTACTTGCTCAATTTATGAAGCTCACTATCTTGAACACAACATCCTACTTTTTGTTTGTCTATACACGTACATCACATTTACCGATTCCGTCCCATTCGGATAATTTCTTCGTGATGCTGTCTTCTTCTTCTTTTTTTTTGGTGTATGTACAAGCTAATGCTTATTTTAATTTGAGTTGGAAACACTCTCTGACGTCATTCAAGGTGTCAGACAAAGCTAGCATCTACACTATTTAATATTTGTTAATAGCTTCATTGTAAAATTGCAGAAGAACTCACCTGTGACATTTGAAAATTAACGCTACCACTTTAGATTCAGTTTTTTTTCGTGAGGTTAAGCTATTTAGCTCAATCAGATGGTTTTTCGCGCCAATGGATCAGAAAAATTTAAATATCCGTACTGCCAAGACAAACTGTTGTGTACATAGTTCCGCGTAGTCAGCGCGTACACAACTTTCCCACTGGAGCGCGCCCCGCTAAGCACAACAGCGCAGGCGCAGCGCTATGGGACTTAACATCTGTGGTCTTCAGTCCCCTAGAACTTAGAACTACTTAAACCTAACTAACTTAAGGACATCACACACATCCATGCCCGAGGCAGGATTCGAACCTGCGACCGTAGCGGTCACGCGGTTCCAAACTGAAGCGCCTAGAACCGCACAAATTAGGATATATAGGCCTTGAGTCGGCATATACTTCATTCGAAACTTTCATTTTTTCCACAGATACCTGCACCTTTGCACATAAACAGATCTCTCCGAGAGGAAAGAAAAACATTTGGATCTCTGTACTGAGTATTGCTGGTGTTCAGAATTGACACAGCAGTCAAGGCGAGCAGTGAAGAAGAAATACTGTCTCTAATGTTAGCATCTGAGGCTCTTCGCTTTGCAATTGTTTATGCAGTTGATTGGAAATCGGTAAGTATAGAATGTTATAAGAGCATTTCAGTTTTTTAAGAATGGTATCAGATATAAGTAACCGATCTTGTGATGCAGTATACGTGAAGAAAATAAAAAGAGTATCATATTGCTCTGACACACGAGAAATTACCGCCTGAAGGGACAATTACATTGTTTCGCTTGGATGTAGCAATTTGTACTGTTTGACTCCCACAAAATCTTGAAACTCCTGTAATGCAGCTATGTGCGCGCTAGTATGGAAGTAACTGAATATATCTCGTACTAGATCTTCAGGGGCTCTTAGCAGTTTTGTATAGTCACAGGAGGAGTACAGACTGAAAGAATTGCATATGCATTTCATTATGAACAAATGAGGGATATCTCTCTTCAAAATGGCAGAAAGGAGGTTAGGTTTGCCCGTCATGAGACTAGTTCCGTCGGCAGCGAAGTCTATAAGTTTTCCTTATATGGTATGTTGTACAAGCTAAAGCATTCAATCAAACTATTGTAAGGAGTAACATCATTGCCCTCAGTTACTACAATAGGATCTAAAAGTGCTTTCCCTATCGTTCCACGTCCTAGGTCTTGATTCAGCAACAGTTACTGAAAACTTATTTTTGCAAAGCAAATTAGATACCCTGTCTTCACTTTCACCACCTGTAATATGTTTCACAATAGCAGTGGCCTTCGCTCTATTAGAGTAATTTTTTGGCGATTTCTGAACATACTGACTTCAGCGATGTTTGTAAATATTTCCTAATGTTGAGGTACGCTGCGTTCAGCACAGAGCCTATTTCCGTCTCCTAACGTTGTGCTTACATCTGAGTCAGGGAATGAAAATCATGTTAAAATTTTCTCCTCTATCAGTCTTCCAGCACTTTGCACGTGCTTCTGCGTTTCTACATGTCTGTCAAGAGTAGTTTTCTTGACCGAAGACATTTTTATTTCACATTCACGCACCTTACAATAAGCAAAATTATCGCCCTTTTTACTTTGTTGTAGCCAACACTTAAATTTAACAATTTCCCTACTTTTGTAGTTTTGAGTGTACTTCACTTCTTTCCTAGCTCCGGGTGCAGCAGCCATTTCCGCGTTTAATTTACACGAAAACCAGTTGTTTCAAACCTTTGCACATCAACTGTAGTGCTATAAATACACTACGCACAACTGTAGTTGGTCACGAGTGATGACGGTGGAGTTTAGGCTTGTTCTGCGCAGCTGCGTCATGTATGCTTCGACAGCCAATGAGCTTTCAGAATGTTCTGAGTACTCTGCTGTGAATGCCGTAGCTAATGCGAGCATTAAACGAGACCGTAGCGAGTTTAGTTGCGAGCTGTCACTGCTCATTGTGGTGGTAAGTGATAAAATTGTACATAAGTAAGCAAGAGACATAATTTGCAGGATATGCGCTGTCTTCAAGCGGAAAGCACGAGCATGCACGTACCGCAACTGACGCTTGGAATTGTCGAAACGCGAGAAACTCCATCGTTCATGGATCGGGCTGTATCAGCGAACTGATGCTAGGAGTATGCGCCGCGGTAACAGATTACACTTTTAACATTTCCAAACCTTTAACTCATACTATTCCATCAACGCAAAGACAGTGACACCAAGTGACACATCTTACCATTGCCATCACTCTACAATTCTGTGACACCATAACTTTGCAAACACGTCTCTTTCTTACCCACGTTTTCGCATAACTTAAGCCATGGGAACAGCTTAATTTTTTTGGTATGAATAACGAAGAGGCTGCTGCTGACTTATTTTGACAACATTATAGGGCAGTAAATGATATTTATTATCAGTTTAGACTGTTATGTTTTACTATACCATCAGAAACAATTTTTATTCCGATGAAACATTTATTTCACTTTCACACGCTTTACAATAATCTCGCTGTCGGGCACATGGTGGTTTATCGTTGCCCAGCACATGTTATAGAGATTGAAGTTTTAAACAACATCCATACGAGGAATAAACTTACAGCAACTTGATTCAGTACTTGGAACTGTTAAAAGTGGTGTGAGGAATTCACAGAAGGGATTTCCAGAATGTAATTAGTATCTCAAGGAATAAGTAGTTAATCAACTGGTGCATCAACATTCGCGGCAATAAAAATTGCTTTGAGGGAATAGACACAAATGTGATAAAAAAGAGGATTTGCTCTTCAGCAGTAGAGCAGTAGATTTTTCAAAAGGCAGTAAAGTAGCGTAATTCTGTTTTCAAACACAGAGGTTACAGCGCCATTATTTTATCTTTCTACGTTCGTTAAAGATCAAATTCAAACAGTTTTACCTCCACACGCGCCAAGGAAGACGTGCTGCATCAAGATTCGTGGTTGCAAATGTGATGGCAACGTGCCTGCATGGGATCTGATAGAGCTTAATTCTGACAATTCAATTCATTCCACCTAGTACGGAGGCAACAAAGGCCCTCTCTCGTTAACAATTATCTTTAATAAACGCTAGAAGTTTTGACGTCGGCATTATACATGAAATCATTTCTCTAACGTAAATGTGAAGAAATATTCTGTGAAATGACATACTTGCAATGAAACCTGTTGAATTATTTTTCATCGAAAGATAAAGGAAAACTCATTAAGTACGTGATACTTCGAAGCGATACAGCAGCTTCTGGCCAATGAACTCACAAGATTTAGATGACATCGTGTAATTAAAATGAAACCATAATTTTGTGACCATGACGGTCTCCGGAGAAACATTTATTGACAGAATTAGGCTTGCAAATTCTCTGAAGAGCATAGAGTGCTTCACCACGTAAGTAAATTATTTAATATGTCTGTGCCGACTTCTTTTTCCATTACTCAATAGTTCTTAGTACCGCAATAGAAGCAGTGGATACCTTGATTATTTTACAGAAGACAATAGCCGCGACTGAATGCTAACGTATAAAGAAACAAAATGTACTCAATTCCGACATTTTTGAATGATTTCTCCCACAACGGAACAGGGAAGACAGACTAACGTTATTCAGTGTTACAGATAAGAAAAACGCCTCAGCATGTAACAGCATTTTTTCACAGGAAAACCATGTCTAGGGAAGCAAAAGATCGTTATTTTATAAGATGCTGTCGAACTGTTTTTAAAAATTTTGCAATATACTACTAACATCAAATTATTTCTCACCACATAATGTGTAAAGCTGCTATCTGATACGCAGTTTTACTGGCAGGAACTTAATAAAAACTAATCAACAATTTGCACGAAAAATTTCTTCTCTTAAAACCAAAAGCTAAGACAGAGCTCATCCCACAAGAAATCTCGCGCCAGATGAGCGCGATTTCACGACTTGTAGTACCACCTAGCGGCAAGAGATTGAACTAACGCAGGCAGCTTCGCAACGTGGCGACGGTGAGAGAACCGTCTCCTTCCCAAAACATACTTAACATTATTTCTCGTTCTCATAATGATTAATGAGACTAAATACATCAAGGTATGTCAATAACACTACAATATAGTTATATGTACTGTGTAGGACCATTAACCTTCGGCGCTGCGGTGTCCGAGTGGTTAAGGAGTTGGACTCGAAATCCAATGGGCTTTGCCCGCACAGGTTCGAATCCTGTCCGCAGCGAAAATTTTTAAATGTGCTTTTACTTTTAAATACGTAGTTCTCTCTTCAGATACGACGTACAGAAGTCAGTCGCAAGCATATTATTTTTCCTGAGACTTCGCTAATCTTTTTCGGTATAGTTATTAAATCTCAATGTCATGGATGATATTGCTTCAGAAAAAAAAGAGTATGGGGGGAGTAATTGTAAAATTCAGTAATGTTTGTGTGCTTTTGTGGGAATCTGCAAAACGTCTGTTTACGGTTCCAAGTTGTTCAACGGAACGCGTACAAGCTGCTGATAGTATTGAAAATGCAATCAAGATAACATCCGCTCATTCAGGGTCACATCCTGAAATTTCCTCCGCAGACTACCATCGTGAAACCTTTTACATTCGCGGGCAAAAGAATACCTGGTCTTTAATCACATTTAACATGAAACTTTTGAGAAAAAAATAATCCGCCGATGAAACATATTCAGTGGAATTTACCCGCGATGGATACTGAGAAACAGTTTCATAGAGAATGATTACAATGAGTAATGTGTTTATAACACACAGTCGTCACAGATAACAAACAACTCAACCAATGACGAGGTATTTTTATTATTGCTTGATTTGCAAACGCATCTGATTTCTATGTTTTACAACAGCTTACGTGAATTGGTGGGCTAATTGCTGTCTACCCCGCCTAATCAGGAAATTACTCATGGGCAATGTTACGAATGGTTCGTAAAAATCTGTGGTAAACAAACACCACTTTGTTTATCTGGCTTATGGTACAGGTGTAAAAGTCATATCGCCATTCTATTGTTGTTTGGTACAGCTGTTCTAAATATGTATTAAATACTTGCCATTCTATATTTACGAAGATGCAAAGCTGGTACTTTTTGCCGATGATACAAGTATAGCTATCACACCCAACAGACAAGAATTAACTGGTGAAATTGTAAACGATGTTTTTCAAAAAATCATTAAGTGGTTCTCTGCAAATGGGCTCTCATTAAACTTTGACAAAACACAGTACATATAGTTCCACACAGTAAATGGAATGACACCATTAATAAATATAGACTTCGATCATAAATCGTTAGCTAAGGTAGAATATTCAAAATTTCTGGGTGTATGCATTGATGAGGGGTTGAACTGGAAAAAACACACTGAAGATCTGCTGAAACGTTTGAGTTCAGCTACTTATGCTGTTAGGGTCATTGCAAATTTTGGCGATATACATCTCAGTAAATTAGCTTACCACGCGTGTTTTCATTCTCTGCTTTCGTATGGCATCATATTCTGGGGTAACTCATCATTCAGTAAAAGGGTGTCCATTGCACAAAATCGTGTAATCAGAATAATTGCTGGAGCTCATCCAAGATCATCCTGCAGACACTTATTTAAAGAGCTAGAGATCTTCACTGTAGCCTCACAATATATATATTCACTTATGAAATTTGTTATTAACAATCCGAACGTATTCAAAGTAAATGCAGTGTACAGGGCTACAACACTAGGAGAAAGGATGATCTTCACTACTCACGATTAATTCTAACTTTGGCTCAGAAGGGGGTAAATTATGCTGCCACAAAAGTCTTTGGTCACTTACCTAATAGCATCAAAAGTCTGACAGATAGCCATATAGCATTTAAAACCAAATTAAAAGAATTTCTTAATGGCAACTCCTTCTACTCATTAGATGAGTTTTTGGATATGGCAAGTGGGTAATTTCCCCAACCCCCACAAAAAAATATTAAGTATCATGTAATATTTTGTGTAATGGAATATCTTGTATAGACACCTTTTATTAACCTGACACGTTCCACATTATTACGAAGTGTCGTATTCATGATCTATTAAACAAGTACTAATCTAATCTAAGCTCTAGAAGTCCTATCACTATTCTATTGTTGTTTAGGAAAATTCTCTATCCACTATTACGGAATGACGGATTTGTGTATAACGGCTTGCTATTTTTTGAGCTACTTATTGATAGATACGAGGAAGCTGTATTAGTTCTAGATTTTAACACAACTTGGTGACTGAGTAAAAGGAATCTTCTATTTTGTGAAAAGATTCGAATAGCTAGAATGAACATATTGCATAATAAGATGTGTATATTAAACGTATTGTCTTTAAGAGCACTTACCAAGAATGGACATGAACAGAGTTACTGCATATCTCAATGTCCTTTCGTCCATTTCTGCTACATTCTTCATTCCGCCAGCAACGTAACGAAGATTTTTAGGACATACCTGCAACAAAAGACCAAAGAACTCTTTTAGTTATTTTGGTAAGCTGTACTGCTTGCTTGGAGTACACCATCAAGACATATTTACTGTTATAATTAGTATGGTTGTTACTCTATGGCAGGACTTCCTAGATAGTGAGTGAAAGCGCCTCAATATCAAAGATTCTATAAAAAAGAGAATAAAAATCAGAAATGCTTACGGTGATGCCTATTAACTTTGAGATTACGTGACACGCCCAATATGATAAGTATTGTAGCTGTTGAAGCGGAGCCCTTGCACAGTAATCATGTAGTGGTGAAACGATCGTATGGCATCATTGGCCGGGAGACCCCCTCTCGCGTTGCTCTGTCGCATCGCGCAAATCTTCCTATTTGACGTCACTTCGGGAATCAGCGCGTCGACGGAGATGAGATGTAACGATGGGGACAGCACAAACAACCAATCCCCGCCGGGAAACGAACTTTTAACGTATATAAACTTTTATTTACAAATTTAACAGTTACATTCGTACATAACAATGAGATCTTTCGCACTTCAAAAAGTATGTTAACTTTTTATATGGTTTCATACAGATCTTCTGTTATCAAAGTCTTTCATTTGGTGCCATTTGGTTGTTTTTCCCTCAAATTGAGTTCGTTAGTCACGCTAGTAGAGTTTATTACATTAACTGAACTTCTTTGTGAAAAACATAGTGATAACACTCAACTGCTATAGTGGGTATCAAAATTCCACTTATGCTGTTCTTCTTTAAAAAACTCATGTTTTATGATCTAAATCTAGTGATTATAGTACCTTCTTAAAGATCTCTCAGCTTCACAAATCAACAATAAGCGCAATTCCATTGTTGAAAAATAGGCGCTTTCAAGCCCAGTTGGTCATTATGACCTACAGCATACCAGTTACATAAGAATTGTCGATGCAGCAGTTGACTGGTTTCGTTCATTACCCGAGGTACCACAAAATTTATCAGTGGTGGAACAGTTTGCTCAGGCTGTATTTATAATAAAAAATGTCTGAGAATGTACGAACCAGTTTAGTAGTGACAAAGCAAGTGAAGCTGAGGAGACAACACATGAAGAAACTGACTTGATTCTAGCTCTGAATTGTCTCCTAGTAAAGATGAAGAGCTAGATACGGGTAACAATTCTTATTATTATCGGAAAGGAAATTCTTTCGAGCGGCCATCGCAGCCTCCACCGCGCAATGTAAATATTGCTCTCAGCTATGAAAAGAGAACAGTTATGCCAAATTTGCAAATCCTTGTAGAAAATAATCAGCATTTGTAGGACGTTACACCGCTATTTTGTTGAAGCAGACAAGAAGCACTTACAAAAGAACTGCTTCAAGTCTTTTGCAGTCAACCGTCATCAATCAAAAATTTTGAAGGACAAACAGGTTTTGAAAATATTTCTACTCTTGCAAAGATCGTGTTAACACTTCCGCATTCAATCGTAGAAAAAGAAAGAGTTAGAGTTTCTTCTGCGTTGTATGCCACTAAAAAAGAAGAAAAAAACGGAATAAAATGGGATCTGTTTTGTCAAATGTTTACTGTTTCCCCACGATCTGTACGTTAGTGGAGTACGTTGTTGTTGTTGTTGTGGTCTTCAGTCCTGAGACTGGTTCGATGCAGCTCTCCATGCTACTCTATCCTGTGCAAGCTTCTTCATTTCCCAGTACCTACTGCAACCTACATCCTTCTGAATCTGCTTGGTGTATTTATCACGCTGCCCTCCAATACTAAATTGGTGATCCCTTGATGCCTCAGAACATGTCCTACCAACCGATCCCTTCTTCTAGTCAAGTTGTGCCACACACTTCTCTTCTCCCCAATCCTATTCAACACCTCCTCATTAGTTATGTGATCTACCCATCTAATCTTCAGCATTCTTCTGTAGCACCACATTTCGAAAGCTTCTATTCTCTTCTTGTCCAAACTATTTATCGTCCATGTTTCACTTCCATACATGGCTACACTCCATACAAATACTTTCAGAAACGACTTCCTGTCACTTAAATCTATACTCGATGTTAACAAATTTCTCTTCTTCAGAAACGCTTTCCTTGCCATTGCCAGTCTACATTTTATATCCTCTCTACTTCGACCATCGTCAGTTATTTTGCTCCCCAAATAGCAAAACTCCTTTACCACTTTAAGTGTCTCATTTCCTAATCTAATACCCTCAGCATCACCCGACTTGATTCGACTACATTCCATTATCCTCGTTTTGCTTTTGTTGATGTTCATCTTGTATCCTCCTTTCAAGACACTATCCATTCCATTCAACTGCTCTTCCAAGTCCTTTGCTGTCTCTGACAGAATTACAATGTCATCGGCGAACCTCAAAGTTTTTATTTCTTCTCCATGGATTTTAATACCTACTCCGAATTTTTCTTTTGTTTCCTTCACTGCTTGCTCAATATACAGATTGAATAACATTGGGGAGAGGCTACAACCCTGTCTCACTCCCTTCCCAACGTAATTGGACTCTAAACTGGTTGTGTGAAAATAAGAGTCTACAAACAGCAGCTCAAAAAAATGGCTCTGAGCACTATGGGACTTAACTTCTGAGGTCATCAGTCTCCTAGAACTTAGAACTACTTAAACCTAACTAACCTAAGGACATCACACACATCCATGCCCAAGGCAGGATTCGAACCTGCGACCGTAGCGGTCGCGCGGTTCCAGACTGTAGTGCCTAGAACCGCTCGGCCACCACGGCCGGCTAAACAGCAGCTGTTGTGTTCTTATTTACCTCACGTAACGAGACTAATAGGCTACCACAAAGATACACTGATACTTCTGTACTTTATTTCAGTCACTCAAGTGTTCAGGAAGAATCACGATCTGGATGAGTTATTTGAACTGCGAGACATCTTGAGAATCATCGCAGTGGTATTGGTTTCAGTACTTATCCTGCACCTATCTTGTTTTACCAGTATACAAAAATAGGTCAGCTTTCAGACGCAAATTTTTATTTCTTGGAATACGCGGTTAGGAGTTGCACAATATAACAATCTGAAGATTGGGACTTCCTGAGGCCCCGAAACTAGTCATTTGAAGAGAGAGAAATTTGTATCTGGAAGCTAACTTTCTTTCTTTCTTTGTATAATAGGGAACATCTATTCCTCGCCGCTACCGTGCCCGCACATCTGCGCTTCACAAGTACCCGGTGACCGACAGCCTTGGATAAAGGAAAGAGACAATAAAATTTAAAAAATATATACAAAAAACTAAAAATGAGTCTTTAACAGGGAGCACAACAAGACGTACTACCGGAGATGGCGCAGAGGCTAACAGTTTTGTGCAAAATTGTTAACAAAGGGAAAATGTTACGACCCAATAGGCGATTAACTTTTTTTTTGCTGTCCGTAAGGAACTTTCAAGATGAACGTAGGGGCGTTTCACATGTGTAGAGACATGGTCGAAAATCAGTTGGAAACACTGAATAGAATGCAAATAAAATTATTGGACGTCAGCTATTCACCGGAAGGCTTGTCTCAGACTGTTGTTCCGTTTCAGTCGTATTAAATTTTACCCTATTTTTTGATTATGAAACAATATTTTTTAACATTTTGCCAGATCTTCAGTTGCGATTTAGTCTACAACATTCTAAAAGAATTTAACTACACGCAGCTACTGGCAAGTGTGGGTTTACCGGGGTTTGATATATCAGATTATGAAATTTATTTTTTCGAAACTCCTTAATATAATGCATAATCATGTTCATCACAATTTTCCATTTCCGGGATGGAAAATGATGTCTGGCATATCACTTTTACGACTGCGCTGGCGTGCAAGAATTGTGTACGTGAAACTCACCATGATTGCCTGACAACAGCACGTCGAATTTCCTCTCGCTGATATTTCGAGGCTTATTGACATGTACCAATGATTTAAGATAACCCACAGGAAAAAGTGGTCAAGTCACCTGATCTTGATAACTGTTGTTGGACACTATTACTCGAGATACGGCGACGCGAAAACCGCTCATGGAGTAAGTCAATCGTTTTGCGGGAAGTGTGACAGGTGGCACCATAAAAAAGGCACAATAAACCGTCAGTCGCTGAGCATGCCTTTCGCTCTATGGAACTATGCAAGGATTTTCAGACTTCAAATGTTTCTGTTTATACATAAATCCACTGAAGTGGAAGTGAGCCTTGTCACTGAAGACGATGTTCATCGCAAAACCGTCTTCTTGCGATGTCTTCTCAGAAATCAGTCCGCAAAATTTGCCCTTTCTCGTGATCGGCTTTCTACTGCTGCATTAAGTGAATTCTGTAAGGCTGAAGGGGGTAGACTATGCAGAAGAAATCGCCTTACAGAAGAATATCCCATGCCCAGTTCTTGCGAGCAGCGAAGAGCCGATTTTCCTGGACTGTCATACGAGGATTCCCAGAACTGTTTTATGTTCACGGTTGAACCGGTTTCATAGAACTTCACAGTAAGTCTGAGAACTGTTGATCCTTCGGTGCTTCAATACGCCGTAGCAACGCTCTAACACTTCTCATAGTTGTTACATCACTTTCTCCGTTCTGATAAAATGTTTTCACTATTAACTAACGCTGAGCAATAGTAAACTGCTCCATTGTTAGACACACTGCGAAAAAATACGAGATGTTGAGACTGAAGCAACAATCGGAATGTTTATGGAAACCGAAATGATACACAACAATGTGGCCAACCGACTACCATGCGATTCAAAACCGGCGCGCTTTTTGAAGGATCCTTCATAAAGAAAATCGAAGAGGGCCACTCAATAAAGTACACTTGTTAGTATAATTATAATTACGAATGGAGCAGTATTTGAATCACGTCATGACTCAGCTGTGTAAACGCAGTGCCTTCTCGCTTGGGTTGTGTGTGCTACCGCTACACTACAAATAATCGAACGCGCTTATCTGGCTCGTATGAGGATGTGACGTTCATTATACGACGCCACACGGCAGCCCTCTAAGTTATCTGTTTGACATACTCGTACAAGTAAACTGCTAGCTGTAGAACTGTGTTTTCCAGGACCCCCAGCTTTTAAGCATTCATTCAAGAAAATACAACCGGATATTTTGGTTGCAGAATCATCATGGAAAAGACGTTTAAATTATGCTGCATAATCACGAGCGAAATGTAAACAAGTGAATGAAAGGTATAAAGTCGGAACCTAGCTGACAAAACGAAAGCTGCGCGAAGCGAAAATGAGCGTGAGGAGGGAAATGACAGAAGTGCTCGGTGAATTAGAGAGCAAAATTTTTACCAACCGATCAGATTAAAAACTCTCACATGTTTTGGTCTTATGTAAAATCAGTAATTGAATCCAAATCATCTGTTCAGTCGTACAGTGACTTATACTCTCACTGAAGTGGAAGATAACAGAAGGGCGATATAATGAATTTGGTCATTATGAATTTCCTTCATAGCGGATCATACTGCAGCCGTCCTTTCAATCATCGACATACGCCGAAATGGCAGATATTGAGATAGGTGACCGTGGAACAGAAAAGCAACTGCAATCGCTTAATACTGGAAAGGCATATGAACCAGATCATGTATCTGTAATATTAAAACTTCCTAGCAGATTAAAATTGTGTGATGGACCGAGACTCGAAATAGGGACTTTTGCCTTTCACTGGTAAGTGCTCTATCGACTGAGCTACCCACGCACTACTCACGCTCCTTCCTCATAGCCCCAATTCTGCCAGTGTCTTGTCTCCTACCTTCCAGACTTTACGGAAGCTCCTCTGCGAACCTTGCAGAACTAGCACTTATAGATCTAGAAGAAAGAAAGCCCCATGGCTAAGCCATGTCACCGCAATATCCTTGCTTCCAAGGAGTGCTAGTTCTGCAAGGTTCGCGGGAGAGCTTTGTGAAGTTTGGAAGATGTGACAGGATACAAGCAGAATTGGGGCTGTGAGGGCGGCGAGGGAGTCGTTCATGGATAGCTCAGTCGATAGAGCTCTTGCACGCGAGAGGCAAAGGCCCCGAGTTCGAGTCTCGGTCCGGCACGTAGTTTTAATCTGCAGGAAGTTTCACATCAGTGCACAATCCGCTGCAGAGTGAAAATTTTATTCTTGAAACATCTCCCAGGCTGTGGCTAAGCCATGTCTCCGCAAAAGTTAGCTGCATGAATCTTTAACTGCATAATTTATTCTTTCAAACCCTGCTTTTTAACTTCTATGTCACGTTTTCTACGCACTCTAATAGTGTTTAATCTTCTAGGCTACTGGACAGCGTGTATCAAAAAGAATCCTCCAATTTAAGAACATAATAACTATTATTTTATTTAAGATATGTGCGTGTGCAACATACTGTTGGAAAGAGCAGACTTTTGAGTTTTACATGGTTGCTCGCCACACTGGCATTTGGGAGTGCGGTAATTTTTAAATTAAAGTATTACTGAACGATGGATAGGTCGCACTGGGCCAAATGATTCAGCCTTACGTTACTGGACTCCAAGATCACCGGACCTGCCTGTATGTGGTTATTTCTTGAGGGGGTTTATAAAAGACTCTGTTTACGTACCTCCTTTACCAACAACAATGAATGAACTGCGACACTGCATAACAGCGGCTGTAAAAACTGTAACTCAAGACGTGCTCGCTGTAGTGTGGTAACTGTTTGAATATCGCACTAACATATGCCTTGCATCTGAAGGGGGGTATATTGAAAACCAATGAAAAGAAAATTCATTGTATGTGTTTATTAGTTTCAGAAATACAGTCGTGCCAAAGCGGATGATTCTTTTTGATACAGCCTGTAGTTTCAAAAGAACCAGGACGTGTACATGATATTGCCTACGGCAGCGTGCCTTACAGTTAAGTGCCCTAGAACTGTGTCTAGAATAACACTGAAAATATTTAGTTTAAGACTGTCCTCTGAGCCCAGGTTTATATCTTATTCTGCTGTTACACCTGCAGAGGATTTTCTTTTGCTTTTCCGTTTCTCTGTGGCGCGAATCGTTACGTTCAAGTCAGATAATATTCCAATATTTTCCGCTACCTTGCAGCTTTCTGCGTAAATTTTTTAATTTATTTAATTCTTCCACCGAACTCTAAATATAGACACTTTCAACTTCTATTTTGGCTTCCCTTGCCTGAAGCATAACGTTACGTGTGTTTACTGCAGGTAATACTAAGTACCATGCTGAAGACATCGAGACATATTGATAGGATTTCAAATCGTTCTGAATGGCCTTTAGTTCAGTACAATATTTCTGAATGGCCTTTAATTCAGTATGTGCCTCCGCAGTAAAATTAAATTTAAAAGCAAGTGCAGTCGCCCTTTGTAATCCTGGCAATTGCTTAGCATACGGACGCATGGCATTTATCCGTGCAAACCATCTCGTTTCCGATAGTGCGTGAAGGGGCGATCTTATATGAAAGGCTTATTTCAATAGTGGTACAAGTCCATTTTTGTTCATTCTGAGATACAGAGTCCTAAAGTTGAATGAGCGCTGAAAAATCTGAAGTTGAAATAAGCCCTTCATATTTTCTTTTAAAACTTTCCATCTCTGGGGAGTATATCAGCGCATTTACTTCAATTAAAATCTGGTATCAACTGATGGAAATTAAAATACGTTCATAAATATTACAACACCTGCATATGGGTAAAAATAATATACAGCATTAGCCTTACAGTGTCTGATGTACTTCTTAAAACTGTCCCGCAGGTTCGTTCAGTGAAGACCTGCAGCGGTCAGGTTTGAGATACTTTCATCCTGATTACCCTCCCTCCCCCCCCCCCCCCCCCCTAACGCAGGCCTTGGTTGTAGGACAGATGAACATAACTATAGACCTATATCGCTGAAGTCAGTGCGCTATAGAATTATGGTAGCCCACATGTTTTACGCTACGTATTACGACGTTTTTAGAAAGCGAAAATCTCCTCTTTAAGAATCGCCATTGACACCGCAAACAGAGTTCCTGTGAAACTCGCTCCGTTCTTTCATGAGATCCATAGGGCTGTAGATAACAGCGCTCAATTCTTGGGCCATTTTTGTGACTGGATTCAGGGGTTCCTTGCTAACAGAATTCAATACATTGCTCTCAACGGAGCAAAACAAACAGCTGTAATAGTACATGCAGGAGTAAGCCAAGGATGCATCATAAGGCCGCCGCTGTTTACAATACATATAAATGAATAGTGTATAATAGTGTACCTAGGAGTAACTACCCCGGTGACATGAAATGGAATGACTAGATAAAACTAAGTGTAGGAAAAGCAGATGCAAGGCTGAGACTGATTGGTAGAATCTTAAGTCAATACATCCACGAAATAAATGGCTTACAAAAAGCTCGTTCGACCGATTCTTGAGTATTACTCATCATTATAACAGCCTTACCGGATTGATTTAGCAGAAGAGATGGAGAAGACCCAACAAACAGCGACCCCGTTTCGTCACGGATCGTTTAGCAGGCGCGAGAGCGTAACGGAGATGCTCAGCAAACTAACTGCAGTGGTAGAAGCTACAAGAGAGAAATTCTGCACCACGAGCCGAAGTCTGCCTTCGGGCTACCAACTAGGGAGCCCATATTATCATTTCATATCCCTACAAATGTTTCACCCTAGTATCTGCATGTGGTGTTGTGACTCGTGGACAATGAAGTCACACGATATTAAGTTTCGAGTGCGCAAAATTTACATTTCTGAAAATTTAAAGCAAGTTGCCAATCTCTTCACTACACTGAAATTTTATCAAGAATCTAACTTGGTATTTATGCTGTTTTTTAAGTTGTTCATTGTAAATAATGGCATCATATGCAAAAAGTCTGCAGTTGCTATTAATATTATCTTCAAGGTTATTAACAGACAACATTAAGAGAAGGTGATGCAAACCACTCCCATGGCACACATCTGAAGTTACTTCTTCTTCTGTTAATGACCCTACATCCAAGATGAAATGTTCCTCCCAACCAACAAATCCGTAATCCATTCAAAAGTTTCTTTTGATACTTCCTATGGGTATTTTCGCTAATAAGCACCGGAGTGGGCCGGCCGGGGTGGCCGAGCGGTTCTAGGCGCTACAGTCTGGAGCCGCGCGACCGCTACGGTCCCAGGTTCGAATCCTGCCTCGGGCATGGATGTGTGTGATGTCCTTAGGTTAGTTAGGTTTAAGTAGTTCTAAGTTCTAGGGGACTGATGACCTCCGCAGTTAAGTCCCATAGTGCTCAGAGCCAAGCACCGTAGTGGAACTGAGTTAAAACCTTATCGCATATCAAGCAATACTGCATATGTTTGTTCGTCTTGATCTGTGGCTTTCAAGATATGAGAAGAGTTAAATTTGATTTTTGCATCTGACGAACACCTGAATGCCACTGAAGTTATTTTAATACATGAGCCACCTTATGTCAAACTGAGATTCAAGTAAAAGGGAAAAATGAAACAAGTAGTATGAAAAATTGTGTTGTGTGTGACACTGATGCAAACTTGCAGCTCAAATTTGGTGACAGCGCATGCGCAGGAACCGGGTCGGTCAATATTTCTCAGAGGTCCTTTTTCAATTTAAGCGCCTCGCTCTAACAACAATGTGCATCCAGTGCTTCTGAGTGGCTCTCTGTCCATCTCTACAGTACTGCAACGTTCAGACAAGAGTGTGAGATAAGTAGAAGACCGACTCTGCAACTTGTGCCGAGGTCGTATTCTGCGCGGCGCATTTGTCCTGGCAATGTGGCCGCTAGCGCCGCTAAGTGGCAAATTGCGGCAATTACTGCGCAAATACGGCTGGCGCGACGTTGCTAGCAGAGAAGCTAGTCAAGGCGAGACATGCCTAACGCATCAAGATAACGCTGGAGAAGAAACATGTGACCTCAGTATGCAGACTGTTGGCTTCGATGCAAGTCTGAGCTAAAATTAAACAAGGTTCCAGGGTTTGATGAGGTCCCTGTTAGTTTCTACACATAATTTGCAGCTGAGTTCGCCCCTCTTTTAAATATAATATACTGTTGATCGTCGAACAAAAATCTGTGCCCAGTTGTTGGAATAAAGCACAGGTCACGCCCGTCTACACCCAAGGTAGCAGAAGTGATCCACAAAAACCTTTTCTTTATCATTGACGTCTATATGATGCAGGTTCTTACATTCTCAGTTCCTCCATGCCAGCCAGCAGGGATTCCGAGCCGGCCGCTGTAACCGATCGGTTCTAGGCGTTTCAGTCTGGTACCGGTCGCAGGTTCGAATCCTACCTCGGGCATGGATGTGTGTGATGTCTTTAGGTTAGTTAGATTTAAGTAGTTCTAAGTTCTAGGGGACTGATGACCTCAGATGTTAAGTCCCATAGTGCTCAGAGCCATTTTGAACAATTTGAACTGCTGAAGAGTTTTCTGCAAAATTTGCTCTGTTTAATTTGCATATAGTTAGCTTCTCTCAAGAGTAAAATTCCTTTACTGCAAGTCTATGGTCACAAAGATTTTGTCATCAGACTACAGGTTTCGGTCTAAAACGAACATCTTCAGATCTGTTTTATAAAAACGTGTCCTAATATACTTGAGCCAAAGTGTAATCGTCAGTTTTTTTGGATATATCGAATAGGAGAATTTTAATAATTTTTAATTGTAATTCTGTAACTACATTTTCATTTATTGGGTTTATAGAAATAAGTGTACAAAATTTCATGCTTCTAGCCTTCATAGATTCTGAGAAAAAGGTATGTAAACTTTAAAAAACATAATTTCCAGGAAATGTAATTTGAAGTTGAACCTAACGTATTTCCTTATGTCACCTCTTTAAAGGGCCCCAAAGTTGTACTAAGAGTCCTCTTTCCCTTCAAGGTTTCTCTTCCCGTTTCTTGTTTTCTGCCTTCTTTCCTCTGCCAGGTCTTCAACTGACTTTCCAACTGAAGAGAGGTGCTGTAAATGTACTTTTACCAAGATGTCTTGAGTTACATTTGTTATCTTAAAACTCATTCTCTCTAATACCTTCATCTTCTCCACGTTCCAATCATTAAATGTAAGAACTGCATCATGTAGCAGATGAAACGTGGAAAAAAAGCAGCTGGTTCGTTATTGATTCTTCGATACGCAACAGAGTCACAGATGTTCTCTAAAAACAAAGAGTATATATCACAGCCTTCTAGACGTGTTCTGTGGAACTTTGCTTGCAAGTAGTCCACGGAATCGATGTTCACCGAGCTAGTATTAAAGTGTTGCTTCAAAAAGTGGGCTTATCCGGAAGGGCACGTTACACTTTTAATTATTTTTCTGGCCATCTCATTGTCTATGAGCTGTACTAATAAATAAAAATAAATTGAAAATTGACATTTTCGGTCAATTAAGGAGAATACCAGCATAATTCCTTTCTGAAGGACGCATCCGAAATGCTACACTTCAGTTTGGAAGCCAAAATCGGTCTTCTTTCTTTTTTGAGATTCTTTTTAGCGTTTTCCAGTGTTTCCACAGAGCTGGCTTTTTTTTTTTTTTTAAAAAATAGTATTGCTGGTACTGCGTGGCCGGATGCCTCCATTTCGGTCCGGGACAGAAATTGTGTTCCCATGTGTTTGTGCTCAGCGTCATCTAATGTTCTAAGTGTGACAACGTTTGCGTAAAGGGATCTTCTCATGCAATTACAATCACCAGTTTTCTCCTCCGATTGCGAAAACATTCTGTTGGCACTCACGTACGTAGGAAGAAATGATCATCACGATAAAATAAGAGAAATCAGGGCTCGCACGGAAAAATTTAAGAGCTCGTTTTTCTCACGTGTTGTTCGAGAGTGGAACGGTTGAGAGACAGCATGAAGGTGGTTCATTGAACCCTCTGCCAGGCACTTTATTGTGAATAGCAGAGTAATCACATAGATGTAGATGTAACTTGTATCTGAGGCGGGACGCAGCATTTACGTAGTGGGATGTGGTAAAACCGCCTAAAAAGAAACTCGATATTGGCCGGTGCATCCGGCCGTTGTCGTTAATTCGCCGGGCTGATTGGATCCGGGGCCGGCGAGCTTCCTCAGGGGCTTTAACGCATTCGCCTATCCGGACGGGTTGCAAGCGGACAGTGCTGGATGCAGTCAAAATTCTTGCAAGAAATAATTAATAACTCAAGTGAATAGGAAACAATTTTAATCCATGTATTAATAACTGGCAATGAATAGTTAACAACTTTAACTAACAATAAAAGGACGAGCCACGTTGACTCGTCAGTGGGGCATCTTGTTTATAAGTTTCGTCGAGGCAATATGTTCTGAAACGTTCAAACGCGAGTACTTTGTAACTAATAGAAATCGCACGTTATTAGGTGTGCTTCAAGACGAAAACTTGTTCTTGTATTCAGGCTTATGCTAGAGACATTCGAAAGGCTGGAAGCAGAACAACAATTTCAAAACTAGCAGAGCTAGTACTCATAGAAAGAAGCAGCTACAAACCTTGCCAATGACGACGATAAAATTGATTTTATTCAGTTGGACGCGGACGGACCTAACGTGACAATTACCAACATGCCGTTATGCCCAGCTGAGGAGACGGGACAGCAAGAGTTAAAGAGCTTCGACTGTGTTTCAAAAACAAGCTGTTGTCCGTCCAGGCGCGCGCGTAGACACACACACACACACACACACACACACACACACACATCGCTTGGAGGAGGCGTATGAGTGCCTGTAGTAGACTGTCGACGCTGTCGTCTGTTCTTCTTCTAGGTGAGAGAGTGCGCTCCGGGTGGAAAGTCCCCTCCGGCCCAGTTGCTGGATTACGCCGGAGGAGGCCAGGGGACAACGTGACCGGAGCTGCGCAGATCCCCGCAGCCAGGAAGCCACCAATAAGGAGACGACCGCGCTGCGCGCCTCAAATTAGGAAGTCTGTCCGCAGGAGGCCTGGTCTGGTCTCTCACTGCCTACTGTGTGTGTGTGTGCCAACCGTCGTCCCCCGACTTCTGCGCATTTCCTGTATGCCAGCATCTTGACGCTCTAGGCTCCGAGTCGTCAGTTTAACGGCAACACAGCAACACTCCCACTCAACGATACGGTAAAGTGGCGGTATAGAGGACATTTTACCAACGTACAAAGGAAAATAAACAAACTTTCATTGCCTTTGTAGGCCTGGGAAAGGCATTTCATGGTGTTACCTGGCAAGAGATGTTCAGAGTGCAAAAGAAACCACGTCGAAAATACAAAGACATGCAGGTAATACAAAGCTTCTATAAGAACGAAGTGGCTGTGGTTAGGAATTTTCATCAGGAACAATAAGCAAAAATTAGGAAAGTCGTGAGACAGACATGTGCTCTTTCTCCTCTTATAACACAGGCCAACGATGGAAAAACTGTTTTGTTGAAAATACCTTATTCTTACGTTTTTAGGGTGGGAAATCCAAATATGATACTTAAAAAACTGTAACACCCACCATTTCCTCACATTTTGCAGTTAAATTTATTAAATTAAACGACTTTTTAAAGAACTGAACAGCTTTTATATAGTTAAAATAATTTAAAAAGAAGGTGTAATGAATGTAGGTAGCTTTGGTAGCACTGCTGAAAAACATTTTCTGGCAAAAAAATGTCGATTCTATTTTTGTGTTAACTGATGGTGCTTTGTTTACTGACAACCTAACCTCACTTTCCCGTTTCCTCTACATGTGCTCAGTACAATGTCTAATCGTGGTTGTAAAAACTCTGCTAACAGTTTTTGTTGTATTTGTGGTGAATTTGTGACTAAAAAACACCAAAGAAATAGTACAGACTTTGTGATAGAGGTTTATCTATCATACTTCGGATCTAAAATTGGTGATCAAGCTATATCTTGGGCGCCACATAAGGTATGTTATGTGTGTGTTGAATATCTGAGAAAATAGTCCAAAAACGAGAAAAAAGCCTTTAGATTTGCTGTTCCTATGATATGGAGGGAGCCAAGAAATCATTCCAATGATTCCTACTTTCGCAGTGTTGATATTAGTGGTCGTAATTCGAAAAATAAGAAGGTAATAAGCTACCCTAACCTTCGATCCGCCACTCGACCAGTAGGGCATGGTGTAGATTTGCTGGTTCCTGCACCACCAGATGATTTAAATTCTATTCCAACAGAAGTATTTTCTGATGTACAGTCTGATTTAGAAGACCCAGATGATTCCATTGTAATACAAAAAGTCTAGAGCCCAAAATGTTTACTCAGACTGAGCTTAACAATTTGATTAGGGATCTGGGCTTAACGAAAGAAAAAGCTGAATTACTTGGCTCTAGATTAAAAGAAAAGAATTTATTGGCAGTTGGAACCAGCACATACATGTACAGAAAGAGAGAGCAGCAATGTTCCAACTTTTTTCAACCAGTAGGTAATTTAGTGTACTGCTCAGACATTCCCAGTTTGATTAATGAGTTTGATATTGAACACAAAAAGGAAGACTGGAGACTGTTTATTGATTCATCCAAAACTAGTTTGAAGGCTGTTTTATTACACAAAGGTAACATGTATGCATCTATATCTGCTGGACATTCTGCACATATGAAAGAAAGCTATGAAAACCTAAAACTAGTGCAAAATAAAATAGGCTATTTTGCTCATGGTTGGATGATATGTGGCGATCTAAAAGTAACACGCATGCTCCTTGGTCAGCAAGGTGGCTTTACCCAATTTTCACGTTTCTTGTGTGAATCGGACAGTAAGGCTAGGGATCAACACTGGTGCAGAAAGAACTGGCCTGTGAGGGAGTCTTTAAAACCTGGTGAGAAGAACATTCTACGCAAAAACCTTGTAGATCCAAAAAACGTATTCCTACCACCTCTACATATAAAGTTAGGCCTAATGAAATAGTTTGTAAACGCTTTGCCTGAAGATGGACCATGTTTAAAGTATCTCTGCCAAAAATTTCCACACCTTTCAGAAGCTAAACTAAAAGAAGGCGTCTTTTTCGGACCTGACATTAGGAAATTGATGTTTGATATTAACTTTGAATCCACAATGACCTTAAATGAGAAAGAAGCATGAGTATCATTCAAGCAAGTCGTTACAAAGTTCTTAGGACGTGAAAAAGACCCAGAATGTGTTTCTGTTATAGCTACAATGTTAAAGAAGTTTAAAACTTTGGCATGTTTAATGAGCCTGAAAGTTCACTTTTTGAACAGTCACCTTGATTACTTCCCAGACAATATGGGAGATGTTAGTGAGGAGTAAGGAGAGCGTTTTCACCAGGACATTAAAGTGATGGAAGGGTCACTCTTGTACAGGTCTCTTGTACTGGCGCTTCGCTAGTAAAGAACTGCATGTCTCTACCTAAATGGAGAACTTGTGTCCTTTGCTAGTGTGCGACTTAGAGCCTGTGCCAGTCACCTCCTGAACCGTCAGAGGTACTGCTTATATCATCACGGTCACAACGAGTGACGCGTGCGTGTACTTATTTGTCTTGAGTCGGCCGTCTAAACATTTGACATATTCCGACACGCACAGTCGTGGGTCGGAGTCAAATTGGTTTGGTACACCAGCAAACGGGTCCACCTGCACACTGGAATCCATTGGGGTTTCAGAGACTCATAGGGAAGTACCTGCGTTCAGAATTAACCAAACGCGAGACCGCGTACTTGCATTTTTCGGGAACGCGTATTTAACAACAAGATTTCCGCCGTCCATGACTTCAGTCGCCGAACGCATCGTGGTGTGCTGCCTTGACCAGCAGGAGGGTAAAGTATTCGCTGCTGCGACTTAGGGCTATAATATATATTTCTCAGCACCATGTTTTTTCGAACCATATTTTTCTTTTTTTTGTATGGTAGAATACAGATGCTTGGTGGTGGCGTAGTTTGGTGCCATAACCTGGATTCACATGTATGAAGTCAGATAGAGCGAGTAGTGTTCTGGTTAGTGTCATGTGACAATCCCCAGCAGGTCACTTTGTCCATAATAGATCCCATGTTAGTAAGGCGTTTGTTAAATAAAAAGATTTGTGTGATGTTTCTTTAATAATTTTGTTATCTTGTCATGTTTATGATGAATAAATAGAATGTCAATTAGACTACAACTTCTCCCTGAGTTCTAATTAACAGTTCCTTCCCATTTTATTATTGCAGTCAAGATCCGAAACACAAGGAGTAGCTTTCCACTGCTTTCCACTGCGTGGATCTTTTACTTCATTAACGGCAATCCTCTTTCAAAACCAGTTGATTGTCGTGATGTGATCGAGATTATAAGCTGCGAAAAAATCAGTTTTTTTATCGGATAGTTTCACTAGAATCCAATGAGAACGATTGCACAGCGGAGGACACTGGGAATGTAAAAACTGTAGTACACAAAAATAAATGATTTGCTGAGGAGCTAAATAGAGAGACAGATGAAGTGCACTCTCGTCCCGTGTATCATCCGACACCGTTGCGCGGAACAACCAACACACCGTTTTGCGTCGAGCGATGTGACAGAGATATATGTCGGTGTTGAGTCACTGTCGTCCCAGTGTGAGCCAGTTAACTCGCTTCAACTACGTTTCTATGCGCAGCGCCCCTAGCGTTTTGTTCCTGTACCGAGTCTCGCCTGTCACGGTTGGTCTTTTCCTTAAAACGTCGGCGACATAACGGCAGGTGTTTTGCACAGTATGGCACCTGTACGGGGAATGTCATAGTATGAGGGACCATCCCTTTCAGAAAAAAATCGAAATATAGTTGTAAAATGTAGGAACACCAACAGTAGAAATCGAGTTTACTAGTAACTGCAGCAAAATTCATAGTGGATGTTCTTGACAATGCGTGTATGGTAAATCGCCACACTCCAGAGAACTTAAGTTTTTCATTAAATACAGCGTCACCGAAAAGTCGGTTAACATTTGAAAATTCGATACTTCACTGAAAAATGTAAGTAGAGAGGTAAAAACTGACCCATATGCTTGCAATGGCATGTGATAGTATTGAAACAAAAAAAGTGATACAAAAGCAATAATTAGCATAACAATTGATCTTTAGCAAAGACAATGTTTTTTACCACAGGTGCTCAACATGTCAGTCGTCATTCATCAACAACACTGAACACTGGCCACTGGCATCCAGTGTGACGTGCGCAGTCACAACATGCGCTACCCTTCCGGCATGTTGTTGTTGTAAAGATTTCCAGTAGGTCTGTTCCCGTTTGATTTACACTAGACTGCTCCCCATGCCGTAATAAGGTCACGGGCAATGTTAAGCTTTGACAAGGGAAATTTACCAGCTGTGATATTTTTATGCGTGGTATCTCTGTAACCATTCCTACCAAATATCAGCCAATCCGAAGATGCCTAAATAAGGATGAAGCGCATCATTGGGAAGTAATAAAAATAATTGTTGGCACTGCAACCAAGGGTGCTTGTTTCTTCATATCTTCATGACAAATGGCTTCAGCGTCAAGGCTGGAAGCATTTTCGAAACGGCTAAGTTTGGCAACTGTTCGCATGTCGCCGTTATTGAAGTGTCTGCGCGGCAAAATGGCGCTATTCAAGACCGGTACCGAGGCACTACGGCCCGTAGATGACAGGTTTGAACGATGGCTGCGGGGATGTGTACGTGCAAAGAGACGTGCAACTGTTGAGCGACTAACTGGCCAAATAAACCAAGCGTCCCTCCTCAACGAGTTTTCAGCTAACGCTGCTGCATATGGGCCTCGGAACCAGGTGCCTGGTTCATGCACCCATGCTGACTGCTGTTCATCACCGAGGAAGGTTGGAATTCGTACACCAATACCGCAACTGGACGTCCACTGTGGCGACAGCTGGCCTTCTCAGGTGAATCACATTTTATGCTACTTTTGACAGACGACCGTTGGCGCCTACGGTGTGAAACGTCTGAAAGGAAACACCCTGCAACAATTGGCAGACGAGACCACGCCGGAGGAGGGAGCTTTATGGTCTAAGACATGCTTTCCTGGCTGTCCCTGGGTAATGTCGTCATTCTGGAAGGCACAGTGGATCAACACAAGCATATATCTATCATTGGGAACCATGTCCACCCCGACATGCAATTTACACTACTGACCATTAAAATTGCTACACCACGAAGATGACGTGCTACAGACGCGAAATTTAACCGACAGGAAGAAGATGCTGTGATATGCAAATGATTAGCTTTTCAGAGCATTCACACAAGGTTGGCGCCGCTGGCGACACCTACAACGTGCTGACATGAGGAAAGTTTCCAACTGATTTCTCATACTCAAACAGCTGTTCACCGGCGTTGCCTGGTGAAACCTTATTGTGATGCTTTAAGGAGGAGAAATGCGTACCATCACGTTTCTGACTTCGATAAAGGTCGGAGTGTAGCCTATCGCGATTGCGGTTTATCGTATCGCGACATTGCTGCTCGCGTTGGTCGACATCCAATGACTGTTAGCTGAATATGGAATCGGTGGGTTCAGGAGGGTAATACGGAACGCCGTGCTGGATCCCAACGGGCTCGTATCACTAGCAGTCGAGATGACAGGCATCTTATCCGCATGGCTGTAAGGAATCGTGCAGCCACGTCTCGATCCCTGACTCAACAGATGGGGACGTTTGCAAGATAACAACCATCTGCACGAACAGTTGACGACGTTTGCAGCAATATGGACTATCAGCTCGGAGACCATGGTTGCGGTTACCCTTGACGCTGCATCACAGACAGGAGCGCCTGCGATGGTGTACTAAACGACGAACCTGGGTGCACGAATAGCAAAACGTCATTTTTTCGGATGAATCCAGGTTCTGTTTACAGCATCATGATGGTCGCATCCGTGTTTGGCGACATCGCGGTGAACGCACATTGGAAACGTGTATGCGTCATCTCGATACTGGCGTATCACCCAGCGTGATGGTATGGGGTGCCATTGGTTACACGTCTCGGTCACCTCTTGTTCGCATTGACGGCACTTTGAACAGTGGACGTTACATTTCATATGTGTTACGACCCGTGGCTCTACGCTTCATTCGATCCCTGCGAAACGCTACATTTCAGCGGGATAATGCACGACCGCATGTTGCAGGTCCTGTACGGGCCTTTCTGGTTACAGAAAATGTTCGACTGCTGCCCTGGCCAGCACATTCTCCAGATCTCTCACCAATTTAAAATGTCTGGTCAATGGTAGCCGAGCAACTGGCTCGTCACAATACGTCAGTCACTACTCTTGATGAACTGTGGTATCGTGTTGAAGCTGCATGGGCAGCTGTCCCTGTACACGCTGTTGAAGCTCTGTTTGACTCAATGCCCAGGCGTATCAAGGCCGTTATTATGGCCAGAGGTGGTTGTTCTGGGTACTGATTTCTCAGGATCTATGCACCCAAATCGCGTGAAAATGTAATAACATGTCAGTTCTTGTGTATTTGTCCAATGAATACCCGTTTATCATCTGCATTTCTTCTTGGTGTAGCAATTTTAATGGTCAGTAGTGTATTTTTCCTCGGCACAATGGCATCTACCAGCAGGATAATAGAAAGTGTTACACAGCTCGCACTTTATGTGCGTGTATCAAAGAGCACCAGAATAAGTTTTTCGCACATCCCTGACAACCAAACTCCTCGGATTTAAACCCAGTCGAGAATGTGTTGGACCACCTCTCTCCTAGCGTTCACGTCTCAACCGTGAAACCTAGAGCAGCGGCACTGGAGTCTGCTTGGCTCCACATTCCTGTTGGTATCATCCAGAATCTCACTGACTCTGTTCCTGCACATCTCGCAGCTGTCCGCGCTGCAAAAGGTGGATTCCAGGCTTTTGTCGGGTGGTCACATTATTGTGACTGGACAGTATAACAACAAATGAGTACAGAAGGGAATTAACAGTGTTCTTTCCCGGTAGCAAAAGTTGAATAAAGAACAGCATCCGTTCACACACGAGATCTCAATGCTGCAATAGCTCGTTCTCGTGAAACTTGACAGGAAAAATAACGCTCGCGTGACCAACGTATACACTACAGGGCGTTTGTCTGACTGATTTGAAGAGAGCTACTGCACGTGTTATCTTGTCAATGCCAACTGCATCACGTTTCAGGTATTTATTCTCGTCCTTAAGAGCTGTTGGATCTACATCTGCATGTTGTATTATTCGACATTTTAGAGCTCCCGTAGGCGATATTCCGGCATAAAGTGGGCGATAAGAGCTGCACTGCACGCGCAGCGTACAGGATTGTCCATTGAAAGTATCCCGGCCAAATAGCTCGCAAAATAAGCATCAAACGAAAAAACTACAAAGAATGAAACTCGTCTAGGTCTAAGGTGAAAATGGCGCTGCCATAGGTCAAATGGATATCAACAGCGTTTTTTAAAAATAGGAACCCCATTTTTTATTAGATATTCGTGTAGTACGTAAAGAAATATGAATGTTTTAGTTGGATCACTTTTTTCGCTTTGTGATAGATAGCGCTGTAATAGTCACAAACGTATAAGTACATGGTATCACGTATCATTCCGCCAGTGCGGACGGTATTTGCTTCGTGATACATTACCCATGTTAAAATGGTTCAAATGGCTCTGACCACTATGGGACTTAACATCTGTGGTCATCAGTCCCCTAGAACTTAGAACTACTTACACCTAACTAACCTAAGGACATCACACATATCCATGCCCGAGGCAGGACTCGAAGCTGCGACCGTAGCGGTCACGCGGTTCCAAACTGAAACGCCTAGAACCGCACGGCCACACCGGCCGGCTGAGCCGTGTTAAAATGGACCATTTACCAATTGCGGAAAAGGTCGATATCGTGTTGATGTATGGCTATTGTGATCAAAATGCCCAACGGGTGTGTGCTATGTATCCTGGTATCCTGGACGACATCATCCAAGTGTCCGGACCGTTCGCCGGATAGTTACGTTATTGAAGGAAACGGGACGTGTTCAGCCACATGTGAAACGTCAACCAAGATCTGCAACAAATGATGATGCCCAAGTAGGTGTTTTAGCTGCTGTCGCGGCTCAGCCACACATCAGTAGCAGGCAAATTTGCGCGAGAGTCGGGAATGTCTGGAACGTCGGTGTTAAGAATGCTACATCAACATCGACTGCACCCTTACAATATTTCTATCCACCAGGAATTGCATGGCGACGACTTTGAACGTCGTGTACAGTTCTGCCACTGGGCACAACAGAAATTACGGGACGATGACAGATTTTTTGCAGGTGTTCTATTTAACGACGAAGTGTCATTCACCAACAGCGGTAACGTAAACCGGCATAATGTGCACTACTGGGCAACGGAAAATCCTCGATGGCTGCGGCAAGTGGACATCAGCGACCTTGGCGGATTAATGTATGGTGCGGCATTATGGGAGGAAGGATAACTGGCCCCCATTTTATCGAGGCAATCTAAATGATGCAATGTATGCTAAGTTCCTACGTAATGTTCTACCGTTGTTACTACAAGATGTTTCACTGCATGACAGAATGGCGATGTACTTCCAACATGATGGATGTTCGGCACATAGCTCGCGTGCGCTTGAAGCGGTATTGAATAGCATATTTCATGACAGGTCGATTGGTCGTCGAAGCACCATACCATGGCCCGCACGTTCACCGGATCTGACGCCCCCGGATTTCTTTCTGTCGGGAAACTTGAAGGATATTTGCTATCGTGATCCACCGACAGCGCCTGACAACATGCGTCAGCGCATTGTCAATGCATGTGCGAACATTACGGAAGGCGAACTACTCGCTATTAAGAGGAATGTCGTTACGCGTATTGCCAAATGCATTGAGGTTGACGGACGTCATTTTGAGCATTTATTGCATTAATGTGGTATTTTCAGGTAATCACGCTGTAACAGCACGCGTTCTCAGAAATGATAAGTTTTCAAAGGTACATGTATCACATTGGAACAACCGTAATAAAATGTTCAAACGTACCTACGTTCTGTATTTTAATTTAAAAAACACCTGTTTCCAACTTTTCGTCTAAAATTGCGAATCATATGTTTGTGACTATTACAGTGCCATCTATCACAAAGCGAAAAAAATGGTCCAACTAAAACATTCATATTTCTTTACGTACTACGCAAATATGCAATAATAAAAGGGAGTTCCTATTTTAAAAAACACAGTTGATATCCGTTTGGCCTATGGGAGCGCCATCTAGCGGGCCAATCCTAGCGCCATCTGGTTTCCCCCTTCAAGTTAGACAAGTTTCGTTCTTTGTAGTTTTTTCGTTGGACGCTTATTTCGCGAGATATTTGGCCCGGTCACAATCAATGGACCACCCTGTATAAGACGTCGGTTGAAGTCGCAGTTCCACTGTCAAGTTTAGGTTTTCCATATTTCTCTACATCGATTAAGGCAAATATTAGAATGGTTCCTTTGAAAAGGACAAGTCCGACTTTCTTCCTTCTCCTTCCCCAGTCCGATTGTGTGCCACGTCTCTATGGATTTGTCGTTAACGGGGGTTCACTTCTATCTTCTTTCCTTTCCTACCGATAAAGACAACACAATAGTGTTACGAATAAACGTCACTTGTTTTTCAATTGTTCACTATTTTTTTCTAAGGCAGATAAGTGCGTCTCTGTCTGCTGTGGTGAAGATATAGTGCCGACATGGTGGCCAGCGAGAATTTAATTTTCCAGGCGCTTTGCACAGCTATGCAGGATATGTTGGATTGGCGCCAAGGTCCCTTCTCCCTCCTACTGGCAAAACTCAAATAAAACGTCAGATACTTGACATCACTCCGCGCTAACCAGACTTAATCGTCTTTAGTGGGTGAACTGCCTTGAGCAGAAGGTATCCTCAAGTTTAAAAAAAAAAAATTGAAAATCTATGGTTGAATTTTTGTGAAACGCTGTGAAAATAGTTTAATTTGCACTGATAAATAAAAATGCTTCACATAGGGGCTTCTGATATGTATTTCATGATTTCTTCTGGAGGATTCCTCCCTCATCTTCAAATGGTCTTCTTTCTTACTGATTTAGTGGTTTTTCTCTGAACTGTTTAATGTTTGTTGTACAGTATCACATAAACCCTAAAAATACAGAAATTCCATAGGCTCGTCATCGTCTACGATTCAGTTATGTAACAAGTATGAAGGGGATGTAAGCAAAATCGAAACCCACTAGTGGCTGTAATATTATTTATATGTGTAACAGTCACAGGCTCAACATAAATATGTAGTTTGGGTGTTGTTAAAGTAAAAGCATATTTCTTGTATCCATAAATTTTAATTTATGCAAGACAAACCAGTAAGAAAGAGGAAAAAATAAAGAAGTTTTTAAATTGAAGCATAGCTATTCTTTTATTTTTCATTCCACCTCTTGAAGGGAGAGAACTGGCTAATGAGTGAGTTTGTTCACTTTCAGCCGTAGGTTTGGTTTTTCTGTTTTGCCTACATTTATTTTTAGATGGGGAGAAAGAAAAATTGTAAATCCATTTATTTTCTTTTTTTATGATTTAGATTTGATTTTGGTTGTGGTTTGTGGGATTTATCGTAATCCTGGCCACAGACCTACAGGTGGGGAAAACCCCTCTCAAACCTCAGCTGGAATTATATTATAGACTGTTTATTTGGTTGTTATCCTCCTGGTTTATCTTAGTTGGCTTTCTTTTCAAAGATGGTTGATGCTGCTGGCTAGTCCTTTTTGCAAGCCTGTCTCATTGTATTCCACGTATTTTTTCTTTCTGGACACGGCTTTTGAATGTGGTGGGTAACTTCTGAAATCTTTGAAAATAATGATTTTATCCTGAAGATCATAATATGTCATCTTCTTTATACTTTTGACAAAATTAGCAGCAGATTGTTTATTTCTCGTTGATTACATAAGTTCATGACATGCCTGACTCGACATATGTGCCACAATCAAGTGTTCCTGTTCACATTACATTCATATATCACTTTATTATGCATCTGTGTAAGAATACTTTGAGATTTTATCTTATATTATACTTATGCCTAGGTGGATCCACAAATCATTTTGAAACGTAATTTCTTTTATGTGCTCTGTTATCACTATAGGTCACGTGTTTTTTTCTATAGAGGAATAATAGTGAAATTTCGTATTATTTTTTGACATTTTTAAAATTATAGATCGTCTCAGTGTCAATGTAACAGTACTATGAGGTTTTATATTATGCTTACGTCTGAATGGAATGTCATGAATAAATCATCTTAGGACGTAAGTTCTTCCATGTTCTATGTTGTTAGTTTCTATAGAAATTTCGTGTTTTTTTGACAGCTGTAAAATGACAGATCGTTCCAATGATGGTTAAGGTTTACAAGTAAATTATATCTGAGATAGAGATTTTTTGCCAGGGAACACACAAGAGATTGACACACAAGAGACTGCGAAAGCAACCAATTAAATTTTAACCTACACTTAAAAAACAAAAATTATAGAGCGAACACAATCGAAAACGCTTTGAAAATTCTACTAGGTCAAACCATGAACATTTTGGAAGAAGTAGAAAGACATTCTAAATGAATAGACGGACCTCAAACATAAAATTTATCTGTAAAACTTTATTGATATAATAGAAAAAGAATAGGGATGAACACAACTCGATAAACAAAACAAAAACAAAAATACTAAAAACAAAAGGCAACATTAAGATCGCAGATCTACATAATGCTCAATATCTCTGGCAAAAATACTCTGACTGGTTAAGATATAATTTACTTGTAAACATAATGCACCATTGGAGCGCTTTGTCATTTTAAAACTGTCAAAAATATTTACTTGTTAACATAAAGCATAATTGGGATATGTTATTTTATAATTGTCAAAAAATAACACAAAATTTCTGTAGAAAGCAAATGCTTAACCTACGTTAACAAAATAGGACGTAAAATAAATTACGTCCAAGACGACTTATGGACGTTACTCTATCTAGACGTAAGTATAATGTTCGATAAAACCTCATAGTAATATTGTATTGCTACTGGAACTATTTATTATTTTATAACTGTCAAAAAAGGAGACGAAATTTCACTATTATTCTTCTGTAGAAAGTAAGTACGTGACCTATGTTAGCAGCACAGTACATAACAGAAGTTACGTTCCAAGATGTTTTATGAAAATCACTCCATCTAGACGTAAGCATAAGACAAAATCTCATAGAACTATTACACAGACTTAGAATAAATGGCATATAAATGTAAAGTGAACACGCACACTTCATAATGCTACATATGCCGAAACAAGCTTGTCTTGAATTTATGTAATCATCAAGAAACAAACAATTTGTAGCTAACTTGTCAAAAGTATACAGAACAATAGAAGATGTCATATCATGATTCAGTATTTCCGTTGTCAGTTTATTGGTACTTTTTTCAGTTCGTTTATACTAGTAAGTTCCATAAGTCGGTATTTTAAAGCTTTTATGTTGTCTGTTTGGTAAGTGGCGTTGTTTGGCGTATGTCTGCTAGATCTTGTAGCTATTCTCAGGATTCTTCCTTCTATGCTGAATTATCTGTTTAGTTTTGGTTAGCCAAGCAGATAGACGCTGCGTATTCGAACACTGGTTAATGAAGGTCTTGTATGTATGAACTAACGTTTTTTATTAAGTGCTGTTCATCCGGTCATTAATACGTTTTAGAAGTCCGAAAGTCGTCTTGTTTTTACAGTGATGTCTATGTGAGGCTTCCATGATAATGTAGTAGCCACAGTCAGTCTGAGATAATTTGTTTTCGTTTTTGGTGTTATTTCTTGTCCCCACAATTTTAACTGCACGTCTTCTGGTTTTTGTTTTTTATTTCTTGTAAAGGTTTTGTGCTGGAAGAAATTAAATTTTACATTTTTAACATTATGTTTTATGAGCCACGGACTGAGCAGGTTTTCGTTTGCTTGTGTACTGCGCGTTCGTTTGTTGTTGGCCTTCTGTTGTCGTTACTTGGCACCTATACACAACGTCACCTGTGTGTAACTCTACACCTTCGTGCCAGTGAGTTGGGTGAAGTACATCCACAATGTATACAGTAAAGGCGATAAGATACATCCCTGTGGTACTCCAATTTACGAGATGAGAATCGAAAATGTTGCCGGCCGCTGTGACCGAGCGGTTCTAGGCGCTTCCGTCTGGAACCGCGCTGCTGCTACGGTCGCAGGTTCGAATCCTACCTCGGCCATGGATGTGTGTGATGTCCTTAGGTTAGTAAGGTTTAAGTAGTTGTAAGTCTAGGGGACTGATGACCTAAGATGTTAAGTCCCATAGTGCTTAGAGCCATTAGAACCATTTAAAACTGTTTGTCACGTACTGTGATGGTTGTGGGTCTGTCATCTAGGGTTGGGGAAAACAATAAGATTGTGTCTGAGTTACGTGTTAACTAGCGGCTCATAGTCACGTCTTAATACCGTAGTCACAATCAATCGATTAGGCAATTCATTGATACAAGTCAGTGTTTCGGAATATCAATCATGACTTATATTTGTAATTGCTTCGACTTTTATCTGACGTTGCCCTATTTTTACAATCAGACGCGGGAAATAAAAGGCATGACTTTAGGCGCGTCAGCTTATTCTCATAACTTGTGATTCGTATAAGCGGACATGAGTCAGATAATTTTCCACGCCAGACACCGATAGAAGTTGGGATGCAGCCAGCATGCTATAAGAAAAGCAGATAATGCCTAAATATAGCGGAGACTGGAAGTTATCAGCAAGCTGGCTTACGTAAGTGCTGCCATCTGTTTATGTAGCCAACAACCACGTCCAGACGCAAATAAACACGAGTGACTCCTTCGCGGTCTGCAGGAACAATGTACTGTACTTCCGGACTAGCTTTTACCCATGGTACGTCGCACGGTATGAACTGCAAGTGAAACGTTTTTATTGCTTTCAGAGGTTAGATGCGGGGAGAGAAGGTAGAAAACCGCTCTCTTCTAGAATGACTAGCTGCAAGAGGAAGTAGTAAGCTGCAGCTTCTCCGAATAATGCTGCCAACGACAGATAGGACCTGTTTTGTTTCTCGTGCTAAGCAGCAACAGAGATGCTGAAAGTTCAAATGTTTCCTGTAACGAGAAATCCTTACCGTATCTCCCGTCAGGTAGCCGTGGATACTAACCACACCGTAAATCTTCATATAATTCGTCCTGCAAAAAGTACTCGAAACGGGGTAGAATAAAGAAGAACGACAAGAAACAACGGCGCTGTTATTGCTGTCATAATGCAGTTGTCTTTCTATCTCAAGACACGGGAGCAGAAAAGTAACGAGTAGTGCGGGGATAGCATTTAGATAGTATGGAGATGTTGCTTGACAAAAGGTAGTTGAGATCTTTGTTTCTTGGCAAATGAGTGATACCTTTGCTTGGTGGATGGTCTTCAAAATTATAAACAAAATTATCGAATTTAAAGCTGCACTTGATATGAGGAATGTTATGAAATGTATTTGTGCCACAGCGATTTGTCCAGGGTATGCTTGCTGTTTCCACGGCAACACTTCCTGCATCTTCCTGAAAAGACATAAGGACCTAAATAAGACTAAACACCGTCCATTGATCGTGACCGGGCCAAATATCTCACGAAATAAGTATCATACGAAAAAACTACAATGAACGAAGCTTGTCTAGCTTGAAGGGGGAAACCAGATGGCGCTATGGTTGGCCCGCTAGATGGCGCTGCCATAGGTCAAACGGATATCAACTGCATTTTTTTAGATAGGAACCCTCATTTTTTATTACATATTCGTGTAGTACGTAAAGAAATATGAATGTTTTAGTTGGCCCACTTTTTTCGCTTTGTGATAGATGGCGACAGGTACAACAACTTTGCCAGAATGTCTTGATAAACACCAACAGCCGGCCGGTGTGGCCGTGCGGTTCTAAGCGCTTCAGTTTGGAACCGCGTGACCGCTAAGGTCGCAGGTTCGAATCCTGCCTCGGGCATGGATGTGTGTGATGTCCTTAGGTTAGTTAGGTTTAAGTAGTTCTAAGTTCTAGGGGACTGATGACCTCAGTAGTTAAGTCCCATAGTGCTCAGAGCCATAAACACCAACATTAAGCATTACAGAGTGTATTTTGGTAGAAAGGAAGAAGAAAGAGAGGTCATCTTTAGTTATTTGCCAAACATCTAAGTAATAATTGCAAATTAATACCATGAAAATTAAGTCCAAAGAAATGTCGGTCAGAGATAACGTTTATGTGGAAGAGAGTTGTAAACGCAGCGAAGAAATTCAATGTGTCTACAATACTCATTCACGGAAAAAGTAAGTCGCTTGCTAGCTATCGCGCTATCAAATCATACGAGAGCAACTCTTGCCATAGTTGAGCGAACGGAGCGCGACGAGATTGTTTTACTTTGAATAGTCGTTGTTGCGTGACGTAGAAATGGTTCAAATGGCTTTGAGCACTATGTGGCTTAACATCTCAGGTCATCAGTCCCCTAGAACTTAGAACTACTTAAACCTAACTAACTTAAGGACATCACACACACCATGCCCGAGGCAGGATTCGAACCTGCCACCGTAGCGGTCGCGCTGTTCCAGATGAAGCGCCTAGAACCGCTCGGCCACCAGCGGCCGGCAACGTAGACGCACGGATTTTGTGATCTGATATTCAGACTAGAGACTTGAACCGAGATAGTATGCTCACTGTGTATACCGAGTTGTTGGACTTTATTAACGGAAGTTGGCAATATTGGACTCAGCATTCATATAAGTGAACTTATAGAAAGGAAACGACAAAGTTTCAAAAGACTATAATACACGTATAGTCTCGAGTAGGAGACATTGACATGAATACATGAAGAAGATACAATTACGCCGAGGGTTAAAGCTGTCGTAATTGTCACGATACTTGAAACTAACAGAACTCCCAGTGCTAATTAACCGTGTGTGCGTGTGGCGTGATGTTTATAAAGTATTTAGCGAAAAGGAACAATAAAATTGTTCATCAAAAGTGGAAATTCAACGTGTCGCCTCCATCATTCTATGAATATTTGGTAATTGCTCATCAAAAGTTAATGAACAGTGACTATTTAACTTGGAAGTAAATTCGTGGACTGTTAGTTATGACAAGGAAGGTTTGGACATACATAATATTACGACGCAAGATAGTTAAGACATTGTTAAAGAGTATCTGTGGATCTCGCGTCATATAGAGCGAACAATTTTACTTAGCAACGAACAAACAACGACCAATACGATCTGCAATTGAACTTTTTTCTCGCTTTTGGTGATGTGGACGATGCGCACGAGGAAAGATTCATCAATTACTACACTAAAATGTTAACCGGGCACATAATAATTCAACTTAAAACCATGAGAGACAATCAGAGTGCGCAGTTCGTATTAATAAGGAAAATGTGCAGACTCGCAATCAAACTTTAATCATTACGCGAGGAATGATTTCTTAAGAGTTTTTTCAGATCTTGTCTCTCATTAACCGACGGAGACATCCATCATCGCGCAGCGCGTCTCGACTCCACCGACAGAGCTGTAGCAGTAACAGCTCCATGGCGTCGACAACACCAGCACGCGGCGGAGAGGGGACGTCACAACATCCTACCTTTCAACTTCCTTACAAGTTTTTCACAGTGTTTCTGAGCTTCCTGTATATTTAAAAATGTCTACACATCTACCAATCTGTCTATTTATTTATTTATTTTTGAGAGACGTCACGAACGCAATGACCCATTATCCTCGCATTGTTACAAGGGCGGAGGGGGGGGGGGGGGGGGGGGCGGGGCGACGCGCATCATTGAGAGCACTAGTCGCAAAAATTACAAGCTCCAAAATTAGTCAGGAAACTATTCCTTTCTCCAACATGCAACTCGCGTAATGACCGCGACGCTAAAAATTCGGGCCCATCTGGCGGGATACCAACTGTCATTCGTTCACATACTACACCATGGAATACGAGAATGAGGGAAATGAGGCTAGCACACTATATCCTGTCGCCGCACATCGTACGACGGCTTGCGGAATGCACATGTAGGTCTAGATGTACTCTGCGCATCGTGAGTTGAAATGCAGACTGTTATTATCTTCAAGGACGTATGTACTGACAGCGGAGCTCCGTGGTAATCGTTAGTTCTACTTAAACTTTCAAGACGCTGAGTGTTTCTTGTTCTTCGCGGACGTTTTATTGTTGTGAGTTTCCTGGCTCGGTGTAAAGAAAACTTAACGCCACGTCAGATAAATGCGTAGTCTGTAGCAATAGTATTCACTCCGCGCCGTGACCTTGAACGGGTGGAAACCTCGTCGGTAGAGGCACTCGAGATGTTTACGCGATGAGCCGACGCAAACCAGCGCAGCTCCTTGCTATGCATGCCGCACGGTACACACTGCTAGGACAGAGCCACATGTCACTCCTATTGATCAGCTGCGATAGTTGTGAAACCTGTTGGTAACAAAGCACTAGGACCATTACTGCATATCCAGTTTGTTCAGGCGCGGTAACGGTGTAGCAGAAATGAGATCACTGAGAAGCTTAACTGGGGACCACAAAGTAGACGAACTGGAGGAATTATATTACCTTGCAAGCAAAATAACGTATAGCGGCCGAATAAAGGAGGCTGTAAAAACGAGACTAGGGCTGGCAAAGAGGGCATTCCTGGTCAAAAGAAGTGTACTGGTGTCAAATATAGGCATTCATCCGAGGAAGAAATTTCTGACAATGTACTTCTGGAGACCACTATTTTACAGGAGATCAGAATGATATTTTCACTCTGCAACGGAATGTGCGCTGATATGAAACTTGCGGGCAGATTAAAACTGTGTGCCGGACCGAGACTCGAACTCAGTACCTTTGCCTTTAGCGGACAAGTGCTCTACCGACGGAGCTACCCACGCACGACTCGTGACCCATCCTCACAACTTCAATTCTGCCAGTACCTCCTGTCCTATCTTCCAAACTTCCCAGAAGATCTTCTGCGAACCTTGAGGAAGGATATTGCGGATTCATGGCTTAGCCACAGCCTGGGGGATGCTCCCAGAATGAGATTTTCATTCTGCAGCGGAGCGTGCGCTGATAACTTCCTGCCAGAACTGAGGCTGTGACGAGGAGTTCCGAGTCGTGCTTGGGTAGCTCAGTGGTAGAGCACTTGCCTGCGAAAGATAAGGTCTCGAGTTCGAGTCTCTGCCCGGCACACAGTTTTAATCTGCCAGGAAGTTTCATTGTATGGGAAAGCTGTAAAAGAAGAAAATCCAAGCGTTTGAGATGTGGAGCTATAGAAGGAGATTGAAGAGATGAGAAATGAACTCTTCGCACAATCGGCGAGGGGAAAACATTGGAAAACACCGATAAGAAGGGGGTTCAGGGCCATAAAACGTGTGTTAAGACAACGGGGAATAACTTACCTATATTAGAGGGCGAAAACTGTTGAGGAGACGGAGACTGTAATGCACCCAACAAATGAATGTGGATGTAGACTGCAAGTGCTGCTCTGAGATGGGGAGCTTGACACAGCAGAGGAAGTCACGGCGGCCGCATCAAACCAGTCAGAAGACTGATGAACACATCCCCTCCCCCCCTTCCCCCATCCGACTTAATGCGCAAAGTCTCATTTTATTAACATCAAATGTTTCATATATCCATCACCACGCTGGTTATAATACCTTTTATTCCATCCTGTTGCTCGTAAAACGCTCAATTACGTGTGACTTGCCGGCCGAAGTGGCCGAGCGGTTTTAGGCGCTACAGTCTGGAACCGCGCGACCGCTACGGTCGCAGGTTCGAATCCTCCCTCGGGCATGGATGCGTGTGACTGATGTCCTCATAAGTTAAGTCCCATAGTGCTCAGAGCCATTTGAACCTCTTTTGAACGTGTGACTTCTTTGATCACCCCTTCAATTTTTTCCCTCTTCAGGCCACTTCATTTTCATAGTAGCACATATTTCGTCACCCTGTGCCTTCTTATGGTTCTAGGCAGACGTCTTTCTCTCTTGTATCGTGCCACCTGTTCACTATTTCTATTTTCAATTGTTCCACAGCATATTCCTGATGACTCCACACGTTTTACATGACAACGGCTCTGAGCACTGTGGGACTTAACAGCTGAGGTCATCAGTCCAATAGAACTTAGAACTACTTAAACCTAACTAACCTAAGGACATCACACACATCCATGCCCAAGTCAGGATTCGAACCTGCGACCGTAGCGATCGAGTTGTTCCAGACTGAAGCGTCTAGAACCGCTCGGCCACAACGGCTGGCGTTTTACATGACAGTTTATAGACAGAATATGAAAGTAGTTTGACATTTACAAATTAATGAAAACAAATCTGGCCTAGAAACGCCTGGGAAATCTCTTGTAAGATTTGTGCATCAGTTCACAGATCGTTCGTGAATATGCGAAATGCCGGATTACTGATGCGTTTCATAGCCAGATAGTAAAATTGCATCACTTCTGATCGTCTCCGTAATTTTTGTTGCCTATTGATTGATTCCTAATGATTAGTACGAATCCCATCGTTGTGAATCTTTTTCATGGGTCTTCGTGGGACATATATGAATACAGTGGTAGGGCCCGCATCTCGTGGTCGTGCGGTAGCGTTCTCGCTTCCCACGCCCGAGTTCCCGGGTTCGATTCCCGGCGGGGTCAGGGATTTTCTCTGCCTCGTGATGGCTGGGTGTTGTGTGATGTCCTTAGGTTAGTTAGGTTTAAGTAGTTCTAAGTTCTAGGGGACTGATGACCATAGCTGTTAAGTCCCATAGTGCTCAGAGCCATTTTTACTGTGGTAGGATTATCCCGCTTCATTTCTAAGCCAGTATTCTGCATTTGTATTTGCATTATGTGATTGAGTGTTTGAGAAGCACATTGTTTCGTTTGTATTATTCCAGAAGAGTGCAGCAGTGAACGTAAGGATTAGGGAGAATTACAAGAGTCAGAGTGTAACTTACTCTGCTGTAATGAGGGAGAACGCCGCGGGCGGAATGTCGCGCTTTCTTACACTTTGAGGCAGTGATGAGGGAGGTCTGGCATTTAACACTGAAAGTGGCTGCACATTTAGTTTATCAGAACCTGGAGGGCAAATCTACAGCCATAGCCGTGCATACACTGAGCACGAATGTTATTACACTAATATGACAGGCATGGAAAGCTACCGCACAAAATACAGTTACATTTCTCCGTTTGCACATTATTTACAAACAGCGCCATACAGTTGCGCACACGGAGTAAAGATTCCAGTTTGTTAGTAAGCAGTGGCGCCTTATTATAGTAAAGCCAAAACATTTTCGGGTGCAGTTTCAACAATAAATGTAAGGTGTATGTGTCGGTATTTCACAATATCTTGTACCGACTGGACTGTTCTCGCTTCCTGCCGCTATACACACTGAACATCGGCTACTCGCTGACGCACGCATGCTTAATCAGAGATTCATGCATTATTCAAATCACACCTGGACAGAGCGTTTCGGGCGGTGCAGTTAACGCCGCGCATGGTGGCCGCGCGGTTTGAGACGCCCTGTCACGGAATGCGCGGCCCTCCCGCCGGAGGTTCGAGTCCTCCCTCGGACATGTGCGCGTGTGTGTGTGTGTGTGTGTGTGTGTGTGTGTGTGTGTGTGTGTGTGTGTGTGTGTGTGTGTGTGTGTGTTTGTGTGTGCGTGTGCGTGTGCGTGTGTGTGTGTGTTGTTCTTAGCGTAAGTTAGTTTGATTAGTGTGTAAGGTCTAGGGATCGATGACCTTCGTAGTTTGGTCCCTTAGGAATTCGCACACATTTGAACATTTGGTGGAGTTAAACCATCTGGAAATCTGTAAGGGAGGCACTTTTGGGCAAGGACTGTAGCCAGAAATATCATCTTCTATGTGAGGGAGTACAAAATGACAATACTTATTGTATTTGGACTTTCCTAGTGTTTTCATTCCCCCTTACAGCAGGAATTTAAACCGTTACCTTGTTATGTATGCATGTTATATGCGTTGTTGTTCATAATTCCGTTCGTAGAACTGTTCGACATACAATTTCACACCGAATAGTCTTACCGAACAATGTTACGTCTGTCATCGAAAAGTCGTAAACCGTATTAGTTTCCTGAAGCACTGGTTAGGCACCTGAAATTTTTGCAAATATGCCTATGTGTCTCTTTGAGTGAAAAACATTAGTTTAAAACTCTTCGTAACAATGCACCCTATACGTTTGCAAAATCTTCTTCGCAATTTGATTAATTAGCAAACCGAGTGAGGTGGTTGAGAATAAAATGTAATCTGTTCCCGAAGGAGCAATACTGAAATCTTCGTCCGGCCGTTCTGAGTGTATTTTCCCTAATCGCTTAACGCAAATGGCTGGATGTTTCCTATCACAAGGGCACAGCCGATTTCCTTGCTCCAATTCTGCGTTGTGGTACTGAAAAAGTAGCCAGTGCTGTGTGTCTTCGCCAAGCGTGCTTGTATGTAAATTGTCCAGTCACATTCATGTATAAACGTGTCAAAATCTTTTTGCAGCGCGGACAGCTTCGAGACACGCGGGAAGAGAGTCAGTGAGGTTCTGGAAGGTACCGACAGATACGTCCAGCCATGCCCACTGGAGTGTCATGGACAGCTGCGCCAGGTTTCTCGGCTGATGCTTGACAGCGCCAACAGCCCGATCCAGGTGGTCCCACCGATTCTCGATTGGGTTTACATCCGGGGAGTATGGTGACCAGGGCAGTACGGTAAACTCATCCTGGTGCTCTTCGAACCACGCACGTACATTACGAGGTGTGGGACACGTTGCATTGTTCTGCTGGTAGAATTGTACCGAGTAAAAACAAACTGCGTGTAAGGGTGGACGTGGTTCTCAAGGTTAGATGCAAACTTGTGTTGATCCGCTTTGCCTTCCAGAATGACGAAGGCATTCACCAGACCATAGGGCTCCCTCCTCCGACGAGTACTCTTCTCACTATTTTTACAGTGTGTTTGCTTTTAGACATTTCACACTGTACGCGCCAACGGCCATCTCTCTGATGTCCGCCGTTGGTAGCTGAGTGGTCAGCGCGACGGAATGTCAAACCTAATGGCCCGGGTTCGATTCCCGGCTGGGTCGGAGATTTTCTCCGCTCAAGGACTGTGTGTTGTGTTGTTCTTATCTTCATCATTTCATCCCCATTGACACGCAAGTCGCCGAAGTGGCGTCAGCTCGAAAGACTTGCACCAGGCGAACGGTCTACCCGACGGGAGGCCCTAGTCGCACGGCATTTCCATTTCCAAAAAAATGGTTCAAATGGCTCTGAGCACTATGGGACTCAACTGCTGAGGTCATTAGTCCCCTATAATTTAGAACTATTTAAACCTAACTAACCTAAGGACATCACACACATCCATGCCCGAGGCAGGATTCGAACCTGCGACCACAGCGGTCGCGCGGTTCCAGACTGAAGCGCTACCAGCGGCCGGCCTACTATTACTGATGTAACCATTACATGTATACGTTTTCCTATGCCAGCAAATTGTAGTCATAACCGCACTCTTAATCGCACCATTTGTGTGGGTGTTCTTTCTCCTGAAAAGATTTTTCTCTCATGAACACTAATGAATAGGCACCACAGCTATCTTGTCGCAAATGAGAACAGCTGAAATTGCTGAACTCTTGCTTGTATGAAAATAAATTCAAAATGAATCGCCACGTCACTGCATCATGTAGGCCGCTACAAGCAGACACGGAAATTCTGCCTTCGCTGACCCTGAAGTGGCAGGACGGAAACCGTAGAAAATGAAATGAAGGAACTGGAGGATGTCGAATACCGCAGACACATCTTCAGTCGAGCGTAAACTGCGTGTAAGTAAAAAAGCACAAAAAACATGGTGAATTTTCTGTACTTCGGGCCACTGCCGACTTGGCCCACGAGAATAAGAAATTGCAGGGAAGCGAAAGCTATCGAGTCAGCACGAACTGCCTACGGGGTAGGAGACACCCTGTAACAGACCAAGGTGGAACTGTTACACTTATTCTTATACCACTACCGAACGAAGATTTTTGGCCCCTTCATTTCAGCTTGTTTTTTGAAGAGCACACGTGAGGCAGCTTCTTATTCATGCCCTATTTTATGAGTTTTGATTGTTCACTATATATTTTCTCTGTCACTAAAGATAATATTGTAGCTGGATCCCATGGAAATTTTTCTATAAAGGAATATCCATAGTGAGAGATTCGTAGAAAATGCTTGGAAGTGAAATATCCAGTGAGTTGTTTGTTTATAAACTAAGATAGTTCACTTAAAGGTCTTGTTCTCCTCCTTTCGTCAAACATTACACCTCTTCCGTAAACTTCCTATGCGAAAAGTTATTCATACTCAAAACGTTCGTGTTCCAAAATGTTCGAATCTTACATAATGATAGTTTCCAAAATTAGTCAGTTGTTTCGTAGCTCGAGTTTTTCAAAATGGTTCAAATGGCTCTGAGCACTATGGGACTTAACATCTATGGTCATCAGTCCCCTAGACCTTAGAACTACTTAAACCTAACTAACCTAAGGACAGCACACAACACCCAGCCATCACGAGGCAGAGAAAATCCCTGACCCCGCCGGGAATCGAACCCGGGAACCCGGGTGTGGGAAGCGAGAACGCTACCGCACGACCACGAGATGCGGGCCCGAGTTTTTCTGATTCCAAAATGCTCACTTCCGCTGGAGGCACTTGTTAATTTATTAGTTATTCGATTTGCAAAATTTAAGGCGGGCTATGCGAATCCCCGTGGAAGTAGAAATCATGTCGATAAAATAGTAAGCCGCGCGGGATTAGCCGAGCGGTCTTAGTCGCTGCAGTCGTGGACTGTGCGTCTGGTCCCGGCGGAGGTTCGAGTCCTCCCTCGGAAATGGGTGTGCGTGTTTGTCCTTAGGATAATTTAGGCTAAGTAGTGTGTGAGCTTAGGGACTGATGACCTTAGCAGTTAAGCCCCATAAGATTCCACACACATTTGAACATTTTTTTGAAAATAGTACCTTTTGCCTTTTTTAGAGTAGAGCTCTCAGTTTTTTATATTTTTATGTCCCCTGATAAACAAATGAAATATAATACCAATTGTGAATTTTAATATTGCGTGCGTCTATAAGTAGGTGTGCAAGACAACCATTCAGCATTTCTCCAGCATCATGTGTGAAATTCGTACCATGGTTAGTTGTTGAAATGTAAACTTCCTTGTGAATAAGGTACGAGTTCGCATCTACATGAAATCCCTATTGAAGTCAGCTACCGCTTTAGTATCAGATGATAAATATCTCTTTATCGCTATTAGTAATAGAATGCATTATTATGTTCAATCAATAATACAAACTGAACAGTTGTTATGTGCGCGACTCTGTAACCAAAGCAAACCTCATGTTACGTGCAATTCAGAGCATTATTGTGAAAGTGCTTACTTAATGTGTGGCCACTCTGTTAAAACAGTCGAAGTTACGTGAAGTGCCGACCTGTGATACATGTACTGTCGAAATTACTGAATACAAGCTGATTAACGCTGTATTATGATGTCAATAAATGTGCAAAAATCGCAACTTCAGTTATCAGTGTTATATTCGCCATTTAAGAATGGAAAAACTGACAGAAGCCGACCTCATGGAAGATCAGTTTGGATTCCGGAGAAATGTAGAAAAACGCAAAGCAGTACTGATCCTCCGACTTACCTTAGAAGACAGGTTAAGGAAAGGTAAACAAACGTCTATAGCATTCGTAGACTTAGATTTTGACAATGTTGACTGGAATATTCTCTATGAAATCCTGAAGGTAGCAGGGGTAAAATACATAGAGTGAAAGGCTATTTGCAATTGGTGAAGAAACAGGACTGACAGTTTTAAGAGTCGAGCATCATGAAAGGGAGGCAGTGGTTGAAAATTGAGTTCAAAATGGTTCAAATGGCTCTGAGCACTATGGGACTTAACATCTGTGGTCATCAGTCCCCTAGAACTTGGAACTACTTAAACCTAACTAACCTAAGGACATCACCCACATCCATGCCCGAGGCAGGATTCGAACCTGCGACCGTAGCGGTCGCGCGGTTCCAGACTGTAGCGCCTAGAACCGCTCGGCCACTGCGGCCGGCGAAAAGTGAGTGAGACAGGGTTGTAGCCTATCCCCTACGCTGTTCAATCTGTACATTGAACAAGCAGTAAAGGAAACCAAAGAAAAATGTGGAGTAAGAAATAAAAACTTTGAGGTTAACCGATAGTATTGTAATTCTGTCAGAGTCAGAAAAGGACTTGGAAGAGCAGTTGAACGGAATGGAAATTGTTTTGAAAGGAAGATATCATATGAACATCAGCAAAAATAAAACAAGGATAATGGAATGTACTCGAATTAAATCAGGTGATGCTGAGGGAATTAGATTAGGAAACGAGGCGCTTAGAATAGCAGAAGAGTTTTACTATTTGCGAGAAAAATAACTGATGATGGCCGAAGTGGAGAGGATATAAAATGTAGACTTGCAATGGCAAGAAAAGCATTTCTTTAGAAGAGAAGCTTGTTAACATCGAATATAGATTTAAGTGTTAGGAAGTATTTTCTGAATGTATTTGTCTTGAGCGTAGCCATGTATGGAAGTGAAACATGGACATAAACAGTTTAGATAAAAAGAGAATAGAAGCTTTCGAAACGTGGTGCTACAGAAGAATGTTGAACATTAGATGGGTCGATCATGTAACTAATGAGGAAGTACTGAATAGAATTGGGGATGCAAGAAATTTGTGTCACAGCTTGAGGGGTTCAGTTGATAGGACATAATCCGAGACATCAAGGGATCACCAGTTTAGTACTGGAGGGAAGTTCAAAAATGGGTCAAATGGCTCTGAGCACTATGGGACTTAAAATCTGAGGTCATCAGTCCCCTAGAACTTAGAACTACTTAAATCTAACTAACCTAAGGACATCACACACATCCATGCCCGAGGCAGGACTCGAACCTGCGACCGTAGCGGTCGCGCGATTCCAGACTGAAGCGCCTACAACCGCTCGGCCACACCGGCCAGCTGGAGGGAAGTGTGGAAGGTAAAACCGTAGAGGGAGCCCAAGAGATGAATACAGTAAGCAGACTCAGAAAGATGTAGTTTGCAGTAGTTATTTGGAGATGAAGAGGCTCGCCCAGGGTAGAGCAGGACGGAGAGCTGCATCAAACCAGTCTTCGGAATGAAGACCACAACAGTAACAACAACAATATTTGTCATTCAGAAAACTGCTCACTAAATCAGATAATATCAGGAAGGCAGTTACCGAAAAGAAGCAGCTCTAATACCGATGTAAAACCCGCGTCAGTAACCTGAAAATGACAGTAAAGAAACTGTTCCGTCACTCCGAGACCGCTGAGGGTAAGAAACTGGTGGAATGTAAAAATTACCGACTTGGTCCGAGGCGGGCCCAGAAAGCGTGCAGGAAATTAAACGTGTGAGTAACGAAACGTTTCAGGCACTAACGAAATGGTACTTCGAGCCTGGCAATATATTCGTTACTCAGTAAAGTACGATATCCAACAGCTCTCGTTGTATCTATAGGCGGGCAGGATCACGCTTTTCCGCCTCCCATTCTATTGGACAATTGTCTCGTATAAATTCTGGTCAGGCGTCGATAACTTTGTTGTTTGAACGGTCTTACGTGAAACCAACTCTCATATGAGTTTCCTCTACTCCTCAGCATCCTCGCGAGCTGCGATACACACGTGCCGAATCATTCGGAGTTTAGAAGGCGACGGCTAATCACGACCAGGATGGTCCAGTGACCTACGTGTCGCTGACGAATATGGGAGTACAATTTCTGTTTGTTTTCTTCTTGCGTGGAAGCGAAGCGCCTTGACCGCCGCCAGCAGAGATAGTCGGGCAGCAGTGGCGCTGAGGCGTGCTTATTATGTGTCCGGATAGGCGGGGAAGGGAGTGTGTGTCAGCTGGCAACATGCCGAGGCGCTCTGAACAACGCCTAGGCACCTTCGCGCGGCCGAGCACGGAAACGTGTTGTGCCGCCGTTTCTGCTTCACACGAGGGAGGGAAGACTGCTTTCTTTATGTCGGTGCTTCCAGTTTAATACTTACTGAATCCCACGTGAACTACTACATTATACTCGAAGACAATTTCAGCTGTTTTTGTTCAAATTACACTTTCAAGCACACAATTTAAGTAAGGACACTCAGGTGTGGATCCGGATGTCAAAATTTTAACCCTGGTTAGCTGATGCCAGTAGGAACCAAAATTACTACTGTGTAGGTCGACAACGGAAGCTCGGCGCCACGCGCTCCGATTGGCCATGAGGTTGCCCTGTTACCGTTCGTCGGTTGACGCGCAGCGCTATGGTTCTGATGGGTTATGCATGGGGATCATGTCAACCCGTACCGCGTCAAAAAGAGCCTGAAGATGACGCAATGAAGCGTTGAAACTGGTAGCGACAAAATAAAATAAAATCATAAGGACGGCTGTACGTGTTTTTATTTTTGTCAGCGCTATGGTTGTCGATTCACACGTGCAAACGTCCCTCGCCACGTCACTGCCCCATCGCGATACGCACAAGTATCGAATAGGTCTTGCTGGTTGTCTCCACCTCACACGTAAGCTTCGCTGCGGTACACACACACGTCACCTGCGATGGCGACACAGTATTGGTTTGAAGAACAACGAAATATGGGTTTCGTTTATGGACTAGACGACGGTAATGCGCATGAAGCTCGACGGTAGTATGAGGAACGGTACCCAGCAAGAAGCCACCCACACCCGCAAACTTTTACAGCATTTCACAAGCAACTTGGTGAAAAAGGCTCGTTAGCGGAATATTATGATGATGCTGGAAGACCTCCAACACGACGGGATGCTGCATTTGGTTACTCTGGGAGGTTTTGAGGGATGACGGCCAGCATCCATTTAGTTTCCACCCTGTCGAAGACGTAAATCCTGTGGCGGACTTTGCACATAGGCTAGGGTTTTGTCGGTGTTTTCTTGGACATGTTACGCGATATACCGACTTCCCCGCTATTGTGTTGTTTACCGACGAGTGTAGCTTCCATCTGGATGGCCTTTACAACACTCGAAATGTTCATTACTGGGCAAGGGGAAATCCTCCCGTCACGTACGTCCACACCAGGAACGATTTTCGCTCAACATTTGGGCAGGCATTTTGAGTGACCGTCTGATTGGGCCGGTCCGTCTACCTCCTCTACTTACCGGTGCAAATTACCTTCACTTTTTGCAAGAAACTCTACCAGGCCTGCTGGAAGATGTTCCCATGGACATACGGCTACGCAAGTGATTGCAGCAAGATGAGACCCCGCACATAACAGTCGTGCTGTGCGCGGATATTTAAATGAACTCTTCGGCGGCCGGGTAATTGGCAGAGGTGCTTATAGGACATGGCCCCTGCGATCACCAAACGTCACGATACCGGAATTTTTCCTGTGGGGATTCTTCACGGTTCTAGTTCATCCACCCGGACGCGAACCACGAAGAGGAATTAATGGATCGCATTCAACATGCCGCCAGTCACATCAGGGCAATGCCAGGAATCTTTGAAAGAGTTTGGCAAGACGCCGTTCGACGTTACCAAGCCTGTATTGCGTCAGAGGGTCGTCAGTTCGAGCACCTGCTTTAAGTAAACAATGTCTTAGCTACAAAAAATGCGCTTTTCAGGGCCGACACAATTTGTAAAAAACTTTCTGTACGCGAACTAACAGCTGTTCACGGATTTGTTCCCGGTACGTCTTATCATGAAACTACAATGGATGTGTCGGGACCCTGGCGAATTCGCCCCCAGGCCCTCAGAGTCGAAGGCTGGTGCGCTACCACCGAGCATGTGGGCCGCCTTGGATACATCGCGATCTCTGGCAGGCAAAGCATTCGCAGTCATGCGTTGTCCAGAGCATCTGGCAACACGGCAATCCCGCGTCCAATCGGAGCGCGTGGCGCCCAAGTTTCCGTAGTTTAAAAATTGTACGTTGTCGACCAACACAACGCTAGTAATTTTGGTTCCTACTGGCGTCAGCTATCCAGGGTTAAAATTTCGTGATACAATTTTTCTCCTCCCTGTATATACATCCCAAGCTGAAAATTCTGCAGCCAGCATTCACCGAGCGAGGTGGTGCATTCGGGGGGACGACGGATCAAATCCGCGTCCGGCTATGTAGATTTAGGTTTTTCGTCATTTCCCTAAATCGCCCCAGGCAAATGTCGGGATGGTTCCCCGTCCTTGACACAATCCGAGCTTGTGCTCCGTATCTAACAACCTCGATGTCGACGGGACGTTAAACCTAATCTTCCTTTTTTTCAGCCAACATTCGAAGAAAAAAGTAAAGACGATCGTATGGCACTGATAGCCGGTGGTCCCCACCTGGGGAAGTTCAGGCGCCGAATTGTAAGTGTTTATAGTTGACGCAACGTTGGGTGGTTTGCGCTTCGGTGATGGTGAAACGATAATGAGGACAACACAACACCCAGAAAAAAAAATTTGTAAATTTGTGGTAAGATCTTACGGGACCAAACTGGGTCATCCGTCCCTAAGCTTACACACTACTTAATCTAACTTAAACTAACTTACGCTATGGACAACACACACACCCATGCCCGAGGGAGGACTCGAACCTCGGACGGGGGGAGCCGCCCGGACCGTGACAAGAAGCCTCAAACCGCGCAGCTACCCCGCGCGGCCACAACACCCAGACCCCGAGAGGAAAAAATCTCCGACCTCGCTGGCGATCAAACCTGTGCTCGCTGCATGACAGTCAGACGAGCTGACCACACAGCCGGAATTTCAGAGATTAGTAAAGTAGGATGAAAACTGTGGGCCTCGAAAATGACGAGGAATTCTAGGGTATTACAAGAAGTGCGTTGAGTAGGATAAGACAGAAAGAGAAAGGCCCTACAAACAACAAAGTCTGACTTTCGCAATTATAGACAGATACCACGGAAACACTCAGCATTTCCCCACCATTTACAGGCTCGTGTAGCCTTAGTCTGCAGACAGGTGTTCACAATCGTAGTTCAAAAATGGCTCTGAGCACTATGGGACTCAACTTCTCAGGTCATTAGTCCCCTAGAACTTAGAACTAGTTAAACCTAACTAACCTAAGGACATCACACACATCCATGCCCGAGGCAGGATTCGAGCCTGCGACCGTAGCGGCCACGCGGTTCCAGACTGCAGGGCCTAGAACCGCACGGTCACTTCGGCCGGCACAATCGTAGTGCTAAGTGAATTGCTGCCAGTGTTGAGCGCACACTTTATATCGTATAAATTATGTCGTTGTCGGAGTTGTGAGAGAGTGCACGACGCATGTTCTCGAATTTTCGGAGGAATGCTTCTCAAATGCTCATACAGCGTGTATCAAAAAGAATCATCCGATTTGGCACGTCCATATTTCTGAAACTAATAAACATATACAATGAATTTTGTTTTTGATGAACGGTAAACTCAAAAATTTTTTTTTCATACCTTTTCATAGGTGTTCAATATGCCCCCTTGTGATGCACGGCAAATGTCAATGCGGTATTCAAATTGTTCTCACACTGCAGCGAGAATGTCATAAGTTACAGCTTCCACAGCTGCTGTTATGCGCTGTCTCAGTTCATCCATTGTTGTCGGTAACGGAGGCACATAAACAGTGTCATTTATACACCTCCACAAGAAATAATCACTTACAGTCAGGTCCTGTGACCTTGGACGCCAGTAATGTAATGCTGAATCGTTTGGTCCAGTGCGACCGATCCATGGTTCAGTAATCCTTTGATTTAAAAATTACCGCACTTCCAGATGCCAGTACGTCGGCGCCCCATCCTGCTGGTAAATGAAGTCGTTCGAATCAGTCTCCAACTGTGTGAAACGAAAGTTCTCAAGCATATCGAGATATGTAGTTCCTGGAACAGTATTCTCGACAAAGAAAAATGAGAAAATGGGCCATATGCCTTTTCCCGTGAAACTGCACAACAAACATTAAATTTCGGAGAGTCCCTCTCATGTTGTACAACTTCATGTGGTTGCTCCGTACCCCATATTCTCACATTATGACGGTTCACCTTTCCATTTAAATGGAATGCTGACTGGTTACTAAACACTAAGCGTGAAGAAAACTGTCATCCTCAATCTTGCCAAGAACGAAATCTCAGAACTCCACACGTTGTCGTTTGTCACCTTCACGAAGAGCTTGCAGTAGCTGAATTTTGTATGGTTTCTTGTGTAAACGTCGACGCAACACGCGCCACGTGCACTGTGAAAAACGTAGAACACAAAATGCTTTCTGTTGCCCCTACTCTATTTTTAATAGAATTGAAGTGGGTGCATACTGCTGCTACCTAGCGGGAACTCAAGAGTTTGTTCTTTCCAACAGTACGTTGTTCACGCACATATCTCAAATAACATAACAGTTACGATTTTTTAAAATTGGATGATTCTTTTGTTACACCTTGTATAACTCTGATTTGCAGTTTCTTGGATGTCATATTATAGCGATGTATTATTATCATCAAAATCAAGGTTGAGGAATAAATGATACAAGTGGTTTCAGGTGAATGACGGTACGGCCCAGGCAGCCAATAGCCCTGTGACTTTTTTGGGTCAGTGTTTTTGGGGGTTGTGGCCCTCTCGGTACCTTACTTATTCATCGCCGGCCGGAGTGGCCGAGCGGTTCTAGGCGCTACAGTCTGGAACCGCGCGACCGCTACAGTCGCAGGTTCGAATCCTGCCTCGGGCATGGATGTGTGTGATGTCCTTAAGCTAGTTAGGTTTAACTAGTTCTAAGTTCTATGGAACTAATGACCTCAGAAGTTGAGTCCCATAGTGCTCAGAGCCATTTTGAAATATTGGTCACATATCCGGGACCCATACCAAATCGGACTAACGCGGGACTTTGAACGCAAACAAAGAAGGACAGTACGAATTAACAGGTCTTTTAGACTCGCCAGACAGCGTCACAGAAATACTAAAAACAACCTGACCTAGCTGATGCTTGATGACAGACGTCAACTATGCGCGCAAGCTCACTTACTAACTTTCAAGAACCAGTATTTAATCAGGACCTAAGAACATACTACCCCTGCCCCTGCGTGTACAAAGCCAAAATATCACTAATTGCATTTCACGAAGAGATATGTAAGCAATTATTCGATCTCGAATGCAGTGGAAAGTGGCATCTCTCAAGCGGTTATCAGTGATTTTCATCGTATGGATGTAGATGCAGGGAAGTACTAGTGATTGCAACAAATAAAGGGAATTTGAAAACAATAAACTATAATGACCTATAGAGAGGTAACAAAATTCATGGGGTTGCGATGTGTACATATACAGATCAGCAGTATCGCGTACAGAGATTACGAAATGGCAGTGCATTGGCAGAGCTGTAATCTCTACTCAGGTGATTCATGTGAAAAGGATTACGACGTGAATACGGCCGCACGATGCGGAATGGCAGTCGGAGCTACACACGCGGGACATTCCATTTCGGAAATCGTTACAGAATTCAATATTCCGAGATCAACAGTGTCAAGAATGTGTTGAGAATACAAAATTTCAGGCATTAACTCTCACGACTGACAACGCAGTGGCCGGAGGCCTTCACTTAATGCCCCAAGAGCGGCGGCGTTTGCGTAGAGTTGTCAGTGCTAACAGACAAGCAACACTGCGTGACATAGCCGCAGAGATCGATGTGGGACGTACGACGAACGTGACCGTTATGACAGTGCGGCGAAATCTGACATTAATGGCTATGGCGGCAGAAAACCGACGCAAGTGCCTTTTCTACCTGCCTACGTCGCCTGCAGCGCCTCTCCTGAACTCGTGAAGATTTGGATTCGACCCTAGACGACTGGAAATCGTGGTCTAGTCAGATGAGTCCCGATTTCAGTTGGCAAGAGCAGATAGTAGAGTTCGAGCGTGGTGCAGACTGCACGAAGCCATGGACCCAGGTTGTCAACAAGGCACTGTGCAACTTGGTGGTGATTCCATAACGGTGTGGGCTTTGTTTACATGGAATGGACTGGGTCCTCTGGTCCAACTGAACCGATCATTGACTGGATATGTTTATGTTTGGAGACCATTTGCAGCCACTCATGAACTTCGTGTTCCCATACAACGATGTTCTGTCACTGCGTCCGTCACAATTGTTCGCGATTGGATTGAAGATCATTCTGGACATTTCGTGCGAATGATTTGCCTACCCAGGTCGCCAGACATGAATCCCACCGAGCATCTATGAGACATAATAGAGAGATCAAGTCATGCACAACATCCTGCATGGCAACACTTCCGCAGTTATGGACGCCTATAGAGGAAGGATGGCTCAATATTCCAGCAGGGTATTTCCAACGTCTTTTTGAGAGTATGTTACGTCGAGTTGCTGCACTGTGCAAAAGGAGATCCGACAAGATATTAGGGGGTATCTTATGACTTTTTCACATTTTATAATGTTATAGAAAGACTAAATGTCAATTGTTACATTAGTACATGTAGCACAGCATTTCATTTTGAAATGAATACTTTCAAGTCCAGCAAACCCTTCCATTTAAATAAAGACGATGTACTTGCAATGAAATAATTCCTATATGTATTCATACCAGAAACATCCACTCCAACATGTATGTCTGTGATATGAGAATAATAGTAACCATTACGAGACGTGAAAGAATACTTGTCTTCAAAACATTCAGAAAAAAAGCTTCCCTACAGAAAAGATACAATTTCTTGAATTACTTCTTTCTATTTCCATCTGTTCCTATCAGTGCTGTTATAATAACAGACATAGAAACATCTTTCAGGCTACTGACAAATAATATGTACGTTTTCAGTTTATAACCTGGTTAATAATAACTTACCGGTAATAAATCGCAGCCAAGATGGCTTACGCAGTCTCTCAGCTCGAATGTAGCCAACTGGAACTCTTGGTATGATGGAATGTTCAATGTCGGTATTGCACCTACTGACTCACTGCATGGTTACCAAACTGGGAACCAGTGTTCACTGTTACATCCCAAGTAAAATTAGGGTAGTAGTGGGGATCACACATTTTAATTGGTCTGCATTGTTAACTAGTTAGTTACATGTTGCATAGCTCACTTGAGCGATACTTTCGTCGAAATGATGTGGAACGAGTCAGTTTACAATATATGCACACATGATTAATGTTAACATTAATGAACGCAAGTTTGTTTGCGTTGCCATTATCCGCACTAGGCACAGAAATATTTTTTTTTTGTAAATAAAAACCGTGTTTTCTTGCTGCAATGTATTTTATTTCTACCAGACGCGTTTTGCCTTTCACTTTAAGCCATCTTCAGTGGACTCGACAATGGTACAGTTTTGTTTTGATATGTAACAAAAAATGAAGTGATCGTCGAAGGTACAGGTGTGCGCGACGTAAATGTTGATTCGTCGAAACGACAAACGTGCAGTATTCAGGAACGAAATGGGACTTGTCGATTCGACGAACGTTTAGTAAAGAGCGACCAGTTTGCAGTACGTTTCTGACTGCATAATTGTTGAAAATAACGTTTTGGTTTCAAGTGGTTTGTGGTACCTATTCCACAACTTCCATTTTCTTTTTAGGACCTGTCGAAATACCCAAAACTGAGAGTGCTCCGGCGTAACATCAAGCGCCGGCACGTCGGTCTGGAACGTAACAACATTTGCTTGTCGCCATTTGCTGTGTTGTAAAAACGCTAAGTTAAGTATTGTCAATTCAATTTACTGTAGTAAACTCCATTAATATGATTTGCTTCCGTTGTTGTCTAGCTATCTGAGAAAACAGCTTACTAGGCACCCTGTATTAGACGAGTGGGCCGGACACAACAGAGAGTTATGGATGCAATGGAGTCAGATGTTGACATGTCATCATCTGACGATTCTGACGAAGACTATAACGGTGAAGAAGAAGACATCGTTTCCGATGGCATTATCCACTCTGCATCAGAGTCGGATGAAGAAACACTCAGCGCAACGGTGACCCAAATTGAGAAGGAAGCGTCTGTTGGGAAAAACGGGGCAAAGCAGTCAACTATTCGTCCCAAAAATACTGACCTGAAAAATGTGTGAAACACAAGTAACGAGACTGGTTCAAGGAAGAAGAGTTCCTCAGCAGCTTCCCAGTCGTTAGCCAAAAGTTCGTCCTCTGGAGACAACTTCTAATACATTTTGGTGCCATCCAAACGTGAGAGAATGTCTAAGGCTGGAATGCCCTGTCTCGGCTGAATTTCTCCTGCAGATGCGTCGTCGTAGGAATGGCTCATTGAAAAAAAAAATGTTGTAGGGCAACGTCAGCAAGCGAAGCAGAGAATAGAAAACGTTATGCGGTTACAAACATCTTTGAACGGTGCCCGAAACAACAGCAATTCCCAACGCAGGTCAAAGAGCCGCCGCATCCCAACCCAGCCCTCTCAGCCTAAAGAACGCCGTATTTGCAGAGGCTGCAGCTATAAGCTGAGAAGAATGACGAAAAGCAACTGTAACGTGTGATGTGCCAGTGTGTGGGGAACATCGCAAGACTGTGTCCAATATGTGCCACCAGCAACGCTCATAAGGCCCGATGAAATTCATATTGTCGGGATGAGTTACCTGACTCCCAGATGAAGTCAATTTTGTACAGTTCCTCAACGCAACGTACGTTGTCAAGAGGGCATTTACAATGTGTAGCCATATTCTTTAGTCAAGGGCAGCTTCGATTTATTTTTTGTATCTATTTCGGATGTTACCCTCGTTTTTATATCCAGATTATTGCGCTGGGTATACGTTCTTTCTCTGTTTCCACATTTTTGTGGAGTTACATTCGTTAGGTAAACTGATCAAGTATTTTTGTTCTTCTGTTATTTGTGAAACTATTGCTTGTGTTCAATACTCATGGCACGCGATGACTCAGATGATCGTGCAAAGAGTTGGTGCAATTTTCTTTTTGATGCTTATTCCATAGTGTTTCCACTGGGTGAAAAATATGTATCAACGTCCTTTTCTTAGTCAGCCTGTGCGGTGCGAGTTTTTGCGATTTACTGCACTGGAGAGACCGTGTAAAACTAGAAATGTATTTTTCTTTAACCTTCCTTCAATAGAGGTTTTATAATTCTACCGCTGCATCGCTTTTAAACATTTTACTGGCCAAACGTAGGTGTGGTGGTCGAATCGACGAAGGTACAGGTATGGGAGGGTTTAGAATCGGTATAGTATTCTATGAAGAAGATGTTGACATCTGCTAAACCAAGTAAGTTTCTAAAAAATATTCCTGTACTTCTCATAAATGTATAACCATTGTCTAAAGAATTGTAATATCCCTATGTTCGTGTGCTTCTGAAGACGACTAGTTTGTCGAAACCGGTAAAGCACATTAAAAATACATTTGCAACTAACGACTGAATTTTATTCTGAACGAAAGTCTGAATTATTCAGCCCAACCTTTTGTTGATTACGTATGATCCAAACCAACGCGCCAGGTTAGCCGAGAGCGTTATTGCGCTGCTTCCTGGACTCGGATAGGCGCGCCAGCCCCGGATCGAATCCGTCCGGCGGATCAACGGCGAGGGCCGGTATGCCGGCCAGCCTGGATGTGATTTTTTGGCGGTTTTCCACGTTCCACCAGGTGAATACCGTCAAAGTGCCCACGTCCTGCCTCAGTTACACGACTCGCAGACGTTTGAAAACGTTCGCACTATTTCATGCTTTACACTAGATGCAGACGGCTGGGGCACACTAATTCCGTCCCGATGGGTACGGAGTGGCGACAGGAGGGGCATCAGGCACGCTCTGACGCTGTGTGATCCAAACCGGCTGTGCGCAAAGCCATCAGTTCCATAAAACATGAGGTTCTGTAAGAGAGTAACGTTATCTACACAACCAATTGCCTTGGAAAGATGAAAAGAAATACACTTCTGGCCATTAAAATTGCCACACCACGAAGATGACGTGCTACAGACGCGAAATTTAACCGACAGGAAGAAGGTGCTGTGATAAGCAAATGATTAGCTTTCCAGAGCATTCACACAAGGTTGCCGCCGGTGGCGACACCTACAACGTGCTGACACGAGGAAAGTTTCCAGCCGATTTCTCATACACAAACAGCAGTTGACCGGCGTTGCCTGGTGAAACGTTGTTGTGATGCCTCGTGTAAGGAGGAGAAATGCGTACCATCACGTTTCCGACTTTGATAACGCTTGGATTCTAGCCTATCGTGATTGCGGTTTATCGCATCGCGACATTGCTGCTCGCGTTGGTCGAGATCCAATGACTGTTAGCAGAATATGGAATCGGTGGGTTCAGGAGGGGAATACAGAACGCCATGCTGGATCCCAACGGCCTCGTATCACTAGCAGTCGAGATGACAGGCATCTTATCCTCATGGCTGTAACGCATCGTGCAGCCACATCTCGATCCCTCAGTCAACAGATGGGGACGTTTGCAAGACAACAACCATCTGCACGAACAGTTCGACGACGTTTACAGCAGCATGGACTATCAACTTGGAGACCACGGCTGCGGTTACCCTTGACGCTGCATCACAGACAGGAGCGCCTGCGATGGTGTACTCAACGACAAACCTGGGTGCACGAATGGCAAAACTTCATTTTTTTCGGATGAATCCAGGTTCTGTTTACAGCATCATGATGGTCGCATTCGTGTTTGGCGACATCGCGGTGAACGCACATTCGAAGCGTGTATTCGTCATCGCCATACTGGCGTATCAGCCGGCGTGATGGAATGGGGTGCCATTGGTTACACGTCTCGGTGATCTCTTGTTCGCATTGACGACACTTTGAACAGTGGACGTTACATTTCAGATGTGTTACGACCCGTGGCTCTACCCTACATTCGATCCCTACGAAACCCTACATTTCAGCAGGATAATGCACGACAGCATGATGTAGGTCCTGTATGGGCCTTTCTGGATACGGAAAATGTTCGACTGCTGCCCTGGCCAGCACATTCTCCAGATCTCTCACCAACTGAAAACGTCTGGTCGATGGTGGCCGAGCAGCCGGCTCGTCACAATACGCCAGTCACTACTCTTGATGAACTGTGGTATCGTGTTGAAGCTGCATGGGCAGCTGTACCTGTACACGCCATCCAAGCTCTGTTTGACTCAATGCGCAGGCGTATCAAGGCCGTTATTACGGCCAGAGGTGGTTGTTATGGGTACTTATTTCTCAGGATCTATGCACCCAAATTGCGTGAAAATGTTATCACATGTCAGTTCTAATATAATATAGTTGTGCAATGAATACCCGTTTATCATCTGCACTTCTTCTTGGTGTAGCAATTTTAACGGCCGGTAGTATATTATTACTTAAGGCTTGTACTATGAATGTAAAAATGGCATTGTTAGTTGAGCAACTCTGTGCTATGCTAAGTCTCTTTCCTAGTCCGTGCATCGCTCGTAGGACGGAAGTAGACGCGCGGCGGCGGTGCCCTTTGGCTCGGGTTCTACGCTCGGCCGGCGCCGTCAGCCGTCTCTATTGTGGCGACCGCCCGGCGGTGTCTCTGGCACTGGCGCGCTCCCAGCCTCCAAATAGTGCGACCTGTTGCACCACGAACGCTGCCGCGCCGCCAGCTGGCGTCGCTCCCCATCCACGCCCACTGAGGAAGAAAACAAGCCCACGGCGCAGCTGCGGGGGGCAATTACGGCCGCCACCTGGACACCGCAGCTCTGTCAATGCCTGCACGCTGATGGAAGACATTATACATTACTGGCGCACTTTCAGGTATTCCACGTGCAGGCCTATAATCCGTTCATCATAGGAATAAACGTGATGTAAACATTGCACTATGTATTCTTCCGCATTTGCTGGACCCAAGCTCTCTGGAGTACTGTCAAGTATGATAATAAGGGTACGTTTTGTGCTGTGCGTTACGCGCACATCGACTTAGCGATAATAAGGGACACCAGCCTTACCGGCGGATTTAACTTGGACAGCACCGGCCGGTCGGTTGGTGCAGCTAGCCTGCAGTGACGTGACCAGCTGCAGTACACACGTAAAGAGACGAGCAGAGGAGCAATACAGCTTCGAATGTGATTTAATTTTTAAGCAGAATGAAATAATACACTGCAAATATCCCACAATATGCTCCTTAGACGACTAGACGGAAACCGCAACACGTTATCGTTTTTAGCTAACGTACTATTGTAATTAAAAACAAGGAAGATGAAAATTCTTGAGTTAACCACAGGTAATTTTCGTGCATAATCTGTGTGTAACGTAGGAAAGTATCGAAGGACGTCACCGTGTAGTTAAATATTGGAGCCACTGAGGGTATTACTTACAGTCAGTCGTCTGGTAATCTCTTAGCTCCTTCCTTATCCGAATCCGAGAAATACATTTCAGTTCTGGAAGTCTCACCTGTTGCGTTGATACCGAGCCTATCAACAACAGAATCCACGAAGCGAATCAGGCGCAGCATTTTCTTTTCTTTTTTAATGATATATATATATATATATATATATATATATATATATATATATATATATATATATATATATATATTGGCCACGACATCTTGGTAGATGACTGTTGCAGTGTCTGTGCGATTATGGGTTCCATTTTTTCATATGACTTGTCAAGCCAATGGCAGCACGGCATCTCTTGACGCAATTGTCACAAGTGTATCTGGCTGCTGAGGCAGGAGCAGTGGTAGCATTGCGAAGCTTTTTCTGCCTTAATCTGTCTAACAAGCCTTCATCATGCTTCGACATTCCAGATGATATATCATCACGCCACTCTGGTCTCATGCTAGCCCGTGCCTCCCATCTGTCTGTGTCGATTCCAAAGCTCTCCATATCTCGTGTACAGGAGTCCTTCAACCTCAATACAGGACGTCCTACAGGTCTTTTGGCTATAGAGACCTCTCCAAGCATCACCTCGCGTGGTAATCTGTCAGGATCCATACGGTGGACATGTCCCAGCCAGCGGAGTCGTCTCTACTTCAAGATAGCTGAAATACTGTTGCAGTTAGTTTTAGATAGCACTGCTCCTATATCCCGCCAGCGTTCGGCACTGACGTGTGAAAAAGCTGCGTGCGTTAGTTCAAATGTTCAAATGTGTGTGAAATCTTATGGGACTTAACTGCTAAGGTCATCAGTCCGTAAGCTTACACACTATTTAACCTAAATTATCCTAAGGACAAACACACACACCCATGCCCGAGGGAGGACTCGAACCTCCGCCGGGATCAGCCGCACAGTCCATGACTGCAGCGCCTCAGACCGCTCGGCTAACCCGCGCGGCGTGCGTTAGTTCCAGTACGTCTGGCAGCTTAACAGTCGTGTTGCGTCTCGGGCCAAATCCCGCAGCTTGGCTGCAGATCAGTTCTGTTGGGTTCATATTGTAATGGTACAGTAGCAAATGTAAAAATGCAGCATTTGTATGATGTGCTCGATGCTGTGAAAACGATTGTTTTTCATGATTTTACGATATATATCTACCCCTGTAGTATAAAATGATGGCTATAGTCCTAATAAAAAGGATTTGTTTTTTTCATTTTTGCCTTGAAAATTAAATTGTTATGTTTTCTTAATTTAAACAACTTTTATGAGCAGTCTTTCATAAAACATCGATAGTTAAGAATTTGTATTCGAAATGGAAACAGGAATTTCGCGTCCAATATGTACAGTAATTAGGAAACAAGAAGACGTGCATTATTGATAAAAAAAAGGACGGTTTTATAATTACGAGATGTAGATATTTTAAATTGAACGAGGAAAAAAACGATATTAGGGAGATTTGAACCAACGTACGAATAAACACATTTGTTTTATACTTTATTAACCTGTCGACTGCGCTACACGTTCGATTTGGCTTTCGTTCTCAACTGCAATATACACAATTCTGGGAAAACTTAAAAGCCGATCATTTCCGTAAATTTATGAAAAACATTAAGAACAGCCTATTTCTCGGCACTTTTCAACCGTGTTCCACGCGCGTTGCACCACGGAACAGAAAGCAGCCTCAGCCATTTTCATACTGCGCATTAACAGTGCTACAATGAGAGCACAACTCTGCAGAGGCTGTGACTGTGCACGATTTTTGAAATAAAAACTAGATAGCTAAAGCGTGAGTACGAAAAACATTGATTGCTATTAACAAATCTGAATATCTTAAAATTTCATTTAACGTAACTTAGTAACAAGATGTCCGAGGAAGGCAATGGCAAACCACCTCCGCTAGGACCTTGCCTAGTACGGCGGTGTGGGTTTCCCACATCGTCCCTTACGCTCCTCGGAGTATGGGACCTCAGTAATAAGATATCTAATACATAAGTAGGACCTATTTCCAAGAGAGTAACAACACCAGTGTACGTGTGCTACGGCTCCTCACCAATCATTGCGTTTGTGTTTGTTTACATCAAGTTTATTCTTATGATGAACAGATTATAGTACGTTAACTTACTAGATTATTTAACAACTGGTTTGGAACATTAATGAATTATGTAGCTGTTTCTGTTGAGAACTGAGGGGTAAAAGCACAGTATGTATTCGTGGTCCCCTGTTTGAAGACGCAGGTCTTCACGCTAGCTGTGTCGTACAAGTATTTTCACACCAGCATGATTACAGCACAGTACATTTTAACTTGCTACTGTATTGAAGCCGTGGTCTTCCTCTACAATTTTATTGCTCACGCTTCCCTCATTACAAAACTGATGATTTCTTGATGCCTTTTTTAATCATGGTCTGCTAGAAAGATCTTTTCTCCCCACTTCGCCATTCTTTATCTGAATAGAATCTTCAGCATAACTTTAAAGGTTATCTTTGGGTACACTTTATCGTGACTGTTATTGGTATCGAGCGAAACAACAAGTTTACTATTACCACTCAGAATTTATTTTTCATTTCCACCGCGCGTTTTAGACGTGTAAACCTCGCTCATCAGGTGGATTTATGTGTACTAATACATGTATATGTCGTGTTTACGACTTTCGGTAAACTATCAGAAGAAAAAAACGAAACTAGTTATCTCGCTCATAGTTTTGTGGTGGAGCTCTTTGACTGACAAGATGAACGATAATATAAATGCAAGGAAGGAAGATTGCTTTAACATCCCGGTGTCATCGAGGTCATTAGAGACGGCGCACAAGCTCGGATTGTTTCAAGGATCGGGAAGGAAATCGGCAGTGCCCTTTCAAAGGAACCATCCCCATATTTACAAATGGTTCAGATGGCTCTGAGCACTACGGGACTTAACATCTGAGGTCATCAGTGCCCTAGAACTTAGAACTACTTAAACCTAACTAACCTAAGGACATCACACACATCCGTGCCCGAGGTAGGATTGGAACCTGCGACCATAGCGATCACCAGGTTCCAGACTGAAGCGCCTGGAACCGCTCGGTCACAGCGGCCGGCACCGTATTTACCTAGAACGATTTAGGGAAACCATGGAAAACCAAAGTTTGGATGGCTGGACGCGGGTTTGATCCGTCGTACTCCCGAATGCCAGTCCAGTCTGCTAACCACTGCGCCACCTTGCTCGGCATAAGTGCAAAAACTAAAAACACCTCCAGCGGTCACAGTTCTTTTTTCTGTCGTGTTACATAATATACATCGCATGCACTACGCAAACACGGAAGTGAACACACGTGAAGTTAGACTGCAATAAGTGCAAAACAACGACAATAACACTAAAACAAATAATAATGCTTCCTACCGTGAAAAACGCGGTGACAAAACGTTGGAGCAAGTCTCAAAACGTTGTGGAGGTCGTAGATCAACAGAAATATAAACGTAAACATCTCCAGCGGTCACAGTCTTTTCTGTCGTTTACATAACTTGATTTTTTGCATACTTTTAAGTCAGCAAGGCTGACGTTTTTTAGGAACGTGAACTGCAAACACCGCATAAAAGATAATCATGTTGCCTATAGTGGCAAAATTTATATAACAATTTTACTCTTTATTATTTGGCTATAGAAAATGTGTTAGTGAAGAACACCTTCTTAATTGTGACAGAGCTGTCGATTGATAAACTTACACCTATTACGTGCTATATTAAAGCAGTGGGTGAAGTACCATTCGCATTATGTTTTAAACGGTAATATACGCAGATGAGTATACTCTTCATAATACAAACAGATATATATTCTCTTAAGCTGATGGTTGGTACAAAATGCTGTCACTGGTTCAAATGGCTCTGAGCACTATGGGACTCAACTGCTGTGGTCATAAGTCCCCTAGAACTTAGAACTACTTATACCTAACTAACCTAAGGACAGCACACAACACCCAGCCATCACGAGGCAGAGAAAATCCCTGACCCCGCCGGGAATCGAACCCGGGAACCCGGGCGTGGGAAGCGAGAACGCTACCGCACGACCACGAGATGCGGGCGGCTGTCACTGGTAACAGTAAACTTGTTTCAGTCAGTTATCTTCAGCATTCTTCTGTAGCATTTAAAAAGAAATTATCTTCTTGTCATTATCACTTATCGTCCACGTTTCACTTCCGCATAAGGCTACATGCTAAACAAATACTTTCATAAGACTGCCTAACAAATTTACATACGATGTTAACATATATCCTTTTTATTTATGGGATGTTTTCCTTGATGTTGCCAATCTACTTGTTATATCCACTTTAATTACGTTTTTGCTAGTTATTTTTGTCAAAATAGTAAAACGAGCCTGCTACTTTTAGTGTCTGATTTTCTAATCTAATTCCTCAGTATCATCTACCTTAGTTCGATTACACTCGTTTCACTTTTGTTGGTATTCATCTTGTATTGTTTTTCTTTCAAGACGCAGTCCATTCCGTAAACTGATCTACCAAGCTGTTTGCCGTCTCAGACTGAATAGCAACATTATCATCAAATCTTGCATTTTTATTTCTTCGCCCATGATTCGCTGTGAACTATAGGCAATATCTTTTTTTGCGCGACACTTCTGGAATTCACCACAATCTAACAACACAATTCACTGAAGCGCCGAAGTGGCACTATCTCGCTTGTGGTAGTAGATCACTGCAGAGTACGACCACAGCGGGTAGTCATGTACACCATGTGATCAAAAGTATCCGGACACCCCCAAAAACATACGTTTCTCATATTAGGTGCATTGTGCTGCCACCTACTGCCAAGTGCTCCATAACAGCGACCTCAGTAGTCATTAGACATCGTGAGAGAGCAGAATGGGGCGCTCTGCGGAACTCACGGACTTAGAACGTGGTCTGGTGAGCGGGTGTCACTTGTTTCATACGCCTGTACGCGAGATTTCCACACTCTTAAACATCCCTAGGTCCACTGTTTCCGATGTGATAGTGAAGTGGAAACGTGAAGGGACACGTACAGCAGAAATGCGTACAGGCCGACCTCGTCTGTTGACTGATAGAGACCGCCGGCAGTTTAAGAGGGTCGTAATGTGTAATAGGCAGACATCTATCCAGACCATCACACAGGAATCCTAAACTGCATCAGGATCCACTAAAAGATGACAGTTGGCGGGAGGTGGGAAAACTTGGATTTCATGGTCGAGTGGCCGCTCATTAGCCTTTACATCACGCCGGTGAATGCTAAACTACTCCTCACGCCTCGCTTGGTGTAAGGAACGTAAACATTGGACGATTCAACAGTGGAAAAACGTTGTGTGCAGTGGCTAATCACGGTACACAATGTGGCGATCCGATGGCAGAGTGTGGGTATGACAAATGCTAGCGTGTGTAGTGCCAACAGTAAAATTCGGAGGCGGTGATGTTATGTTGGCTCTAAGCACTATGGGACTTAACATCTGAGGTCATCAGTCCCCTAGACTTAGAACTGCTGAAACCTTGCTAACCTAAGGACATCACACACATCCATGCCCGAGGCAGGATTCGAACCTGAGACCATAGCAGCAGCGCGGTTCCGGACTGAAGCGCCTAGAACCGCTCGGCCACAGCAGCCGCCAGATGCTATATTGTGATCGTGTTTTTCATGGAGGGGGCTTGCACCCCTTGTTTTGCGTGGCACTATCACAGCACAGGCCTACACTGATGTTTTAAATACCTTCTTGCTTCCCACTGTTGAAGAGCGATTCGGGGATGGTCATTGCCTCTTTCCACACGATCGAGCACCTGTTCATAATACACGGCCTGTGGCAGAGTGGTTACACTACAATACTGGACTGGCCTGCACGGAGTCCTGACCTGAATCCTACAGAAAACCTTTGGTATGTTTTGGAACGCCGACTTCGTGCCAGGCCTCACCGACCGACATCGATACCTCTTCTCAGTGCAGCACTCCGTGAAAACTGAGCTGTCATTCTCCAAGAAACCTTCCAGCACCTGACTGAACGTGTGCCTGCGAGAGTGGAAGCTGTCATCGAGGCTAAGGGTGCGCGAAACAATACTGAATTCCAGCATTATTAATGGTTGGTGCCATGAACTTGTAGGCAATTTTCAGCCAGGTGTCCGGATACTTTTGATCACATAGTGTATGATTTAGTGATGGAGACCGCGATGCTCTTCAAAAGACCTGCTAGTACTGTTACCGTTCCCTTCCCAGTCCTCTGCGGTATTTGGTCGAGTGGCGTCCTTAACATAGCAACTTAAGTCCGGATGATGAAGCTTTGGCTTCGAACCACTCTCTGACATAGCAAAAATGCTCTTGAAAAAACAGAAGCCTAATTTCATCATTAAGTTTTCCATTTATTTCACTGTCTCCATTCTGCCGAGGATAACCGTTATGGCTACATAATATTCTGGAGATATTTTATATAACCTTCTTACCTACCAGTGCCAGCTGGAACGTTCTATATTTCTAGTTTAGAGTGAAGTTGAGAGCTTTTCCTTTCAACAATGGTCCAAACAAATAATGTAATTATATAAAGAATTTGATTCATTTCACAAGACACATTTCAGCGTTAGTCAACAGGTCAACAGGTCAGTGTCTCAGAATATTTCAATGTTCTTCAGAGCAGTGAGAAATTATGGAATCTTCGCCTCGTATAATTTTAGAAAACGTGGACAGAGGCAAGTAAACCTCACTTTGCGATTACATACCCTCGAAAGCACTTAAAATTTTATCACATAATGAAAATACTTTAATTTTGCGCTTACATTACTCATATAAAAATAAATAAATAACGCGAAGCTCCTTCCTCTGCCATCGATACTTTGTCGGCTAATTCTTTTTCATTCCTTAAAGCACTGACGTCATACAAACAAACGATTATGAATATGTGTTTGTACGACCTTATCAAATAACGCATAACGCATTAAATTTCTCGGGGTATTTACAAACAAACAAGTATTTTTATTAAGATATAAATGATTTATCCTATTTCCAGAGTGCATGACAATACACATGTATCTATCTATACATAGATAAAATGACTTTGTGAAGTATTTCCCCGCATTTCCTTAACTCATCCTCGCGTATCTAAGTTCAATATCAACTAAGCTCATTTCCAGATTCTGGACATGAAAAATGACTCTCACTTATAAGCGTTATACGGAGACAAAACGATGGCACCTGGAAATTACTATGAGTTATACAGTTTCCTCACTTATCCGTTACTCCAGATCATAGATGTCAGGAACATTTAATTACTATCGCGCTTTCACCCAGCAGATGAAGGACAATGAAACACACTTTAAAACCATATCGGCTGTCAGGTGACCGTGACTAACGGAACACACTGTTCTACATGATTTTCCCTTTATTGTAAAAGAGAAATGGTTAGTCACAGGGAACGGATTCCTATTCAAGTCATCATCTAACTTACGCTCTCTACTATTTTTAAATATTTATAAGAGGAATTAAGATTCGTTCAGCACAATATGAAGAGTTGTCACGTCGTACCTGGTCGTCATAATTAAACTTAACGGTGTTCGGAGTGCTGCACTGCGGGCTGTATACATCGTCGGCCTCAAAAAAATGATTCAAATGGCTCTGAGCACTATGGGACTTAACCTCTGAGGTCATCAGTCCCCTAGAACTTAGAACTACTTAAACCTAACTAACCTAAAGACATCACACACATCCATGCCCGAGACAGGATTCGAACTTGCGACCGTACTGGTCGCGCGGTTCCAGTGTAGCGCCTAGAACCGCTCGGCCACTCCGTCCGGCCATCGCAGGACTCTGATGAAACATCGCTGGTGTGTTCATTAATAGCTGCGCTCGCGGAGTAAGATGAAAAAAAATACTAGTTCCACTTTCTGCCACGATGTGAAAATGTGGCGCTGCAACCAGTCAGAAAGTGAAATGTTTCGTGGTTTTATGTCGCTATGATATTTGTCACGTGTTGATTTCTTTTATGGAATGTCTGTTGGTGTAAAGGGTTAAGAAGCCATTTTATCAGAGCAGCAGCAATAGCGGCGCCGCACTGCGGGAATACCGCCGTCAGAAACAGCTGCGAGACGGCCCCATGTCAATAAATGGGCTAAAGAATATGATCAAGACATTTGAAGAAACATTCTGCATCCAGTGCTCGAGCTGTGTCACGGGAATTGTTTCTCCCCTGGTCATATGTTCAAAAGATTTTGCGGCGTATTTTGCAATGGTATCCGTATAAGATTCAGAATGTGCACCAAATGAAGCCTAAAGGTGCTCCTGCACTCACAGAACTCGGATTGCAGGTTTCTTCAGTTGTTGTCAAGTCTTCGAAGTAAACTCTCCACAAAAAGTCCACGGATCCAGGTATTGATGGCTTCAGTTATGCGTACATGGATGTATCTGATTCTCTATACATGGAGTGCATAGGGGCTTTAAGATGACATTAATGAGATGCCGAAATTGGTCGTCTAAATAGCATAACTACTTCTAAAAACCTACGGATGTTTGGTGATTTTTCTTTAGTAAATATCTGGTCAGACGTCTATTCCACATCCATGACAGATCAACAGTAACATGAAGTTACCTGTGACCGTATCCTAATAAACGTTCCGGAACAACAGTTATTACGTGTTTGATCATTCCTCTCCTTTTCCTGCACCCACACCAAACTTTGATAGCTTACAGCACCATATTTCCACATGGTAGCAGAAAGTGGAACTTTTTTTTTTTTTTTTTTTGCGTACTCCACGAGCGTACCGGTTACTGAACGTGCTTACAAAGTTTCAGTGGCCTCGAACACCGTCAGTTTAGTTATAACCACCCGACACCTTATTAGATTCCGTCCGAAATTGTTTCTGTACCTGTTGACGGTTCTTCATCCAGGTTAATGTGCTGCATTTGATTTCTAGGAGCCGTCAATAAAGTCACATATCTAGGGTTAGATGATGTCTTCGTTGTACTGACAGCTCTTTGTTTACAGGTCAGCTACCATAGCAACGACCAGTCAGAGCTCGAGTTTGGTCAGACCTTCTTCTCTGTGCACAACTGTCGTAAGACCCCAACTGCACACAACAGTAACGGGCAGTCCCACCATAAACAGAGTTATTGCATGTAAAACGTGGTGTATGAGATGCTTTATTCAAATTGTTGATAGTTCTATGAGAAAGCGAGAAATGACAGCTGCGTCCCTAATTTCAGATTCACACTAACGGCAACTTTGTCAGGATGTGTGTATGTAAACAGCGGTGAGTGCCAAAACATGCCTGCCAGTAGTAGTAACGTGTGCAGTATTCGTGCCAGGAAAATACTTCTCAGAACGATTTGTATCAATCCGAGGGTGGTGTGGATAACGACGACTCAGATCAAGATCCTGGATGTGTTACTGAACGCATACGTGCTTCAAAAGTTGTTTCTAATCACTTAAAAGTGCAAATAATGTTCGTGTCCCTTTCCATAGTTTACTTGAATTCGCGGGACAATGCGATGGCAGAAATGCTAAGAACCATCCTTAGCTATGTTTGCGTGCTATAGAAAGGCGATAATAAAATGAATTTTATATTGGGCTTAATCACAGATTAATTTTTGAGGCTGTTAAGCTTTATTATTGCAAAAATTGGTAATGCACATCCCAGAATCGTAAATTGAAACAATTCTGACCTTTTAAATTTTTATTTTTGTGAAGTTTCAGTGCAACGTTTCGTTAACTTGCCCAGAGAGTAAACAGCGGTGAACCAATGCTAACACTTGTTATGTGCACTCTGTTTGGATAGAAATCACGATTTTAGAAACATGCTGTTACTCTATAAATATTCTCAAGTGACTTGTCTGAATAAAAGAATCACAATGGTTGTCTTTAAATATCTTAGTTACGACACTTTATTGAAACTTTTCTGCGCAGTTTCTCAAAACAACTACCCTGTTTCTTACCATCGTTTACAGCCCAGGTATTTATATCGCTATGCTACCTCCAACTGACGGTTACGTCGGCTGTGTACGACAACTGCGGTCTCTAACATAAAGGTTGTAATTTGTTCTTGTATGCTTTGTTTCCCAATACGATAGTTTCTTTTAAGAAATGTGTGAAGCTAATTGTGAAATTGCTTACGGAAGTGATGAGACTATTATGATCCGCTGAACTAACTCAGTCATGCTTGTTATCTACAGTACGGTCGTGTGGAGTATCGAGTGAAATATTTAACAAAATTGAGGATCTCGTAGTAGGGAGGACACAGCATCTTTTCTTTGACAGAGAGTAATCAACAGATGAAGTAACTGCAGATGTGTCCCAGGGAAGTATGTTAGGACTCTTGCTGCTCATGTTGTACAATAATGACCTTGTACACAATATTAACAGCAAAATCAGATTTATCGCAGATGATGTCATTTCTATAAATACTGCAAAAAGAGCTGCACAAATATTCACTTGGATTTTGATAAAATTTCAAAGTGATACAAAGATTGGTTAGCTTACTCTGTATGTTCAGAATGTGCAGTTTTCAAAACAAAAGCACGTAGTATCATTGAGTCACAACTGGAACTGGTGAAGCCATAGAAATATCTGGGTGTAACAATATATAGGGATATGAAATGGAACGATCACATAAAAGCATTTGGCAGACTTAGGTTTATTGGTAGAATACTAGGGAAATACAATAAGACATAAAAAGCAGACTGCTTACAAATCACTCGCGCAACCCATCCTAGAATATTGCTCAAGTGTGTGGTGCCCATAACTGTTAGAACTAACAGAGGATACTGAACGTTTACAAATAAGGGCAGGACGAATGGCCACACGTTTGTTTCTCTAATGGAAAAGAGTTACGGAGATGCTAAAGAAACTGAACTGATAGACTCTCTGAGGCGGCTGGTCCCGGAGGAGGTTCGAGTCCTCCCTCGGGCATGGGTGTGTGTGTTTGTCCTTAGGATAATTTAGGTTAAGTAGTGTGTAAGCTTGGGGACTGATGACCTTAGCAGTTAAGTCCCATAAGATTTCACACACATTTGAACATTCTGATAGACTCTTGAAGATAGACGTAAACTATCCCGAGAAACACTGCTTACAAAGTTTCAAAAATCGGCTTTCTATGATGTCTCCATTTATATGCTGCGATCCTCTACGTATGGGTCATACAGGGAGCGCGAGGGCAAAATTAGATTAATTGCAGCACGCGTAGAGGCATTTAAACAATCATTCTTCCCGCGAAGAAGCCGCAATAACTAGTTCACTGGGAAGTATCCGCTGCCGTGCACCTGACAGTGACATTCGTTTAGTAAATAAAACAGTCATTTTCTTACTGCAATGTATTTTATATGTTCCAGACGCGTTTCGCCTTTTACTTTAAGACATCTTCACTAGAATCTAGAATGATACAGTACTGTTTTGATATGCGATGTTTCTAGATTGTAAAACCGTTCACGTCTTGTTTTTGCGTAAATTAGTGATCATCTACGTAAAAAAAAAACAAGGCGTGTCGGTTTTTTAATCTACAAATATCGCATATCAAAACAAAAGTGTATCATCCTAAACTCCACTGAAGCTGCCTTTAAAGTAAAACGCGAAACACCTCTGGAACAAATAAAATACACTGCAGCAAGAAAAAAGCGGTTTTTATTCACAAATCAATACAGGACGAGTCAAAAGTCCTTGGACACCTTCATAAGTTGGAAGATTAAAAGGAAAATTGAAATGCGATGATGGGAAAATAGGCTTGACGTGGGGCCGCATCTTTTGGAGTGAATGTCATTCATGGCCGCCATCTTGAAATCCGCCATTTTTGATTCAAGTAATTTTTTTTTTAATGGAAAGGAGGGTGTATGACACATCAAATAACACTCGTGTGAACTCTGGAATTGAGTGATGTAACTTGTTTTTGTCTATCTTGTACAGTTTAGAAGTTATTAATGTGGTTGCGGCGACTACAGTTGTGCATTGCACGGGATGGGCAACACGTAGAACATGTGTTGTAGCAGTCGTTATGAAGATAATTTCCCAACTTTGAACATTAATAACCTCTAAACTGTACAAGATAGACAAAAACAAATTACGCCACTAAATTCCAGAGCTCAAGCGAGTGTTATTTGATGTGTCATACATCCCCCCTTCCCATTAAAAAAAAAAAAAATGACTTGAATCCAAAATGGCGGATTTCAAGATAGCGGCCATGAATGACATTCACTCCAAAAGTTGCGGCTCCACATCAAATCTATGTTCCCATCATCGCATTTCAATTTTCCCTTTAATCTTCCAACTTACGAAGGTGTCCAAGGACTTTTGACTCGCCCTGTATTTCTGTGCTTGGACGGATGATGGCCACGTAAACTTTTTTCTACACAGTGGTTTGCAAGGCATGGATGTTGGTGTTCTGCGCGTGAACGGCCAACATGCGAACTTATGCAGCAACAGCTGCTGCTGCCGTAGCTTTCCGAAACGGTGAACCAACGAAATCGCCTCCCCCATGTTCACCTGTCATCTGAATTAGCTATAGTGTGACTTTGGACAGGGAGCAAACGAATGGTGGCTACATAGGCAAACGCCTTGTTGCCGTTAATCAGCCCTGAGCTAGCATGTAATAGGAACATTAGGAGCCAAGAGACCGCAGGACAAGATCGCGTTGCGGCGGCAAGTAGGTTGTGCCGGAAGGAGCTGGCCGGCGGGATGAAAGTGAGTGGCAGGACCGGTTAGCAGCGGCTACGTGACTGCTGCCCCAGCGGCCGCCCCCCACAGCCGCTGCTCGGGTGGCGTGCGCTCCGTCACGTCCACCTGCCCGCGCTTTGCTTCCCTTCCCGCCTCTCACCGTGACTGGAGAATACCCAGAAATTATTCAGACTCTGCGAGCCATGGCGCGTCGATTCACGAGAAAATTTACACACAGCGAGCAGTTACTACCAGGGTTACCAAATCACCGGGATTAGCCGAATCCCACCCGGCTTTTAATGCTCCGTTTCAATCACGGTTGCAAATTTATAAAACAGTTAAAAAAACCTGTTCTTGGACTTCCATGTCAGGATGTTGTTCCGTGATGTCAAATGTCATTTGGCGGACTCGAACTGAAAACTGGGCATAAAATGGCAGAAATAAGAGCGTCGGCAATACTTCAGGCGATCGTGGACTGTCATGCCACGGCGACTTGATGGTGGCATTTCATGAGTAGCCGTTCTGGAGATGACTATTCACAAGTTTTGAAAATTGCGTAATATTATTTCATTCATGAACCATAGGCAACGTATGAATGGCCAAGTAAGTGGTCCCGACAGTCGGGATACCAGTTACTTTGGAATAAGGCTGGGCATCTCGGACATATTCTGAGACGTGGTCACCTTTGTGCTCATACGGCAAAGACTACCAAATACACCGGTTAGTCCCTCAACCGTTAGCGGTAAAACTCAATGGGACTCGGGGCAAGTAAGGCTAGCAACCTGCTTCCCTGGTACTTTAAAAGTGATGCTGGCAACAATCAGAGCAAAATGCCTCGGACCTTTGGAGGTGACGGAGTCCAACCTCTAACTGACAAACCAGGGACTTCTAAGATACGACTTGGCAAACAAATGGTAATGAGATGGGGAGCTATTAATGTCAATGGGGGCTACTCTGGGAAGAAGGTAGAACTGGCAGAGGCTGCAAGTAAGATGGGGCTGGACGTTTTAGCTGTTAGTGACATTCGGGTAAGGGGTGAGAAAGAAGAGGAAGTGGGAGAATACAAGGTCTACCTATCAGGAGTCAAAGCAGGAATAGCACAATGGGGTGTAGGGCTTTGCACTAGGAAGGAAATGGAACCCAGCGTAGTTGCAATAAGGTATGTAAACGAACGACTGATGTGGATAGATTTGACAGTGTCTAGCAAGAAAATTAGGATTGTGTCAGTATATTCGCATTGTGAAGGGACACATCAAGATAAGATGGATAGTTTTTATGAGGCACTCAGTGATGTAGTTGTTAGAGTAAAGGACAAGGACAGTGTTCTGCTCATGGGTAATTTTAATGCCAGGATTGGAAATCGAACACAAGGGTATGAGAAGGTTATGGGTAAATTTGGAGAGGATATGGAGGCAAACAGGAACGGGAAACAACTCTTGGATTTCTGTGCCAGTATGGGCTTAGTAATCACAAACTCCTTTTTTAAACATAAGAACATTCACCGGTATACTTGGGAAGGCAGGGGAACCAGATCTGTCATTGACTATATAATAACAGATCAGGAATTCAGGAAGGCTGTGAGGGACACACGTGTATTCAGGGGATTCTTTGATGACACTGATCATTATTTAATCTGCAGTGAAATTGGGATTGTGAGACCGAAAGTGCAGGAGGTCAGGTCCATATGTAGGAGGATAAGAGTGGAGAAACTTCAGGATAAGGAAATCAGGCACAAGTACATAACAGCGATTTCAGAAAGGTACCAGTTAGTTGAATGTAGTCAATTACAGTCATTGGAAAAGGAATGGACAAGGTACAGGGACACAGTACTACAAGTGGCTAAAGAATGTCTTGGAACAGTAGTGTGTAAAGGTAGGATGAAGCAAACAGCTTGGTGGAATGACACAGTCAAGGCAGCCTGTAAAAGGAAGAATAAGGCATATCAAAAATGGCTACATACTAGAACTCAGGCAAACAGAGAAAGTTATGTTGAAGAAAGAAACAAAGCCAAACAGATAATTGCAGCATCCAAGAAGAAATCTTGGGAAGACTTTGGATACAGGTTGGAGACTTTGGGTCAAGCTGCTGGAAAACCATTCTGGAGTGTAATTAGCAGCCTTCGAAAGGGAGGTAAGAAGGAAATGACAAGTATTTTGGACAGGTCAGGAAAACTGCTGGTGAATCCTGTGGATTCCTTGGGCAGATGGAGGGAATATTTTGAAGAGTTGCTCAATGTAGGTGAAAATACGATCAGTAATGTTTCAGATTTCGAGGTACAATGGGATAGGAAGGATGATGGAAATAGGATCACATTTGAGGAAGTGGAGAAAATGGTCAATAGATTGCAGTGCAATAAAGCAGCTGGGTTGGATGAAATTAAGTCGGAACTCATCAAATACAGTGGAATGTCAGGTCTCAAATGGCTACACAGGATGATTGAAATGGCCTGGGAGTCGGGACAGGTTCCATCAGGCTGGACAAAAGCAGTAATCACACCAATCTTTAAACATGGAAACAGAAAAGATTGTAACAACTACAGAGGTATCTCTTTAATCAGCGTTGTGGGTAAAATCTTCTCAGGTATTGTTGAAAGGAAAGTGCGAGTATTAGTTGAGGACCAACTGGATGAAAATAAGTGTGGGTTTAGGCCTCTTAGAGGTTGTCAGGACCAGATTTTTAGCTTACGGCAAATAATGGAGAAGTGTTATGAGTGGAACAGGGAATTGTATCTATATATAGATATAGATCTAGAAAAGGCATATGACCGGGTTCCTAGGAGGAAGTTATTGTCTGTTCTACGAGATTATGGAATAGGAGGCAAACTTTTGCAAGCAATTAAAGGTCTTTACATGGATAGTCAGGCAACAGTTAGAGTTGACGGTAAATTGAGTTCATGGTTCAGAGTAGTTTCAGGGGTAAGACAAGGCTGTAACCTGTCTCCACTGTTGTTCATACTATTTATGGATCATATGTTGAAAACAATAGACTGGCTGGGTGAGATTAAGATATGTGAACACAAAATAAGCAGTCTTGCATATGCCGATGACTTAGTTGTGATGGCAGATTCGATTGAAAGTTTGCAAAGTAATATTTCAGAGCTAGATCAGAAATGTAAGGACTATGGTATGAAGATTAGCACCTCCAAAACGAAAGTAATGTCAGTGGGAAAGAGATATAAACGGATTGAGTGCCAACTAGGAGGAACAAAGTTAGAACAGGTGGACGGTTTCAAGTACTTAGGATGCATATTCTCACAGGATGGCAACATAGTGAAAGAACTGGAAGCGAGGTGTAGGAAAGCTAATGCAGTGAGCGCTCAGCTACGATCTACTCTCTTCTGCAAGAAGGAAGTCAGTACCAAGACTAAGTTATCTGTGCACCGTTCAATCTTTCGACCAACTTTGTTGTATGGGAACGAAAGCTGGGTGGATTCAGGTTACCTTATCAACAAGGTTGAGGTTACGGATGTGAAAGTAGCTGGGATGATTGCAGGTACTAGTAGATGGGAACAATGGCAGGAGGGTGTTCACAATGAGGAAATCAAAGAAAAACTGGGAATGAACTCTATAGATGTAGCAGTCAGGGCGAACAGGCTGAGATGGTGGGGTCATGTTACACGCATGGGAGAACCAAGGTTACCCAAGAGACTCATGGGTTCAGCAGTAGAGGGTAGGAGGAGTCGGGGCAGACCAAGGAGAAGGTACCTGGATTCGGTTAAGAATGATTTTGAAGTAATATGCTTAACATCAGAAGAGGCACCAATGTTAGCACTGAATAGGGGATCATGGAGGAATTTTATAAGGGGGACTATGCTCCAGACTGAACGTTGGAAGGCATAATCAGTCTTAAATGATGATGATGCCCACAACGCAGCTTTGGAAAGGATATTTCCCTTATTAAATATACAGTGGACTGATGAAAGAAATAGAATTTCTGTACAATGTGTAAAGAATTTGTCGAAGATCTCACTTCTGCTCAGTTCTATGACAACATTGAATCCAAGAAAGAGTTACTTAAGAATGTTGCGGAAGCGTGAAGTATGCCTTTGTAAAACAGTAAACCATTGTGTTTCATCTAAAGAGTTCAAAAATGGTTCCGATGGCTCTGAGCACTATGGGACTTAACTTCTGAGGTCATCAGTCCCCTAGAACTTAGATCTACTTAAACCCTACTAACCTAAGGACATCACACACATCCATGCCCGAGGCAGGACTCGAACATGCGACCGTAGCAGTCGCTCGGTTCCGGATTGAAGCGCCTAGAACCGCTCGGCCACCGCGGCCGGCCAAAGAGTATTCCCCCTCCCCCCCCCCCCCCCCCAGGTTTTTTTCATTTGGAAATGGTAACCCTAGTCTCTATATTATTGTCTGCCCCTATCTGTGCCCCATCGTGACTGTAATTCCTTACTTGAGGTATCTTTGTGAAAGAAAATCGATCGTCAATAGTAAATGGCACTCACGAACTCCACGACTCAGGAAAGACTGAGGAAGTGTCCAATACTACGGGAATTGCGCAGCTATATTAGTAACACAGATACTATTTCAATGCGTCACTATCAGGTAAAAGTTTTCGTTTACTGACAAAAAAAAAAAGTGTCCCGCAACGTAAGACTTGTAGCTTTGTATAGAGATGAGCATGAAACTGCTGACTCTAGTGTTAGGAGAGTAAGATGCGGAAAAATGGTGTTAGTCATCACTCTGAGAACAATGTAAAAGTAATGTATAGCGAAAGGGAATTTATAAAGACTTATTTGTTTTTTTAATTTCATGCATTGGAAAAGGTTAGTGAAGGTCTACGGCTGTAAAAGCAGTTGTTTTGCGTGTTATAAAATCAGATTTTCCGCTGCCAGTCACGATTTTGTTTTATTTATGCGCGTTTTGGGAAACGATTCCGATTTTCAAGTGCGTCTATGGTGTATTATGACATTTATGGATGACGTTTGCGCTGTGTGAGCCTGTAGTGCCAACACGCCCACTTTTGTAATAAATGACCGATCTCCCGCTATCGTTTGTGGTGAATTTGGAGAAAAGACCTTTACTTACGGTTTTCACATAGTCCTCTCACGTAGAAACTCATACTTTTTAAAGTCACAGTGCTCATACACTAGAAACAATTACGGGGGATGAGACGCCACAGATCGTCCACTCAGTATGTACCCGTATAATCTACTTCATCACTATTCTGCAGTTCACACCCACGTGCTTGGCAGTGCGTTCACAGTACACTTTCAGACTATTTCTCAACCGTTCCACACTCGAAGAGCATGTAGGAAAAATGAACACCTAAATCTTTCCATGCTAGCTCTGATTTTTCTAGTTTTATTACGATGGTCATTTGTCCATATATAATTGAGATTCAGCAAAATACTTTCGCATTCGGAGGGGAAAGATGGTGATTGTTATTTTGTGTAAGGATCTCGACACAAACAAAATCGCTTTTGTTTCAGTGATTGCAACTACACTCGCTTATCTTGTCCGTGAACCTCTCTCCCCTCTTTTGCAGTAGCACAAAACGAGCTGCCCTTCATTGAACTTTTTCGATATCCTTCGTCATTCCTATATGGTAAGGATCCCATACGGTACAGCAATACTCTAGCAATGGACGGTCAAGCGTGATGTAGACAGTCTCCTTAGTAGATCCGTTGCATGTGCTAAGTGTTTTGCTAGTATAGCGCAGCTGGTGGGTCGCCTTCCCACACCATTTTCTATGTGATGGTTCCAGTTTAAGTTGTCCGTAATTGTAATCCCTAAGTATTTAGTTGAATCGACAACCTTTAAATTTGTGTTATTTATTGTTAACCGAAATTTAGATAATTCCTTTTAGTGCACATGTGCCGTACGTCGCACGTTTCTTTGTTCATGGTCAACTGCCACTTTTCGCGCCATACTGATATCTTGTCTAAATAATTTTGTACATAGCTGTTCACATTGTCTCCCAAATCATCTACGTAGAATAGAAACACAGGGCCTATAATTCTACGAACTGTGTGCTTTCTGACAGCAAATCACAAATCCAGTCACACAACTTTGAGGGTACTACATAGGCACCAAATTTGTCGAGTTCCCTGTCGACAGAACTCAGTATTGTTTTCTTCAAGGTATGTCATAATGTTCAAAAAATGGTTCAAATGAGCACTATGGGACTTAACATCTGAGGCCATCAGTCCCCTAGAACTTAGAACTGCTACTTAAACCTAACTAACCTAAGGACAACACACACATCCATGCCCGAGACAGGATTCGACCCTGCGACTGTAGCGGTCGCGCAGTTCCAGACTGAAGCGCCTACAACCGCTCGGCCACTTCGGCCGGCTCATAATGTTAGAAAGCAAATATACCAAAAGCTTACTTCAGATTGATGTCAATGATATTGGTCTTTATTGTAGGGGATTGCTTTTGTTTCTTTTCTTGAATGTTGTTGTGGCCTGTGCAGCTTTCCAGTTCGTAAGTCCGGATCTATCGTTGAGCGTGTGGTTGTACCATTATGATAGTTGAATATGGAACTATTACACCAGCAAACTCGGAATGGAACCTATTTGGTGTACAATCTGGACCTGAAGAATTAAGCGACTTCAGCTGATTTACTACACCGTGGGTTGCTCATGTTGGCAAGTGTTCTTAATTTCCTTTCTGGAATAGTTTGATGAAATTTCAGAAAACACTGTTTCTTTACTACATTGTACAATTCTTCAGTGTACTTCATTTTTATGGTACGTAATGCGAATCCTTGTTTGCTTCTATATTAGTAACACAGGTACTTATTTCTATGCATCACTATCTGATTTTTTTGGTTAAGGATACTAAAGAATCTGAAGAATTTCACTGTGTCACTTTCCAGTTTTTCATTCAATATTTTTTATTCATATTTTTTTTGTATGTGAATATATCTCTGTAAAATATCATTTTGACTCTTTGTTATTCAACGTTTCTGCTTTTGCCATCTGCTGAGCACTATGAATTGTGTGAGTGATGTTGAATGTGTGTGAGCTGCAGCATAAGAGGACTACACGAAACCCACAAGTAAAAGTTTTTCTGAACACTCACCACAAACCATATAGAAAGATACATCATTTATTGCAAAATTGCGTAAGTTTATGTACTTATTCGTAAATGAAGATGAGGCTCAAATGTCGTGACGAAAATTCAGTTATATCAGATTTGTGTGTTACAGTAAATGTACCATTTCATACATTGCAACCACACCGTGTAAATGACCTAATACACCATAAAATCTATTCTCGAAACGCATAATAGATGAAATAACAGAAAAAGAATCCCTTCTTTTTTTACCTCCATGGTCCAATTACAGATATCAAATAAACTCTTTGCTTACATAATTTAAGCAAAGCGACAGAATTTAGTTACAAGAACAACCAAGAGCTTTGGACATTAAAAAAGTCAGAAGTCAGAATACCCAATGAAAAATAAAAAGCGAACACATATTTTTTCACTTTTCTTCAGGAATTATGCGACAGTAGGACTGAAATTGACACAAGTGTATAAAAAATGTTGACATGATTGTATGATATAAAAGTAATTCTGTATGTGCATGTAGGATCTCTGAAATAACTATTTTATATCTTTAATATAAACTACTGGTTCGCACTGACGAGTCTATGCCAGCGATAGAAGCCCTACATGCTGTAAAAAAATACGATCACGTGTATAACTACATACCTAAACAACTTTTAAAAAGTGTGTTTAGAACAACTGCTCCTAAATCAGGCTACACAGAGCCCACAGCAGTAAAATGAAAATTTGCGTTTTTACAAAGCCCATATCAGCTACAGAACAAGGATTACTCTATGCTGCGTGTATTTCATTATCAGGTAAAAAACGTCTCTAAGCGTTTTGGGCCTCAGGTGATCATTCAGAATACGTAACATGGCTGTCCTAACTTTAAGCTAAATAATGTGACATCAGTGATGTAATGCTCTGTCGTTTGTTTTGTTCCTGATATTTGTGGAGTATCTGTTGCGTAATGAAAGGTATATGAAGAACTACTGACCGTAACAAGCTGTTCGTAAAAAATTACGCAGTGGCTATTATTTTCACGCTGTGCTTTTTAACTTGTCACGTTGCTGGATGCTGTTTATGTCCTTAAGCTCTCCCCAGTGACGCATGTTTTCATATACACGCTTTAGTGTAATAAGTACAGTTCGAACGTCTCACATTCGCTTCGCAGTACGGTTGATCACTCCATTCACATCAAACAACTGAAGGGGCCCCCATACACAAACGACGGATCGTAGCGATGCATTGCATGGGCGATCGATCGCTTTGTGCATCGCACGTGTGAGGGCAAGTCGCAGCGATCGGTCGCTGATCTCTTGGATATCCCAGGTAATCTGATGGATCGCACATGCGTTCCGTGCATGCAGTGTGGATGCCTGGCTGGCTAGCAACAATGTGTGGTAACATGGCTGCGATTTGTCTGTCTAGCTTTTAAGCGTGATTTGTAGTTTTGTTTCGTATTGATTTACCCATGCTGAGTAAGAACTAAACGTTAGGAATTATAGTTATTCAGGGGCCACGAACCAGTCGGAGAAATGAAGATGAGGCCAGAATTTCCAGTAAAACAAAATACACGCTCCAGTTCTGCAGTGATTAGCATTTTGAAATTTGCGATGGGAAGTTCATAGCAAGATAATGGTCATGAAACACTGCTCCCTTTCGATGATTTTAAATTATTTTGAATCAACTAAACGCATGATTAGAGTTCTTAACTTCTGAACAATTACTTACCGGTACCGTAGCACTAAGTGGATATTTTAATTTAAGTAGTTAGGAAGAATTTATAATGCAGAAATACTCAAGTTGCTTGTCATTTCATATAATCTAACTCTAGCTCATACAGTAACAAGAGTTTTGGCAAATAACAGTGCTGATATAATATGTTTGTTTGCAGGGCCACCTGCCAGAGCAGCTATTATAATGTTATACCACTGCTTTGACAAATATGACTTAATAATGGTCTAATAACCTTTAGCATTGTATTTGATAATGGCATAGAAGCCGATATCTGGATAGTACAAAAGATAAACATAATCATACATAGTCAAATGGTGGTTTATTCTTTTAAAAACAATAGTTATTGGTTTTTTCCCTCGTAACTGTAGTACTCAAACTTTTAGTTCCAGTATAGCACTCGTGGCTGCCGCATCGCGGTCGCGAAGTGGGGCCGAGACAGTTCCAGATAAGTTTTATAGTCTGACGATAATTTATGGATTTGTAGTTTTAGCTTGACGATGTTCACTATTATTCTGAAGAAGGTTGGGTTATCCCGACTGAAACCTTGGTAAATTCTAGGTAAACGGTGCAACTGAGGCTGTTGATTATTAAAATTAAAATTGACCTGTGTTTGCATATGTGGTGCCAACTCCCTACAACGACCTACCTGTCTCATTGCTACCGTGCCACGACGCGTCGCCGCTGTTATCCGTGTCGAAGGTGGACTTACTGGGTATTAGGTAGGTGGTTGTAATATTCTGGCTGATCGGTATATGTATGCATATACACTGTAATAACGAAACTTTTCCAGCATCCTGCCTGTGCTGTACAACTGTTATCTGTTACAAAGGTTTTCACCCAGCTGTACGCTTTGAAATAACTATGTAATCCCCTGTAAACGATCTGAAGATGAGCCTTGGTTCGAAAACCTGTTAATGGCACTAATAAGTATTTCAGGTAATTGACTAACGGCAGTTTTCTGCATTTACATTACTTTATTAATCTAAAAATATAGTATAGCTAGGTGAATTTCACAACAGTTTGTAAAAACGCTTCTTCTTCGAAATTTACGTCTTATACATGACTAGTAACAGGTGTGAAATGCATGTCAGTCTCTCTAGCAAAGAACAACTACACGATAGGAAACATTCCATAGGACGCAACATAATCGCCATTTCTCGTTTCGGATGTAAATACAATTGCGTTGTAGGTGACATCAGCGAATTCTGTGCGGAACTAAGAAGCAGTCTGCTGTAACAACCCCTGTCCCTTGCGTTGTTTGTCTGCTGAGAGACGTATATGACTCGTGTTGATGCGGCACGACTGTTCCTTTTGCTCCTTGTTTATTTGTCGTCTGTGATTTAGGGGCGCGAAAGGTATCATCTTTCAACGCCGGATGTCTCATTTCTAATCAAGACAAAGATAGATCGTGCTTGTTTGGAGCACTACAAAGGGCTGATCAGTTTGTAAGCTCTGCGCGTTCTATGGATGCAACGCGCGTACCACGGTCCAACTCAATCACGAATAGCTTTCACTTTGCCGCTGCAGTTTCATCTGCAATCTCGAAATACTTTTTCTGTACTCTTGGAAAGTAAATGTAATTCTTCTGAAATAGGTTGGTAATCATTAGCCCTATTTTGCAAGCAAGTTAAGGTTGTTTGCTATGTCACTAACGACACGTATTTTACCCGATAAGTGAAATGGGCTTCTGTGTTAGTGTTTTTCTATTTTCCAGTAGCCGCGCGAGATTAGCCGAGAGGTCTGAGGCGTTGCTGTCATGGACTGTGCGGCTGATCCCGGCGGAGGTTCCTCGGGCATGGGCGTGTGTGTTTGTCCTTAGGATAATTTAGGTTAAGTAGTGTGTAAGCTTAGGGACTTACGACCTTAGCAATCAAGTCCCATAAGATTTCACACACATTTGAACATTTTTTTTTTTATTTTCCAGTACTATCTACTTGTATTCCATACTATTTCTAAATGAAATTACATCGTATGCCTTAATACAGGGTGGCGTACGAAGAACCGTCCCGAGTACTAGACTCCTCATTGTCGCCCGTCAATTGTCATCTATTGCTTCGCAGCTGTTGCGAGTACGTTTTATATTGACAGCGCGAAAGTTGTTGCAACTGGTTAGGAAGTGTGAAATGAATATCTTAGCTAAATGTATTCTCTTCAAGAATGAATGGCGTACGTGTCTACCTGTTTGTTTAAGGAAACGCGGGATATTTTTGCAAAGAAGATTCCTGGCGTTTCCATACCAGCAAAGAGCAGTACATAGGATTTCATGACAAAGTGTCGTGTTACACGGTAAGTTGCAAACGTGAAAAAGAGTCGAGCCTCGTCCATTCCTAACCCGCTGTGATGGCGGATATTCGAACACAAATGATCCAGAGTCCAAAGAAGTCGACACGTAAACTGTCGCAACAAGTGAACGTTTCGCGTAAGTCTTGTCATGATGAGTCACACCATATAGGGATGAAACCCTAGAAAATACCACGTGTCGAAGAACTGAAGGAGGAAGATAAGGCAAATCGTCTGAATTACTGCAGGTAGTTGTGTCAAACAACTGAGAATTGAATATTGGATCCGCTGTTGTATTTCATGAGTAATGAAGCCTGATTGCATCTGACAGAACATTGACTCGCAGAGCACCAGATATTGGTCAACAAACAATCCCTATAAGACTAACGAGGAACTTCTGTACGGTGAAAAAATCGGAGTGGGGTGTGCCGTGTCATCAAATCGTTTTCTGGGTCCCATATTTTTAGGTAATAAACAGTAAACACTGCCTTGGTTATGAGAATAGTTGAGAAATTACACGCCATGAACGGACGTACGCTGTCTTTCAACAGCATAGGGCGACCTGTCACATTTCAAGTTGAGTCAGTCTCACGAATTTGTGAAAGATTCACAGCAGAAAGGACTATCAACAAAGGATTGTGGCCACAGCGCTCGCCTGACCTAATCCCTTTTGACTTAACTGTGGGGCAGTCTAAAGGGAAAAGTATACGCAAATAACACAGTAACGGTAGAAGACTTGAAGGACAATATTTGTAATCAAATTCTGAGAATTAATGAGGCAAACTTGAGCAAAATGTATGTCAACATGTTAGGGGCAGAAGGAGGTACAAGGTCAATTTCAGCACCTAATCTAATATAAAAGGCAAGATCAATTAAATAAATATAGACCTTTGCATCAGTTTGTAAGTTTTTCATTATTACCTATGTATATCATGTTAATTTACACTGAGGTGACAAAATACATGGGCAGCAATCCCATATTAAATGGACTCGACAAGTTCTTGGAAGCGCGGTGTAGAAATATTGAACCACTCTACTTCTATAGCCGTCCGTAATTGCGAGAGTGTCGCCGTTGCGGGATTTTATGCACGAACAGGCCTCTCGATAACGTCCCATAAATATTCGACGGGCAATCTAGCTGCCAAATCATTCGCTCAAGAATCCTGCCTCGGGCATGGATGTGTGTAATGTCCTTAGATTAGTTAGGTTTAAGTAGTTCTAAGTTCTAGGGGACTGATGACCTCAGCAGTTAAGTCCCATAGTGCTCAGAGCCATTAGAACCATTCGCTCAAACTATCCAGGATTGTCTTCCAACGAGTCTCGAACAATTGTGGCCCGGTGACATGCCGCATTGTCATCCATAAAAATTCCATCCTTGTTTCGGAACATGAAGTCCATGAATGGCAGCAAATGGTACCCAAGTAGCCGAACGTAACTTTTTCCAGTCAATGATTGGTTCAGTTGGACCAGACGACCCAGTCCGTTCCATGTAAACACAGCCCACACTATTATGAAGCCACCAAGAGCTTGCACAGTGGCTTGTTGACAACATGGGCCCGTGGGGTCTGCTTCATACGCAAACCCTGTCATCAGCTCTTACCAACTAAAATGTGGATTCTTTTGACAATGCCACTACTTGCCAGTCGTCAAAGGTCCAACCATTATGGTCACGCGACCAGGAGAGGCGCTGCAAGCGATGTCGTATAGTTAGCAAAGGCACTCACGTGGTCTTCTGTTGCTGTCGCCCATTATCGCCAGATTTCGCGGCACTGTCCTAACTGAATCGTTCGTCGTAAGTCCCACATTGATTTCTTCCCTTATTTCATACTGTGTTTCTTGTCTGTTAGCACCGCCAATTCTACGCAAACGCCGCTGTTCTGGGTCGTGAAAGACTGCCGGCCACTGCGTTGCCCGTGCTGAGAGGTACTGCCTGAAGTTTGCTATTCTCGGCACACTCTTGACATTGTGGATCTTGGAATACTGAATTTCCTAACGATTTCCAAAACGGAATGCCCCCTGCGTCTAGCTCCAACTACCATTCCGCATTCAAAGTCTGTTAACTCCCGTCGTGCGGCTATAATCACGACGGAAACCTTTTCACAAGAATCACCTCAGTACAAATGCCAGCTCCTCCCGTTCAATGCCCTATTATACTTTGTGTACGCGATACTACCGCCATCTGCATATGTGCACATCACTATCCAACGACTTTTGTCACCTCAGCGTATTTGTTGTTGTATCTGCTCTAGGCGGCAACAATTCGTGCGTAATTGGCGAGCAGTCTGTACTTGGGACCAGTTTTTCGTGCGCCGCCCTGTATAACCGAGTATCTATGTAGGATTAAAGTCAATTTAAACAGAGACTTGTGCAAAGTGGCATTAAAGCAAATAGGGAGTGCTTTTATTTCTCATTCAGGGTGAATCAAAATTCGCGCACTCGGACACCGCAGCGCGATTCCTCGCATACTAATATTACAGAAATGTAAATTGACCTTGAAGGCCCAAACGTGCAGACCGACCGCCGTGTCATCCTCAGACCACGGGCGGGCGGATACGGGGGGAGGGGGGGGGGGGGGGCTTGCGCTCAGCATGCCGCTCTCCCGGCCGTTGTCAGTTTTCGTGAGTGGAGCCGCTACTTCCACGTCAAGTATGTGCTCAATTGGCCTCATAAGGACCGAGTACACTGCGCTTGCCAACGGCGCTCGCCAGATAAGACGGTCATCCATCCAAGTGCTAGCCAAGCCCGACAGCTCTTAACTACGGTGATCTGACGGGAACCAGTGTTTCCATTGCGGCAAGGCCTTTGGTAACAGTACTGAAATGTCTCTAATGAAATATCGCCCCGTCCATATTTTCGGTAGAAAACTGAAATGAAATAAAGGCAATCTGAGAGATCTGTAAGTAAACGCACGACAAGTATTTTCATTCAATACTGCGAAGTTATGCTGCTGAGTGCGTTAGAGTACTTGACTTCGATTCAGGTCTAGTTCTGATTTTTTTATTGTCCAGTTGTAGGCTGCATAGTGTGTTTTATGTCTTCTTAACCTTTTATACATTAATTACAACATATCTTATACAGGGTGTCCCACAGAAAATCAGTACGCCTTAAGCCCGAGATTAAAGTACCAGTGAACTTATTTAAAAAGAATAGATAATATTAACGTTAAGAAACATATAGTTACCTGTTTATAAGAGATGCTGGAGGTGGTGGCCATGGGCATTCAGACATCACTGACTTGTTGTGATAGCGTAAGCAACGTAATGTAATTCCGCAGGCGTGGTGTTCAGCTTAAGATCGTCTATTGTTCGAGGATTTTCAGCATAAACTTTGCTTTTTACTGTGACTCATAAACAAAAATCACACAATGTTTAAGTCCGGGGGCCTTGGGGCGCCAGAGACCTCTACTGGCAAGTCTGTCTGCAGGGAACACATTAGCTGTCAGGGAAAGGAAGAAAAAGGTAGTGTATTCAGGTATTTTTCTTTCAAGAAAAAGACTTAAAAGTCAGTATTATACAATTTTTTAACATGGTCGGATCTGAAAGTTGTTTGTGTCTACTTGCAAATCACCATTCATCTTCCAAAATATTAAAAATACGCCATACCCTTAGATTTAGTCCCTTCCCCCTTACGAAGTATCGTAAGGTCGCCCTTGTTCCCGCAACAACTGACGCACGAACACACAGCTGCACTCAACTTTCCGATAAAATAAAATGTAACCAACTTTCGAAACAGCGTTGTCACTTCACAAGGAGTCCTTATAGTGCGGCTGGTCCCGGCGGAGGTTCGAGTCCTCCCTCGGGCATGGGTGTGTGTGTTTGTCCTCAGGATAATTTAGGTTAGTAGTGTGTAAGCTTAGGGACTGATGACCCTAGCAGTTAAGTCCCATAAGATTTCACACAGAGTCCTAATACAGATGATTAATTGTTACTTGAGACGTGCCGTTTTTATGTGGAAAACCCTGTACAAAACACGTAGAATTACTTAAATTAATACAAAATTGATAACAGTCATTTTTTATCATTCTACTTTCAAAGATGTATTTTGTCTTTAAACGTTTACTCTGTTCCGTCGCACTTACTACACCCCTTCATTCTTGCCAATTATTACAGTCCTTCCCTCTGTTACCATGAAAAACCATTATCAACTCCACTTTTTACCTACTTCTATGCTAGTACAGTGCAACCACTACAAGTGAGAAGGAAGATCGAATCATAGTAAAACACAGTTTACACATCTGCTTCTTGTAGCCTCTCGTCCGAAACGTGGCTAGTTGAGAAACATGGCTCAGTGTAAGAACAATTTCTGTCTAGTAAATAAGATCGCGTTTGTATCTTTCAGATTAACATACTACTTATCTTCCTTCCTGTTTTATATTCTTCATTTTACATTTAGTACTTTTATGTTCCCGCAACAGCAATATTACAACTGTTGAACATAAATACTTCAATTTCCAACAGTAGACTCCAGAGAAGCACTATAGAGAATTAACATGAAACAGACCACCATTATCAACTCGCTACTACTACTTATTGTTAACTCCAAATGAACCAAGATATAAAACGCTCACAGTACAGCGATCTTGCAAAATATCTATTTTTACCCCCAGAGAAATACATAAGTAACCACGTATGTATTTCTCTGGGGATTTCGTTGAAGAATGTCTTCCGAATGATCTACAGAAATAGTAATCATGACAATAAGAATTTCAAATGTAGTTACAATTTTGAATTGTTGAATTGATTCGGTAATATGAAAAATAATTACGTTTTCTAGAAGATAAAAATCTTGTGTTAGATTCTATATTTTCTCATTTGCTGTTATAAATATACAGTGCTTTATTTGTGACGGTACGCGCCATTACGCTGTATTGGTACCTCTGACGAAAGGAAAGCGCTGAAATAACGTTTCCAGACATCTAAATTTCGAAAAAACACCCCCTGGAAGTTCACAGTACCAGAACCTCTTTCCTTTACAAATGAAGCAATAGGGTGGGTCACTAACTATTGCCACCAAGAATAACTCCGAAACATTAGTGGGACGGAAGTTGCATGGAAGTTGGTTTTTTGTTTCTAGGTGGGGTCGCGTCAGAGATATGAAGGTAATTTTTTTTAATGAGATGCTGTAGTTTGGTACTTATTTTCTGATAGCGGCTATCGAGACGAATCCAATGATGTATAACAGTAAGGTCTTTGAAGGTCAGCGAAGGTTACAAACGTGGCAAAGTGATGACCATTGGTATCAATGCAGTGTTGCAGTCTTGTTATCATGGATTGAGTGGTATTCCTTGTCACATCGGCACTTCACGAAGCACATTCCCTGACCATTCTCTCTCGCATATATTCTGCTGTAGTTGGAACCTCTTTATAAACCAAGTCTTTTACGAATCCCCACAAGAAAAAAAAAAAAAAATCCAGAGGCGTCAAGTATGACGAACGAGCCGGTCACGGCACATCTCCGCGTCCAATCAAACGATTTGGGAATTGCTTCTGCAGCTCATTTCTTGCCATCAGTGAAAATGTATCGGACACCCGTCACTTTGATATCACATTCTGTTCCTTGTCCCTAAAGGTATTTCTTCTAATAAAAGACCTAATGTTTCTTGCAGGAATGTGGTGTACTTCCTACCATTAAGATTTCCTTCGATGAAATATGGGCCTATAATTCTGTTCACCATATATTCACCGACCACGGTTTTTGGTGTAGAACTTGCTGCAGCCAACATGGATTTTCAGTTGCCCAATAATGCATGTTATGCAAATTATCATTTCCATGGTTCGTGAATGTAGCCTCGTCAGTAAATAAAATCAAATTAATAAATGTGTCATCCCTGTGAATCTGAAGTTGAGCCCATCGGCAGAATTCAATGCGACGCATACCATCCGTACCAGTTAATTCTTGGTGGAGACTGATATGGTACGGATGATATTTATCGCGATGCAGAACGCGGACGACACTACTCTGGCTCACGCCAGATTTCCTTGCGGTTTGACGCGAACTAACACAAGGATCTCGAACCACAGTCGCAAGAATACCAATTTCAGTCTCCTCGTTAGTAACTTTCCTTTGCCGGATAGGTTTCCGATGCGTTAAACATTCAGTTGTTCTCAATTTATCATACACACATTTAAATGTACGAAGTGTATGGCTAGTACGTTGAGGATATCTTTTAGCGTATAAGTCTCTCTCTCACTGAATTTCGTTGGCATTCTCTGTAAATGAGAAGCATATCGAATTATTCTTCGAAGAAATACATCATTCACATTCGATTGATTCGACGATACTAGTCTTACAGTTCCTATTAGTATTGTATTGCGAAACCGTCGAACGGTGTTTACATATCAATGGCACATTGGATGGATGCGCCGTATTCGGCGAATATTTACTATTTGCACGATATACGAGTGAGAATTGTCAGAGCATGTGCTTCGATAAGTGTCGAAGTGATGAGGAATACCTCTCAATCAATGATAAGAAGATTGCAGCACTGGATTGATACCAATGATCATCACTTCGAACACCTTCTGTAAGTAAACGTTCATGCCACCTTTTTGAGGTTCGTTGACCTTCAAAGGCCTTACTGTTACACATCATTGGATTTGTATCGATAGCCGCTATCAGAAAATAAGTACCAGACTATAACATCCCATTTAAAAAAACAAAGTTGACCTTCATATCTCTGACAGGATTCCACCTAGCAATAAAAAACCGTCATATTATGGCCCCTGTTGTCCCATGCAACATTTGTCCCACAAGCTTTCCAGCTACTATCATACTCTCGGAGTTATTCTAGGTGGCAGTAGTTAGTGACTCACCATGCATATAAAAACCAAAACAACAGTAAATACAGGATTGTAATGTGGACGTTGTTGGATCATGTTATGAATTCAACACAAATATTCCAGCTCATGACAAAAGAGGGTCCATTGACCTGTTTCATTACACAGTCCATTGTCAGAATTGCTTTCATTTATTTCAGCTGCATCGTTTCCACCAAGGTAAAAATATATCCGATTCCACCCCATTCCTCTTACTTCTACTTCTTTTATTCTAGGTAGTTTCCTTGAAGCCATACAAATAACACAGCCACTCTTCTAAGTGTACTGTTTCGCACTATTTCCGTAACAAGCAACAGTCTTCATAGGTAATTACCAAACTCGATTCCTATTTTGATTACCATCAACATGTAAAGGCTAATTATAACTATTGGGATGTTGTAACTGAGTGTTACTATTAATTAAGCCCCAACATTCACGGTGGCGGAGAATTTATTTTTATCATGATTCAATAAAGTTGGTGGCAGTCTGCACACCAGTTATTGTAAATTAATCACTTGCTTGATGGTGTTTCACTAGAACAGATATGTGGCAACAGAACAAGAAATAACCAAAAACATTGGGCTCTAAGCACTATGGGACTTAACATCTGAGGTCATCAGTCCCCTAGACTTAGAACTACTTAAAACTAACTAACCTAAGGATATCACACACAGCCATGCCCGAGGCAGGATTCGAACCTGCGACCGTAGCAGCAGCGCGGTTCCGGACTGGAGCGCCTAGAACCGCACGGCCACAACGGCCGGCCCAAGAAAATTATTGTTAGTTATTATATAATATTCTACTTGACTTTGGAAATGGTTTGATGCATGTCACTTGATGTCCTATACCTAGTACAATGAACTTTAAATAACTTTGCTGTCTGTTGACGGTCCACGATATTGGCACTATGACGGAAATCAGTTACGCGGACACTCATGGTTGACGGTACTTATTCACTCTGCAAATAGCTAGTGCTAAGTCAGGACCTTAGTTTTCTGAACGGAACTCCTGGGACTGTGCTCCGAAGCGTAGTTGCAGGAAGTCTTGGCAATGTCGGTAATAGGCGAACTGCACAAACTGTGTACTGGTGCTGTAGGAACTGAACTGGGAAAGTGTCTGCGGCACTTCTGCTGTCAGCAGAAGGATCTTCATCTTAGCCAGTACTACCCGCAAGCAAAGTAGCCACTTTTCAAAAGCGCTCGCTCTCTGGCAGCTGGAAACACTGTCGGCAGACGAATGCGATGCTCTGACGGGCATGGCGCAGAAGCAGAAATTAGTCCCAAATAGCAGGTGGCTGCTCGGAACTGAGAGGACTCCTGGCGAGTGATGTGCCTATTTTGTGGCAGCCTGTCGTGCAGTATCTTTCAGCTTTCAAGAAAGAAAGTTACACGTACACTGTGAATCGAACTCTCTAAATGACTTTATTAACACAAAACGCTATTCACAGCACTAGCTGAGCAACACAGTAACACGGCACTGATCGGAGAACACACTTGTTGTACGTGTGATTAAATAGCTGCCAAACTGTTTTTGTTTGAGATCCACTTTCTGCCTCAAATGCACAAAGGACGAAATTTTGTTAGACATTTTTGTATTGTTAGTATGCACCGCGTGACTGAAAATTGTTGTTCACTCTGTAATCTGTAAATGGTGTGGCTGCGTCATGTCCTAAGATGTTATTTTTCACATTACTCTGTTTAAATTCTCTGTATCTCCCATCCCACTTTGTCTTACAATGATAAAAGTTATAAAAGAAAAAAGAAAAGATCACACTATGATGCCAACAAATAATATCAGTCATGACACACAACTGACTGCAGTACTTTCATTAGCACAGCCAATAGAAGGTGCTTAGGACACGGGAATGTTTTTACAGGAAGGTCATCTGCTCGCTTGCTTGGCCGCGACAAGTTTCCTCGCTTTAGAGATAAGTACCCAGCACAACAATCCAGGTAACGACGTTACGCTTCCACCCATTTTCCTACTATAGTTGCAACCTCAGTATTTATATCACACAGCTCCGCTGAGAAAGGAACTTCAACAGAAAAAAAAATCACAGACTAGGCATACTGCCTTAAGAAAACACTATGAGCGTCTTCTAAACGAAATTCATTTTTGCATTTTTTAGCCTCGGGTGACATCATAACCGGTTTCGACTTCTTCCCTCTACCTCTACATCTATACTCTGCAGTCCACTTTATGTTGTGTGGTGGAGGATACTTTCTGTACCACTATCACTTCCTCTCTTTCCTGTTCGAGTCGCGACTGACTCGCTGGAAGAACGATATTGGTAAGCCTCCGTGCTCCAATCTCTCTAATTATACCTTCATGGTCTTGTCACGGGGTATACGTAGGGCGAAGCAATGTATTCGTTGACTCTTCTGGAAATGTGCACTCTCGGAAATTTAACACTACACCACACCGCGATGCAGAACGCCTCTCCTGCGGTGTATGCCACTGGAGCTGTCTCAGCATCTCCGTGACGCTTGCACTCATGTCAGTGTTACAACACTATTAATGGCTGATGCTACGTTTCAGTTTTATTTCGATACATCGCAAGTAAATTACAAAATGAGTAACTTCCCTCATTGGATTTTATCATAATTTCGAATATTTCATTACTGATACGAGTTTCGACAAGTGTATTGGTCGTGGCTCGCCAATACCACGACCTCCCATGCCCTCCGATTTAAACCCATTCGATTTTTTTTTTGTGTGGTGATATTTACAAGTTTCAGTGTATTCCAGCCTCGTTGACAGTATCAGTGAACACCGGGGACGCATTGTGGATAGTTATCAATGCATTTGGAACGCGCCCGGGTTGAGGAACGGTGACTGTGTGATATACTTGCTGTAATGTGTCTGTCCTCAGGTGCATATCTGCAGTTTGGATCATCGGGGGCTCTGGCGTAAGGTGTGCATGAACTCATTCGAAATTGGTCGCATCGGGTACCAAGTCTTTCCGGACCTATGTTCAGTAGGATAATGTGCTTGACTCTGTTATAAAGTGTTCGTGTAATGAGTCGTAGTACGTAGTACCGTGGTAACCAATAGTTTCCGAACCTATATTTATTAGGTTCATTTCCTTGTTTCATTGTCCTCTGCTGTCTCTTTTGTTTGTAGCTATAATAAATGTCTTGTGTGCATTGTGAAATGTATTGATCCTCTCTCCGTTAAGGACGACATGCTGTATCCAAAAGTCTGATATTTCGTACATTCGTATTTTGATCATTAGGCGGCAGTTCGGAACTGTATGAAAGGCCTTATGGAAGTAAAGGAGCACATCTGATGATCTGTTCAAAAAGAAAGAAAACCGATCTTCAGATGATGACTTTCTACGACTTTGAACCCAGCTATAATACTATTTGTGTGACCAGAGGCTGACGAATACGATGAAATAATTAAAAAAAAAAAAAGAGAGAATATTTTCTACAACTGTGGAACTAGAGAAATACATTGGATCAGACGTGCGGTATTTACAGATAATGACCCGAAGCAAAATTTGCCACTGACTGTCATTTTTTTAGCTGTTTGTCATTATCCTAGAGCCTCGTGATTGGTTAAATACTGCGTTAAATTTCAAAGTATGTTAAAAAAGCTATGAGATGTACATTTTGTACTTTAGCTAAAATTGCATTCGGAAAAGTATACTGAACACTTCGGAAAGGAGGAAAGGAAGGGTTAAATAAATGGCGCGTTGACGTAGTAACCGCTAACTACGGAGTTTACAGAGAGCTGGAGAAGCAAATAATAGTTGCCTCTTTCAGAAGGTGCGTGCCGGCATTCGACAGACATTTTAAGGAATGAACACAGAACGAATATGAGTCCACTGTTTTATTTAGCTGGCAGTATTGGCGCTCGCTGTATTGCAGTAGTTCGAGTAACGAAGATTTTTGTGAGGTAAGTGATTCATGAATGGTATAGGTTATTGTTAGTCAGGGTCATTCTTTTGTAGGGATTTTTGAAAGTCAGACTGCGTGTCAGTTTAGTGATGATCAGAATAAGTAAAGAGAGAACTGTCTGAATACGTTCAGTTTTACTCAGCTGTCTTTGTATCAAATAACGTAGAAGTTTACCAGCAGAGTCATTCATATTTTTTCTAAGGGGAAATTACAAAAAGTTTTACGTTCGATTGTAAAATGAAACTGTGATCTGAGGTGAGTGGAGAGACTACAGGAACTCGTACCAGTTCACATTAACGGTAATTTAGTGCTTTTTTTTTTACTATAGTGTTGCAAAGTCACAAACTGTTCGTTTTTATTTCAGGGGAGAGCCAAGACACAAAGCAAATTGCGATTTATGTTGCCAATAGTATTCAGTCATACAAGAGTCTGCAACAAATTTGAAGAAACATTTGCAACGAAAGATAGATCTAACCTGTGAAAAAAAAAAAAAATCGTTAATGTCGTATGGCACTGTTCGCTGGAAAATTCCACAGGGTGGTTTCAGCCGCCTCCGCTCACACTGGTTCCTTTACTTTCGGATATGTGAGAGTTCCGACGTATGTGTATATGTGATATGCAGGTGAGTGTAATGGAACCGTGTAAAGTGTAGTCATGCATACGGTTTGTATGATGATGATGATGATGACGAGAAAAGGGAGAGGGTGAAACCCAGTGCCAGAACATACTCTACTCCTTTCGGAGAGCACCGAGCTTAACGTCCCCATCCGAAGGACGGATCACCGTCAACGGTGCCACCTTATGAGACACTGCGAAGACGTTTGGAATGTAATCCAGGACAACGGCGCCAAGACTAGTGATCAAGAACTTTAAGCCACCACGTCTGCTCCCCTTGCCGGCAGCGAACATTTCATCCACCACCAGTTTTCGCACCAGTGTACCTCCTCGTCGAGCGCCGCTTTTGGCCCACGTCTATCTGCGGTACCTGCTCTGTCATCTGTCGCGACATTCACTTGTCAACAAACATAAACGCGCTCTTTGCTCAGCGGTAGCAACGTGTTTTACAGGCTCTGTTAGTAACGATGTTCAGCTAAAGTGAGTGACGAATGACTAACGAGTATGTGTCTCGACAATAGTGAAAATACGGAACAAAACCCACAGTCCGATTAAAATTACTTGATAGTTGAAACATCACGCACTGTAGCTGCCTGCTCCAGTCAGAGTGCTCAGTGTCACGCCCGAACCGTTCGCCGTTGCCAAACTGCCTACATGTCAGTTCACATCCAGTTCTTGTCCGGGTTTCTTTCTTGATGTATTAGGGTCCGGTACTTTTATTTTCTGTGTCATCACAAACGATAACCGCACCAAAATCGACATACACACACGAGCTGAGCGAGGTGGCGCAGTGGTTAGCACACTGGACTGGCATTGGGGAGGACGACAGTTCAAACCCGCGTTCCTCATCTAGGTTTTCCGTGATTTCCCTAAATCGCTTCAGGCAAATGGCGGGATAGTTCCTTTGAAAGGGCACGGTCGTTTTCCTTCCCCATCCTTCCCAAATCCGATTGGACCGATGACCTTGTTGTTTTGATCCCTCCCCTCAACCAGCCCATCGACCAACACACGAAACAATGCTAACGAAGTACACACATTTACAGTCATTATATTCACAGAGAGCGAGTGGCTTTCATTAGACAAACGTCGCACGACGTTGTTGAAACCTAATTTTTGAAGGCTGCAATTAATCTTTGCGACTGGGTCATCAGAGTCACAAATAAATCACCTTCTGCGGTGTAATGGTGTAGCGCAGTGGTCAGCGTGTACATCTAAAGTGGGGAAGCTCATTGGTTCGATTTTCGTTAATGCAGCGAAATTTTTTGTTTTCTAAATATAATCTAAAGACTTTGATCATTATTTTAGTTTGTTAATTGGTTTAAATGTAATTTTTTGTTTTTAATACTTTTGCGTGTCATTTTCAATTTCGTACTGCCTTTTTTATGCTCTTATTTTTCTAATAACCGTTCCTTTTTCATTTGGAATCTGTTTGTGCTGCCTAAAATTTGCAGGCAAGTGTGAATCAGAACTGCTCATCGTATGGTAACGCGGTAGCCCTTGTATCCAGTATGAAGATAGTTTCAGGTAACCAATGACAGCGACAAATTACACTATGCTTTTAGTGCTGAAACTGAAATTTTTCTGTCTTCAGCTTGCGCGTAAAGGTTAGCCTTAAACGCTGTGAACAAAGCGGTCGTTATTTTAGTTCTGCTGCAGGTTGCAGATTGCCGTTTTCTCGTATACTTTGCACATCACGAGGTTGTGGTTATGTTAGGTCATGAGTTTGAATTCAAGGATCGGTTGGTTGGTTGGTGTGGGGAAGGAGACCAGACAGCGAGGTCATCGGTCTCGTCGGATTAGGGAAGGACGGGGAAGGAAGTCGGCCGTGCCCTTTGAAAGGAACCATCCCGGCATTTGCCTGGAGCGATTTAGGGAAATCACGGAAAACCTAAATCAGGATGGCCGGACGCGGGATTGAACCGTCGTCCTCCCGAATGCGAGTCCAGTGTCTTCAAGGATCGAAACGTGTCGTCTGCCGCATCTGAGTCATTGATCACTAAAACAGCTGCTGACAGAGCATCTCACATTTCCGTCATACCTCTGGGCGCCCGCTTCCAACATTGCTACGCGCTACACATTACCGGCTGTTGCGAAGTGACGAGGCGTGGTTGCATGTCGCCCGTAACCTAGCGGTAGCCGGCAGCGTATGTGGCAACACTGTAGCAACAAGGGAAAGACGTCAACTATTTAGTAATTTTAATCGGACTATTTATTTCTTTTACAGCCTCTAGTAAACAGTGTGCACAGCTTAGCAGGTGCACTCGACAACAGGAGCCAGAGATCATAGCGTAGAGAAGCCCCCCGTCGGATGACGCAGCCAGGGGCCATCTGGCCCGCCGGTTGTGTCTGCCCGCACCGCTGGCGACCTCAGGCCGACCGCAGCGGCGGCGCGAGCCAGGTGTATTTTTGGTTCCTTTAGACTGCCAGCACAAATACTACGAGCACATGTTGGGCGTGTTTCAGTTATTTTTCTTGGTAATGCGTTTTTCTTACGCCACCAGCGCAGAAAGTTCTCTGCTATGTTCTACACATAACGAGACCTTTTGTTCTGTATAGGTGGTTTTCCAGAAAAGTTTCTCGTGAAAACAGAGGTTCCGTTATCCTTCCTCCATCTACCTTCCTTACAAACAAAGAGCCTCCTACATTCGCATTTCGCCTCCTTTACCCACATAAAAAACGTAGGAAAAGAAGTGTCTGTTTCTTTTACCCCTAGGATCTACTAAGGTCGCTCCGGAGGAAATGATAAACTTTTATTAAAAGAAGTCCAACTTTTGTTCTACGTATTTGGTATTCACGGAAGCCATAGAAATATTCTTCTCGATCGTATTCAAATTTAATTCAAAATGTTTCCGCAAGTAGCGCTATCAAAGCACTCCGTTTCGGTGGTCTGCTCCACTTGGCATTCATTTAAAGTAACGTGCTGTTAGAATGTTCTCGTGTTGTTAGAACGAGACGGTGACAGACCTTCACAAGAGACAGAAGAAGGTATTGAAGGTGTTGATCGCATTACAGCTATACATTTAGGTGTCAAAAGTCATGGGATTCGTTCTAATACTGTGTCGGCACACCTTTTGCCTGGCGTAGTGGAGCATCTCGAGGTGGCATGAGCTCAACAAGTCGTTGGAAATCCCCATCAGAAATACAAGACCATGCTGCCCCTAAAGCCGTACATTACTGCGAAAGTGTTGCCGGTGCTGTATTTTGTGCACGAACTGACCTCTCGATTACGAAAATGGCTCTGAGCACTATGGGTCTTAACATCTGAGGTCATCAGTCCCCAATAACTTAGAACTACTTAAACGTAACCAACCTAAGGACATCCATGCCCGACGCAGGATTCGAACCTGCGACCGTAGCAGTCGCGCGGTTCCGGACTGAAGCGCCTAGAACCGCTCGGCCACCACGCCCGGCTCTCGATTACGTCCCACTGGATTCATGTCGGGCAATCTGAATGACCAAATCACACTCTCAAATTGTCCAGAATGTTCTTCAATACAACCACGAACAATTGTGGCCTAGTGACATGGTGCATCGTAATCCAAAAATATTCCATCGTTTTCTGAGATAATGAAGTTCATGTATGGTTGCAATTGGCCTGCAGGAAGCCAAAGATAACCATTTCCAGTCAATGATCGGTTTAGTTCGATTAGAGGATCCTGCCATTCCATGGAAACTACCAGCTTGCACAGTGACTTGTTGAGAACTTGGGTCCATGGCTTCGTGGGGTCTTTGCCACACTCGAACCCTACCTTCAGCTCTTACCAAGTGAAATCGGGATTCATCTGACCAGTCGTCTCGGGACCAACCGAAATGGCTACGAACGCAGGAGAGGTGCTACAGACCATGTCGTGCTATTAGCAAAGCACTCGCGTCGGTCCTCTGCTGCCATAGCCCATTAACCCTAAATTTCGACGCACTGTCCTAATGGGTTCGTTCGTCGTACGTCCCATTTTTATTTTTGCTGTTATTTTATTTACGTAGTGTTGCTTAGCTGTTAGCATTGGCAACTCTACGCAAACGTCACTTCTCTCGGTCGTTAAGTGAAGGCTGTGTTGTCCGTGGTGAGAGGTAATGTCTGAAATTGACAATGTGTATCTCGGAATGTTGAATTCCCTAATTTCCGAAATGGGATGCCCCATGCGTCCAGCTCCAACTAACATTCCACGTTAAATGGCTGTTACTTCTAGTCGTGTGGCCATACCCACGACGGAAACTTTCCACATGAATCATCTGAGTACAAATGACAGCTTCGCCAATGCACTGCCCTCTTATACCTTCTGTACGCTGTACTATTGCCATTGTGTATGTGCATATATGTATTCTATGACTTTTGTCACTTTATTGTAATTGGAGTCAAGGACGACTGCGGTCGAGTTTATGCTCGTCCTACGCTCCTGAAGTCACGCATTTTCTGACAGCCAACGAGTGTTCAGCAGTGTTCAGAGAGCCCTGCTTTGCAAGTCGTAGCCAGTGAAAGTTTCTTAGTGAATTTCTGTATGGTTGACGATGGTGGTAAGCGATAAAACTCTTCACAAGCGAGGGGAAGTCACAATATGCAGGATACATACTTTCTTCAAGTGCATAGCCCCTCTATGCGCGTACCGCAACCCCCTTAGAACCGTCAACAATGCAGTTCCCGTCCGTGTCCCGACAGGCGTGAACCACCATCGTTCAATAATTGGACTCTAGTCGTTGGGCAAGCAGATTATCTGTTGACCTCCCGCGCAGCAGCGGACGGAGCTCTGTACAGACTCCTAAGAATGTGCAGCGTACTCTCAATCACTTTTTAGCAGACAAACGCACAATAGTAAGGTAACTGTCAGTCTGAGTGGGAGTAGGAGAAACGAATGTGTGCAAAACCTCTGAAGGTAAAGGAGAACTGCTCCCAGATGGTGCAGACAAACTGTTGACGTATGTCCACAGAGAAAAACGAGAGACAGGGTGCAGCGAATGTTTGGAGCAGTGCGAGAATAACCTATTGCAGGCGACTGCAAGAACTGTGACGGCAGTTGAAAGTTGGTTGCATCGCTCGGAACCGGAGGCGAAGAGGCAATCGTCGCAATGCCATCATGCAGAATCGCGAAAAAAGAAATTCAAAGCTGCGCTTTCAGCTGGAAACTTGTTTGATATTGTGTTTTTTGATTCAGAAGGACTCTTGCCTGTAGATATCGCATCATGCGGTACAATTATCAGTTCTGATGGATATGTGGCAACTCTGCAAAACTTCATATTCGAATGACTCGCGTTGGTCAACATAGGCTGAAACACGATGTTTTGTTTTCGCGAGGATGCGCCCAGGCACCTAGTGAGAAAACCGCCACATAGACTACAAAGCCTCGGTGGACAACACTGAAGCACCCACCCTACAGCAATGATGTGGCACCGGATGTTTAACATCTATTTGGCAAACTGAAAGAATCCGTTCGCGGAATGAGATTTGAAGATGACTGCTCCCTTCGTGAAGGCTGCTAAACAAAGGCTCAAATATGCTGATCCTGACATCTGGCGTGTAGGTATACGCGCCTCAGTTCCACGGTGGTGCAAGGCTGTTGAAAAGGACAGAGATTCTGTGGAAAAATGACGTATTGTCTCTTAAGAAAGTATCGACATACTGTAAAAATATCTAGCGTGTGGAAAATAAATCGGACGTTTAAAGAAACATTCTGCACTTCTTATGGGGGGATTCTCGTAGATGAACTCTACAGCTCCCAAGTCTCCTAGAAGACCACCTCCAGCATCAGCAATTGCACTCATACACCACAGCGACAAACTTAGACGTACTGAACACGAACTCCAACGACAAAATCTCGGGGGCTGTACAGAGGTATTTTCTGAATATTTTGGTATCAGAGAGCCATGGTCTCCGGTGGCTCGCTACAAATGATATTCGGTTTGTTATTCTAGTTACCTGTTTCTGTGAAAATACTTTCACATAAGTGAAAAGGCCTGTAATACTCGTACGATCACCAAACTGTGGAATACAATACGCAGAGTAATGCAGCAACCTCCAGACGAAATATGTACATTTGTATCACGGCTTGTTCATTCTGTTCTGTAAGAGTACAACACAGTACATACCAAATCCAGAACTGTTCCCCTACATATTTTGTTGAAAGTGGCAACCACCATGACAACGGCAGAGTTTACAGCAACGCGCCAGGAGTACTACTTCCGCGTCTGCGACAGTTCCAGAAACCAGATCCATATGAATATTGACTGGAGTCTCGCAAACTAGGTCCCCTATGTAACTGTAGAAGAAGTTATGCACTGATCTTATGTCTGTGACGGAAATGGCGACGGAGGACATTCGCGACCAATCCATTGTTACCAAACAAAATGCAATTATTCTAGTACGAACCACCGGGTAACGTGGGTGCCTTACACCAAAATACTCTGAAAATAGTCCAGAACAACTTTCTAAGTTTTGGCCCTCTTTTCTCTACCACATCATTATATATTCGTGCTCTTGATACATTAGTTGCTGCAAACTTATTTCAACAGCTGCTTCCACCATTCCACCTCATATTCCGGAGATAGTTTATGTATTTCCTCCCGTCCTACACGTCTGGTTTTTCTGCCAATGCCCATCCTGACTACTTCGCCAAAGAATCTCGGCTTTCTTCATCTATTTTATTTTGATGTTCTCAAGCAGCTCTAGTTCAGTTCTTCTCTTAGTCTTCACTCCCATCTTTCAGCATTTCTTTTTGGACACATGACTTTTCCATTCTTCTCCAGCTAATCACCACCATAACTTCTCAGTGTTGTCGTTCCAACTAAGGAAAATACGGTCAGTTCGAATACGCTACCAGATTTTTACTGAAGTGGGGATATTTTGGGATGCATAACGTTGTATGGAGGAGCATTTTCTATACAGGGTGTTGGAAAAAGAAATATTCTATTTTTTGAGTTGGTAGTGTGGATCAAGACAAGACAAAAATGATAAGTAAACATGGGCTCCAAAATGCATACGGAGCTACGAGGACTTTTTGATCTTCGCTACTGTGAAGTACACCTCTTCTACTGCAAGCATTTTGCTGTTGGGAACGATCTACAGAACGTAGTCAGCAAATGAAAACACATTCCTCTCATATAGTCTACGGGTACCTCCTACTAGTGACAAGTAAGCCACAGGCAGACTTCCGCTCCAACAGAGAAAGGAGCGCCTTAACGCTAGCTTTGCAAGTAGTCTGCTGCCACCGCCTGGGTTCGCGTTTCGTGCAGCGGCTCCGTCATATGCAACAGGTTAGGCTCACCCCTGCCGCGACACGTGACTTCTAGACCAAGAGAGGGGCGCAGTGGCCGTGGAACTGCTCTCAAAACCAGATTTCGGTTTTCTGTGGTTTCCATAAACGATTTCAGACGAATGTGGGGATGGCTCCTTTGAAAAGAACACGGCCGAGCTGTTTCTGCATCCTTTTCCTCCGTCTCTCACGATTCTGCCGCAGACGGGTGTCATTCCTTAATATTTATTCCTTTCCTTCTACTTTGTGGCAAGTATATGACGAACACGAAATTCCTGTGACAACTGAGGGTTTATTAGGAGGAATCAGAGTTGATAATATGAACCATTCGAGAGGGGAAACATCAGATATTGGGTTAGTGCATAAATTCGTAACGTTTTTCCATAAGTTTAGTAAACGGAACGGATACATGTAAGAGGCTTTAATCATCAATAATATATTCTCCTTCACTATTTACAACAGTCTGCCAACGCTGGGGTAACTTTTAGATTCAGCGACTGTAGAAATCACGTGTTTTTGAGGCGAAAAGCTCGTCGAACCGTATTTGGAGCGCGTTTTCATCCGGATAGGAAGTTCCTTGAAGGTTGTTCGACACAGAGCGGTAAAAGATGAAAATGTGAGGGCGAATAAGGTGGGTGTGGAATGACTTCTCAACCCAACTGCTGTATAGCGTTTTTTGTCAGTCTTGCAGAATGCGGGCGGACGTTTTCGTGAAGTAGCATCTCTTCACCCAGTCTTCCTGGTCGTTGTTTTTGGATTGCCTCTGCAAAATGTCTCAGTTGTTCACAATAAATATCACCAGTTATGGATACATCTCGAAGAAGCAATATGTAGGACACTACAAGGTCACTGTTCCACCATATGCAAAACATTATGAATGAGCGCAGTTCTTATTACCGGGACTTCCCGCTTAGTTTGGGTTCAATCAATTCATCTTTCCCTTATTTAGCATAAACACGCCATTCCTCGTCACCATTAACGCTGTACGACAGGAACGGTCGGTATTGCTCACGAGCCAATTGTTGACGAGCGGGCAGAGATGCACATATATTTGCGAAACGTCTGAGGCTGTACATAGGTACCAGCCCGGTATTCACCTGATCGGATATATGAAGCTTGTGATTGTGGCAGAGAGCATGCGATACACGTATCCTCGGTTATTGAACCTTCCCCATTGCATGCAAATGTCGCTCGATCGTGGGATGATCAAAGTTCATCAAATTTGCCAGTTCCAAGTACACTAACATGGGGCATTGTGGATTAATGAGTTTAAACAATCTTTGTCAAACTCCGAAGGTCTTCTTGAACGTGGAGAGCCACGAATCTCAGAATGATGCACCGTAAAACTAGAAAACCAATTTCTTACCTGTCCAATAGCAATATGTCCTTATACGGTGCAAATGTTTTTCCCTGCTTCCGCTGCTGTTACCCCTCTATTGAACTCGATGAGAAGAATATGTCGAAAATGTTGCGGTTTTTCTACCTGGCACTCCATTTTCTATCGTCCACAGCTGCAGTCACTATCTCCAAATGACAAAATGTAAACTCAAATAGCAACTATCTCCCCGTATCCCTCAACATTGGACTGTTGTTGCTCCCATACCCACACTACTGCACATCATATGGCACATGAGTTACGTTATGCTCCCTTTCTTAGACACCGCATCCGTATTAAACTTGACTCCTACTACTAATCAGAGCACCGCCACCACGTGTCCTCTCCTACGTAGGTTAAGCTGCCAACTCTGTAGTTTACAACACAGCGTCCTACTGTCTACACGCAATGAAGCAGTTACCATACTCCACCTACTTTCCAGCATCTACTCCTGCTGAGCACTTCAAATGACACACAGTCCATACGTTCACTGTCCCTAATGTAATCCACATTGTCGAGAGTTTATAATCTGACTTTTCTCCCTTCTCCCCTTTTCTCCTTTCTTGTCTCATCATCCACCACCACATCCATTTTCCAGTATCTTCACGTCCTCCTACAGCATCAGTGGCAGCACTACCAGAACAACCAAATATCAGCTCACCGCCTTCGTAACAGCTAGAAAAATCTTCACATCATTGCAAATGTAGTTTTTATTCCTTTCTGGTGTTATCTTGTTTCCACTGCTTCTGCACTTGATGAGCCTTTGGTTGCCGTTAACGTTGCGTTTGTGAGGTCAGATGCTATCCGTGACTCCACTGTATCACCGAACGAGGTGGGGCAGTGGTTAATATACGAACTCTTATGGGGGAGACCGACAGTTCACATCTCCGTTCAACGAACAGCCTCCATAGTTGTACTGGAATTAATGGTAACAGCTGAAGCTGCAAGAGTTGAACTCATTGTAATAATAAAATAATCTCAAACTGAATCCCAGGCTACGGCCTCGGGTAGACCACTACAAGTAGACACGGCAGTCCCCTCTAACGGCAGGCGGCCTCTGCAGTGGCAAGGCACGGCCACATGCACAAGGTCGCCGGAAAGCAGCAGCGGTGTTTCAGACACTTGCACCAGCCCTGTTAAATGCCCCGTTTATGGCTGTGGGCTATCGAAATGCCGGGGATTTGCTATCCGTAGAAGGAATGAAGGTTAGATTTCAACGCTCCCGTCGGCAGCGAGGTCCACACGTAGAAAACGGTAGTGGGCGAGGAGAAGTAATTGGAGGATTACGAATACTGCCGACTCCGCCCGAGTGGGACTCGAGTTGCGTGCGGGGAAAGAAAACGTGGCAAGTGATAAAATGTATACGGTACTCGTGACGCTAATTTCTTACTCTGGTGAGAACAAGAAATTGTAGAGATACGAAAGCGACTGAGTAGACACGAACGAGCGGAAAGAAGACAGGTGGGTAACGAAACGTTTCAATTACGTCAAGTTCGCTGAGGGTAATGAACTGGAGGAATACGAAAGGTACCGACTTGGCCCGAGCTGGACAGTAACAGCGCTCGTGGAATAACACATGCGTGTTATGAAACGTATCAGGTACTACCAGCGCAATGGTACATAATGCCTCGCGGAATAATCGTTACCCAGTAAACTATACGAACGATATGCAACACGGCTATCGTCGACTAGCGTTAGGATTACAGGGTTACATTCTCATGGGGAGCGTCTTTAAGATTACAATAATGTATGTTTCAGCACAAGTTGCAGACAATGTTGTTGTTCGAAATCACAATATGTAGCTGATAGATAGATAGATATTCAGCGATCACAGGCCCTGTAGACCACGCGCTGCTTCCATAAACTGCCTCCAGTCCTTTCTGTTTCGTGCCCGGTTCCACCAGGTGTCTTCAATTCCCAGGGCTGCTAGGTCCTTCGCCAGGTCGTTCATCCAGCGCTGCCTTGGTCGTCCAGTGGGGCGTTTGGTGTTTGGTTTCCCCGCTAGTGCCATCTTCGCCTGTCTTCCATCTGGCATACGGGCTACATGGCCCACCCATTGTATTCTTTTGCTCTTTATCTTCTAGATGATAGTTGCTTGTCGTGTCAAAAGGTAGATTTCCTCCTCCTCCATTCTCCGTTATCTAAAACTGGTCCCCACATCTTCCTCATTACTCTTCTTTCAAATATTAAGTTTTTCCCTTTCTCGCTTAGTCATGCTCCAGTTTCTGAACCGTACATTACTGCTGTGCAAATCACTGTGTTGTAGATTTTCATCTTCGTGTTCACTGAGATCGATTTAGACCCAAGCTGGCAAAATGAAATTTTTGAGATCTTATCTCTGAACTGTAATTTAGTTTAACAATGACAGTTGCTGCACAAAGAGTAGCCACCTACTCTTTCTTACGTTTACAAGTGTACTACCAGGTGATAGTGCGAAAAGGAAGATTATGTGTGGAAACGGCAGTGAACTGTCCAGCGTCAGTTCTCCAGTGAAAAAGCATGGAATATGTTCGCGGTCATAGCGGCACGGGTTAGAGTTGCTAGAAGTGGCCACCAGAGATCGGCCGACAGCTTCGTCACTGCACGTCCGATATCCTACGTTAGTTTTTGGCGGGACAGTTACCACATCGCTTTTGTACTTAGAGACGAGTCCTGAATTGCGACTCTTACTATTACGACGACACCGAATGCACGTCATTGTATATCCGTCTCGAGAAGAACGTGTCGAATACCACACACTTTTTCCTCGGTTACTGGAACAGCCAAAAAAGTTTAACGAATATATAAATGAAGACAGAAACGTTGTATTAAGTACTCGAGATGATTCGTAGTGACATTGAAAAGCAGTTCAGCTTTAGAAATTGGATTTCAGAGGACGAGAGGCTAGTCGTAACTTTCTTTAATCCATTCTGTTTAATACTACGTCCGACCAGGCATCTGATGGCCCAACGGTTCCGACTGACCGGCGTGTCATATTCATCCGTAGGCGGCACTGGATGCGGATATGGAGGGACATGTGGTCAGCACACGGCTCCCTCGGCTCTTGCCAGTTTTCGTGACCACAGCCGCTGCTTCTCAGTCGAGTAGGTTCTCAACTGGCCTCACAAGGGCTGAGCGCATCCTACTTGCCAACAGCGTTCGACAGTTCCAGACGGCCACCCTTCAAAGTGCAAGCCAAGCCCAACACCGCTAGTCTTCGGTAATCTGAAGAGAACCAGTATCACCACTGCGGCAAGGCCGTTGGCATTCTATTTAATACTTTGTTCAAAAAATTAAACTTGATCTTTATCAAAATGATAGTTAATTGAAACCCTCAGCTGCCGACAGGTGTTGTTGATATACCTCGATGGGGACAGCTGAAAATGTGTGCCCCGACCGGGACTCGAACCCGGGATCTCCTGCTTACATCGCAGACGCTCTCTCCATCTGAGCCACCGAGGACACAGATGAATAGCGTGACTGCAGGGACTTCTCCCTTGCACGCTTCCCATGAGAACCACATTCGCAACTGTCCACAACCTACATACGTAAAGTACCTAATAGATATTTGCCTATCCACTCATTACTCGCGCACACTAAGGTGACGATTCTAGAGAAGCTGCACTGTCATCAGTGGTATCTGTTCTTTCGCGAACAGTTACTGTCTTCATATATTGATCTTTATCTGTTAGTGACAGCAGTTCTACTACACCAGTGGTCCCCAACATGGGGGTAATTACCCCCTGACGAGTAAAGTGAAATTTTATGAGGGGCAGAAACTGAACGACTCGATTCTGTTTTAGTCATGAAACTAAATTATTTTCAAAAGACCATTGCTGTTATGACAATTTTGTAATACTGTAATACTGGTTATATAAGTTACCAATAATTACTTTTTTCCCAATTAGTTGCATTAATGCAATGAAGGTTACAGGTTGTTCACATAGTCCACTCACTACACATTTGTTGTGCTTTGTCCCGTACATCGATAAGGGCTGCTATAGTGCTGTACAGGGTATTATTTTAAATGAAGTTACGTGTGCAGGTCAAGCAAGTGCCCCAATGGAGAGGAGTATTCAGGGGAAGTATGTTTTGTAACAAGTATCTCCCCTCACTGTGGATAGTTAGCTTTCTTATCTGAGAAGGAGTTGAGAGTAGCACTCTTGATGCACGAGGAATTCCGTCGTCTTTCATTCTAAAACACACACACACACACACACACACACACACACACACACACACACACACACACAATAAATATCATTCATCTTTCATCATTTTGAAAATAAAAGTGTTCTAAGAAAATCTTGCTAAAGTTGATGTGTGGGGAGAGGGCAGTAGTCAGTGGGGAGCGGAGGAATGGCTGGGTTAGTAGCAAATGTCTAACTGCACTCAGGGGTAATGATGGCCTAAGAAAGGGTGGGAACCACTGTTCTAGACTATTATTCAGTAGAGCAGAGCACCTCGCATTAAGCCGTGAAGTAGTATAACGAGCAGCATTCAAAAATTCAACTGCAGTTGCTCGCATATCTGAACCCTTCAGTTAATGCATTCACTTAATTCTAAGACAACAGTTTTAATTTACCCGTAGTTAACATGTATCACACATCAAAAAAAGCTTTGCATCACCTCGGTTCCGAGAGTTCCGGAACCTGTACAAATCTGGAATAGAGATCAACATAAACATCATTTCCGTCGTTTTTATTGCTCATGAAAACCACATAGTGCATATTGTACCACCATACAGCGACACCTTCAGAGGTGGTGGTCCAGATTGTTGTACACAGCGGTGCCTCTCATACCCAGTAGCACGTTATCTTGCATTGATGCACGCCTGTATTCGTCGAGGCATACTATCCACGAGTTCATCAACGCGCTGTTGGTCCAGATTGTCCCACGCCTCAACGACGATTCGACGTAAATCCCTCAGAGTGGTTTGTGGGTCACGACGTTCATAAACAGCCCTTTTCAATCTATCCCAGGCGCGTTCGATAGGGTTCATGGCTGGAGAACATGCTGGCCGCTCTAGTGGGGCGATGTCGCTATCCTGAAGGAAGTCATTCACAAGATGTGTACGATAGCGGCGCGAATTGTCGTCCATGAAGACGAATGCCTCGCCAATATGCTGCCGATATCGTTGCACTATCGGTCGGAGGATGGCATTCACCTATCGTACAGCCATTGTGGCGCCTTCCAAGACCACCAGCGGCGTACGTCGGCCCCACATAATGCCACCCCAAAAGAGCAGGGAACGTTCACCTTGCTGCACTCGCTGGACAGTGTGTCTAAGGCTTTCAGCCTGACCGGGTTGCCTCCAAACAAATCTCCGACAATTGTCTGGTTCAAGGCATATGCGACACGCATCGGTGAAGAAACCGCGATGCCAATCCTGGGCGGTCCATTCGGCATGTTTTTGGGCCCATCTTTACCGTGCTGCATGGTGTCGTGGTTGCAAAGATGGACCTCGCCGTGGACGTCTGAAGTTGGAGTTCATGCAGCCTATTGCGCACAGTTTGAGTCGTAACACGACGTCATGCGGATGTATGAAAAGCATTATTTAATGTGGTGGCGTTGCTGTCAGGCTTCCTCCGAGCCATAATCCGTAGGCAGTGGTCATCCAGTGCCAGTAGCCTGAGCGAGGCATGTCATCGACAGTTCCTGTCTCTCTGTATCTTCTCCATGTCCGAACAACATCGCTTTGGCTCAGTCCGAGACACCTGGACACTTCCTTTGTTATGAGCCCTTCCTGGCACAAACTAACAATGCGGACGCGATCGAACCGTGGTACTGACTGTCTAGGCATGGTTGAACTACAGACAACACGAGCCGTATACCTCCTTCCTGGTGGAATCACTGGAAATGATCGGCTGTCGGACCCCCTCCGTCTAATAGGCGCTGCTCATGCATCGTTGTTTACATCTTTGGGCGGGTTTAGTGACATCTCTGAGCAGTCAAAGAGACTGTGTCTGTGATACAATATCCACAGTCAACGTCTATAATCCAGAATTCTGGGAACCGGGGTGATGCAAAACTTTTTTTGATGTGTGTATATTGTTAATAGAGAAAGAATGTTACAGATTTTAAATAACAATAGAATGGAAACAGTTTTATTAGAAAAATGCCGAAGTACATGATACAAATGGTATCCCTGTTATATTTCTTATCCTAACGATGACACGCTCCTTTTATCGTGTACTAAACATATACGTGTCTCACAATCCTTGCTTTGGTGTGAGAACGTCAACCGTTTCGACCAACAAAAACAAAATGATCTGAATTCCGTCAACTGCCACCCGCAGTCTATACGTTCGGGCGTGGAGATCGCTTTTACTGACAAAGGGGACCCGCCACAGGTCGCTGTCTGATACAGTCGAAACTTGGCACGGTGATAGAAGGGTTGGTCGTTGGCGGAATTTTGGAATCTTCCAGTGTCGGTGACGCTGTGACCTTGTCACCACGTGAGGGTCCCAGCGACATGAATCCGGAAGGTAGGTGCCACTGCGGCGTAAGCACGACCCAGGACGTGTGCAGTTGTTTCTAGACGTACCAGTCAAGTTCACAACTGACTACCACAACGTTAGACAAAACAAAGTCATAAGGAATAAAACTTTTATCGGTTATGGATGAGGAACAATGCGACGGTGATGAATAAAGGATTCTTGAAGTTACTGCGACCACTCGCCTTTTATTTCAGGAATCCCTTAAAGTCTTAAGAACTGCTAGCGACAAATAACTTATGGCCCACCCTTTATCACAATTATCAACCCCCGTAAATTCTATCTGTGAACGTAAGCAGACACTAATCAGCTGAATCCTCTGTCGGGGACCGGCATTACTTTTATAACGGGAGTTCGCGTGCCGACCCCAGCTGCTCGCGACTGCGCACACAAACTCGCTGCCAGGGCTTACGGCGCCCGCAGCGCATGTTTGTCGCTTCAATTGCCTGGACGCTCCGCGTATCGTGTTTCGGGCGTGCAGCTGTCGCCCGCGACCGCTGAATAAGCTCCGGGAACCACGCCGTCCGCCGAGCACACACGCCTCTAAAAATAGAGCTCATGACTCGCCAAGCTTCGCTCAGACGCTCCCAGCAGTTAGTCTCCGACAGGCGTTCCCAGCAACCGGTCGAACAACACCGCATGTTATCTGATGTGTGCTGTCGCTCAAAGTCAAGACAGTCAAGAACATGTAAATGAAAAAAAAAAAAAATACTCTGCCAGTCTGTACGTTATTATTACTTTATTACAGGTATGGCCCATTTCGTTCGCAACCCTATCATCAGGCGCCTCTGCAATTAATTAATGTCAACATTATACGCTGTAGGAAATATGAGAAGAACTTAGTGATCATATCTAAACGTCAAAACGATTTTTGGAAAATTAATCGTAGACGTATTCTGTCGTGAAATACACGAGAGGGAGAGCAGATAGATGGGAATAGTACACTGAGATTATGAGGAGGACGTATCTATTAACCTAATATAAGAAGGCGGGGGTGTCGATTTAGGGTCGGAACCGGATTAGGCTTTGGACAGCTAACGATCAAAGATTTAAATGGCTCAAATGGTTTAAATGGCTCTGAGCACCATGGGACTTAAACTTCTGAGGTCATCAGTCCCCTAGAACTTAGAACTACTTCAACCTAACTAACCTAAGGACATCACACACATCCATGCCCGAGGCAGGATTCGAACCTGCGACCGCAGCGGTCGCGCGGTTCCAGACTGTAGCGCCCAGAACCACTCGGCCACTCCGGCCGGGAAAGATTTAAAGGATGGTTCAGAAGTGGGATCAAAATTTAGGGTGAAACATTGTCATTGTTAAGATTCGCAGCTGTCATCTTTCTGCGCTGACGGACTGTAACAGGTGAGTATTGCCTTATTCGTCACACCAGAACAAGGAAATAGTATCAGATAAAAACATACCAAAACATTCTCATTTTTTTTATTTACAATGAGCGTTCAATAAATAATGCGACATATTGCTTCTCTCCAAATTTCGGTTGAAAAAAAAAAAGCGCAGAATTTGTTGTGGGACATCATGGAACAGCCGGCCGCTGTAGCCAAGCGGTTCTAGGCGCTTCAGTCCGGAACCGCGCTGCTGCTGCGGCCGCAAGTTCGAATCCTGCCACAGGCATGGATGTGTGTGGTGTCCTTAGGTTAGTTAGGTTTAAGTAGTTCTAAGTCTAGGGGACTGATGACCTCAGATGTTAAGTGCCATAATGCTTAGAACCATTTGAACCATCATGGAACATTCCAGTTCGAGCCTCCATAGATCCACGAAGTTCCGATAGTTGGCGGCGCTATACGTACCTTCGAAATAGCATCTGTAACGTAGATGCTTTCCAGGCACATCGCTGTTATTGAGTTTTTTAGCCGGAAAATTACAGCATCGCAGATATTCGTAGATGTTTGCAGAATGTCTACGGGGCCAGGCATCTGTCATCGTCGCAGCAAAATCGCGCAGATCTACCTGTGATGGCTGCCCGCACACAGCTGTGATTCCAGCAGTGTTGGAACGTGCTGACACACTCATTCGAGATGATTGATGGATCACTACTAAACACCTCGCTGCTCAACTGGACGTCTCTGTTGGTAATACTGACACACTCGTCCACCAGCTGGGTACTCAAAAGACGTGTGCCCATTGCGTTCCGCCGGCCGACGTGGCCGTGCGGTTAAAGGCGCTTCAGTCTGGAACCGCGTGACCGCTGCGGTCGCAGGTTCGAATCCTGCCTCGGGCATGGATGTGTGTGGTGTCCTTGGGTTGGTTGGGTTTGATTAGTTCTAAGTTCTAGGCGACTGATGACCTCAGAAGTTAAGTCGCATAGTGCTCAGAGCCATTTGAACCATTTGAGCCATTGCGTTCCTTACCATCTTAACAGAAGATCATAAACAGCAACGAAGGCCTTCTATGCGGAATTGCTTGTCGTTACATACCTGATCGTGACAATTTTTGCCGAACATCATCACAGGTGATGAAACACGGATTCATCACTTCGAACTGGAAACAAAATGGCAATCCATGGAGCTGCGCGATAACACCTGTCTTCTGAAGAAAAAGTTCAAAGCTGCACGCCCAGCCGTTAAAATCAAGGCGACGGTCTTCCGAGACTCTGAAGTGGTTTTTCTGTTTGATGTCCTCCACCGTGGTGCGATCAACTCTAAAGTGTATTGTGCTATCCTCAGGAAACTGAAGAAACAGTTTCAGCTTATTCGTCGTCACAAATATTCAAACGAACTTCTTCTCCATGACAAAGCAAAGTATCACACAAGTCTGTGCACCCGATATAATCTCATAAAACTTCACTGGACTGTTCTCCCTCATGCAGCCTGCAGCCCGGGTGTTGCAACTTCCGGCTTCCATCTGTTTGGTTCAGTGAAGGATGCACTTCGACGGAAGCAGTGCGTGGTTGTTGGGGAGGTTATTGACACAGCAAGACATCGGCCCAGGCGTCGACCAGTAGAGTGGTACCGTGCGGGCATTCAGGCCTTCGTAGTAAGGTGGCCTAAGGCCGCCGCATTAAATGCAAAAAAATGGTTCTGAGCACTATGTGACTTAACTTCTGAGGTCATCAGTCCCCTAGAACTTAGAACTACTTAAACATAACTAACCTAAGGACATCACACACACCCATTAAATGCAGATTGCGTCGAAAAATAGGGTTTTGTAGCCAGGAGAGTGGGGACTAATATGGTGTACTGCAATGCTGAATAAAAACAACCTGCTTTCAAAAAAAAAAAAAAAAAAAAAAAGTGTTGCGTTGCCTACTGAAAGCACACTCTACTTATTAAATACAATTTTGTATCATAGCCGGCCTTGTGGCTGAGCGGTTCTAGGCGCTAGAGTCCGGAACCGCGCTGCTGCTACGGTCGCAGGTTCGAATCCTGCCTCGGGCGTGGATGTGTGTGATGTCCTTAGGTTAGTTGGTTGGTTGGTTGTGTGGGGAAAGAGACCAGACAGCGAGGTCATCGGTCTCGTCGGGTGAGGGAAGGATGGGGAAGGAAGTCGGCCGGTCCCTTTCACAGGAACCATCCCGGCATTTGCCTGGAGCGATTTAGGGAAATCACGGAAAACCTAAATCAGGATGGCCGGACGCGGGATTGAACCGTCGTCCTCCCGAATGCGAGTCCAGTGTGCTAGCCACTGCGCCACCTCGTTCGGTGTACTTAGGTTAGCTAGGTTTAAGTGGTTCTAAGTTCTAGGAGACTGATGACCTCAGATGTTAAGTCCCACAGTGCTTGGAGCCATTTGAACCATTTTTTTTTATCATATTACTGACAAAAATCACACTGTCGGTGATATGTTCTACAGATTCTGCAGAATATGCATTACATTGTAAGAAGACAGGCACTGTTTGTGCTTGATGGAGCTCCACTATATTTTAGTCGCAGTGTACGAGATGTACTGGCTTATGACTACCACGACCATGTTAGGTAGCGCATTTGTCTTTCCGTAATAAGTAAAAAGATCAGTTCTGGACACATGGCATTTTGCGCCTGATTTCGTGCGAACAACTCACACCAAATGTTTTCCAGACATTCATTGGATTTCAAAGGGTCGTCTCTGTTTCAAAGTGTGGTACCTCTTGCCGTCACTGGATTGGATACTGTGGACAAGTTTTGAATGTAGCTCACGGCATTGGAACCTAGTTTAGGTATCAGGAACCATTCGCCATTGTGATTACTTCCTTTGCAGCCCATATTCTGGTGATGACGGTATCTGTTGCCGGCAAAATTCGTTCTGTTTCTTTCGCGTTGGTCGTCAACGCCTTATCCGAATCGATAACGCAGACGGATACTGTTTCCAAGAAGAGGGGACTGCGGTGTTTTCGGATGCTGATGAGGCAAGTGAAAGGATTAACTGGAAACAAAAGTGATGAGAACAGAAAACGAAGGCAAAACAAGAGAGGGACATCGAAGGTAAGTGTACTTGGTATATTAGAAGCAATCGTTGAATAGAAAATGGTGCAAGAGGCACAATCGACAAAAATAAACAATGTGTTTACGGTATAGCATGACTCATATATGAAGGAGAAGAATGGTGACTCTCCTCCCGTACATTGAGAATAAAACATAACTTCAGTTACAGTTAGTTATTTGCTACCGTAAATCGTCATCTCACACTATCCACTGATAAACAAAATGTTGTAATTTTAAATATACCTAAGTATTCATAAACTGTGCTACCACAATTACGATGTTGCCAGTACACACTATTTATATACAACCAACACTGATACACAATCACTTACACATCTTTCAAACACCACTGGTTCGCTCTTGCGTAGTTGATTTCTTGTTCCGTATTGATACCCTGATTCCTGCCGCGCAAGAAATGATTAGCTTCATTAAATATCTGTACAGTGTCTCTATACAAAAATTTACTGTCGAACTACAAGAGGAAGAGTAAAGAGTTTTAATGACGTAAAGTGATAAGGAGGCAGTGATTTACACAGTTGAACATATCTGTATTGACTCTGCAGATAAGACGTTTAACCGCAGGGAGTGTCTTTTGATAAGAGCTCAAAATATATTTCACAGTGTTGTGATTTGTCCTTTTGGCGAGTCATTTGTGCTCCCTGTGTTAATAATTTCCATGGTACGCCGAGAAGCAGCTGCAGCAAAGACCATTGTTACTGAGTGGTGAAGTCGTAACGCTTTTCACGTTAATATCGCTACCTCTGAACTTCCTTGTCATCCAGTGCGATGGTTTCGACGCTGAGAAACAAAAGAAGTTTCGTAGATCAGAACACGGAGACGCCACCGACGTTCGTAGTCATAGACTTTCCCTCCGTGTCTATCACGTTTTGTGGTCTTCTATCGGTCACTAGCGTCTCCGATCGTATGGCGATTCCTGCCAGTTTTGTACACAGCTGCCCGCCTCCAGTGCTTTAACCTCGCAGCAACCATCTTTAGTCCCCTCATCCCCTGCACCACTCGCCCCAAGACTGTGCGGGTTATTTTTGATGACTTCCGTTTTCACGGGCACGGATTCTGTGACTACGAACGCTGGGATCGGCACCGTATGCTAATCTATGTGATCCCGAAGATGTTGCTTTAACGCTGTGAAACCAGTCGTGAATAAATCATTACTTGACAGCTATTTGCGGTTTTATTCGAGTTCAATTTACCATGAATTTCCACCGATGTGGCTGTCCATATTATGAAGTTCGTTCTCATCTCACTTGCAGTTACTGTACACATTACGCACGCTATTCACACAGTTTCATGACACTGTGCACACTATGCGTACTGTCGACTGACGTTAGGACCATTTTGTGTACCGCAGCTGTACATTTGCTAGCCAGCAGAACGGCGTCAGCATCTCTCTATAAGAAGTAAAATGGGCTCAGAAAGAGGATAAAGTGTTAGTATTATACATTGCATAGCTTTGACAACAAGTTTTTCCGGAAAAGAAAAAAAAATGAGAAAAATTATTGTAAAGTGTTATATGGAATGAGAGATGTTTTATTATCGTTATTATTTTTATTTGTGTTTCATTTCTAGCAAACCCCTACTCTGTGTTGTCTAAGTAATCCTTCACTGCATAAAACATATTCCTTAACAGGTCCCGTCTCCGGCCATCCTGATTTAGGTTTTCCGTGATTTCCCTAAATCTCTTCAGGCAAATGCCGGGATGGTTCCTTTGAAAGGGAACGGCCGATTTCCTTCCCCATCCTTCCCTCACCCGAGCTTGCGCTCCGTCTCTAATGACCTCGTTGTCGACGGGACGTTAAACACTAATCTCCTCCTCCTCCTTAACAGGTACTTTTTAACTGCATTTTAAATAAGTTTGTTTTAGCAGTTTCTTTAACCTCCTTTAACACTATATTGCACTGTTTTATTTTTTGGTAGAAAGTAGTTTTGAGTTTTACGTTTGTTCTTTCAGGGAAAAGTAAATTTAGTCTACATCTTGTTCCATTGTCATGGACAGAGCTGTTTGTGCAGTAATTATCAGCATTATTTTTGATGCGTTAAACTGATTGGTATATGTACTCAGACGGGGAATTAAAATCCTCAATGTTTTGAACGGATCTTTACAATGAGCTTCACTGCTTTTTTGGATATTATTCTTATGGCTCTTTCTGCATTTTGAAAATGGTGTTCGTAGCCTTGTCATGTATATGCACGTGAAGAAAAAAATTCAGAACATTTCAGAAAGCCCTAAACGGACCAAGCTTTTCTTGGCTTCCCATGGTAGTTGTGCAGTGTTAAGACAATTCGTACGCCTTATCGCGCAGCGCTCTAACTTGTGTGGCTAATTGGTGAACCCGATACCCGATCCGTATCGAATTCGCGCGGCAGTTTAACAGATGATCTGCTACATATACCAGTGGTGGATTTTAGGTGGATGCACACGCTCGCTTAGGCAATTGCAGGCTGGTTCCCAAATTACGTCTCAGAAAATCCGACGCACAAACAGCACACAGAACAAAGTTTACACGATTCTCAAACTCCACCGAGAGACTTTCAGAATTTACTCAGGGATACCTTTTGAATATTTTGGTTTAAGTGCCCCTGCTCTTCGGCGGCTGGCTACAGTTATTCCATTTCGTGCGGTTTCGTGCCCAATTAAGAGGGCATGCTGAAAAGTAATAGCTCTGAGTTTTTTTTACTCTGTTCTCGGAATCGGTTGAGGTATTACACGTCATGAATATTACTCGGTCGACTTTCCCGCTTCGCTCACTCGAGTTGCAAACCTGTGCCGCTGGAGGACTCCGATTTGTAGCCTGTAACTGTCGGTGCGTGACGTTACTATGTCGGTGCACGAGAGACAGCGTGCCGTGATCGACTTGCTAAGCGCAGAAAACGTGCACCAACTGAAATCCATACGAGAATGAAAGCTGTGTACGGTGGTGATTGCATCGACGTTAGTATTGTGCGACGTTGGGTTGTTCGTGCTCGAAAAGAAGAGAGCAACAATGGAGTTCCTCCACGTAGGATAACAGAGCCAAAAGAGCCAAGACCATTTCATCAGCAGCGAAACTCATGCTCACAGTGTCTTGAGATATTCGATGTGTGATGCGTCTGGAACTGATGCCTAAAGACACCACCATAAACTCTGGAAGGTACTGCGAGACCCTCAAAAAATCTGAAAGCAGGAGTTCGTAAAATTCGTCCACACGTGGAGCCCCTCTCCTTTAGCGCGACAATGCCAGGCCACAGACGAGCACCGATACATCTGCAGCAATCCATCTCGTTGGTTTCGCTGTCATCGGTCGTCCTCCATACAGTCTCGACTAGGCTGCATTCGATTTTCATCTGTTTCCTTCGAGGACTTTACTTTGATAGTGACGCGGCTCCGTAAACAACGCCAAACATCGTAGAGTGACGGTATCAACAAGCTGGTCTCTCGTTGGGAGAAATGTGTTCATCACCAGGATGATAACGTTGGGAAATAAATATGTAGACATGAAAAGTAAAGATGTAGAATGTTGATGACATTTGTTTTATTTAAAAAGCTTAGAGTTTTCGCATTAAAATTTCGTAGGCATTACTTTTCAGTACGCCCTCCTAGCTCTGTATCTGTATTGCAGTGAAAATAGTGCACAACAGTTCAAATGTCGGCGATATGTGATATGTGTCTTGTTTAGATTGGTTCACGGTACCTTTTGTTGACAATAGTAATGCCAATTTTAATCTTCACGTTGATGTCTGGACGCTCGGTTCTGTCTTAGGCTTGTTTGTCCGTCAGCGTTAGTTGTGCGTTAACAGTGATACACAGCTATATAGACAGGCTTGCTGATTAAGGGTTGGCCTGTATGCACCTCCTGTCGGGATTCACCGACTGCAACAGAAGAGCGGCACAACACAGCCAACGTGAGCTGTGTAAGTAGGCTGTTCATGTTTTTATGTTTGTAACGCCACGTAGCGCTCTGTATGAAAATCATTGACTGTGCCGAGTGCAGTCTGTGGCTGGTTGGCATTGTTGGAATATTCGCTATTGTAGTGTTGGGCAGTTGGATGTGAACAGCACGTAGCGTTGGGCAGTTGGTGAGCCGCCAGCAGTGGTGGATGTGGAGAGAGAGATGGCGGAGTTTTGAGAGGTTGCTAAAGCGGACGTTCTGGACAAGTGTCCGCCAGAAAAAGGAAATTTGTAAAGATGGTTGTCATGCATTGATAGATATATATATGATGTCTTTTGAACATTATTAAGGTAAATCATTGTTCGCTCTCTATCAAAATCTTTCATTTGTTAACTATGCCTATCAGTAGTTAGTGCCTTCAGTGATTAGAGTTATTTAGGTGGCAGTATTGGCGCTCGCTGTATTGCAGTAGTTAGAGTAACGAAGATTTTTGTAAGGTAACTGTTTCATGAAAGGTATAGGTTATTGTTAGTCAGGGCCATTCTTTTGTAAGGATCATTGAAAGTCGGATTGCGTTGCGCTAAAAATATTCTGTTAGTTTAGCGATGATCAGAATAAGTAAAGAGAAAACTGTATGAGTACGTTGAGTTATGCTCAGCTGTTTGAAAATCAAATAACGTAGAAGTTTAACAGCACAGTCATTCATAATTGCCCGCATCTCGTGGTCGTGCGGTAGCGTTCTCGCTTCCCACGCCCGGGTTCCCGGGTTCGATTCCCGGCGGGATCAGGGATTTTCTTTGCCTCGTGATGGCTGGGTGTTGTGTGATGTCCTTAGGTTAGTTAGGTTTAAGTAGTTCTAAGTTCTAGGGGACTGCTGACCATAGATGTTAAGTCCCATAGTGCTCAGAGCCATTTGAACCATGTGAACCATTCATAATTTTTCAAGGGGATGTTTCACAGCTGTCCTCGCAGCGACGGCAACCACGTCACAGCACAGTGTTTCGTCCGAGGGTTGTTGCATTACTCTGTTTTTTGTGTTGTACATTTTGGTCATTGCATTTTACAGGCTTCTTAAATTTTGGGAAGGTATTTTCACAAAAGCAAGGGTGATCGCGGTAAAAAACAGAATAAATAGTAATCACATTATTACTCTGTACAAGCCACCGGAGAATGTGGCTCCCCGATTCCAGAATACTCAGACGGTATCCCTCAAGAACCTCTGAAAATTTGTCGGTGGAGTTCTGGTTCGCCCTGTATATACGTATATCTGTGAAAGGGAGAGAAAGAATCTTAAGAGAAGCGGTATTTTAAAGGTATTTCTCGGAATACCAGTCTCAATCAGCCAATATTAGTCATCTTTCATCATCCGTATTCACGACGCAGTGTCTAACCCGCATTTTTTTACAATGTGGGGACCTATTATGACACTGACGCCACAGATAACACGTTTATATAGTCAGTTGTTTAATGGCAGTCGGTACTGTTTCCTCTTCTACATACCGAGTATCTTCAACGCAAGATACTCGAACAGACGACAGTTTATGTTAAAGTCACATTAGTATGAGTTATTAAAAGCCTCCAGCATCCTGTTTGCACAATAACCTCTTATGTCTGTGAGACGGATGCGGGCGGTGCACTGAAGATTGTGACTTTACGCATGAGGTGCGATGCTGATGTTCCGTGACACTTGTTGATGAAATTGTGCACGCAAGCTCGTGGGACTGTAGCGTGCACAGTCTGTTCTGTTTACGTCTTTGACATTTTGCTGGCCGCTGAATGAATATGTCTGCGACAATCTTATGAGTGAAGAACGTTTGGAGCGAGCAACGATTTGGTTATCGAGAGCCTGAGCGCGGAAGCACAGTCTTTCTTCTCCTCGTCGCTTCTCAGTTTATACCTGAGACCAACTTGTAAGCACATGGTCTGTCTCCGTAGCTAAGTGGTCTGCGTGTCTCACTGCTGTGCGCAGGACCCGTGTTCGTATCCCGGTACTGCCAAAGATTATAGCTGGGTCTCAGACTGAGATCAATTTCCGAAATAATCATCAGATAAAATACAGCATTGTAACGGGACAAGAGAGTGAGGCGGCAGTAAGGGGTACACAGCCGTTCCTGGAATGTGAGAGTTATTACATATCAGACTTTCGATACTGTTGACCAGTAGTCTGAGTATTGCTGATGCGATGGGAAATTCTGTTATTTCCTGCAGTGTTCCTCCACGTTCGTGAGGGGTACTAATTTGGATTTTCTTCGTAGTTAGTTTTCGTGCTATCCAACAGATTTTTCTCGATCGTTCTGTTTTTTTTTCCCCCTGCTTCAGGTTTTTAATTTTCAGTGACAACCTACATGAATGAAAATATTTCTTGTGACTAATTCGTTGGATACAATAAATAATGTGTAATGCCCGTCAGATTTATTTTCTGTGTGACTAAATGTTCTCAGCGTCACTAAATCAGCTATAACAAAAATTGCAACTTTTGAATCTTGCCTCCTCTTGGATAAATTTCTGCGAACGCCACTCTATTACGTGGTCAGTGCTTACAGGTTGGTCTCAGGTATAAACTGGTACAGTCACCAGATGTGAAAAGGATAAAATTAATTTTTTTAATCAGGTAAATGGGAAAACTTATTAGTGGCAATGGGAGACAATTACGGCGTTTTTTAAAAAATGATCCTTTAACTGTGTTGCGCAGTGTAGGTATTTCAGCTTATGACTGATACATGTTATTTAAATTCCGCTGCACATAATAAAGAAGAAGAACTGGGAGCGTTTCAGATGTTACGATAAAGGAGGAGAACAAAAATTATATGGGTAGATAAGAAACGTAATGAGAAGTATTTGGCGGCAAAGGAGCGAAAAACAATGTGGGGGAAATGTTCGTTACAACAGGAATGAGCTTGGTAGGTCAAATGATAATACATCTTAGGCTCATTAATCAGTCAATGGAGGTTCAATACAGATGAAAACCTTTGCGGGGGGGGGGGGGGGGCGACCTTACTGGCATGTTTAATACAGGTTACTGTGTGGTACGGGAAGTCCAGGTTTAGCACTGCACCGCTTCTGCACTAGTCCTAAGTTTGCCTCGGCCGATGGAAAGCCTTGACAATGGTTAGAGTGTTGCTGGTAGCAGAGTGCTCTATTTATAGCGTGAAACGGGGTGTAGGTCGGGAAAGTACAATACTGCCAGGTGTTGTTTGGTCAGCCCCTCCGCTGCCAGCTGGCTTAAGTGGCGGTGCAAAGGCAATCGTATCAAATGGCTCTGAGCACTATGGGACTCAACTGCTGAGGTCATTAGTCCCCTAGAACTTAGAACTAGTTAAACCTAACTAACCTAAGGACATCACAAACATCGATGCCCGAGGCAGGATTCGAACCTGCGACCGTAGTGGTCTTGCGGTTCCAGACTGCAGCGCCTTTAACCGCACGGCCACTTCGGCCGGCGGCAATCGTATCACTCGGAAATAGTACACCAAGACTTCCAGATCCCTGCTTGTTCGTTTGTCTGTTTCACTTTCGTCTCTTTTCCTCTCATTTTCTTTCTTTTCTGTCAAACTCGATAACGAAAATGATGAAATGTCACGTTAACAAATCAGTTGGCCTTTTGTTGTTTGTTATTCGCTGTCAGAGCGTCTGTAGCAAGGTGAAATGATGATGGGACGTATCTGACAACAGTGTGAAAAACATTGGATATTAAAGAGAGAAAGGAACAAACTGGCTTGGAAGGGGATGTAACTCAATGACTCTTTTGCTAGTCATGAACAAAGTTATAGAGCGGAGCAGTGGGTAAGAATTACCACTTTATCCCAGATTCATAGACTTCAAGAAAGTTTTCTTACTCAGTTTCAACATAATCTGTACCATCAGTCCTTCAGAAATAAGACACTGATTGGAACTTTGTTAGTGCACCGATGACACGGCATACAGCAATTCTACAGCTTTAATTATACTTAATCACGATTGTGAGAAATTTAGAACTGGAATGGTAGTTAGGCAAGAAGATTGCGTATCACCAAAACTGTTTTCACCAATCCTACAGAAAGTTTGTTGTTGCCTCTGTTTGGGTCTTGAGTACGAAGAGAAGTTACATGCAGCTTTCCACGCTAGTCCATCCTCTGCAAGCGTCTTCAACTCTGCATGACTACTGCCTCCTGCATCTCTTTGATTCTGATTATTGTATTCAACCTTGGTCTCCCTCTACGAGCCCTTCTCTTTGTCAAGGTGTGTCACAAATTTCTTTTTTCCCCAGTTCGGTTCAGTATCTCCTCATTAGTTACGCACTCTACCCATTTAATCCTCATCATTCTTCTGTAGCACCACATTTCAAAATTTCAAAACCTCCCATATCTACGCTTCATATAAATACCTTCAGATAAGACTTCATAATATGGCGGGCGTTCAATAAGTAACGCGACGCGTTTATTTTTCTCCGCGAATTTCGGTTGAAAAAGTGCAGAATTCGTCGTGGGACATCGTACAATATTCCTGCTTCAGCCCCTACAATTTCATGAAGTTCTAATAAATAGGTGGCGGCGCTATACTTAGCCTTCAAAATGACGCCTATAACGGAGGTGCATTCCAAGCAGACTGCTTGGTGGTCCGTTCCAAGCAGAGAGCTCTGAGTTTCTTTTCGCAGAAAACCAAAGCTTCGCAGATATTCAGATGCGCTTGCAGAATGTCTACGGAGACCTGGCAGTGAATAAAAACACGGTGAATCGTTGGGGGGAGGCGTCTCTCATCATCGCAACGAAGCCGTGCAAAACTATCAGACTTGCGCGTGCCGGCCGTGGAACGTGCGGACACTCTCATTCGAGGTGATCGACGGATCACTGTCAAATATCTCGCTGAACAACTGGACGTCTCTGCTGGTAGTGCTGACACACTCGACCACCAGTTGGGGTACTCAAAGGTGTGCGCGGCTGGGTTCTTGGCCGCCTAGCAGAAACCATGAAGAGCTACCAAGAACTATCTGTGCTGATTCTGACAATGTTTTAACGAACTTCGTCACAGGCGATGAAACATGTTCATCGCTTCGAACCGGTAACAAAACGGCTATTCTCATCACCTATCTCCCGGAGAAAAAGTTCAAAGCCACACCCTCAGCTGGCAAGGTCATGGCGACGGTCCTCTGAGACTCTGAATGAGTTATTCTGTTTGATGATCTGCTTCATTCTGTAACGACCAACTCTGAAGTGTATTGTGCTATACTCAGGAAATTGAAGAAACGACTTCAGCGTGTATGTCGCCACAAAAAAGCAAACCAACTTTTCCTTCTCCACAACAGCGCAAGGTTCAAAATGGTTCAAAGGGCTCTGAGCACTATGGGACTTAACATCTGAGGTCATCAGTCCCCTAGAACTTAGAACTACTTAAACCTAACTAACCTAAGGACATCACACACATCCATGCCCGAGGCAGGATTCGAACCTGCGACTGTAGCGGTCGCGCGGTTCCAGACTGAAGCACCTAGAACCGCTCGGCCACACCCACCGCCCACAGCGCAAGGCCTCAAACAAGCCTCCGCACCAGGAAGGAGCGCACAGAACTGCAGTGGACTCTTCTTCCTCATCCGCCCTACAGCCCGGATCAAGCGTCTTCCGACTTCCATGAGTTCGGTCCAATGAAGGATGCACTTCGCGGGAAGTAGATTGTTGTAGCTTAGTTCGTAATTTGCTTCTTACTAAATTCTTTACCAGGCAGTTAACTCTAGTTGTCCACATTCCGCTGCGATTATCTTGCTTTCAAACGGGCCACCTCGAACAAACAACGAATCTCTCAGACGTGAGTACGTAGTCAACCAAACCTGGTTTTCCGTAAACCTACTTTCCAATGCCATTTGTGGTTGACGATAAACACTCCAGCGTCGTTGCGGGTTTAGATGCCAAAGTTCAGCTCCCACAACTGATTTTCACTGCATGCGAAAGCTACACCGCATTTGAGTTGTCGTTCGGTTGTCAAGCAGTCACATGCTTTTAGAATTTTTCATTGATGTGGACCAAGTGATTTCGTGTAGAGTGTTGGAAAAGACGTGGTATTAGGCTAACCGAAGAGTTCTTCACGTCCGTATTTGATTGAAGAACAGCACATTTTACCTTGATTCGATAAAAGAGGAGAAAAAATATTGAAATGTTTGTTTTAGCTGATCTGTAAACAGCTATACTCAGTTACTCATTTAGTGGCTCATGACCAATCATTCGCTGTCTGTGTGCAGTAATAGGAATGTAACTTTATTCATTGGGAAGTTTCCTAGCTATTCAGAGTCCCAAAATGTCGAAGTAGAATAATGTTCCACCAGTCATTTTCGCACTCTTTCCGACAATATTCATGGCCTAGATGGACGTAATAAAACAGGTTCTCACGCAGTAATTGGCGTGAGTAAGATTTTTAAACTGTCGTTAATCTAGTAATAAATATGCAACCAGTCGCTTTTTTACGCTTTATTTTAGGGGTGGGAAGCATACGGTTTACAGATGACCTGAAGGAAACAGTTTTATGTTGGTTCGGGTGGCATGAGGTATTGTTAATGTTAACATCACTGGTATGCTTGTTATTGTGAGTGAAGATCATGTCAAGGAAGTTAATTCCTAAGTGGTCTGGTGGTCAACTGTGAATTTAGTATTTGGGTGCATCATTTCATCTACTAGGTTATTTAGTTCTTCTTTTGGACCATTGCAAAGTATTAGTTTGTCACCTACATATCTTTCATAATACAGAATTTGGTCAGTAAACTGTGGGTGTGTTAAGAAGAAGTTTTGTTCCAGATTATCTATAAACATGTCAGCAAGCAAGCCTGCAAAGCTGCTACCCACTGCCAGACCACTGTTTTCATTTAAAATTTGCCACTAAATGAAAAATAATTATGTGAGAGGACTAATTCAAGCAACATCATGAGTTCATAAATGTCTGCATTGCTTACCTTTTTGTATTTGATTAGATTCTTTTGCATTATTGTGAGTGTGTCTTTCCAGGGGATATCGTCATCGTCATCCACAGTGGATATACTGAGATTTTTTAAAGATGGCTTCTTGAACAATAGCCCCCTCTCCCTCTTCTTGCTTCAGAGTTCACTGACAACCATAAGGTAATCGTCCTATCTCTTTAGCAAAAAATTACCTAACGAAATCGTAACAGCTTATTTACAAACGTTCTTGTAAAACAATTAATTAGAGTGGTAGGCTGCCGTAGATTATAATAAGTAAGCGTAGAGTTCGGCAGTTTACCTAGCCGCGTTGGCCAGTTTAGGTCGTGCCCGCGTTATCTTTACGTTAAGTGCGTTGCATTCATAAAGGGCCGGGTAATCTATGGAACATTTTTGTTCTATATAGTTATCCTCTTATCTGTTATTTAAAAACAGTATTTATAATAAAATTGAAATTGTCACTGTTAAGTTCAAGTTTTACTCGAAAACTGATGATTTGTAGCGTGAAACAGAGGGATATTGTAGTAAAAGTAAAAAATACAATACATATTTATCATAGATCGTTAGCAAACGCATCTTTCTGAACAAAAAGGTAAAACAAAAAAGTACAAAATAAAAGTGCACTATATCAGACATCGCTTCAGTACTTCGTCGAACCTAAATAAAACACGTATCCTTTATATACAAATAAATTTCGCATTTATCAATAATAAAAGAAAACTCTTGACTTTGGTCATGATGAAGAACGTTCTATTAAGTACAAAATAACCACAAAAATAGTATATATTTCTTATGTTTGTGCGTGTACTTGCATCAAAAGTAACTGCTTTGGTTACAGTAAGGATATAAAATAGACATTGGATTAACACTGAGTAACGAGCTATACTAATCATGTGAAAAAAAAGAAAAGAAAGAAGAGAGAGAGAGAGAGAGAGAGAGAGAGAGAGAGAGAGAGAGAGAAGCTGTCGGCTCTCAGTTTCTGTTTTACACATCTGTATATATTTTTTTCCTTCCGGCGCTATCAATACTACCGGTAATGCTACCATTTACTACGTCATTTATGTAGTGTACCAAAACCACCGAACGGTAATTTCGGTAGAGCGGAACTCGGCAACTGATTCTCGGAATACCTATATTTGATCAAGCGACAGCGAAAGTCGGTTTCCGAAATTCGATTTTCTTCTTCTGCAAGTCGTGACGCGGCCGCAGACAACGTGGGGAGCACGCCTACGGGGGCTCGCCCGTGACGTCACAGGCCGCTCGTGCCCGCGCTGTGCGGTGCCGGTACGCAGCCGGTGGTAACCGGTGAGGAGGCGGCCTTCAGCGGCAGCTTGAGACAGGTCAGCGACTCACAGCGGGGGGGTGGGGGGGGGGGGGGGGGCACCGCACGCAGCTTCCGTCAACACAGCAGCCAGCAGGCCAGCGGCGAGCGAAGCTGCGGCTGCAACCGCTTCGGCAGCCGGACTGAACTGACAGGTATCGATTGCCTGCGCGTCTGTCGCTTGACAGATAATACATTGAGCTGCGTCCTTCAAAGTCCGGTGCACACGAGCGGGGGCGCATATGTGACGCTTCAGCCGTCCCGCTGCTTGACCTTTGTTATTGGGGGCATATGTGCTGCGCTTCTGTTTGTAGAATCTACGAGTGTTAGTATATCGAATACAGAAATCACACTCAGGTTAATTGAGTATTCAGAGCACGTTTAGTCGCTCGATCTTTGAAGAAGTAAGATTTATTGTAACGCTTTCGTCCAATAATCCCAATTCGTGTAATTATTGCTTCTGCTCTGTGTAGATGATTGCTACAAAGACTAATTATATTTTTCAGAGGAGTTAGTTAATTGGTAAGTCATTATTTTTTTAAAAGGGTTTTTTTTGAGTGCCTCCTCGGAGAACGGCCCTGTCATTTCATCGGTCATTAGTTGTTGAACCCCCCCCCCCCCCCTTCCGCAAACGTTCCTATTGTGTCCGCCCCGCTGCCAATCTGTCTGTCGGCACTTCGTTCTTTTCCAGTGTCTTCCCATTTACACTACTGGCCATTAAAATTGCTACACCACGAAGATGACATGCTACAAACGTCAAATTTAACCGACAGGAAGAAGATCCTGTGATATGCCAATGATGAGCTTTTCAGAGCATTTACACAATGTTGGCGCCGGTGGCGACACCTACAACGTGCTGATATGAGGAAAGTTTCCAACCGATTTCTCATCCACAAACAGTAGTTAACCGGCTTGCCTGGTGAAACGTTGTTGTGATGCCTCGTGTAAGGAGGAGAAGTGCGTGCCATCATGTTTCCGAGTTTGATAAAGTTCGAATTGTAGACTGTCGCGATTGCGGTTTATCGTATCGCGACATTGCTGCTCGCGTTGGTCGACATCCAATGACTGTTAGCAGAATACGGAATCGGTGGTTTCAGGAGGGTAATACGGAACGCCGTGCTGGATCACAACGGCCTCGTATCACCAGCAGTCGAGATGACAGGCATCTTATCCGCATGGCTGTAACGCATCGTGCAGCCAAGTCTCGATACCTGAGTCAGCAGATGGGGACGCTTGCAAGACAACAACCATCTGCACGAACAGTTCGACGACGTTTGCAGCAGCATGGACTATCAGATCGGAGACCATGGCTCCGGTTACCCTTGACGCTGCATCACAGACAGGAGCGCCTGCGATGCTGTACTCAACGACGAATCTGAGTGCACGAATGGCGAAACGTCATTTTTCGAATGAATCCAGGTTCTGTTTACAGCATCATGATGGTCGCATCCGTGTTTGGCGACATCGCGGTGAACGCACATTGGAAGCGTGTATTCGTCATCGCCATACTGGCGTATCACCCAGCGTGATGGTATGGGGTGCCATTGGTTACACGTCTCGGTCACCTCTTCTTCGCATTGACGGCACTTTGAACAGTGGACGTTACATTTCAGATGTGTTACGACCCGTTGCTCTACCCTTCATTCGACATCTGCGAAACCCTGCATTTCAGCAGGATAATGCAAGACCGCATGTTGCAGCTCCTGTACGAGCCTTTCTGGATACAGAAAATGTTCGACTGCTGCACTGGTCCGCACATTCTCCAGATCTCTCACCAATTGAGCACGTCTCGTCAATGGTGGCCAAGCAACTGGCTCGTGACAATACGCCAGTCACTACTCTTGATGAACTGTGGTATCGTGTTGAAGCTGCATGGGCAGCTGTGCCTGTACACGCCATCCAAGCTGTTTGATTCAATGCCCAAGAGTATCAAGGGCGTTATTACGGCCAGAGGTGGATGTTCTGATTACTGAAAAAATGGTTCAAATGGCTCTGAGCACTATGGAACTGAGGTCATCAGTCCCCTAGAACTTAGAACTACTTAAACCTAACTTACCTAAGGACATCACACACATCCATGCCCGAGGCAGAATTCGAACCTGCGACCATAGCGGTCGCGCGGATCCAGACTGAAGCGCCTAGAACCGCTCGGCTACCAACGGCCGGCCTCTGAGTACTGATTTCTCAGAATCTATGCACCCAAATTGCGTGAAAATGTAATCACATGTCAGTTCTAGTATAATATATTTGTCCAATGAATACCCGTTTATCATCTGCATTTGTTCTTCGTGTAGCAATTTTAATGGCCAGTAGTGTAGGTCTGGCTACGAGTTAGACAAGTCACGTATGCAGAATGTAACTGTGCAGTTACTTCGAAATAAAGTCGCTGAATGTGAATAACTTTGCTTCAGCTCTGGTAGGTATAGATCTGCTACCTAATGGTGACAATACTGGTGCCGAACCGGAACTCGAAACCGGATTTGCCGTTTATCGCGACCGGCTGCCTTAACTATTAGGATATCCATGTACGCTTCCCGGACCGGGTTCGAGACCCGCTCCGTCACGAACGTTCATACGTCACCAATATGTTATAAATCTACACTGAAGCGCCAAAGAAACTGGTACAGACATGTGTATTCAAATACAGAGATATGTAAACAGGCAGAATACGGCGCTGTGGTCGGCAACGCCTATATAAGTCGACAAGTGTCTGGCACGGTTGTTGGATCGGTTACTACTGCTACAATGACAGGTTATTGAGTTAATTGAGTTTGAACGTCGTTTGTAGTCGGCGCACGAGCGATAGGACACAGAATCTCCGACGTAACGATGAAGTGGGGATTTTCCCGTACGACTATTTCACAAGTGTACCGTGAATGTCAGGAATCCCGTAAAACATCAAATCTCCGACATCGCTGGGGCCGGAAAAAGACCTTGTAAGAGCGGGACTGATGACTGAAGAGAATCGTTCAACGTGACAGAAGTGCAACCTTCCACAAACTGTTGCATATTTCAGTGCTGGGCGATCAACAAGTGTCAGCGTGCGAACCATTCAATCAATCATCATCGATCTGGGCTTTCGGAGCCGAAGGCCCACTTGTGTATCTTTGATGACTGCACGACACAAAGCTTTACGCGTCGCCTGGGCCTTTCAACACCGACATTCGACTCTTGATGACTGGAAACATGTTGTCTGGTAGGACGAGACTGGTTTGAAATTGTATCGAGCGGGTGGACGTGTACGGGTATGGAGACAATTTCATGAATCCATGGACTCTCCATGTCAGCAGGGGACTGTTAAAGCTGGTGGAGGCACCGTAATGGTGAGGGGCGTGTGCAGTTAGAGTGATATTCGACCTCTAATACGTCTAGATACGATTCTGACAGGTGACACCTACGTACGTAAGCATCGTGTCTCATCACCCGCATCCATTCATGTTCGTTGTGCATTCCGACGTACTTGTGCAATTCCAGCAGGACAGTGCGACACCCCACATGTCCATAACTGCTACAGAGTAGCTTCAGGAACACTATTCTGCGTTTAAACATTTCCACAGGTCACCAAACTCACAAGACATGATTATTATTGAGCATATCTGGGATGCTTTGCCGTCCAGAAGAGATCTCCATCCCCAAGTATTCTTAAGCATTTATGGACTACCCTGCAGGATCCACGGTGTCAGTTTCCTCTAGCAGTACTTCAGACATTGCCAAGTGATTCGCTTTCAGCTTTTTTTATTGCGAAGTAACTGTGGACGTCTGCCTGTCGTCAACAAAGTCTGTTCATCTATATACAGGTGGCCCATTGATCGTGACCGGACCACTCACGAAACAAGCGTCAAACGAAAAAACTACAAACAACGAAACTTGTCTAGCTTGAAGGGGGAAACCAAATGGCGCTAAGGTTGGCCCGCTAGATGGCGCTGCCATAATTCAAACGGATATCAACTGCGTTTTTTTTTAAAATAGGAACCACCATTTTTTATTACATATTCGTGTAGTACGTAAAGAAATATGAATGTTTTAGGCGGACCACTTTTTTCGCTTTGTCTGCCACTGATGTGCGGATTAGCCGCGACAGCAGATAAAACACCTACTTGGGCATCATCATTTGTTGCAGGTCGTGGTTTCACATGCGGCTGAACACTTCCTGTTTCCTTAAATAACGTAACGGACGGCCGTTGTACTACGGTGAAACGTCGGTTTTAAATTTTATAAATGAAGTATTTTATCTGCATCTACATGTACATGAATATTCTGCAAATCACATTTAAGCGCCTGGCAGAGGGTTGATCGAACCACTTTCACTTTCACTTTGTGATAGATGGCGCTGTAATAGTCACAAACATATGACTCACAATTTTAGACGAACAGTTGGTAACAGGTAGGTTTTTTTAAATTAAAATACAGAACGTAGGTACGCCTGAACATTTTATTTCGGTTGTTCCAATGTGATACATGTGCCTTTGTAAACTTATCATTTCTGAGAACACATTCTGTTACAGCGCGATTACCTGTAAATACCACATTAATGCAATAAATGCTCAAACTGATGTCTGTCAACCTCAATGCATTTGGCAATACGTGTAACGACATTCCTCTCAACAGCGAGTAGTTCGCCTTCCGTAATGTTCGCACATGCATTGACAATGCGCTGACGCATGTTGTCAGGCGTTGTCGGTGGATCACGATAGCAAATATCCTTCAACTTTCCCCACAGATAGAAATCCGGGGACGTCAGGCCCGGTTAACGTGCGGGCCATGGTATGGTGCTTCGACGACCAATCCACCTGTCATGAAATATGCTATTCAGTACCGCTTCAACCGCACGCGAGCTATGTGCCGGATCCATCATGTTGGCAGTACATCGCCATTCTCTCATGCAGTGAAACATCTTATAGTAACATCGGTAGAACATTACGTAGGAAATCAGCATACATTGCACCATTTACATTGTCATCGATAAAATGGGGGCCAATTATCCTTCCTCCCATAATGCCGCACCATACATTAACCCGCCAAGGTCGCTGATGTTCCACTTGTCGCAGCCATCGTGGATTTTCCGTTGCCCAATAGTGCATATTATGCCGGTTTACGTTACCGCTGTTGGTGAATGACGCTTCGTCGCTAAATAGAACCCGTGCAAAAAATCTGTCATCGTCCCGTAATTTCTCTTGTGCCCAATAGCAGAACTGTACATGACGTTCAAAGTTGTTGCCATGCAATTCCTGGTGCACAGAAATATAGTACGGGTGCAATCGATGTTGATGTAGCATTCTCAACACAGACGTTTTCGAGATTCCCGATTTTCGCGCAGTTTGTATGCTACTGATGTGCGGATTAGCTGCGACAACAGCCTAAAACACCTACTTGGGCATCATCATTTGTTGCAGGTCGTGGTTGACGTTTAACATGTGGCTGAACACTTTCTGTTTCCTTACATAACGTAACTATCCGGCGAACGGTCGGTACGCTTGGTTGATGTCGTCCACGAGACCGAGCAGCATACATAACACACGCCCGTTGGGCATTTTGATCACAATAGCCATACATCAACGCGATATCGACCTTTTCTGCAATTGGTAAACGGTCCATTTTAACACGGGTAATGTATCACGAAGCAAATACCGTCCGCACTGGCGGAATGTTACGTGATACCACGTACTTATACGGTTGTGACTATTACAGCGCCATCTACCACAAAGCGAAAAAAGTGGTCCAACTACAACATTCATATTTCTTTACGTACTACACGAATATGTAATAAAAATGGTGGTTCCTATTTAAAAAACGCAGTTGATATCCGTTTGACCTATGGCATCGTCTGAGAATCTGAGACGGAATCGAGATATTCCCTTTTACAGCTTACCCACTACAGAAATAGAACACGTTTGGAATCGAGAACTGCTTCGTGCGGACCCGTAAATTATCTTGTTTCAGCTACGCACGAAGCTCTCCCAGCTATCTACTGAGCCCTGTTTTGAAGTTGAAATACACTACCAGAGGCAGAGATGGAAGACACTGTAAGAATGCTGTAAAAATATGAAGCTCTGTCACGTTCCACGTGAAGAAAAATGGTATTTACTGACTTTTGCTTTGAATACTCCAAGCGCCCTCCTATGAAAAGCAAAATACCTGAATTTCACGAATAGTGAGCAAATGTTACGCAATATTAGTCCGAATTGTTTTAGTTGTCATGTCCCGTCTTGTAAATAGTGTGTTCGTGTTCTGCGTTTAATAGTTACTAGCTGGCAGAAGATACGTGCCGCGCCACATTTATTCTGGTCGTTCTGTAAATCCAGCTGACACTCTCGAAGAGGCATTGCACGTGGTGCAACTCGCGCGCCTCTTATCGGTCGGGTTTCCTAACATCTCCCGCTTGCAGCTGCTGTGGTTCTACGCACAGAGTTGCTCAGATGACCTCGATGCTCTGTTGCGTCACTTTTGTGGGTATAACGAAACAGGGGAGAAAGTTATAAATGCCGTTCATAAAGGTGAAAAGCGATTCCGTAAGGAAACGATACCTAACCCGTCTCTCTGGTTGCTGAATACATTATTAGATACGAGCTCTACATTGGCACTAGCTTGTTTCCATGATTACGGTCTAGGTAATCGACGATTCTATTGATGGCTCTCGTCTTGGAATTCGCTCGGAGAAGTCCTAGGAATCAAGAAAAAAGCTGCCTGAAAATGACGAGATGGAAATTCCACACTCGCGTTCTCTGCCTGAGAAGTTAAGTTTTGTAGGCACTGCGCCACTTCTTTCCCTTAGACGGCGGCTCGACGTGCCTCTGTAGTACATTATGAACCTGGGTTCTACATATTGATGCTCTTTTATATGCTCAAATTCCTGATCACCCATTACCCTTCGCTCCAGAGCCGTCAACTACTACGAAAAGCAGTTTTCAGAAAATCCCGATCATCGCCCCCCCCCCACCCCCCCCCCCCCCGTTTCCCACCGCAACCCACTAGTTCTTTTTTAAGCTTAAAGCGGAATTCGTTTCCATTCTTTATGAAGTGTGTCGAATAACTATAGCCAGGTTTATAGGTGAACTGATCCACCAAGTATCAGACGCACTGATTCCTTCCACGTATGATTTACATTGTTATACTCCAAACTTTGTGCAGTGTTTTCTGGTATTTCCACTTGCTTTTCTCCGAAACAGGATACGAAGGTGATTGCTTGCTTATGTGGCACAGTCATTATGACGTTGATATAAAAATGGGCCGGTTCCCAACTGCAGCAAAGCATCGGTTATCAACCGAAGTAACGGGTAACCGAAAGCGTTCCAATCGGCAAATTCAGATTATGCGCGCACCGTTTATAACTATCACTGGCATTGGGCTGGACAGGTCGGACACCAGACAGCCAATTGGGATCTGCAATGGCTAGGCTGGTTAAAGAATCTTCAGATTAAAAAATACGGTCAAGAAAACATCCACGATTGGCTTGAACGTGGTTTTTATCACCCTAACTACCAAATAACGATAGAGAAAGAAATAATTACCATTGTTGTCGGCGACAAAGACTCTTGCGATGACGAGAAAGACCATAGCGACGTCGATTGTGCTGTAAAAGGACCATCCGCCGAGGAATCTTTTCACTGCCGTAAGATGGCTGTGAAGTGACTAGGACAGCAATTGGACTGTCAAGCTGTTAAATCGCTGTCTTTGAAATGTTTGCGTTATTTAGCAACAAGGAAACGAGTCTCAGATCTGAATCAAAAACAAATAAACAAATTTTGGACTTTTTACCTGCCATGGCTGCGTCTGTTGTGTATTGATGTAGGGGGAATTGGCTTCAGGCTGGTGCCCTGGCCTGTGGTGGTGCTGGGGCACCTGAGACAAATGTTTTGACACTTCTGGAGCCTATAGAGTTGCTTGGGATTCCTAAAGTCACACCGCCTTCAGATTCCTCGTCCTGGCCTGGCCTCTTTTACCTGACGGTGACTGGCGCACAGTGGCGGGGTCGCGAATCAAATGGTTCAAATGGCTCTGAGCACTATGGGACTTAACTTCTGAGGTCATCAGTACCCTAGAACTTAGAACTACTTAAACCTAACTAACCTAAGGACATCACACACATCCATGCCCGAGGCAGGATTCGAACCTGCGACTGTAGCAGCATTGCGGTTCCTGACTGAAGCGCCTACAACCGCTCGGCCACAGGGCTGACGGTATGTCATGATAAGCTGTTCGGTCTGTTGGCAATTCCGTCACACCATTGCTGTTTCCGTCTGATCCTGTTTCAGGGCAAGTGCTTAATAGTCTGGTATCCTCCTCTTTTCACTTCATCCGTCATTTCTTCGCTTTCTAATTTTCTTCTGTCCTTCTGCTGCACTTTCGATAGCTGTTGTTAGAACTCATTTTCAGTTGTTCCACCCAGTTTGTACTTCTTTTCTTGATCTTGTTTAAGGGAGTTACTTGTTCCTTCGGCCTTTGCATTACGTCTGTGTTCTTCACTTTATCCACCAACCAACTGAGTACACGGCATTGCCCAGTTCTGTATTTAGTCCAGTCTTGTATTAGTCCATCTCCTCCGCCCCTCTCTCTCTCCATCTCCTCCTCCCCTCTCTCTCTCCATCTCCTCCTCCCCTCTCTCTGTACATCTTCTCCTCACAACACACTCTGTCCACCGCTTCGAGCCACCTCCACTCTCTGTCCATCTCCTACTGACCCTCTCTCTGTCTGTCTGCTCCTCCCCCTCTCTCATTCCATCTGCTTCTTTCACCTCTGACCATCTTGTCCTGCGCCTCTATCTCCTCCTTCCCGTATCTCCTCCTCGCCCCCTCTAAGGGGGTTTCCTCCTCCTCCATCTTTCTGTCTGTCTCCTTCTCCTCTCTCCCTGTCCATCTCCTCCTTTCTCTCCTTCTATCGCTCTCCTCCTCCCCATCTCACTGTACTTCTCCACCTCCCCTCTCCACCACCACCACCTCCTCCTCCTCCCCCCCTCTATGTCCATTTCGCTCTGTTCCCTTTCTCTGTCCATTTCTCCCTCCCTTTATCACTGTACATCTCTTCCTCCTCTTATTTGTCTCAGTCACCTCTTTCGTCCTCTCTTTCTGTTAATTTCCCCCTTCTCTCTCTCTTCACATTATCACCCTCATCCCAGCAGGAGGTTGCTGGTTCCTACCCCACATCATTTTCTTCCAGATAGTAAATAATATGTGTAACAAGTATGGTTGATATCGATCCACCCGCGTACCCACTCATCATATAGATTTAACATTATTTCACTCTTATTTGTATTCATAGTTCATCGGTATCTCTAGAGAAGTTCATCCCGCAGTATCGTTTTCATACAGCTCAATGTTTATGGCATCACATCTCCTGAACTGTGTGTAGTACATTGATACAATTTTGCAGGTACATCGAGTGGTATATGTGGGTACTGTCTAAGAAATATGCTGCAAATAGCAGTAGAGAAGTAATAAATAAAAACGCCATGTCTGATTCGGCAGTTTTACTGCATGAAAAATGTAGTAAGCGATAAACTTTTTTCGTTTTCTAGTTTGGTGGGGAGGTGTCAGCAACACAGTCCCATTAAACGTGTCAAATTACGTGTAAAGTTTGTTGTAAGTTACTAATGTGTGTACGAATTTTATTCCTGCATTCTCTTCTAAACGCACTTGTCGAATACTTTAGTTTTGCCTACTACCCTCTTCTCCAATGTGCAGCATTGACGGCCGTACAGGAAAACACTCCACACAATGCAGTTAAACAACCCCATTCTGATACACACTACGGAATGCTTGCTCTACCGTTACAGTTTTTGACCTCATTTATTTTTAGTCGCCCAGCTATCACTTAGCATGCTTACCAAATATCTGTACTGCGTAACCTGTTCAACTTGACCATCTGTAATTTTCGTTTTCACAATTTTATCTTCTTTGTCATGTATTCTCATCAGCTTAGCTCTGTGCTGATTCATAAATGAAATTTAATTTTGAAACCATCACGTACAGCCGAATTTTTTTGTGTACCTTCGTTCATTAACTCTGTGATTGTAAGTTGCATGAAACATAAAGTGAACTCACGTTATGACTTCACCAGACGAGGCGCTCCATGAGTTGAAGGTTGTGATGAGTTGAATGAACGGAGCGCACATGGCTCCGTGGGCTTGTGAAATGGCTCTGTTCCTCTTTAGCGCAAGTGCTTGGGAATGGGAGCGCTGACTTGGACCGTGTCTCCTCTGGAGTGTTAACACAATCATCTGGATGTCGTCGCTCTGGAACAGTGACGTTCATCTTCATTCAGAGAATCCCCGGTCGCGTTACACATGTTTGACCTGCTGTTGATGGCTGTTTGACCGGCATTAATCATACGCTTGCTACAGAGATTACGTATGTATTCGTATTACCTCTCAGAGAAATCAGAATTCCACGTAAAGCACTAAATATGACAGTGTAGTTTCGCGAAGGAGATATCTTTCCTGGCCAGGAGTCGTCACATTACAGTGCTGTGTGTACCGTATCAAAAAGAACTGTGCAACAGTAAAAATGCATATAAAATTATTAAGTTATGTTCCCTGAAACAGTAACTTTGTAGCATTGAAGGAAGTATCTACAATAAGGCAGGCCGTGTTGGTTGACAAACGTGAATCGTTACGTTACGCCACTCATGGAGCCGGTCGGTGTGGCCGAGCGGTTCTAGGCGCTACGGTCGCAGGTTCGAATCCTGCCTCGGGCATGGATGTGTGTGATGTCCTTAGGTTAGTTAGGTTTAAGTAGTTCTAAGTTCTAATGGACTGATGACCTCAGATGTTATGTCCCATAGTGCTCAGAGCCATTTGAACCACTCAAAGAGGTTCAAATGGCTCTGAGCACTATGGGACTTAACATCTGTGGTCATCAGTCCCCTAGAACTTAGAACTACTTAAACCTAACTAACCTAAGGACATCACACACATCCATGCCCGAGGCAGGATTCGAACCTGCGACCGTAGCGGTTACGCGGTTCCAGACTGAAGCGCCTAGAAACGCACGGCCACACCGATCGGCGAACCACTCATGGAACCGAAAAGAAAATTCAGTTTCTGCTGTGGTCTAGGCTTGTCAAGTAAGTAGGAGAAGTCTAACCAAGTTTAATAACATAAACCTAAGAAGAACTGAACCTGGAGAGTGAGACAGTTAGGCAATCAGCTTAACACAACTATTCAACCGGTCAAGCAGGAGGGTATCAAGAAAATCCCAAATATAGCAATTGTAGTTTGCCATTCTTGTCTGAAGTTTCTCAGATGTTTCCAGGTGGTGGAAGGGTTAGCCGTTGACCACTGGATATCAGACATAAAGATGCCGATGAAGTAGAGAGGAAAACGACAAATAGTTCCAACTCGTCTTAAGTCAAAGAAGAGCTTTGTACAACGTACACTGCCACTGATAGGCTAATTCGAGATCCGCCACGTATCTCTCTAGTTGTACACACTGCAAAATACAAACCTGTACCCCAAAAAGGAAATCACACAGAGGTAGCAATATGGTATACTACGCGGGGAACGCTGAGTAGATTAAGAACAGGAACCGCAAAATGTACAGTAAACATCGTTAAGTCAATGCGAGGATTACATACGATTGAACATTTTCTCATGTGCTCAAGGACGGAGTTTGCTTGCACAGCGGAATATCCATTTTATGCAGCGATAAGGCTATTAAAGCTACAGGGCTTTGGGAGAAGAGAGTTAAGATGCTCTTGCCCGGACACGGAAATTAAAGTAAGTATCAAGTAATGAAGAGGTTCATCTTAAACGTTCTTCTTTACCCAATATGCAAGAAGGGTTTTTGGCTCATGGGAGTCACAAAAGAAAAATTTTAAATGCCAAGTGGCAAGAGTATGGTACAATGGCTGTAAAAGAAAAAGTAGGTTGACTGGTGTATCCACCCAAATGAGTCAGTTATTTGCAAAGACACTTATGAAAGAAATAAGGAGAGGAATCACATTCACAGCAATCTACATGCCAGTGATACAGATGGGCAGACACGCTTTGAAGATGTGAAGCATTATTCTAGCCGAGCAAGGACAAGTGAATCTGACACAGAACGCTCACGGCGGTTTTCCAGCGTCGACCAGACAAGTGTCTTCCGAGGGACCTCAGAATTGCTATGGCTACCGCGCACTGTGTCCTCCGAAAACTCTTACAGCTGCATCGAAACGGGTTATAACGAAATTAATTTGCTGTGGACATTCTTAAGTGTGTAAATGAGAATGGTTAGCAACGTTGAATCGTCGAATACACTTTCCGCATGTGAGGTATGGTAGTCAAACATTATGCCTGCATCTGGGACACAATCAGCGTAGCCCTCAAGCCAGTGTTTAATTTTGATCACATTGCTGCATAATTTTATTTAAAAAAAGAAGAACACCGTCGAAACCGTATATATGCTGTACGCCTTACCACACCTAGCACTAAAAATAGAGGGACTATGGCTGTCACCCAGTATGTGTAAAGACGTATGGAAAATACGTTTTCAGCCTTTTCGGTAAGAGGACGTAGGGAGAACATCAGTTTCCTTAGTCCATATGAAGTAAAAGGGCGGATTACAGAAGCTGCCTTTGTGGTTAGAAACTTATAACAAACAGAAATTTTCATTAACGAGATTACTGGATCGTATAAGCTGGTGAGACCAGAAAACTGGGGAAGTGTCTTCTTGACTTCGTAACATTTAGTATTTAAAACAACTGTTGCGTGCGCACGAGAAAAATTAAGGATAAGAAACAATAGTAAGCAACAGTCTCCTAACATGGCGGCGCCAGCTTCTGGTAAAACCTATCTTTTGTGTACAATCTCTGGACGGCTTTAATTTTTAATCTGCCTTCAGAAGTATAATGTGCGTGTATGTGTGCATGATAATGGTCTATAGGATGCAGCTTACGGGATCATCTTCTGAGTGATTTTGTTATCGTTTGTAACGTAAGATTGTGTTATGTTCTGAATAACATGTGACATAACGAGTTTCAGCAAAATATAACGTAAAGGACAGATAGCGAGCAGAATTCAACAGTGATACAAATTTAAACCATTACTTACACCAGAGGACGTGATTGCAAAGCACTGAAACACTTGATGTGCGTTGTTAAAAAAAATTGACTGGCTAAGATAAATGTTGTAATTTGTCCTTCATTAACCCATTAACGCATGGTTCAAATGGCTTGGTTCAAATGGCTCTGAGCACTATGGGACTTAACAGCGATCGTCATCAGTCCCCTAGAACTAAGAACTACTTAAACCTAACTAACCTAAGGACATCACACAACACCCAGTCATCACACATTAACGCATGTAAGCCTACTCTCTACCACCATGGCAGAGAACATGGGCTCTTTGTGTGTGTGTGTGTGTGTGTGTGTGTGTGTGTGTGTGTGTGTGTGCGTGTGTGTGTGTGTACATAGGACTAAAGTGCGAGGTATGATCATTCAGCTAATTGATCACTAGTCTCTTGAATCGCCGCCGCGAATGATTATGAATCGCTCCCGCTTTCAGGCGGTATCTCTGCTTGATGACGGGAGCAGATTCTCCTTCTGCGCCACGTGGCGATCACCGGATACGGCAGTTGGAAGGTTACAGAGCGACCGTAGCAGTGCAGTGCTCGCACCCCTGCAGCTGGGCCTTCATAGGCTTCCGGCGCTGGAATTCGGCAGCACGCCTCACTTGTCATGGCCCCCACCGTAAACCAGCCATGTCTGGTGACACTTGCTGCTCGCCAGCGCACCGGCTCTGATTCGTAAGCCTGTCGTCTAGTAGTAACTGGTGGGCGAGGAGGAACACGCTGGAAACGGAAATACAGTTTTAAATCTGGCCAACGCCAGGAGGGCGCATGAGATACTGAGCGCAGCAGATTTAAATTCCTCCTCGGAGATGCATCGTGTCCAGTCGAATCAAGGCGTTATACACCTGCTTACATGACGTGACCCATAAAACACTTACCACCACTTCGTCACTATGCAGGCTTTCAGAGATTGTGGCTGTGGTGTTCAGAGCACACCAATACACAAAATGTGGAGGTGCCTACATATGAACAATCGGTGGTGACAAAATTATCCTGATAGAAGAACTTGAGAGGTGGCATGAGCCCCCTCTCATATTTCTATCTTACGATTCTCCTCTCTAATTGCATGCAGTGGAAAGTTGCTATTCCTTCACATGCGGACTTCCCACGCAGCGTCTCTCGTCACCCAGGTGGTCCAGTGACAGGCGGGCTCCACTCATCTCGAGAGGGTTAAGCCGACGTGTGTGAGGCAGTCGAGTGAATGCTTTCCAGACGCCGACATTGTCAAGAGACACACCCGCCGGGGCCTGAAGTAGCGGCTGGGCTAGAGGTTCCGTTACTTCGCAGAAACTTAGCGAAAACACTTTCTGGCGGGCTACCAGCGAGGCGTGGGAATGACTTGTGTACCCAGGCAGTTGTGGCGGGAAAATTCCCGCGCTTTCTGCAAAATAGTAACTGTGATTGGCATGCTCAGGGCATAGCTCCGTGACGTAGCAAAATCAGCGCAGAAATTGGCGCCAAGAATCTCCATTGGTGGAATGGTAGTGCTCCGGCAATGGGGTGGAATTTTCCGCCGGTTTTCGAGTTGCTGATTGGAACGTTTAACCACGGCCACTGTCGTGGGGGCGGGAATGTTCTGTGTTCGGCCTGTATGGGTGCTCTTGTGGGTAGTCGGCTCTCGCCTTTCGGTCAAGGACGTCGAAGCAACCAGCCATCGCCTACGGTACGCCAGATCGTGTTCTGGCAGTTAAGAAGACAGTTTGGTAATGTATGTCCGCAGCACCGGCAGATAGGGATTTTCCTAGGTGATAATCAGAGCTCAGCAGAGCGCGCCTGTTCGTCTTTTTCTAACTTTGTTCTGTCTTGAGTACCAGCAATTACTGTTGGGTTAGTTGTGTGTCTCTCTTATGATTTGAGTAGCAAGGAATTGGCTCCACATACCACTTCGTCTTAAACCTCACAATCTAGTTTCGGGACAACTTCACCTTTACAGTGTTTGTATGAGTATCCAATTTGAGCCAATTTGATGTATTGTAAATGTTTCATGTGTTTTGGTTTAGTATTTTGTGTTTAGTCTTAATAAATCATATTGTTATTTTGGACAGAACTTTCATTCTATTAATCGGTAGAGCAAACCTATCATTATTCACTATGTTAATGAAACCTTCGTTTATTTAACTTATTATTCAAATTAAATTATTGCAGGTGCCAAACTCTTTTCTACTCCACTTGCAGGCTTGATTACAGTCAGTTCGCGTATATTTTTTAATCCTTGTGCAACAGCAAAAGTCGGAGTTAGAATAGGGGGGGGGGGGTTTAGAGCATCATTTACATATGTAGATTCTAGAAGTTAGTGTTAAATACACTGCTAGCCCCGGCACCTCGCAAACTTATTGCATAATGCGGGTGGTTTTCAGATATTCATGGTGGGCCATTGATCATTTTCAGTTCACACAGATATAAAGGAAACAAAGGCCCAAATACAGAACTTAAAATTTCCCGAGTATTTGAAACGTGCGGATGTACTAAATGGAAATCGTTCGGTAGGCTGTTCCAGCGCACGGGATACCGAGGGCTATGGCTATGGGGTCTTAGGCGACAACAACGCACACGATGGTTTCCTTTCTCTATCCAGGTAGTTGTTGATATCTTGTACTTGTTAGTGCCAGTATCGTTAACATGGGCAATTGTGGGATGAATCAATGTAAATGTGTCAAACATACCTAAAAAGTAAACGTCGTCATAATAACGCTAGTCACAATTCGGTTTGATACTGAATTATCTAATTGAGATGTTGTGGCTCACTACTGAAATTTCGAGAGAGTACTGCCGGGGAAGAGTCGGATAACATAATACTTCCACGTCTCGCGAAGTTAGAGCTAATACAGAGGCTTACCGACGATCACTCTACCCACGCTCCATTCGCGATTGGAACAGGGAAGGAGCAGAGGCTTGCTGAATGTTGATGTCAATGTTACTGAAAACCAAAAAACAAAAAAATCTGACGTTGCTGTGGGGTTATTATTTATCAACTCTGTCTTACCTATACTGTTCCGTAATTTTTTATGTGAACCATTCTGGAGACATATCATGTTTTTTTTTGCTCTAATGAGCTAAATAAAACAATTCTTGTTTCTGTTATCATTATTATCAGTTAACGTCTTGTATGTTGCTGACACGAATGAAGAAAGATTGATAAATTGGTACTGTAAGTGTTGTAGTGTCTCACTTTTACGAACATGTTCGACGGGTTCATTTTTCACGTCCGTCTCAGATCTCAGAACCAATGAACAAACAGAACTGAGCCGGCCGGGGTGGCAAAGCGGTTCTAGGCGTTACAGTCCGGAACCGCGCGACCGCTACGGTCGCAGGTTCGAATCCTGCCTCGGGCATGGATGTGTGTAATGTCCTTAGGTTAGTTAGGTTTAAGTAGTTCTAAGATCTAGGGGACTGATGATCTCAAAAGTCCCATAGTGCTCAGAGTCATTTGAGCCAAACAGAACTGAATGTCCCAGCGGAGAGGCAGATGGTGCGTTGAGCCCGTCCAACTCAGGTTTCGGTGCAGGAACTGCTGTCCAGGGTTCAGGGTGCATAAAAATCGAAAAAGCGAAGTTTACTTTCAAGGGGGGAGGGTGCAAAGAACGTACCATATCCTCCGAACCATGGATGAAGGACCACAGGCGGATTCCATATTCCTATAATTCAGGAAAACGTTTGACTCGGTGCCCCACAGCAGACTGTTAACGACGGTCCGAACATACAGATAAAGTTGTAAGACATGTGCATGATTCGAATACTTTTTGAGTAACGGAACCCAGTACGTCGTCCTAGTCGGCGAGTGTTCATTAGAGACAAGGGTTCAAATGGTTCTGAGCACTTTGGGAGTTAACATCTGAGGTCATCAAATGGTTCAAATGGCTCTGAGCACTATGGGACTTAACATCTGAGGTCATCAGTCCCCTAGACCTTAGAACTACTGAAAGCTAACTAACCTAAGGACATCACACACACCCATGCCCGAGGCAGGATTCGAACCTGCGACCGTAGCGGTCGCGCGGTTCCAGACTGAAGCGCCTAGAACCGCTCGGCCATACTGACCGGCAAGTGTGATGGGACCGCTGTTTTTCTCTATATACATGAATGATCTCACATACAGGCTAACTAGCAATGTGCGAATCGTTTGCTAATGACGCTATGGTGTACGAGGAGCTGTCGTCCGTGAGTAAATTTTGGAGGTTACAAGATTAGACAAAATTACTGGTAGGTGTGATGAATGGCAGCTCCCTAATTTCCGAATACAGCATTCGTAGCGTAGTGCTTGACACAGTAGCATCGAATAAATACCCAGGCTTGACGTTGCAAAGTGGAATGAGTACTTAAGGATGGTAGTAGGGAAGAAAAGCTGTCGATTTCGATTTATTGGGAGGATTTTGGGAAATCCCGTGATTCATCTGTAAAGGAGAATGCACATTGAACACTAGTGCGACTGCTGGAGTCTTTGGGATCCTCATCAGATCAGATTAAAGGAAGATATAGAAACAATTCAGAGGCGGGCTGCTATTTCTGTGTCCTGGTAAATTCGGTCAAGAAGCGAGTATTGCGGAGATGCATCGTGAACCCCAGTGCAAGGGAAGGGACGTTCTGCAGAGCTCTGCTGAGAAAATTTAAAGAACCGGCATTCGAATGTGACTGCACAAAGATTCTACTGCTGCCAACGTACACTTCGCGTAAGGAGCACGATGACAAGTTAAGAGAAATTAGGGCTCGTGCGGTGTCATGTATACATTTTGTTTTTCCCTCGCTCTTTTTACGAATGGAACACGAATGGAAATGGCTACTAGTGGTACAAGGTACCGTCCGCCACCTGCCACATGTTGTCTTGCAGAGTATGTATGTGGATGTGGATGTAGAAGGTAATGAGAACAACGCGTAGCTCGTGTAGGCTGTGCACAGCGCGGGTCGCCTCTCCGGGGCGCTAAGTACTTTATCTGGAGCGGTCGGTCCTGCCCCCGGTGTTATCTGCGTGTGCGTTTCTGTTTGTGCCGACTCCAGCCGCCGCTGTCGCTTTCTCTGCGCTGGCTTTGTTGCTCCCGGGCTTTGTTCCTCTGGGCGCGACCAGCCGTTTTGAGAAGCAACAAGCGACGAAAGGGCTTCGCACTTGCGAAAAGGACCGGATCAACAGTATTACGCAGACGCAGGTCCGCAATTTTGCATCTTCAGAATATTAGCAGCTTTGGACTCACGTATAAGTGAATAGCCGAGTGGGAAAAAGAGAGCCGGCCGCGGTGGTCTAGCGGTTCAAGCGCTCAGTCCGGAACCGCGTGACTGCTACGGTCGCAGGTTCGAATCCTGCCTCGGGCGTGGATGTGTGTGATGTCCTTAGGTTAGTTAGGTTTAAGTAATTCTAAGTTCTAGGGGACTGATGACCACAGAAGTTAAGTCCCATAGTGCTCAGAGCCATTTGAAACCATTTTTTTTTTGGAAAAAAGAGAACTTAAAAGTGAACACAGCTAGAAAAGGGAATTAAAAGAAGGGTGGAAGGAAAATTGGGATTTAACGTCTCGTCGACGGCGAGGTCATTAGTGACACAGCAGAAACTCAAAATGGCCAGGGATGAGGAAGCAAATCGGCAGTGTTCCTTCCAATGGATATATCAGGATATTCATCTTGTGGTTGAAGATTCCATTTTGTCCGCGTTTGCCCCCTAATACGTACGATGGTCTTTCAATAACTAATGCAACGCATTTTTTTCTCGGCCAGATTCGAGATTGAAAAAAAAGTAGGATATCTACATCCACATGGATACTCTGCAAATCACATTGAAGTGCTCGGCAGAGGGTTCATCGAACTACCTTCACAATTCTCTATTATTCCAATCTCGTATAGCGCGCGGGAAGAATGAACACCTATATCTTTCCGTACGAGCTCTGATTTCCATTATTTTATCGTGGTGATCGTTCCTCCCTATGTAAGTCGGTGTCAAAAAAATATTTTCGCATTCGGAGGAGAAAGTTGGTGATTCGAATTTTGTGAGAAGATTCCGTCGCAACGAAAAACGCCTTTCTTTTAATGATGTCCATCCCAAATCCTGTACCATTTCTGTGAAACTCTCTCCCATATTTCGCGATAATACAAAACGGGCCTGATTTCTTTGAACTTTTTCTATGTACTCAGTCAGTCCTATCTGGTAAGGATCCCACACCGTGCAACAGTATTCTAAAAGAGGACGGACAAACGTAGTGTAGGCAGTCTCCTTAGTAGGTCTGTTACATTTTCTAAGTGTCCTGACAATGAAACGCAGTCTTTGGTTAGCCTTGCAGAGGAACGTACCGCTTCAGCCCCTGTAGCTTCATGAAGTTCCGATAGGTGGTAGCACTATACGTAGCCTTTAATTGTTGTCTGTAACGGAAGTGCGTTCCAAGCAGAATGGGATAAACTAGCGCATCGCAGATCAGGCGCCTGCAGAAGTCTACGGAGACCTGGCAGTGAACAAATGCACAGTGTGTAGCTGGGCGAGGCGTTCTGTCATCGTCGCAACAAGGTCGCGCAAACCTGTTCGATCTCCCACTTGCCGGCCAGCCGCTCACAGCTGGGGCTCCTGCAAGTGCGCACACGACTTCAGCCTGTTCGTCACTACAAGAATGAAACGAATTTCTTCTCCATGACAACGCATGGCCTTACACAAGTCTGCGCACCCGAGAGGAGCTCATAAAACTCCGACTGTTCTTCCTCATCCACCCTGTAGCCTGGATCTCGCACCTTCAGACTTCCGTCTGTTTCGTGCAGTAGAACAATGCACTGCACAAGAAGCAGCACGTGGATGTTTGGGAGTTATTGATGCAGCAAGACATTGACCCAGAAGTCGACCAGTATGAGTGATAGTATATGGCATATAGGCCCTTCCAGTAAGGTGCCGTGAAAATACCGTTTTGTAGCCAAAAGAGTGGGAAATAATGTGGCGTACGGAAACCGTGAATACAACCAACCTGCTTTCAGAAAAAAAGTGTTGCATTACTTACTGAACGGTCCGTCTTCAGCAAACACAAATTCTTCTTCTTGTTGAACACGCAAACATCTTTATGTAAAGTTACGTTCTGTCAAATAAAATGTAAATAGGTTTGGCCTGGTAGTATACACAGTTCTGAAATTAATGTACTTACATTTGAAGGGCTTATTTCAATAGTGGTACAAGTCCATTACCTCCACTTACCTGTATATAATGCTTCTGACATTAATGGTCCAAACAAATAGAAAGAAAGGTTCATCTCTAGCAAGAAGCAATATGCTTGAATATTTCTAGTATCTCAACTGCAAATTGTTCAGCGCTCATTTAACTTTAGGACTCTGTATCTCAGAATGAACAGAAGTGGACTTGTACCACTATTGAAATAAGCCCTTCATTTATAACACTATCAACAGAAAAAAGTATATAGCTTCGTATCATGTACTGATGTTTATGCGTCTGATCTGCAGTACAGCTGATATTTTGCTCGCCGGCCGGTGTGACCGAGCGGTTCTAGGCGCTTCAGTCTGGAACCGCGCGACCGCTACGGTCGCAGGTTCGAATCCTGCCTCGGGCATGGATGTGTGTGATGTCCTTAGGTTAGTTAGGTTTAAGTAGTTCTAAGTTCTAGGGGACTGATGACCTCAGATGTTAAGTCCCATAGTGCTCAGAGGCACTTGAACCATTTGACATTTTGCTCCATTTGTCATCTGCAGTGAATCAGGATTTTTCAATATTACGTTATTTATATTCACTGAAATTTTAAGCCTAAAGTCCTGACATAACTCAGAAAAGTTTCCTCGTGCACTTCATAAGCGAAGCAGCGGCAGGCCTCAAAGAACAACACACCCCAGTGCGAGTTCTATTGAAAATTCAGGAGATCGCTTCGGGCAAGTGCTGATATTCCACTAAGTCCTTGTATAATCCCAGACTATGTTTTCATCTCTAATGACGTCGTCGTCGATAGGTCTTAGAAGCAAATCTGGACTAAACATACTTTGTGACATACAAACTGTGCCACATAGTGTGAATATCCCTAATGCGCTGATCGCAGCACCAAGGAGAGCTTGTGAGACATAAACGAAAGTTGGTTGGCGTGTTTCTAAATCTGGGAGATGATTTCTATTCAGTTTTCACGCCAGTGGCATAAGAGTGGCGCTGACAAGTCAGATTTGCTTTAAATACACGCTGTAACGATCGTGATCGTTATTTACCTTTGCGATTGGACGTGTTGACTTCATGTTAGTCAAGAATGCCTTTAAGGCGACAAAAACGCCATTATTTACACCTTACTGCGTTCGAACGAGGGCTATGAGAAGCTCAATATACTTTTTACGACACTGCCGAAAGACTTGGCAGGAATGTGGCCAATAATCAGCCTCCGGACGGCCACGTGGCACTACCGAGAGGGAAAACCATCGTGTTCGGCGTATAGCTTTGGCGCATCGTCACTACATCTGCAGCAGCAATGTGAGAAGCAGTTGACACCACAATGGCAGAAGGAACTGTTACTAATCGGTTACTTCAACGACAGCTCCGAGCCTCCGAGCCAGACGCCATGTAGCGTGCATTTCACTGGTCCCGAACAGCCACCATTTGCGATTTCAGTGGTGTCAAGCGAGAGCTCATTGGAGGGTAGGACGAACGTCTGCTGTGTTTCCTGATGAAAGTTGGTTCTGCCTTGGCGCCAGTGTTGACTCTTTGTTGGTTAGTAGGAAGCTAGTTGAGTGCTTGCAACCAACCTGTCTGCGTCCTAGATACACTGGACCTACATCTGGGGCTATCGTCTCGGGTGCGATTTCCTATCACAGCGTAGCACTCTTGTGGTTATCCCACTCACCATGACTGCAAAATTCTACGCTAGTCTGGTGATTCAACCTGTTGCGCTGCCACTCGTGAACAGCATTGGCTAAAAATGGCTCTGAGCACTATGCGACTTAACTTCTGAGGTCATCAGGCGCCTACAACTTAGAACTAATTAAACCTAACTAACCTAAGGATGTCACACACATCCATGCCCGAGGCAGGATTCTAACCTGCGACCGTTGCGGTTGCTCGGTTCCAGACTGCAGCGCCTAGAACCGCACGGCCACTCCGGCCGGCCGTGAACAGCATTCCAAGGGGTGTTATCAAACAGGATAACACTCACCCACATGCCGCTGTTGTAACCCAACATGCTCTACAGAGTGGCGACGTGTTGCCCTGGCCTGCTCCATCACCAGGTCTGCCTCCAAACGAGTTCATATGGGACGTCATCGGACTACAACTACAGCGTCATCCACAAGCAGAATTAACTGATCCTGTACTGACGGATCAAGTGCAGCAGCTCTGGAACTTCATCCCGCAAACTAATATCCAACCTGTTCACCACCGTGCATGCACGCTTGCATGCCTGCAACATTGTGGCGGTTGCCCCGCTTATTATTCTACCAGCATTTCACATCTGGCTTACCTCACGCTTTCATATACTTGTGATCGTGTAATGTTAATCGTTTATATATGTTACCTACAGAAATGTATTCGCGAAATTCAATTACTCTGCATTAATTATTTTTTGGTTTTACGATTTTTTTCCGTCAGTGTAGTTGGTAATCCACGCCAAGTATTTTGATGCTAGGTTCGTCCACGTATAACTTTTGTCTACTGACATTTTTGTCAATGGAACGATGTCCTTTTCTTAATGGCAGTCTATAGCGCTTGTAAATACAAGTGTAGGCGTAAATCGGTTGTTAAAGTGTCGCGTGTGATTTTTCAGTAAAAGTGCCAATGTGCTTTCATCCAGTCCGAGAACCATAATAAAGTGTTTATTTGACAACGGAGGTGAAATTGAACCGTTGCCAAAAGAGTCACTCATCTCTTTTTTCCTCATATTTAGATTTATTTTTACGAAACGTTGCCCTATAGACATTAATATGTGTTATACCTGCTCGAGGTTCAATAGTATTCTCTTTGTAACTTACAATGTTTTACTATAATCATATTTTGATCACATTTATCTTTTTTTTGTTATATAATGGTGATTCTCACATTCGCCTTTGCTTTACTCCACGTTTGTATCTATTTCTTCGTGTCCGTGTTCGTGTCTGTCAGTGAGTGTTTGTGTGTCTAACGAAGAGCTGCACAACACGCTATTTAATATCAATAACATCCCCTTCTATTCTTCTTAACTTTTTCTATTTCCTCCTTCAATTTAAGCCTACTTTTCGGGCCTTCAACTCTTAATTTGCTGAATGCTTAACATACAGACAAACTGTTCTGCTTCTATTGCAAGTGATACCAATGGAATTTTGTGACAATACAACAAACGTTCGTTATGTAACAACTACGAGACAGTGTCCTTGCAAGATAACCTTTATTCAGCTGACGTGCAAAGTTGTGAGCTCGTCTTTCAGCGTGCTGCCGCGCAGTATTAACTCACTAAGAAACTTAGCTTCTCATTTGACCGTATTTCTGTAGTAATACTATGAGCTGTAAGATCCACAGAATGTGAGGCAGTTCTTCCGGATGCCAGAATCATTAGTCGTTTTGTAACACAAACTCCTACTAAAACCAATATTCGTGTAATCTCTCCACTCTGACTGCTTTCACTTTCTTCGTCGTCTTACACTCAAATGCTGATACGTCATTAACTACACAATTTCTTTATACGAAATTAAGTTTCTAATTTACTTGTGCTGCCCATCTCATGGACTTGCATTCGATTACGGCGAATGCTTGGATGGATGCTTTAGAAACATTCCTTTTGCACCACTGATCTTTCCGAGGTACATCTTCGATTACCTGTTTCTCGGTGTGGAGTTAAATTCTCATAATCCTTCCTTTCAGCTTATTTTACCACTTCCCAATGAAACTTCTATTGAATGTAATGCGGCGTCTCCATTGTTTTCTTTCGTAGGGTAACGTGTAATGCTCAGCTATTACAAAGATTTGTAGAAAGTTATTAGTGGTTTTAGGACTATAGTGTCCATATTTAACTAATTAATTTTTAGTGAGAATAGGCATTGCCTGCAGGGGAAACAGTGACTCTTGAAATTAAGTTTTTCAGGGCAGCCGCAAGTCGCCCTCAGTAGGTTTTATTGGTTTGTCAACGAAATCTACTGACTGCCAATTGTGACTGTCACGATAAACATAATTAATTTTTGCGAAGTGGGGCCTCAATATCCAATAATGTGGCGGAGACAAGAGTGTACTTGGTGTTATTTAATGCTTATTTCCATTTACGTGTCGTGTAAATATTGTTTTGAGAAAAGAATACTTAAATTTCACTGGTCATACAATGATTCTGCATAATTATATTCGTATTTAGCTGTTTATGGTAGGTCTCATATCCACTCCATGCGCAGATCATAAAGCAAAAATATTCTGTACTAGAGGTCATGTGAATGTCGTTTCTTTAGTTGGTGCTTACTCGTTGTCTCATTAGAGAAGAATTGCCTTCGATTTCACAGGAGTGAGCGAGCACTGAGCGTTGGCGTTAAGAGGTCATTTGGCTTTCCTCCTGAAATTATTAATACTAGCGACGCGCCTCGGCTTCGCACTGGTAGCAGTAAATATCTACGACTGGATGAATTGTCTGGCGTAATGATAATGAATTATGTACGCAAACCTTCCTCGTGCATCCGTCTCTCTATTAGTGAAAATCGTATCAAAATCCCTACATTAATTCCTGATATTAGTCTTCACATACAGACTGAAAAACCCGGCGGCGGACTTAAGATACAGGAAACTGAATCCTGGAATTCTGTATTAGCAGTCGAATTTAATGGTTAACTGGTTTGAATGTCTTCATTAGGTCTGTGCTAATACGACCAATTCAAGCACGAAAACTCTTGCAACGGGGCTTCCATAATAAAGTGGAGCCACTGAAGGATTACTGAGAATGTATGTTTGCAGCGTAGCATTGTTTGGTAGTGAAATATGGGCTGTGAAAAATCGGGAAAAGAGAATCTAAGCGTTTGAGATGTGGTGCTATAGAAGATTGTTGAAAATTAGGTGCACATATTTGATAAGGAATGAGACATTTCTCCGCAGAACTGGCAAATAAAGGAACATATTTATAAGACTGATAACAAGGAAGAACAGGAATGTGTTAAGACATAGCTTCCATGGGACTAGTGGGAGCTGCAGGTGGAAAAAAATGTAGGGGAAGACATATTGGAATATATCCGATAAATAATTAAAGAGTTAGCAGCAATGTCGTGACTATAATATATGTCGTTAGACTCTTCTAAAATTTCACTGACCATAAATGCACGGTTCTAGTAACGCTCTGAGATGAAGACGTTGTCACAAGAGAAGAATGGTGGCGGGCCGCACCGAAATAATCAGAAGATGAGAGAGAGAGAGAGAGAGAGAGTGTGTGTGTGTGTGTGTGTGTGTGTGTGTGTGTGTGTGTGTGTGCGTGTGAGAGAGAGAGAGAGAGAGAAATGTGAAATAAGACTTTCTTTTGGTTGGCTCATATGGGCTTTCCTTCTGATTTGTATCAGAGATATGTCTGTGGTTCCGTCTTAAGAAATATTCAATGGATGTATACGTGCTAGTTAACACGATATTTGTTTCCCTCTGTTAGCATCGTCTTCAGACAACATCATTGCAAATTTTTCCATGAGTTACTAGCTTTCTTTTTATTGTATATCCCCCACTAATCAGTTTCAGTGGCTGGTTCTCTGGATGCATCCTCTATGTAAATCGTTTCCACTGTCATTGAAAAAGCTGATGCTTAAGCCGTAGTAGTACACTAGCTACAATATTGGTCATTAGCAAGAGCAAAGCCTCTGGAAAATCAGAACAAAAATTACATTCTTTGGCAGCTATGTAAGAGAAAACTGGGAGATGACATCAGATACACGTGATTAGTAGTAAGAGAAAAGCCGTAACAGCCTTTTTGGAACGAAAGATATCCTTTGCAGCAGGAAAATGTGTAATTTTAAAAATCGGAATTCAGACATGTCACAGACGACTTCCAGGCATGAAACTGTGCACTAAAGCTAGGAATATCTACATGGATACTCTGCAAATCATATTTAAGTGCCTGGCAGAGGGTTCATCGAACCACCTTCACAATTCTCTATTATTCCAATCTCGTATAGAGCGCGGAAAGAATGAACACCTATATCTTTCCGTACGAGCTCTGATTTCCCTTATTTTATCGTGATGATCGTTTCTCCCTATGTAGGTCGGTGTCAACAAAATACTTTCGCATTCGGAGGAGAATGATGGTGATTGGAATTTCGTGAGAAGATTCCGTCGCAACGAAAAACGCCTTTTTAAAATGATTTCCAGCCCCAATCCTACATCATTTCTGTGACACTCTCTCCAATATTTCGCAATAATACAAAACGTGCTACCTTTCTTTGAACTTTTTCAATGTACTCTGTCAGTCCTATCTGGTAAGGATCCCACACCGCGCAGCAGTATTCTAAAAGAGGACGGACAAGCGTAGTGTAGGCAGTCTCCTTAGTAGTTCTGTTACATTTTCTAAGTGTCCTGCCAATAAAACGCAGCCTTTGGTTAGCCTTCCCCACAACATTTTCTCTGTGTTCTTTCCAATTTAAATTGTTCGTATTTGTGATATCTAGGTATTTAGTTGAATTTACGGCTTTTGGATAAGACTGATTTATCGTGTAACCTAAGTTTAACGAGTTCCTTTTAGCACTCATGTGAATGACCGCACACTTTTCGTTATTTAGAGTCAACTCCCACTTTCCGCACCATTCAGATATTTTTTATAAATCGTTTTATATGGGAGAATTACACGTTACAGACTGCCCAGAACTCGTTAATTGGGTCAGTAACAATAAGGGTGTAATTCAGTACACGTATCATGACATGAAAGCCTGGGAGATGAAACATATTCTCTTCGGTACGGGCCGGCCGTTGTGACCGAGCGGTTCTAGGCGCTTCAGTCTGGAACCGCGCGACCGCTAAGGTCGCAGGTTCGAATCCTGCCTCGGGCATGGATGTGTGTGATGTCCTTAGGTTAGTTAGGTTTAAGTAGTTCTAAATTCTGGGGGACTGTAGTGCTCAGAGCCATTTGAACCGTTTTCTTCGATACGGAAGGAGAGATTAGAGAGTTGTTTCGCTCCCCACTCCTCGGCACCTGGGAACGAGCATATCGGAAACGACGAGGCTAGTAGGCGTCTGTGCAAGGTGGCTGAAGGACGGTGACGCCAAGAGCAGGTGGCAAGGTGTTGGACGTCCACATCTCATTGCAGAACTTGGGCGTCGGGGCCAGTCCACTCTGTAATGCGACGTAGACGGCGATAATAGCCGATCTGACGACAGTGTGCAACGGTGGTGCCGCCCAGCACACAGTGTTGAACATGCGGTTCCGCAGCAGCTGACCCCCACGTACTCCAACGTGCACGCCTCAACGTCATTGTCAGTTACTTTTACAGTGGGTACGGGACCGTAGACACTGGACCCTGGATCAGTGGAAACGTGTCACCCAGTGGGATGACTCAAGTTTCTTCTCGCAGCAGGTCGATGGTCGTGTACGAATATGCCGTCATCCAGACGAACGGCTGTTCGAAACGTGTACCCCGCCACGGACGCAGGTCCATGGAGGCGTACTTTTATGCTTTTGGAGGACATTAACCGGAGCTCACTTGGGACATCAAAATTGAACACCAAAAAGAAATGCGGATCATAAACGGGTATTCATTGGACAAATATATTATATTACAACTGACAAGTGATTACATTTTCACGCAATTTGGGTGCATAGATCCTGAGAAATCAGTTACCAGAACAACCACCTCTGGCCGTAATAACGGCCTTGATTCGTCTGGGCATTGAGTCAAACAGAGCTTGGATGGCGTGTGCAGGTACAGCTGCCCATGCAGCTCAACACATTACCACAGTTCATCAAGAGTAGTGACTGGCGTATTGTCACGAGCTAGTTGCTCGGCCACCATTGACCAGACGTTTTCAATTGGTGAGAGATCTAGAGAATGTGCTGGCCAGGGCAGCAGTCGAACATTTTCTGTATCCAGAAAGGCCTGCACAGGACCTGCAACATGCTGCCGTGCATTATCCTGCTGAAATGTAGGGTTTCGCAGGGATCGAATGAAGGGTAGAGCCATGAGTCGTAACACATCTGAAATGTAACGTTCACTTTTCAAAGTGCCGTCAATGCGAACAAGAGGTGACCGAGACGTGTAACCAATGGCACCCCTTCACGCCGGGTGATACGCCAGTATGGCGATGACGAATACACGCTTCGAATGTGCGTTCACCGCGATGTCGCCAAACACGGATGCCACCACCATGATGCTGTACACAGAACCTGGATTCATCCGAAAAAATGAAATTTTGCCATTCGTGCACCCAGGTTCATCGTTGAGTACACCATCGCAGACGCTCCTGTCTGTGATGCAGCGTCAAGTGTAACCGGAGCCATGGTCTCCGATCTGATAGTCCATGCTGCTGCAAACGTCGTCGAACTGTTCGTGTAGATGGTTGTTGTCACGTCCCCATATGTTAACTCAGGAATGGAGACGTGGCTGCACGATGCGTTACAGCCATGCGGATAAGATGCCTGTCATCTCGACTGCTAATGATACGAGGCCGTTGGGATCCAGCACGGCGTTCCGTGTCACCCTCCTGAACCCAACGGATCCGTATTCTGCTGACAGTCATTGGATCTCGACCAACGCGAGCACCAATGTCGCGATACTATAAACCGCAATCGCGATAGGCTATGATCCGACCTTTATCAGAGTCGGAAACGTGATGGTACGCATTTCTCCTCCTTACACGAGGCATCACAACAATGTTTCACCAGGCAACGCCAGTCAACTGCTGTTTCTGTATGAGAAATCGGTTGGAAGAAACTCTCCTCACGTCAGCAAGTTGTAGGTGTCGCTACCGGCGCCAACCTTGTGTGAATGCTCTGAAAAGTTAATCATTTGCATATCACAGCATCTTCTTCCTGTCGGTTAAATTTCGCGTCTGTATGACGTCATCTTCGTGGTGTAGCAATTTTAATGGCCGGTAGTGTAGTTACCGAAGGAGCCCTGACAGCTATGTACTGTTTGAACACAGCTGTGGGCTACCTGCATCCCTTCATGCTTGGCGTCTGTCCCGATGGCGGTAGCATGTCCCAGGAGTATAACTGTACGAGTCACAAGGCCAGACTCGCGCTACATTGGTTTGCGGAACACGATGGTGAACTCACGTTGATGCGCTCGCTAACAAATACGCCAAATCTGAACCCGATGGAATACATCTGGGACGCTATAGACCGTCATCTCGATGGCCACAGACCACCGGCTCTAATTACGGGAATTCCGTCACTTGACCGTAGACATCTGGTGCCAAAAACCTCTGGAAATCGACGAAGGATTTGTTGAATCCGTGTCACGCAGAACCTCAGGTGTGCGTTCCAAAGGGGGGCCAACACGCTCTAAAGCTTATGGTCATAATTTTTTGTCTCATCAATGTATCTGCTCTTCTTCCTCATCCCTGGAAGTGTATATCAGCAGTATGGATGCAGATGTAGATCAGCGTGCAACCCCGCAGAAGCGCACTTGCACAGAAAATACGATATTAGTAAATTTATGAAGGTCTCTGCATGGATAGCAATTTAGAATGTATCCCAGGTATTGAATTATACAACGCATGCGTCTTTCAGTAGGTAAAGAGAAAACGCAAAAGAAATTTAACCGACAGGAAGAATATCTTGTGATATGCAAATGATTAACTTTTCAGAGCATTCACACAAGGTTGGCGCCGGTAGGGACTCCTACAACGTGCTGGCATGAGGAGAGTTTCCAATCGATTTCTCATACACAAACAGCAGTTGACAGGCGTTACCTGGTGAAACGTTGTTGTGATGCCTCGTGTAAGGAGGAGATATGCGTACTTTCACGTTTCCACTTTGATAAATGTCGGATTGTAGTCTGTCGCGATTGCGGTTTATCGTATCACTGCATTGCTGCTCGCGTTGTTCGAGATCCAATGACTGTTAACAGAATACGGAATCGGTGGGTTCAGGAGGGTGACACGGAACGCCGTGCTGGACCCCAACGGCCTCGTATCATTAGCAGTCGAGATGACAGGCATCGTATCCGCATGGCTGTAACGCATCGTGCAGCCACGTCTCGATTCATGAGTCAACAGATGGGGACGTTTGCAAGGCAACAACCATGTGCACAAACAGTTCGACGACGTTTGCAGCAGCATGGACTATCAGCTCGGAGACCATGGCTCGGGTCACCCTTGACGGTGCATCACAGACAGGAGCGCCTGCGATGGTGTACTCAACGAACCTGGGTGCACGAATGGCAAAACGTCATATTTTCGGATGAAACCAGGTTCTGTTTGCAGCATCATGGTGGTCACATCCGTGTTTGGCGACATCGCGATGAACGCACATTCGAAACGTGTATTCGTCATCGCCATACTGGCGTATCACCCGGCGTGAAGGGGTGCCATTGGTTACACGTCTCGGTCACCTCTTGTTCGCATTGACGGCACTTTGAACAGTGGACGTTACATTTCAGATGTGTTACGACCCGTGGCTCTACCCTTCATTCGATCCCTGCGAAACCCTAAATTTCAGCTGGATAATACACGACCAAATGTTGCAGGTCCTGTACGGGCCTTTCTGGATACAGAAAATGTTCGACTGCTGCCCTGGCTAGCACAATCTCCAGATCTCTTACCAACTGAAAACGTCTGGTCAGTGGTGGCCGAGCAACTGGCTCGTCACAATACGCCAGTCACTTCTCATGATAAACTGTGGTATCGTGTTGAAGCTGCATGGGCAGCTGTACCTGTACACGCCATGCAAGCTCTGTTTGACTCAATGCCCAGACGTATCAAGGCCGTTATTACGGCCAGAGGTGGTTGTTCTGGGTACTGATTTCTCAGGATCTATGCACCCAAATTGCGTGAAAATGTAATCACATGTCAGTTGTAGTATAATTTATTTGTCCAATGAATACCCGTTGATCATCTGCATTTCTTCTTGATGTAGCGATTTTAATGGCCAGTAGTGTAGTTAAAAGATACAATAAGGACTTCTACTGTTTTCTATATAGCCTACGTAAACGATCGGACAAGCAGGATGGGCAGCACTTTGCGATTGCCTGCTGATGATACTGTGGTGTACCGGACGGTGGCGACTTCGATTGACTGTAGGAAGACACAACATGACTTAAACATAGTTTCTAGTTGGTGTGAGGAATGGCAACTGATTCTAAATGTAGAAATATTTAGCTTACTGCGGAGGAGTAGGAGAAACAAAATGCTCGGCTACAGCATTAATAGTGTCCTGGTTCACACAGTCACGTCGTTTAAATAACTGGGCGCAATGTTGCAAAGGGATATGAAATGGAACGAACGTGTGAGCATTGTGACTGGAAAGAAGAATTGTCGACTTCACTTTATTGGGAGAATCTTAGGAAACTGTAGTTCATCTGTAAAGGAGGCCGCATATCGGGCGCTAGTGCGACCAGTTCTTGATTACTGCTCGGTTGTTTGGGATATGTATCAGGTCGGATTAAAGGAATTCAGAGGCAGGCTGATAGATTTGTTACTAGTAGGTTCGAACAACTTACAAGTGTTATGGAGATGCTTCGGGATCTCAAAAGGAAATTCCTGGAGGGAAGACGACGTTTCGTTCGAGGAACATTGAGGAGAAAATTTACAGAACCGGCGTTTGAAGCTGACTGCAGAACGATTCTACTGCCACCGAAATACATTTCGCTTAAGGACAACGAAGGTAAGATACGAAAAAATAGGGCTTAAACGGAGGCACACGGACGGTCGTTTTTCTCCCTCGCTCTGGTTGCGAGTAGAACAGGAAAGGAAAAAACTAGTGGTACAGGGTACCCTCCTCCATACACCGTGCGGTTGCTTGCGGAGTATGTATGTAAATGTAGAATAACGCTGCTGAATAGTTTGTTGATGAAGAAGAAAAAAGTGTAAAAAATGGACGTCACACAATACAGGAGCAACACACAAATGCATCCTCACGCACAACTCAGAGCGGGAAGCAGAGTCGATTAAAGCCTCTACCGGTAGATAGCGTATCGAACGTCCGGCCTTCGAGGTGCCGCTAACAATGTCACAGCGACGTTGCACAACCACGCATGAGTCAAAGTCAAGACTGTATTAATAGCACAACACGAATGCTCTGAACTGGTCTTACCTGTTTCATGAGAAAGCTGTGGTACGTAGTTAAAGGAAACTGATCTTGTCAACAACATATTCTCAAACGCTTTCTGACTTTAAGATACGCATCACAATAAATGACATCCTTTATGTTAGAAGCAATTAAGAAAGAGACGCACTCCACAGCAAATGGTTCAAATGGCTCTGAGCACTATGGGACTTGACATCTGAGGTCAGCAGTGCCCTAGAACTTAGAACTACTTAAGCCTAACTAACCTAAGGACATCACACACATCCATTCTCGAGGCAGGATTCGAAACTGCGACCGTAGGAGTCGCACGGTTCCGGACTGAAGCGCCTAGAACCGCTCGGCCACCGCGGCCGGCTCTACTCCATAGCACACTCAGGAAGATATACTCTACAAGTGAATCGTCATTTAAATTTATTGCGCAAATTTTCCAACGTCATAAACAAGAGATGGCACGAGGAAGACCATCATAGAGGAATTTAATAACATGATAATCAGATACGTTTAAGGACGTAATTGGGAACATTTGGTTATAGCAAAACACTGTCTGCATTTGCACACACTTCGTATGGGTTCGGGTGAAGTTTTATTGTTTTAAATTGAAGAAAAGTAAGTTTCAATTTAACTTTCGTCGATACCGAGATAATTAGTAACATGGTGGAAAAGGACAAGGGACGGATCAGGTGGTCTCTTCGTTGAAAGAACTACCCCAGTCTGACGTGGTTTATGGAAATCGTAGAGAAACGTACTCGGGATGATAGAATGGATTTACATTCCATTCTCTCAGATACGAGTCCACTGTCTTAATCATCGCCCGGTCTGGCTTCGCTTCACAAAGAGAGAGAGATTTTGCCGAGCTGTCTCAGGCGCTGCAGTCACGGACTGCGCGGCTGGTTCCGGCGGAGGTTCGAGTCCTCCCTCGGGCATGGGTGTGTGTGTGTGTGTGTTTGCCCTTAGGATAATTTAGGTTAAGTAGTGTGTAAGCTTAGGGACTGATGGCCTTAGCAGTTAAGTCCCATAAGATTTCACATAAATTTGAACATTTTTTTGAGAGAGAGGTTTTTGACAGTACCTTTGTTGAATCATTCGATAAAATCACAGCATCTAAGGCTAGTAATACAGCACCTCCGTAGTTTGCACCACGTAAACAGACGTCAACGGCATTACAGATCACTTCAAGTACGCGTTGAGGGTCCGAGGCAGAGGCCTGCTATTCGCACTTTGCACGAATGTCCTACGAGAAATATTGCCCTGAGTGGCACTTTGAGAATCTGTCAGTACGATGGTGCTTTACTGCACAGGAATTTTTCGGAACAAAGATAGAACTACCGTAACATTGGGCTCGTTTCAGAACGAGCGCGGTGTCGCAGTGCTAGTATGGTACGGGAATCGCATTCTGGAAGACGGCTGATCAAGTCTCCGGCGGCCCATCCGGATTAAGGTTTCCAGTGGTTTCCCGATACCTCTTGAGGCAAATGCCGCGTTTTTTTTCTTTTTTCTGCTTCAAATGTCGCCTGGAATATCTATTTTATTGTTGTGTTCATCCCAAGTTCACCAGAAACTCCTTTATCGAGTTACAATGCGAAGTGTGAAAAAGGTGTCCCCGTAAACCATTCACAGCGGGTAAAAAATTGTCTAGGTTACAGCCAATGTTGCAGCACGTAATTTTAACGACGGCGTAACTTACATTATGTAAAATTATGGAAGTACTCGAAACTGGGACCGGACAAGCCTGTTACAACTACTGCACAAAAGCGGACGAAAAGCTTATCGAGTGAGCAGAACAGTGGATGAAAAAGCTTCCAAAGAGGCCCACATGACCATCTTGGTCACGAAGAGGCTGGAGGAGGGCGTCGATTTGGGTCGGGAAGGACTGTTGTATGGTCCAGGGATAGCTGACTAGAGGTATGTTCAACTTCTCAAAATGTAATCCAAAACTTCCTGGCAGATTAAAACTGTGTGCCGGACCGAGACTCGAACTCGGGAACCTTTGGCTTTCGCAGGCAAGTGCTCTACCACTTGCTCTACCACTAGAGCACTTGCCCACGAAAGGCAAAGGTTCCCGAGTTCGAGTCTCGGTCCGGCACACAGTTTTAATCTGCCAGGAAGTGTCATATCAGCGCACACTCCGCTGCAGAGTGAAAATCTCATTCTGTAATCCAAAAGTTCAAAAGCGTTTTTCTCCTAACCATATTTTTCAAATTGACGGAAAACATAGCTTGAGAACGGTACATAAGATTTTGATCAGAATTTGACGCCGGCATTCTAAATTCAATTCTCTTTAAGCGTACGAAGCCGTTTTGCTGTATCTTAAATAGTCTATGTTCGGTGCACTCTTTTGTCTCGATTTTTTGGGTGAAGAAAATGAGATTTTTTGCAACACTTCATCTTTTGTTATAACTTAATATTTTCCAACTATCCTACGTATGCTGACAGAAAATATGTTGAATATGATTCATGCAAAATTATTTTGTATCAGGTCCAATAAGAGGGCGTCGGGAATTCTCGCCGATGATCAGTGTTCCGGCCGTAAGGGATCCTTCCACCTGGTGCAGCGGTTACAGCGAGAGTCCGGTATGGACAATAATATGGTTTCTTGAAGTCAAAAGAGTAAGGAATAATACTACATCATCAGATTTAGCATTACTTTCCGTTTTACTTGGAAAAAAAATCACGAAATTCACTATTTTTCATGGGTTCAAAAAGGATTATTCAAAGAAGACTACCGCCTTAAGCCAAACTCGAATGTTTTATGACAGTGAATAATGAGCATTTAGGTAGAAACCACGTAAGACAGAACAAACCACATGAATTACAAAGTGAATAACGCGATTTTCAGACTTGGATTCACTACAAAAAAAAGCTCCTGAAGACGTATTCATAAGGAAAAGGACGGTTGAAAATATATTATTTTCTGCATCATTCTTGAGATCGTTCGCGTGTTTTCCATGTAACCGGCTTTGCTGAATACATGGCGCAGTCCCGAAGAGCATCGACAGACACGATTCGTAGCTGTTCAGGGACTCAGTCCTGCTAGTTGCAATAACGTCTCCAATGGAAGATTAAGCCTTACTGTTTTTTCTACACATATTAAACAGATCTGTTGGGGTTATCTTCCGAGTAATGCGATCGTTGTGGTGCGAGATTTCCTCTCATTTCTACTCGTGTATTCTTGGGATTGAAGAGTTCCTAGATAAACAGAACGCAGCATGTCATTCTCAATGGAGAGAAGTCTTCCGAAGTAATAGTGATTTCAGGTGTGCCGCAGGGGAGTGTCATAGGACCGTTGCTATTCACAGTATACATAAATGACCTTGTGGATGACATCGGAAGTTCACTGAGGCTTTTTGAGGATGATTCTGTGGTATGTCGAGAGGTTGTAACAATGGAAAATTGTACTGAAATGCAGGAGGATCTGCAGCGAATTGACGCATGGCGCAGGAAATGGCAGTTGAATCTCAATGTAGACAAGTGTAATGTGCGGCGAGTACATAGAAAGATAGATCCCTTATCATTTAGCTACAAAATAGCAGGTCAGCAACTGGAAGCAGCTAATTCCATAAATTATCTGGGAGTACGCATTAGGAGTGATTTAAAATGGAATGATCATATAAAATTGATCGTCGGTAAAGCAGATGCCAGACTGAGATTCATTGGAAGAATCCTAAGGAAATGCAATCCGAAAACAAAGGAAGTAGGTTACAAAATGGCTCAAATGGCTCTGAGCACTATGGGACTCAACTGCTGAGGTCATTAGTCCCCTAGAACTTAGAACTAGTTAAACCTAACTAACCTAAGGACATCACAAACATCCATGCCCGAGGCAGGATTCGAACCTGCGACCGTAGCGGTCTTGCGGTTCCAGACTGCAGCGCCTTTAACCGCACGGCCACTTCGGCCGGCGAAGTAGGTTACAGTACGCTTGTTCGCCCACTGCTTGAATACTGCTCAGCAGTGTGGGATCCGTACCAGATAGGGCTGATAGAAGAGATAGAGAAGATCCAACGGAGAACAGCGCGCTTCGTTACAGGATCATTTCGTAATCACGAAAGCGTTACGGAGATGATAGATAAACTCCAGTGGAAGAATCTGCAGGAGAACTCAAGTGGAAGAATCTGCAGCAGAGACGCTCAGTAGCTCGGTACGGGCTTTTGTTAAAGTTTCGAGAACATACCTTCACCGAAGATTCAAGCAGTATATTGCTTCCTCCTACGTATATCTCGCGAAGAGACCACGAGGATAAAATCAGAGAGATTAGAGCTGACACAGAAGCATACCGACAATCTTTCTTTCCACGAACAATACGAGACTGGAATAGAAGGGAGAACCGATAGAGGTACTCAAGGTACCCTCCGCCACACACCGTCAGGTGGCTTGCGGAGTATGGATGTAGATGTAGATGACTGGGAAACTCGTTGAATCCTCGCACTCTTTTATGGGAAGTCGACGAGGGAGGAACTGGTTGGCACTTTTTTCGACTAATGACCCGACAAGATTTGATCAGCAAACTTGCGAACAGGCTCAGCACTGGTACATTTAATATATCTGAGGATTACACTTCTAAAACTGAAAAAAAAGGCTTATTAGGAGACACACTGATTATTGCTTTTTAGCCGCTACGTCGTCGAATGGGTTGGGAAGAGAATTAGGCACATAATTATCAAATTTCAACTACTATACAGCAGTCTGCGTTCGTAGTTACCGATCAGTGAACAGAGGAGAATGAAGTCGCGTCAGTGCCAGAAGGAGGTATAGAATAGCCAAGTCGCTAAGTGTAAACAGAAATAAGAGAATGTCTCGTTCGAGTACTTCCTCCACTGCAACCACGCTCAGTGGTTTCGGCGGCCTCAGCCGGACTCGGTGAGTGGAAGAGACAGCACTTGGCGTACCTTTTCCTCGGCACAGGCGAGGCTGGGGCGCCGCGCCTGCTGCTGCTGTTCGGTGGGTGGGGTGACGGCTTCGTCTCCGCTGCTGCTCATGGCTTCTGTCGGGACGCAGACCTAGGGAGGGAACACGTAGCTCGCGTTGCGTTGCGTAGCGTCTAGTCGCCGGCACTGCGTGCACTGGGCGAGCCGCGGCGGTGGCTGTCCATTAAGGCGGGCGCGCCCCGCGCCAGTGCGCATGCGCGAGCCGCCCCCGACGCGCCGCCTCTGTTTACAGCCGCGGGGCATGCGTAGCAAAATAAACAAAGCCTGGTCGCGGGCGTGCTGCCCGCCTGTCACCCGGCGCTGCCTCTTTCCGCCGCCGCCCCCCAGCCTCCGCGTAGCAGCCGTGGCGACTGCGGATTCACCACCGAGAAAAATAAACACCCGCAGAGGCGGCGTTGTGCCGCACTTGCAACAGAGTGCGCGTCCACTCGCATGTGGACTGTGGCCAGGGACATGGAAATTTACACCGCCAGACAAAAAGAAAAAAAAAAAAAGGTGAAGCAGCCAGAAGGAGAGGAGAAAACAAAATGAAACTTCAATGTTCCAGAGACATATCAGCTCCATACTTAACAATCGTATACAACCGTTCACTCGACGAAAGATCCATACCCAAAGACTGGAAAGTTGCACAGGTCACACCAATATTCAAGAAAGGTAGTAGGAGTAATCCACTAAATTACAGTCCCATATCGTTAACGTCGATATGCAGCAGGATTTTAGAACATGTATTGTGTTCGAACATTATGTATTAACTCGAAGAAAACGGCCTATTGACACACAGTCAACATGGATTTAGAAAACATCGTTCCTGTGAAACACAACTGGCTCTTTATTCACATGAAGTGCTGAGTGCTATTGACAAGGGATTTCAGATCGATTCCGTATTTCTGGATTTCCGGAAGGCTTTTGACACTGCACCACACAAGCGGCTCGTAGTGAAATTCCGTGCTTATGGAATATCGTCTCAGTTTTGTGACTGGATCTGTGATTTCCTGGCAGAGAGGTCACAGTTCGCTGTAATTGACGGAAAGTCATCGAGTAAAACAGAAGTGATTTCTGGCGTTCCCCAAGGTAGTGTTATAGGCCGTTTGCTGTTCCTTATCTATATAAACGATTTGGGAGACAATCTGAGCAGCCGTCTTCGGTTGTTTGCAGATGACGCTCTCGTTTATCGACTAATTAAATCACCAGAAGATCAAAACAAACTGCAAAACGATTTAGAAGAAATATCGGAATAGTGCGAAAAGTGGCAGTCGACCTTAAATAACGAAAAGTGTGAGTTCGTCCACATGAGTACTAAAAGGAACGCGTTAAACTTCGGTTATACGATAAATCAGTCTAATCTAAAAGCTGTAAATCCAACTAAATACCTAGGTATTACAATTACGAACAATTTAAATTGAAAGGAACACACAGATATTGTTGTGCAGAAGGCTAACCAAAGACTGCATTTTATTGGCAGGACACTTGAAAATGTAACAGATCTACTACGGAGATTGCCTACACTACGCTTGTCCGTCCACTTTTAGAATACTGTTGCGCGGTGTGGGTTCCTTACCAGATAGGGCTGACTGAGTACATCGAAAAAGTTCAAAGAAAGGCAGCACGTTTTTTATTATCGCGAAATATGGGAGAGAGTGTCACAGAAATGATACAGGATTTGGGATGGACATCATTAAAAGAAAGGCGTTTTTCGTTGCGGCGGAATCTTCTCACGAAATTCCAATCACCAGCTTTCTCCTCCGAATGCGAAAATATTTTGTTGACTTCGACTAAAAAAGGGACGAAGGCTTCCCGTGCGCTATACGAGGTTGGAATAATAGAGAACTGTGAAGGTGGTTCGATGAAATTGCAGAGTATCCATGTAGATGTAGATGTAGATGTAGATGTAAATGTCAACTTTGTCTACGATAATGAATACAGATCGAATGAACGGATTAAAATTTGTGCCAAGGCAAGGATTCGAACCCAGATCTGCTGCACTCTCGGCAGATACGCTGCACACTGCATCACCGTGGCACTGCGGCTACAACAGCTGCGCAGACTGCTCTAATACATCTCCATCTCCCTCCCTAATAGAAACTTCAGTTCACACATCATCCCGTCTTGATGTTCCCTTCTCAACTCGTATCAGTACTGAATATGCTCTCCAACACTGGAATAGCACCTTAACATTGCACTAAATTGGGATAATCCTTTCTGTACTTCACGTGTTGAGAGGATATGTGATGATTGTCTGAGTAGTGGCGTTGTTTTGCCACGGGTTTCGCTGGGTTTCGTACCCTTGGAAGGTCTCTGTTGGATTCCTTTCACGTTAATTTCTTAAATCTGTTGTTATTTACGGCATAAATTCCACTTCTATATTTACTGTGGTGTTTCTGACTCTATTGGGAGGAGACTGAGCAGTGGAACGTGTTACTTTTACACATAAACAAGAACGATCTGTCACACCACTACACTTTAAAACACAGTTTATATGTAATTCATGTTACACAGTCTCATATGGAACCTACATGCGCTTTCTTTTATATAGTGTATATGATAAGATACTGTCATCCCCCTTCCCTTCTCTGTGAAAGAATGAATGAGCAAATGTATTTCTTGTTGCATGCTTGATGGTAGCAGACAAGCCTGTCTGCTAGAGAACAGTAGGACCAACGTCGGAACAGGTAGCTACGCTTTCTAAAACCAAAGAGGTTCCTATTCTTGGTAGGGTCCTGTCCATCCCTTGTCATGGTGGTATAGGAAGCTGCCTGTCTGGTCACTTCCGACTGTATCTGTGAGGCACTCTCGGTAGGGGCCCACGCCAGTCTGTCCACGGCGAGCGTCTGAAGTGGTAAGATCTCTGGCTAAGCGCATCTCTGCTAAGTCCGTAGGACAATGGATTTCTTAAGTTCAGCCTAACTGAAAATTTAATCACCTTTATTTCAGGTTTAGATCTAAAATATCTAATGTTATTTTAAATTGCAATGCAGTGTAATCCGAGTGTGAAGTTCAGAATATCTTCCACTAGTTGCTTTGCCACTACTTTGTGAGCAAAGTGGAACCACGTGTTGATGATCTATAACTCTAACTAAGATCATCAATCTTAACTGCAAATGTGCGTGAGATTATAACGTCTCGTCTTCACAATATTTTTCAATATAGCAAATTTTCTTTATGTTCAACCCACGTGGGGTACTTTGTGAGACCAGTACCACTGTAAGGTGTCAGGCAAATCCAACACCTTCCATGAAAACCCTGACATGATAAGCAAATCCAGCAGCATGTCACATAGCTCTGAATAAATCATGACATTAAATTAACCAAAGTAATACGAGTACCGAGTGAGCAAATTGACTACCACAGACTAACACAAGAATGCCTAAATGCATGTCATACCTTCCCACCGTGAGACAGACGCAGTTCCGAGGGGAGAAACGAGAACAGAAGCTGAGAGCAGAACCGCGTCAAACTGGAAGGCCCTACGATAAGGGACGGACACCCATGTCGCCAGCTAACCGCTAGGACCACCCCCCAGCCCATGTTAAAAGCTAGAGCCCTCCAGAAGAACAGTATAGATCTTACGAAATCACTAAAAGGACCACACCAGCTGCAAGTTTTAGCGTGAGACTTTTTCGCATCTCTGTTACGTTGCAAACTTTAAAAACATTGCCCCACCACGAAAAGTATAACGTTTCTCATTGGATGGACAGAATTTTTGTAGGCGGAGCTTAAGGTTAACATTGAGACCCTGATTGGTCAGATGAAAACACAGCCAGATAGTTTTTTAAACCAACTTCGGTAAATTGTAGTAAGGAGAAGTTAGGGGAGAGTTGCTCCCGAGACTGCGAGGTGAGCGGAGCTGTGCTGTCCACCGCCCCCTGACGAACACTGACAAGGGAATGAACACACGCGATGCCGCATAACAGCGCATAAAGCATCACTCAGAACTGCAGAAGTCTCATCTGTTACAACCCGTTTTTGCGTAATACTAGTGTCGATCGTCAATTAAAGCTCATGGTGTTCACATTTGCCACTTGAAGTAAAAATCTGAAACGCGATGATTTTTCTGTCATATAGTTACTGAGAAGCCACATCAGCCAATGTAATAGCGCGAAAACAGGTTTAGGAGTTGTTTTATTCCAAGTATACGAACAGGCAGGGCTAAGATCATATAGAACAATTGCATTTGCCAGTCGTGTACTCGCAAAGAGCGAGAAAAACTATTCAGTCACGGAGCTGGAAGCATTGGCCATTGTATGGGACTTGCAACGTTTTCGATACTTCCTATTCGGAAGAAAAACAAAAGTATACACTGACCACAAAGCATTAGAATTTCTGTTATCCGCCAAACTAACTCATGGGTGGTTAGCCAGATGGATATTAATACTACAAGAATTTGACTTCACTATTACACACATACCAGAACCAGCGAATGTATTAGCAGATGCTTTATCACGATGTCCTCAGGGTGCATCCAGTAACATAGGTTTGGAAGCAGCAGAAGACCAGTTTACAATGTACTATATGAAACAAGTACTTTTCGAAAACTACATTACGACAGCATTGAAAAACATAGGCAAAGAGCAGGACAAGGATCCCGAAATACTAGGAATGAAACACAAGTGGAGAAGTAAGGATTTTCGAGACATTCGACAGCACTATCTCGTAAAAAACAATGTTTTATTTTTTAGACGAAATGTTGCAACGAGTGAATGGTTAATTTATATCCCAGATGAACTAATTAATAAGTACATATGGTATACACATTTAAGTAATGGCCACTTTGGACCAAAGAAATGCTTTTTAAAAATAAAACAAACAAGCCATTTTCCTAATATGGAAAGATGAATTAGAACAGTGTTAGTCAAATGCAAAAAATTTATGAGGGCTAAACACGTCACTTTCCAAACCAAGCCACCTATGTTTCCAATAATCCCTAAAAGATTAAAACAAATAGCTGCATCAGATTTGATGGGGCCGCTACCATGCACAAAAATGGATATATTTTCATATTTGTCGTTTTGGAACTTACTTCTAAATATGTTACCTTGACACCATTATAATGGGCAACAGGTCTTACTGTAAGTAAAGCATTTAGACAAGATTTTCTCAGACAAGTAGGTCGAGTAGAACGAATAATTTGGGATAATGGGCCACAATACAAATCAGTGCAATGGCAGAACACGTTAAAACAACACAAAATAAAACCCATCTACATATCTAAGTACAAACCTAGCGTAAATCCAGCAGAACGATCTATGAAGGACATAGGCACTTTATGCCGATTATATGCAGGCAAAAGAAACAACACTTGGGATATATACCTTAAAGATTTTCAAGAAGTAATAAATGAAATGCCACATAGCACTACACTACTACATCCAGTTAGTGTACTTAAAAATATTGAACCCCCAAACATAACCAGAGAAAATGTTAGATTTCCTATTGTACCACGTAGACAGCACAAACAAGTCATAGCAACAGCACTCTCCAACATCAGAAAGGCAGCCATTAAAAGAAAAGAAAGAGGAGATAGAACAGCAATTAAAAGAACATTCTCAGTAGGCCAGAAAGTATTTGTAAAAACACACCATCTCTCCAGCAAACAGAAACACAAAATACATAAGTTTTATGCTGCATACAAAGGACCTGCCATAATTAGCCAAATTGCTCATGATAATGCTGTGGAACTAATGAACCCAAAAACAGGTGAAACCTTAGGACTTCACCACGTGAGCCATATCAAAAAGTTTGAAGATTAATTTTATTACTGGTAAATAATCAGCACAATATTTCAAGATTATGTTGCAGATAAGATCGTCAGGAGAAAGAAGAATGAAGAGAGGAAGGTGGGAAAAAGAAAGTAGTTTCAATAAAAACAAAAACAAAAGTAACACCAATAGTACCATAGATTAAGGTGAAGGGATAAAGTGTAAATAGTCTAACAGCATGAAATACTAAAATGCTATACACCACGACACTACACAAAAATAAAAAACCAATTTGAGGATTCTTTTAGAGGTTAAGATTCAAAATATCTTAGAATTGTAACATGGAAAGGGAGCCGAAATTTGTAAAGCTTTTTAAAAAGGCATAAAACAATGTAGGTACTAGACATATGTTAGATGAATATAAGTAAAACTTTTTGTAAGAACCATTGTAAAAAACTCCAGCAAAAAACCAGATGCAACGACCCACAAGTTGCAACCAGAGAAGTATCAAGAAAGGAAAGGACGTAATTAGCAAGACACGATTCCTACAAGGCAGAAGCGTCGAGAGAAGGGAAAGGACAGCGAGACCAACAGAAGGCCATTGTAGCCGAAGTGGGCAGTAAATAAATCTGCTGCCAAGCTGAACCACAGGGTGGCAGAACCCTGCTGGGACAGTGCATGCAACCACACAGTGGTGGAACCCTGCAGAGACACGACAGGACACCGAATGCCAGAAGGGTCTCCGAACGCCCCGGTTCAGCGGAGAGAGCAAAAAACGGCCCAACGAGAAGACCACTTGGGCAAGCCACCACTGGCAAAAAAATATGTGTAAAAGTCACTCTACCGCTATTAAACAGCACGCTGATGCACGAAACTGAAGAAAACTTCCACAAAGTAAAAATGACACGCCCAAATAATTTATCAAACTGTTACTAAGAGGAGAACTTCAAAGCGACTAGTTATCAATAAATATTCCCATATCCTGCCCAGAGAAGATCCAAGAAGCAAGTAAGAAGCAGAGAAAAAGCAAGAAGAACAGAAGTTGAAGATTCACAAGATTGAAACCAAGAATGAAGATGGGTGAAGAATAGACAACATACCTTCCCAAATCCCTATCCTATTGTAAACCAGTCGTCTGTGAAGTATTACAACGAAAAACGACCGCTTTCAGCGACACATAACGATGACTATCATGCATACAAAGCCAGTAAACCATGAGATTCTGCAACCACTGCTCCATTCCATTATGGGACCTCCACAACAGCAACACACACTTGCAAAGCCAACAAGGAACAACGAACGAAGCTGTACATCAAATACTTGCCCACATCCATCTCGCTCAAGTCCGTCACCTTCGTTCAAAAAACATTCGCCAACCTCATGCTTAAACATTCATAGGATTGTGTGAATGTGTGAAATCAAATTATGTGATGTAGGAATTGTGCAAAAGAAACATGTGAAAAACTAAATAAGTTAAGCACACCAGACAGCTAATAAACTACAAAATAACAGTCATTGACTATGGACTTAAGTAAAAAATAGACTATCGATAAAAATAAGTCATTAGTTCTGAAATGGACAGTATATAAAGAACAAAAGTAAGTCATAATAAACACTAAAACTATATGCCACTTATTTCCTCCTCATAAAAATAAAAGAATAACTATATTTTACTTATTTTCTCCTTATAAAAACAAAGAATAAAAAATTATCTTGTTGGATGTTTTCCCTTTTTTTTAAACATTTGTACCATTTGTTAGGATAATATCTCAATACTTATGTATGTATATTTCTTTTTCAAAGCAATTCTTGGAAATAATTCATATTTGTTAGTGTAACAATGTTGAAATGAGTGTCCAGAAACAAAAACATTTTACTTGTACATGATATTTATAAAATAGGTTAGGAATACATTTTACTTAATTACTACATTTATAAAAACAAAATTTTTAAGAAAATCGATGTGAAATACTCCTCACTATCGATAACAAACTTCTTAAAAACCAAACTTCACAATTAAATAAAGAAAGAAAATAATTTAAAAAATAATAATTATAATAGAATAAAAATATTCTTCCTTTGTCAATATAAACGTATTTTTGACAATAATGTGAAAGAATATAAAAATATAAATTAGTAACACAAACTAGCATACAACAGAATAATGTGGCTGAACAGTAGGCGCCGGCCGGTGTGGCCGTGCGGTTAAAGGCGCTTCAGTCTGGAACCGCGTGACCGCTACAGTCGCAGGTTCGAATCCTGCCTCGGGCATGGATGTGTGTGATGTCCTTAGGTTAGTTAGGTTTAATTAGTTCTAAGTTCTAGGCGACTGATGACCTCAGAAGTTAAGTCGCATAGTGCTCAGAGCCATTGAACAGTAGGCAACAAAATTTACATAACGGAGTAATTTTTGACTGGCTTAGACAACGATTCAATCATTGCCTAACTTCAGTACAAAAATTAAGTTCGAAGGGTGGTGATATGTAAGGTGTCAGGCAAATCCAACACCTTCCATGAAAACCCTGACATGATAAGCAAATCCAGTAGTATGTCACATAGCTCCGAATAAATCGTGACATTAAATTAACCAAAGTAATATGAGTAATGAGTGAGCAAATGGAATACCACAGACAACACAAGAATGCCTAAATGAGTGTCATACCTTCCCACCGTGAGACAGACGCAGTTCCGAGGGGAGAAACGAGAAAGAAGCCGAGAGCAGAACCGTGTTAAGCTGGAAGGCCCTACGATAAGGGACGAACACCTATGGCGCCAGCTAACCCCTAGGACCACCCCCCAGCCCATATTAAAAGCTAGAGCCCTCCAGAAGAACAGTATAGATCTTATGATAACACTAAAAGGACCACACCAGCTGCAAGTTTTAGCGTGAGACTTTTTCGCGTCTCTGTTACGTTGCAACCTTTAAAAACATTGCCCCACCACGAAAAGTATAACTTTTCTCATTGGATGGACAGAATTTTTGTAGGCGGAGCTTAAGGTTAACATTGAGACCCTGAGTGGTCAGATGAAAACACAGCCAGATAGTTTTTTAAACCAACTTCGGTAAATTGTAGTAAGGAGAAGTTAGGGGAGAATTGCTTCCGAGACAGCGAGGTGAGTGGAGCTATGCTGCCCACCGCCCCCTGACGAACACTGACAAGGTAATGAACGCACGCGATGCCGCATAACAGCGCATAAAGCATCACTCAGAACTGCAGAAGTCTCATCTGTTACAACCCGTTTTTGCGTAATACTAGTGTCGATCGTCAGTTAAAGCTCATGGTGTTCACATTTGCCACTTGAAGTAAAAATCTGAAACGCGATGATTTTTCTGTCATATAGTTACTGAGAAGCCACATCAGCCAATGTAATTTACGTCAAGTTAGATAAGTAATTAAACATAATTGAGGGTCATTGTAGACCATTTTGATAGTTTTCTCTCCTGTGAAACTTAATTTAAACCTAGATTATAGATGTGATATGGCATAGGTCATCCTTCGATCCATTGTAGAACTTGGAAACCCACTCAGGGAATATTCGTTCACATTTTTGTTGAACGCAGTTGGTTTTTATCATCCTGTATTATAACGTTTCCTTTTATCAGTAGTGCAATTTATAAACAATGTTTTGTGAGTAGAATAAAATTTCCAATGGTAAACTTAACTGCTTTTTCGACGTTATTTTACCAGCTAACTAAAAATGGAAGGCCTTCAACCCCTTCCACTAAATTTAGTTATTATTAAGATTCTTTTACAGGGAGTGCAGTGGAGCTGACGCTGAAATCATTAAGTATTTGGTTATATAATCGCTAGTCTCACTGAACTCTTCTCAACTCTACATGTCATGTGTGGTCTGTCGTCTCCTTACCAGCAACAGGTCCCAGGTTCAAACTAGTGAATTCCCTAAGAAACACGCTCAGAGCGTCGTTGCGCGAAAGTGGTAGGGAGACACGATATAGAACAAACAGACACCACGCAGAATGTTAGACCACATGCTTATATAATTGTTTGACCCATCAGGTTAATAATATGACGATAGTAACCAGTTCGAGGTTTTTCTTTTGTAAATGGCGTTTCGATGTAATTTATTTTAATTATCAAAATTATTGTGGAGTTACACTCTTTGTGTAAACCAAGTTGACCATGTGAAGCATGTGATGTAATCATCAAAGTAGCCCTGAGCTATTCTTTTCGAGAAGATTCCACAGATAATTAGTATGAATTTAGTATACCAATGTGTGGTAATTTCATGATGGACAGGATTGTGCTACGACCATAACTTCTTTGGGTGAAAATTGAATTGGTTGGTTGTGGTTAATTTCCTCTTGCATATGTTTCAACGTTCTTAGTGTGTTATTTTGTGAATGCAGTGTTGTTTGCAGTCTCCCAATCTTGGCTCCAAATTTGATGTGTTCCATAAGATTATAACTCACATTTTCACAATCCTATATAAGGCACCAGTTTAGTTATGAATCAAATTAAATATGCTGAAATTTTAACGGAACAATGATCAGTGTTAAAATAAATGTCCAAATATAAACTGATTTATTTCTTTTTATTTAAATTCTCTTTATATATATATATATATATATATATATATATATATATATATGTATATGTATATGTATATATATATATATAAAATCACCGGTTGTCGTAAGATGACTATTAAAAGATTATAATTAATGTTAGCCTGGTTGGCAATTTGGTAAACTAGATTGGATACCTTGCGAAACAGTTACTCAGTAATGCAAGGATAACGTCCCCAGATAGCTCACAGCTTTTAACCCGCTTTTGTTATCTTGAATATCAGCACCGCTTTCAGAACAACTTAATGCATCAACTTTACACCCTTTATCTTCAATCTTGAAAATGATGGCCTCGAAACTCACTGAAACGTTGTGACAGTATGACACCACCACTCGGCTGATCGACTGAGAAGATTTCATCATTTGAATACGCCGAGAAAGCCTGCAGTCGCACGATATGTGAAGTTATTTGAGTGAAACAAAATCGAGTCACATTTATATAGAACTTGCCAGTATAAGCCCATTTATCATGAGGCTGCACCCCCTCTGCCCTGGATGCATACAGGGTCTGACTGGGAAGGGTGTCACAAAATGGTCGTATCTTCTTCTGAGACAAGCTCACCCATATCTGTTGTAAGTGGCTCTTAATATCGTGCATACTGGCGCTGGGACGGACTTGACATCTGAGTTGTTTCAACACATGTTCTAAAGGGGACAATCTGGAGATCCTGCTGGTCGCGGAAGCACCTCACCGTGACACAAACAGTTCATACAGACACGTGCCATGTGTGGTTGAGCATTGTGCTGTTCAAATATGGCACCATGTTGCTGTCACATGAGACCTAACACATGAGGAACAGGATGTCAATGACGTACTGTTGCGCCAGCAGAGTTTCGGCAGTCACTACCTGCTGTGTCCTGAAGTCATCGTCGATGGCTCCCCATATCAAGACTCAAGGAGTAACACCGCTGTGACTGTGCAAAGCATTGGAAGAACGAGACATCTCTCCCGGTCTCCGCCATATTTGTCGACGATGGTCATCCAGGATAGTGCATAACTGCGGTCCATCGCCGAATACAATAAGACGCCGTTCATCAGCAGTCCATGCTTTCCTCCGGCTCACAGGACCACTCCAATCACACCCGTTTTTACTGTGGTGTCAATGGCAGCCTACATACGCGACGACAATTCTCTACTCTGGCTGCTGCTGGTGCCAGTCTAACAGTGTGGGATGAATAGAATGTTGCATGGGATCCGTTACTTGTTATGGGATGGTAAACACTGATGTGAAGGGGCTACAGTTTCGTGCACAATTCAACGATCCTCCCTTGTGTTGCTCAGACGTTGCCGAATGGAACATTGACAACGAGTATGCCCCCGTCCTTACGTTCCTATGCAGTCCAACCTCGGATCACAGTCACGTCTGAATGTCCAAAACATTGCATATTGCACAGTTCGAGGATCTGGCCAAGTGGAGACCAACAGTGAGTGCCCTTTCAAACTCGGTCAGCTGCTGATAATGCTCTCTCACACGAGTATGTGGCATCTCCATGTACTTCAAAGGGATCACTCAGCATCCCTCCCTATATACCCTTGCAGCCTTGGTAATAACAGTAAACATCCACAATACCGATGCACTCTAGTGGCCTTTCTACCTGCCACACAGAACTGCAACTCTCTAATCATTTACATACCTTCAGATTGTACGTGCATGTACCAAGATACGTCGACTTCTGAGCGTGTATTCTGCGTGCATATTTTTTTTTTTTTTTGTCATGCAGTGTAGTTCAAACGATACCGCGACCAACTGCTCAGAATGACAGTTTATAACGAAATAACTCTAAAATGGAAGATTTTAATACATTTTCGCAAACTATATACTTTTCTTAAATTCAGTCATCGTAATAGATGTTTTTCGAAAGACTGCAACTGTGTGACTTAAATAATAAAACAATGCACCAGGCAACTTCATGCACAGCACGACACGTTTCAGGAACTTTTTCCCATTTCAATCGCGTCTATTTGCATTGGTAATGTATGCGATGTCTATGAGTGTATTGTTTTGTTTCGTCTTCTTCTGGTTTTACTGCAATCTTAAAATGTAAATCTTGTGATTTTTTAGACGCTAGTGTCGGAAGATAGCTTTTCTTGTGCATCTAATTACGAGTATTGTGTCACCTTAATTGCGCCGATATTCATACAAAGGCTCATATCATTCACCCTCTTCTGTGTTATCACGCAAACTCCTGAATGGAAGGAAAAGAGCAGTTATTCAGCTTTATGTTTTGCAGTATGCGACAATCATTTCTTCACTCATTTTATAGGAAAAATATTGAATTTAGTTTACATCCGGATTCAAGACAGCCAACAATTTGAAAATTAAAGATAGGAAAAAGGGGAAAAAAAGATCAGTGTTCTACGCTCTCCCGACAACAAGGGTCTTGGAGACGAGAAAGACCCCTAATTAGAAGAGAATGGAGAAGGAAAGTTGACCGTGCCACTTTCAAAAGAATCATTCAAGTACTTGTCAAAAACCATTTTAATTTAACCACGGAAAACGTAAATCTGGATTCCTAGACAGAGATCTGGGCCGCAATCCTCTCGAACCCGAGTGTGAAAATGCTTCAAATTGCTCTGAGCACTATAGGACTTAACTTCTGAGGTCATCAATCTACTTTGAACTTCCTTTGCCAAGGCAGTAGCAACGAGGAAATATCGCCGGTATTCGGTTTGACGGCGGTCTGTCTTGGGGGGGGGGGGGGGGGGAATGAGGAAATATCCCCACTCTTCCCCGGGAAATGAACCTGGGACCTCCAGGTGAGGAGTTTCGCGTGCTACCTGCTACACTAGCGCGGCCTCAATGTGTTGAAAGCATACCCTTATTTTTACAGATATAAGCAACTAATTTATTAGAAGACTACTGAAGGGGGTGCTTAAATTAGTTGTACTTACCTAATTAAGTCTGGTGATTGGTGACAGGTCAGAGGGATGATTAAAATCTTCATCTGACTGAGGAGCGCTCAACTCGAAACAAATAAGACCCAAAGTTGAAGCTAACTTCGTAGCAAATTCAATTAGTGACACAACAGATAACGCAAGGACATGAGAGCTTTCAGAAGAAAGAACATTGTGCAAGCATCTCTCAGGCATACTACACATTTCCTCAGGTGTGATCGTCAGGGATTGAGTAAGGAACAATATCGATTATTTGGCGGAGGAATGATATGGGGAGAGTCAGTGTTGGTTTCTGGGGTGTAAGCGATTGCAGTGGTCAACAGTAATTTTGTCATGTGCGTCCTTCTTCTTTTTGTAGTATTTCGTGGGTGCTAAATTCTAGTTTATTAAGTTGGCGGGTGGCGATGTCTTCGACCTCCAGGGTCGTGTTCAGTTTAATTTTGTTTAAAGCTGGGAGAACGAGTCAGAAACTGAAACTTCCTGGCAGATTAAAACTGTGTGCCCGACCGAGACCCGAACTCGGGACCTCTGCCTTTCGCGGGCAAGTGCTCTACCATCTGAGCTACCCAAGCACGACTCACGCCCGGCCCTCACAGCTTTACTTCTGCAAGTATCTCGTCTCGTACCTTCCAAACTTTACAGAAGCTCTCCTGCGAACCTTGCAGAACTAGCACTCCTGAAAGAAAGGATATTGCGGAGACAAGGTTCGCAGGAGAGCTTCTGTAAAGTTTGGAAGGTAGGAGACGAGATACTTGCAGAAGTAAAGCTGTGAGGGCCGGGCGTGAGTCGTGCTTCCGTAGCTCAGAAGGTAGAGCACTTGCCCGCGAAAGGCAGAGGTCCCGAGTTCGGGTCTCGGTCGGGCACACAGTTTTGATCTGCCAGGAAGTTTCATATCAGCGTACACTCCGCTGCAGATTGAAAATCTCATTCTGAGTCAGAAACTTCTTTAAAATCTCTTCAAACAGTAATAGCGGACGTAAAGTAGCTTGATATTGTCGTAAATTGTTTATTCACAAGTCCTGTTATTAAGGAAGCTCAGTCTAATTCGGTGAACAAACGCTATTTGTTTTTAATTATAATTAATTCCAAGCACCAAAAAATGGTTCAAATGGCTCTGAGCACTATGGGATTTATCATCTGAGGTCATCAGTCCCCTAGAACTTAGAACTACTTAAACCTAACTAACCTAAGGACATCACACACATCCATGCCCGAGGCAGGTTTCGAACCTGCGACCGTAGCGGTCGCGCGGTTCCAGACAGAAGCGCCTAGAACCGTTCGGCCACGCCGGCCGGTTCAAGCACTCAGAATTGAAAATAAATGTCTTGACCCCTTATATTCGTCGTAATTAAGCTTTCACGTCAGATTACACGCTGAAAGTCAGAGAGGTTGCTGCAAAGTAGTGGGTGAAATTTTTCAAATAAATGACAGTCAACCGATCGCTCTGTGCTGCTATCGGAAGTTAACTTTTTCATGAAAATTGTTTAACTGCTGTTAAATTGAACCTGTCTTCAAAATTATAGTAAGTGCAGTCTGGTATTTTTTAAACCAATCAGCCTCATATGTAAAATAGCAACACTTCAATAATTCCACTTATTAAAATCCATAAAAAAACGATGTTGAACCAGAGATTACCTTTCATTCTCTTTTATTCGAGGCTGGTACGAAACGAAACTTTCACATGTAACACTTATCAACAACAAACATAATTGTAACCGAGATTCTAACTAAGATAGAGCTAACAGAACAGAAGATCTCGCTACGATCTAAAACATATACTATTAAAAACAAAAGCCGGCCGGAGTGGCCGTGCGGTTCTAGGCGCTAGAGTCTGGAACCGCGAGACCGCTGCGGTCGCAGGTTCGAATCCTGCCTCGGGCATGGATGTGTGTGGTGTCGTTAGGTTAGTTAGGTTTAAGTAGTTCTAAGTTCTAGGGGACTGATGACTTCAGAAGTTAAGTCCCGTGTTGCTCTGAGCCATTTGAACCATTAAAAACAAAAGACTGAACAATGTAGCACCTACTTGTTCTTCTGAAGCTTTTAGCTTCCATGAAAAATCTAAATTATTTTATTCTTTTGGTACACTTATAAATTTCAAACAAAAATTGACATAATATTTCATCTAAGTAACTCAAATAAAAATAAATATTTCAATTACTATAGTACGAAAGAGCGGCTTCAGTCACAAAGAATGCGAGTGGCATTCTTACCTAAGCCGTGGATATCGAATTCGAAAATGGAATCAGTTATTGCCTATCGAGCCCAGTTTTTGAGGTACCCTCTGTCTAAATGTGTTTGAATTCCTAAGGGACCGAACTGCTGAGATCATTGGTTCCTAGACTTACACACTACTTAAACTAACTTATGCTAAGAGCAACACACACACACACCTCCATGCCAGTGGAAGGACTGGAACCTCCGGCGTTAGGGGCAGCGCAGTCCGTGACATGGCGGCTCAAACCGTCTGGCCACTCCTCGCGGCTACCCTCTATCTATAAAATAACTTGAAGATGCTGCATAATGGTTGCTTTGGTATTGCTTAATTAATTTACTTTTATTTTTTTGCGGATGTAATTGTTGGTAAACAATCGAAATGTATACAAGGAATTCCATATATGATCCTCAGTTCCTGCATTCACCGCCATGATATTAAGAAGGTCGATGAGTCATACTCATGTTACATCGCGTCGCATTTTGTTTGTTGCATCAGTCTCAGTACTGAGAGAGCTCTGATCTTGTGAAGTGAGTTGCTGTTGGTTCGTGAAGGTTTGTGTTTTGTATGAATTAAGAAGGAGAAACTCCTCGTTCCTATATAAATAACCCAAATTCTTTTTGTTATATCTGTGGTGAGTTTAATCTGAAACAGCAAAAACGAAAACTTAATCCTCTTTTTAAGAAAAGCTATGAATATTATTGTGGCTGTAAAGCTGGCAACCAAACTAAAAGCGAGCCCCTCATGCATGCTGTCGGACGTGTGTTACACTCCTGACAGGTTGGTTAAAAGCATCACCTCACATGTCCTTTGGTGTCCCCATGATTTTGAGGAATTAGTGATTTGGGTATGACAAAAACAGCTGGAATTACCTCTAAAACAAAGAGAACTATGCAGTATTTTAATTTATCGTCCGCTTTAAGACTATATGTGTCAGAGAAGAATTGCCGTTATCAGTACCTCCTGAGAATGTGACAGTAAGTGAAGATAAATACATGTGTATCTACATACGCTGCATATTAAATTGAGTCTTATGGTAAACTTCATAAAAATCACGGACAAAAACACTGCATGGATTCCTGTATTTTAGAGATAAGGTTCCAAGGATCAGTGAAGCATAAATAGAGCATGGAATATTTGTAGGGTTGCAAATAATGGAATTAGTGACTGATGAACATTTCCTTGATTTGTTGAGTGATGCTGAAAAAATGGCCTGGCTGTCTTTCCTAAGTATTTGTAAGAACTTTTTAGGCAACCATAAGGCAGAAAACTGTCGCGATATTGTGCAAGAACCAGTGAGATCATACCACCCTATAGGATGTAACATGTCGCTTAATATAAAATTTTACCGAGCAAGGTGGCGCAGTCGTTGGTACACTGGACACACATTCGGGGGCCGTGCGGTTCTAGGCGCTTCAGTCCGGAACCGCGTGACTGCTATGGTCGCAGGTTCGAATCCTGCTCCGGGCATGGATGTGTGTGATGTGCTTAGGTTAGTTAGGTTTAAGTAGTTCTAAGTTCTAGGGGACTGATGACCTAAGATTTTAAGTCCCATAGTGCTCAGAGCCATTTGGACACATTCGGGAGGACGACGGTATAAATACGCATCCGGCCATCCTGATTTAGGTTCTCTGTGATTTCCTTAAATCGCTTCAGGTAAATCCCGGAATGGTTCCTGTGGATGGGCGTGGCCGACTTCCTTCCCAGTTCTTCCCTAATCCGGTGGGACAGATGACCTCGCTCTTTAGTCCCCTCCGACAAATCAACCAACCAACATAACATTTTTTGAACGACCATTTGGACGTCTTCCCGGGTTACCTTGATGCCGCTAGTAACGAATATTTGTCAAATGGAAAAGCATTGTCAAGGCAGTTATTAAAATGTTCCCCGGCTACTGCTGGACCTTGCGAAGAGACGTTCCTGAGGCAAACTCTCACAGAAAATCAGGAAGAAAATATTATTAGCTTTGTGTACTCTTTTTTCTGTACTTTCATGTCGCTCATTTCTTTGATTAATCTGTGTTCTTTTGCCAGACGCATATAATGCTATAACACATAGGCTGACGTAAGCATTTACGGAAACCAGTGTCAAATGGAAACTGAGGCCGATACAGAAGTTCTGAAATTATATCTAGATTCAGGGAGGAATTATCTTCCAGAAGCAGAATGTAATAGTTACGTAATTCACGAATCAAGTGTTCTTACTATCTTTATCAATTTCGGTAGAGGTTTCATTCGATTCCTGGATGCAATTTGGACAAGGACACTGGAGATGGGTCGTTAGCGAACTAAGAGGTCCAAAGGAACGGTTCACCAAGATGAACGGAAAGAGCGAGGAACGAATTCTAAGGAACGGTCTTCCATAGTTCACTTCAGTCGCGGCTTTCTACTTCCAGTTCCCGGGAACGGGAAACGGTCGCTCTCGTTCCCGCAACGGCACGTCGACCGGTGTCGTTCCAGCCTCGGTCCCGTTCCCGTCTGTCTCTGTCCCGGTCTCGCTCGGCCGGACTCGTCCTTCTTCGTGTGGCCACTCGTCGCAGTTCCACTGCCGACTGCTCATAGTTCAGTATCGAGTTGTAGTTCGTTTCGTTCGCTTCGCACGCCCATTCTAGATCTGTTTCAAACCTTGTTTGTAATCTGAACTTCTGGTTCTTTTCGTATCCTATTCAGCGGCCGCGACCTGTAATTAAAATGTGTTTTATGATTACGTAAATTATATAAAGATTACGTGGTATTTAATACACACATCTTTTCAGGTAACAAAACAGCGTATCAGCTTGCTTCACTATTTCGATGAACAGCAGAAGAAATACTTGTAAAAAGGCAAGATTTTTTGTTATTACACACGCAAAGGACGTCGGCACGGCACACACGAGTAGCCATTTTCCGTCTCTTTTTGATCCAAAATAAAAGAGCATGTTCATTGTTATGAAAGGCAGACCGACTTACAACCGAATGAAGCCCTCGCTTCGTAATCGAGTGTATGGTGTCACATTTTGTAAAGCGAATATAACTCCTACAATATTATTTCAGTGGTACAGGATGGCGCACGCAAAATCGGCCCCGAGTACTAGACTGCTCATCAATCGCCATCTATTGTTACGAAGTTGTTTGCATTAGCTTATTTGTTATTTCTTCACTGCCTAATTATTACATGTTTATCTATTCTGCCTGTAGTGGTCAACAAATCGTGCGTAATTGGCGAGCAGTCTGTACTCGGGACCGGTTTTTCGTGCGGCACCTTATATTATTTCACTGCGATCAGCCACATAACGCTACAGTTGGCTAAACGACATGTTTTGCAGAATCACGAAAATTACTTCCACAAGTGTGTGAGAAATCTCTTATGAATAAAAACTCTGTACTCCAGGGCGGAAGCAAGTGCCCCCTCTTGGTGCCTTCCATCTTCAGTCACCTATGCTACTAATTTTCAATTTTTCATAAGAACCATATACCAAGCACAATGAATGGTGAACGAGTAAAAATTAACGGTTCCCGGAAAAGAGCGATTACCAGTGAACTGCTTCCCAAGGATGAACAACTTTTCCCATCTCTAAAGGACGCTACAGCCGGCGCAGGGGAAAAGCTGTGTACTGACAACACATCCACACCGATACAACCACTGAATTAAAAGTGGAGCGCAACGCCACTAACCCTCGTGGACAGACTAAGCCATGATCAAAGGCACTAAGAATTTTTATAGTTTGTTTCATAGTAAGGGAGTTCTTCTTCCGTCAGGAATCGGTCACTGAGAAAAAGCACGCGTGTGGAAGTTACTAAACGAGTCAGACATCATTCACGAAGAAATTAATATAGAAATCGACTAAATGATGATCTGGGAGAGAAAAAGGTTTAAATTTTTCGTACCGAGTAACACGCCCACAGCAGCACTGAGCAGGATTGTTGTGAAATTTGGTGGCAATGTAACATCATTAACCCACTGTACACATAACAGGAACTTCTGAGCTCTGACCTTTTTTCCAGACACCTGGTTGTCTGAGGCATCGTCGAGACCGAGGGTGACATCGCAGGGCGCCACGCCTTCTCATACTTGCAGAGGAAGGTTGTAGGCACCTTTGAACCAAATTTCAAACTTGTGCGTTTCAATAGGACACAATTACGGGGTTTCAAAAAAGTGATCCTTTAATTGCGTTTCGGAGTGAACCATTAAAGTTAAATTGCAGTACTGAGTGGCTCAGATCAACAGGAACTATACAAGCTGTAATGCTATTCCTTGCCATTTGCCTGTGCATTAGGGGTAGCGGTCGTACCAAAATGATAACTCGTACCCGTCCCAGGACTTTCAGTCTCAGTGCTTCAGAGGACAGCGTGCGTTTGAGCGAAGGCAAGAAATGCCTCGCATCTGTTAAACAAAGATGAAGATGTTCAACGGCGGAAGAATTTCTGCTCGATCAAGGCGACAGAGGGGTGCGAGATCGGTTTTTTGCACTTCTAGTGCTTAACTCGTTAATGAAGTGCGAGGCCGCCTCCTCCGTGTCAAAACCAAGCAGGTCCCTGGCCGCCTATTCTCTAACGACCTGCTGCTGACTTGACGCAAAAGTTCCATAAACTGAGCCGCCCCCAAGACGCTTCCGGGAGGCACGCGGTGAAGTTGCTGTCAAGTGCACTGTGGACATTTCTCGAAGCACGAGACGACGTCGTCGCTAATCCAGTTTTCAGATAGCAGTATTTACTAGCACCTATTTCCAAAGTTGTTTCAGCGGGGTAAATCGTACCGTAGTTCCCCCTTTCAGTCGTCGCACGAACATTAAAATGACAGCTATCCAAGTAAGTGACCGTGCGACCGAAAATCTAGTAAATTCGCTCTACAGAGGGAAGGCGACTGGACCTGATCGGACAACTATACGATAGTACCTAGAGTATGCGAAACGACTTGCTTCTCTCCTTGCAGCAGCACCGTATCTAGCTGGAGGAACGAAGCATTCCAAATGACTGAAATAAAGTGCACGCGATGTATCATACGGTATACAGTTAATTTAATTATTTTATTATATTTTTATAGTAAAGACGGCCCACTGGTTGCAATGGATTTTATAGTCAAATTGACCATGGTTTCGACTCCTAAACTAATGGAGTCTTCATAAAAATTTATATTACATACGTAAAAAATGGAACCTAACAGCTCTCGTCATACAATTTTAACACCAAAAAGGCCACGTGTTAAAATTGTATGACGAGAGCTGTTAGGTTCAACTTTTTACGTATGTAATATAAATTCTGATGAAGACTCCCTTAGTTTAGGAGTCGAAACCATGGTCAATTCGACTATAAAATCCATTGCAACCAGTGGGCTGTCTTTGCTATAAAAATATTTTCATGGTTGCTGCTCACAGCTATATTTAAAGTTGTAAGTATTTTAGTATAATAATATTTTGTTTAATGGAAACGACAGAGCATTATGTCTGCTTTTTATCTTGTTGCATGTAAGTGGTGGAGATCTGGTCTGAGCTGACCGCTGTTCTTGGTATGTCACGAGTTTGTCACATTGCCGGTATCATTACTCATCTGGTCGACAGCTCGTATAAAGCAGGAAATCCAGGTTCAACTCCCAGCCAGGTATAAATTTTCACCTGTCGCCGTTGAGTTTGCTCAAAGCCTCACACCAGCTAAATGTCTGATATTTCTTTCGTCATGTATTGAATACAGCTGCTGATCGAATCAATGGTGTCTGTTCTTTCTATATAATATATACGATATTTCAGTGTGGATGCACAACGGTTTCTGAACCATTGCGTAAATATAGTTATGCTGCGATCAAGTGGATTAGTGCAGAGGGAACGCTTATCTGCGTGTGCAGCATAGGGAGATTTGGGTCGGACGGGAAACATGCTCTGGTGGCTGAGGCACAACAAAGATGTCTTGTTTATGTCCCTACCACAATAGCGCGCGCTTGGTGTTTTGTGGTCTACCGTTGCTTCCATGCAGCTTACTTCCTTTTATGCACCAAAACATTTTCAAAACGAAAGTCAATATTGAAGTTCAGTTTTACGACGGAATATGCGCGACCAAAAGAGTTGAAAACTGAATGGTTTGTACAAGATGATGATCGCATCGATTGCGAACTAGTAGGGATTCACCTCTCCAACATGAGTAGCGTGGTCTGTGTGGAAGGTGTGGTTTTTGAAAGGATCCCCAATAAGATGAGTAACCTTCAGTTCAGATATTTTTGTGGAGCATGCAGGTTCTGACCAGAGGATGGTCTGTGTGATCAAGCTGCCATTTGAAGTGTCAGCAGATAAGGTGATCGCAGCATTGAGGCACTATCACACTGGCATCCTATGACCATACAGCAGAAAAATGGGCACACCTTACGATATGCCTGGTTCTGATACGGATGTGGACAGTGTGCATAGACCTTACGAAAGATGTCCCATCCTATTTGAAAATAGGCGGATGCCATGGCATCGTAATTTATGATGGCCAGCCAGAGACTTTTTCAGGGTGTGGGCAAGAAAGCCATCTCAGAGCAAGTTGTATGCAGTGTCACATCACGCAACTGCCAAATGTGCAGGAGAAGATGTCACTCTATCTGAAAGTGCTCATGTTGATGTATGTGAGAGCCCTTCAATCTATTTTGGCTGATCATCAACTGTCGACAAAAGACCCGCCAGGTTAGCCGAGTGCGCTAATGCGCTGCTTCCTGGACTCGAGTAGGCGCGCCAGCCTCGGATCAAATCCGCCCGGCGGATTAACGACGAGGCTGGTGTGCCGGCCAGCCTGGGTGCGGTTTTTAGGCGGTTTTCCACTTCACACTAGGTGAATACTGGGCTGTCCCGCCTCAGTTACAAGCCTCGCAGACATTTGCAAAACGTTCGCACTATTTCATGGTTTACACTAGATGCAGACAGCTGAGGTACACTCATTCTGTTCCAGGGGGTATGGGGGTGGCGGCAGGAAGGGCATCTGGCCACCCCTTAAAATTAACCACGCCAAATCCGACCTTACCCAGGCCTACCCTGTGCAAAATGTGGGACAAAGGCACTAGCAAAAAAGAAGAAAAGATCGACTGTCGACAAAAGCGTCGTATTCAATCGACCCAGAGCAGTCCCCAAGGTTGCGGCAGGGCGCTACAGATGGACAGTCCACACTACCAGAGCACTCATGGCGCTGGTCTTGCAACGCAACAGCCCTGCAGGAGAGGTTGGCCATCGTAGATTCGGTGGTAAGAACAGACACCGTCGTCGTTGTCAGTTATCAACGCTAAAGTCTAAAAACTACAGGCTCCAAAGAGACAGAAGAGACGCCAACTGGCTTCATCCAATACCTGCAGGATGTGTCTACAGACGATGATGATGAAGATGGTAGCGACCTTCCTCAGCAGGAAGATACGATCCTCAGTTCCCCTGATGGAATTTTTTCAGCAGCGGATTCAAAGGAGAACTCGTACTGCACATACTTCTGGGTGATGGACAACAGATAGATTCACTATCTGCCCCCAGCGTGGATGTGCTGCAACCTGTAGTCGGCCCATTAATCCAGAGGGATGATCGCAGCACAAGACTGACCATATGGGTCGACGAGGTCTGGAACGTGTCGTCTGCCATAGCTAAAGTGGTTGGAATTGCTTCTCAACATGAGAGTTAAATTCCGATGGACATAGGAAGGATCCATTATCGATGGTGAAGCCTTCTTCAAGTCTTCCACTTCTACCTCTTCCAACGAGCGACAACAATACCACCTCCACCTCCTAGGCCTGCTGGATTGGCACCATCAACCTCAACACCATCAGTTCCAAGGTCAAGCTGCGGATATTTCATGACATGTTGCAAATGGCAGATCTCGACATCACATTCCTGTAGGAAGTGCCCCTTGATCAGTTCCCATCTATTCATGGATACGACGTTTTACTGGAGCTGTGCACAAACAATGGCACTGGTACAGCTGTTCCTACGAAGAAAGGCAATCTGATGGATGGTCTGATTTACCTCCCACGAGCACTAGGACTTCCTATCACAAATCAGAGCGCCAGAATTGTGGCTTTGTCCGTTCCCTCCAGTGTGGACAAGAGGACATTCAAGGTTTCATGCAGAGGAAGTCATACCCTTATTTGAGGGATGGTACAATCATATACTAGAGGGCGGCTTCAGTTGTGTCCTGTCACCACAGGATCAAATGCCACATGCTGGGAACTGCAACAGCTGATGCAAGACCTTCGCCTAGTCGGTACTTGCGGAGTATTCATGGTGAGAGACAGGGATACAGATACGTTAGTGGACTTTCGGCGAGTCGCCTGGACTGGGCCTACATCTCCCACGGCCTTATGGTGGAAACGCTTGATGCTGAGATATGGCCGACGATCTTTATGGTCATGGTTCCTACATCCACATCATCTCCCTCCTAAGATGGAGGGTGTGACAGAGCAGGAGCTCGTGGAAGACTAATGTTGCGCTCCTTGAAGGTCCAGAATATCGGCAGAAGATAGTGGAGACCCAGAGGAACTGTGAAAAGCGGCTTCCAATGTTTCCTTCCACGATCTAGTGATAGCTCAGTTGCGCAGAAACTGCTCTGCGGCGCAGTGATGCATTGCGGTCGACAGGCAACAGGATACCATGGGAAATCATTTTATTCTACTACAGGAGATATCCGCCCAACTGCTGCCGCCATCACGTCAGGCAAAGGTCTGGCGATTGTAAGAAAAAGTTACTACTCCTACACACGATGGCTTGAGAACACACTTGTGTACACGCAAAGTCAGTAATGGAGCATAGGTGAACTGCCAGCCGTGTATACCTGTACTCACGAATGTAAAATTAGAGAGATTAGAGCGCGCACGGAGGCTTTCAGACAGTCGTTCTTCCCGCGAACCGTACACGACTGGAACAGGAAAGGGAGGTAATGACAGTGGCACGTAAAGTGCCCTCCGCCACACACCGTTGGGTGGCTTGCGGAGTATCAATGCAGATGTAGATGTATAACATTATATATGAACATCGCCGACGTCGATCATAGATCCCCACGCTGGACATGCCAGATGGGTGGTGCCTGATGGCCCGAACTCCTTCTTGGATCATTACTGGATGTTCTATGCCACAGAACACCATGATGGTCTGCAGATGGATGAAGTCCTGCGCTTGCTGCCATAGACGCTCTGTGGAGATGCAGTGGCGAACTTCATAGAACCTCGAAACGGCACCCTTCACAAAAGGCTGACCAACAAATTGGCAGGTCCAGATGGTCTCTCAACAGAATTTTATCATATATTCCATGATGTTATGATGCCCCAATCGATTACAACGTACCAGAACTGATGAACCCTGCAGTGCAGATGCCACCTGCCTTTGTCAGCAGCATCCTTCTTAGTCCCCAAGCCATCTGCTAGGAGTGGAGTTGTCCATTACCACCCTCTGAACAATGCTCAACATAGATTTCAAGATCTTCAGTAGGACACTGGGTGCCCAAATTGGTAGCATCCTGCCCCAAGGTGTCCCTACAGAGCAGACATGCCTCGGTGGCAGCAACAACATCCAGACAAAGCTTGGTGATTACTACGGTGTCATTGTGCTGACAGAGGCATGTCACATGTGTTGAGCCTTTGTGGCTGTGGACTATGACCACGCTTTCGATAGAGTACATCACTACTATGTTGAGAAGATGCTGTGGCAGCTGGCCTTCTCCCAGTCCTTCATTAACACCGTCGTGCACCTTCTGGACAGCGCGATTTCACAGGTTATAATCAATGGATGTATAGTGGCACAATCACTATCGCCTGCTCTGCGAGGCAAAGTTGCCCCCTATTGGTGGTTATGTACGTCATTGCCATGGAGCTGCTGTTACACAGATTATGATGCCACCTGCGGGGACTTACAATGAGAGACCATAACTTCGTCTGTTCTGTGTATGCGGACGATTTGGTTTTTTTAGTGCGTACACCAGAAATAGTCCAAAGATCACTGGAGTGATTTTCCCATTACGGTGCCACTGCTGGAAGCCGCGCAAACTTGGAAATGTCAGGGAAATGCCAGACGGGAGTTTGGCCCCCTACCCTCTCTCAGATATGATAATGTTTGGAGGTCATCTTTACACATGACAGTCGAAGGACGACGTACCTTACCTGTACTCATCTCCCATGAGACATACATATGGATGTCCATAGCAACTTGCTGCGATCTTTGAACATGGCCCAGCAGGTGGCTTTTGTTGGGGTGAGTTGTTTTGGAGGAAGAGAACATACAGCGAGGTCATCGGTCTCGGGTTAGGGAAGGATGGGGAAGGAAGTCTGCCGTGTCGTTTCAAAGGAACCATCCCAGCATTTGCCTGGAGCGATTTAGGGAAATAACGTATGGCCAGACGAGGGAATGAACCATCGTCCTCCCGAATGCGAATCCAGTGTGCTAACCACTGCGCCAACTCGCTCAGTTGTGGCTTTTGTCAACATATATCTGCCACCCAGGATATCCCATCTAGTTCTGGTTCTCCCTATGCTAAAGATTATAGCACGCAGTGTACAGGAGTCTTTGTTTATTTTGCCAGGGACAGAATGATCATTGAAGTGTGATGTGATATGGTCACCCTCCCTATCACAGAGGTAGTCTCGGTATCATCAACGCGCAGTTTAGAGCAGCTGCTTTATGTGTCGCCTCGATGACGAAGATGTGGACCTGCCGCAAGTGCAGTTTCATTGGAACTCTGATCGAAGAACTGGCCCCCTCCTCTCACGAACCACCAACTGCAGTGGCGCATATTTCCCCGACACTTAATGAGTCTTTTTTGGGCTTCAGTTATGTCAGTGCTGTATGCCGAGTGATGTTTATTGCCAGACGATATGAAGCCATCCCCGAATTCCGAATGAAAACTATCTACCCTCGGTTACTTGGGCAGTGATCTGGCATTCAGTGCACGACGCTCTTCGCGATTCGGTCGACAGAGAGGCCTGGTATTTGGTGTTCAACCACAAATATATGAATCGCCAGAGACTCCATTCCATGCGTATGGCAGATTCTCCATTATGCCTCCAGTGCCATCTACCTGATATGGATGAACACTGTCTGGAATGTTGGTCTGCTTTGGAGGCTTGGAAGTTGACCCTCATTCAGCGAGCGACCCCATCGGCGGTGACTCCGACATTCCTTCTTATCCCTCATATGACGTTTTATACGCTTCTAAGATGCTTGGAGTGATATGAATCAAGCGTTTGACCACACTGTATCGTTACCAGAATGGTGACAAACACTTTCTCGAGTTTTGGACCTTCCTATTGGATCGATTCGCTCGTCTCCGACACCACCAACGCTATCCTCCGGCACTTTGCTAATTATCTCTGTAGTGTGTTTTTGGACCCTCCTCACAGTTTGCGCTGCGCCGAGTGTGAGAAGTTAACCTTACGTGCTTGTCAGTTTACGAAATGGACCGGAAAAAGTGACAGTGTTGACCTTTCCTTTGTGAAGACGTGCCCGACCCCAATAGCGGGTTAGAAGGATCTACAGACGTTTTCATTGCTTGTAGCAGCGGATGTAATGTCTCATGTCGGGTCAGCCAGAGGGTGGCCTTTAAGCTGTACACATGTATTAATTTTGTTTTTATTTAGTTACTTTCTTTACTCCTATAAGGGCCGTTGTACGAATAAAAGTGTTTTATTTAAGAAAAAACGTTGGGGACGGGAAGGGAAAGGTATCGTGGCCAGGCCTCGGGTTTCGACCCCTGTCCACCCTGTCTCCGCCGGCCCTAAGCTGACTGCTCTACTTCCTTAACGGAAAAAAGGGGGTGCTTTAGGGGTCTGCTTGCGTCAAATGGGAAATCCGGGTTCGATCCCAGTCCGGCACAAACTTTAATCTGTCATCTTTGAGTGCGCTCAGTGACCCCAGGATAAAGTACCATAAATTGTACCACTGTCAGTATTTTTCTAATTTTACTGAAATCTGTTATATATTTACTGAATGTAAATACTAATAGTACGTAGCCCATTCTATCACACACATTTCAAGAATGTTTCGAAAATAAAATTTTTTCTGCAATTTAAAAGATGTAATACAATAAGTGGAGAAGTGCAAAGCTTTCTAAATTGTACCATTGGTATTACAAATTATACGACCAAACATTTTGTCGACTACAGCACGAAATACAGAAACTTGATGAGTACGACCACTATTTCTTTGAATTTTTAAGACATTAGCAAACCAGTCTGAACTCTTAGTAAATATTCAAATCCTAGATTTTAGGCTACTTTTTGACTTAAAAATGAACAGTTTCAACATTTGGGGAATTTAATCATTCCTTCCTCCTTGTTAACCTGGCAGATCTGCAGAACTAGCTTGAAGATGTATTGCCGCTTTTGGCTTTGTCTTTATGTTTCGTTAGGTCTGCTTTGGTTTTTCTCGAAATCTTTGTCGAGGACGAAAAGACCTAGGGGACGGTTCAGGGACGGGAAGGGGGACACCGTGGCCAGGCTTTGGATTTCGACCCCTGTCCACCTTGTCTCCACAGCAGATGAAGTTGCTCTGCTTCTTACTCTGTTTTGTAGAGTTGGGATGTGAGAGATAGCTTGTGGGTCCACTGACCCTCTCGTGCTAAAGATCTGTTTTTTGAGGGTTGAGGGTTACAGGAGCGCATAAACTTCATTAGTTTAACTTGCGGGTAGTTTGTCCTGACTTATCTGTTCACTCATTTCTTCTTCCTCAGTTCCAGCTTCTGATTATGGATTGGATTTAGTCGCCACGAAGTCCGAAACCTGGAAAATATGTGGATTCAATGGTCAGAGCTGAGCAACCTTTGTTTGACTAATATTGCAAAGCTTTTTGTTAGCTGCTTAGTTATAATAAGCTGCATGTGGCTTAAAAAATGCAACGTCCAATGGCGGTAAACTCATACAACAGTACATTTGTTTGATTAAATTAACTGTTAAAACATGTATAGTGAACAATATTTTAAAATGTGCTGGTACAATATATAAGAAAAGTTGTGTACAATTTACGAGCGCAAGCTGAAAAGCAATGCCTCTGAGTGGTTTGTTCCGTTCTTCCATGTGCAGGAATTGGTGAAGGACACCCCCCCGCCCCGCCCAACCCCCCCCCCCCCGGATATTATTAAGTTAAAATTTACTAAAAGAAAAAAATGAAACATCGATCGACCATAAAAGTCGGCAAAGACAGTAATTATGAATGGGCGGTAAGGCGCAGACAGATGAAAAAAAAACATCATTTATTTTTCTTCGTAGATGATTTTGTTTTGTGACTCTCTCTCGTATGTAGAAGGACGATGAAGATGTACGGCTTTAAGTACGAAGTATTGCGAGTGTTTTGTATCATAAATGTTGTGAAATAACAGAAGATTTGATATCAGTATTAAGTATTTTTATTGAAGTGGAGTGGGACCAAGTAAGGAGGATTTTCTTATTTTTGACATGCACTGGTGCCCTTGAATTCTTCTGCCTGCATCTACAATTGAAATGTAAGAGAGGAAGTCCGATTACCCAAAAATCGTACAATCACAACATTTGTAATAATGCAATTGCAATACACACACATGAAAAAAAGTTTTGCATCACACCGCTTCCCAGAGCTCCTGAAGATAGACGTTGACTGTGGATATTGTGTCACAGACACAGTCCCTTTGAATGTTCAGAAATGTCGCTAGACCCACCCAAAGATGTAAACTACGACGCATGAGTAGCGCCTATTAGACGGAGGGGATCCGACAGTCGATCAGTTCCAGTCATTCCACCAGGAAGGAGGTACACGGCTCGTGTTGTCTGTAGTTCAACCATGCCTAGACGGTCAGTACCGCGGTTCGATCGCCTCCGCATTGTTACTTTGTGCCACGAAGGACTCTCAACAAAGGAAGTGTCCAGGCATCTGAGAATGAACCAAAGCGATCTTGTTCGGACATGGAGGAAATACAGAGAGACAGGAACTGTTGATGACTTGCCTCGCTCAGGCCGCCCATGGGCTAATACTGCAGTGGATGATGACCGCTACCTACGGATTATGGCTCGAATGAACCTTGACAGCAACGCCACCATGTTGAATAATTCTTTTCGTGCTGCCACAGGACGTCGAGGTACGACTCAAACTTTGCGCAATAGGCTGCATGATGCGCAGCTTCACTGCCGACGTCCATGGCGAGGTCCATCTTTGCAACCACGACACCATGCAGCGCGGTACAGATGGGCCCAGCAACATGTCGAATGGACCGCTCAGGCTTGGCATCACGTTCTCTTCACCGATGAGTGTGGCGTATGCCTTCAGCCAGACAATCGTCGGAGACGTATTTGGAGGCAACCCGGTCAGGATGAACGCCTTAGACACACTGTCCAGCGATTGCAGCAAAGTGGAGGTTCCGTGCTATTTTGGGGTGGCATTATGTGGGGTCGACGTATGACGCTAGTGGTCATGGAAAGCGCCGTAACAGCTGTACGATACGTGAATACCATACTGCGACCGTTAGTGCAACCATATCGGCAGGATATTGGCGAGGCATTCGTTTTCATGGACGTCAATTCACGCCCCCATCGTGTACATCTTATGAATGACTTCCTTCAGGATAACGACATCGCTCGAACAGAGTGTCCAGCATGTTCTCCAGACATGAACGGTATCGAACATGCCTGGGATAGATTGAAAAGGGCTGTTTATGAACGCCGTGACACACCAACCACTCTGAGGGATCTACGCCGTATCGCCGTCGAGGAGTGGGACAATCTTGACCAACAGTGCCTTGATGAACTTGTAGGTAGTAAGCCACAACGAATATGGCCATACATCAATGCAGGAGGACGTGCTACTGGGTCTTAGAGGTACTCGTATGTACAGCAGTTTGGACCACCACCTCTGATGGTCTCGCTGTATGATGGTACAACATGCAATGTGTGGTTTTCATGAGCAATAAAAAGGGTGGAAATGATGTTTATGTTGATCTCTATTCCTATTTTCTGTACAGGTTCCGGAACTCTCGGAACCTAGGCGATAAAAAACTTTTTTTGATATGTGTACTTTAAATTAATTTTCTTTCCATTTATGTCTGAATTATTTATACTTTTTATTATAACACACATGTCATGCACATTACTTGGTCAGCTTTCCCGCTTCGATGACGCAAGTTGCAACTCTCTGCCGCGAGAGGGAACCGGATTGTAGTGTGTAACATGGCGGGAGAAAAATGGGAAGCACGAATTCGAAGAGTTCGTCCACACATGGAGCACCCTCTCCTTCAGCATAACAATTCCAGACCGTACAAGAGCACTGCAACTGCTGCACCAATCCGGCGACAAGGCTTCACTGTCATCGATCATCCTCCATCCAGTCTCGGTTTGGCACCATCCGATTTTCACCTGTTTCCAAAACTTAACGAACACTCTGATAGTGATGAAACGATGCAAGCAGAGGTGACGTTGTACCTCCGTCAATGAAGTGAAACATTCTAAGTGACGGTATAAAAAAAAGGCCTTTTGTTGGAAAAGACGTGCTCGTCGCCAGGGTGACTGAATTGAAAATAAATATGTAGACATTAAGATTAAGAATGTAGCTTGTTACTATTGTTCGTTTTATTTAAAAGTAAAGAGTTTTCGCACAAAGTCGGAGGCATTAATTTTCAGCACACCCTCGCACAAGACGAATCCGTACGTTTTAATCTTACTTTTTACTGCACAGATGGCAGGGTGATCTTAAATCTTTCTACGCTATATTATCGCTGAAGAAGTATAGTTATATGCTATAAAAATTATAAACAGACTTTCAATATCTGCAGGAGTGCAGTTGCTTAGCTTCACAAACAAAAATTTGCTTCCTCAGAGTACAAAATAAACTAGAACCATTGCTTGCAAAAATTATCAGTGCCTGTCGAACTGGCCATGTACAACAGCTAGATACACTCTAGTACACATACTGTTCAACATACCATGTAATTAATTTGCTAGATATGTAAGCGGTACTGTTTAAAAACTTTTTGCTTAATTTAGTCGACTGTCCTAAATCGTGGACTGGGGTCAGCGTCTTTGACTGCGAATCAAAACTTCCTTGATGCTGGGTTTGGTTACAGCAACTGCTTAAATCATTAATAAAAATCATCAGCAATGGTGGCCAAGGGTATCTGGTACAGAGTGTCACCGTATGGGTTTAACGGTTGTTTCATGAGTCCCTGTGTGGCGCACACAGGGCCCGGAGTTATTGCAGCCCGTTCTTCCTTCTGTGGCTGCATTTCCTTCACCCCCCCCCCCCTTCATCCTTGCTCCTTTCCCGCCGCCCCCACCTCCCCCTCTCATGGTGTTCTGTATTATGTTGACCTGGCTATCCACCTGGTACCCTGTATTGCTTCCAATTTTACTGCTCTTGCCTGTTGTCTTGTATCCTTTTTGTAGTTTCGGTCCTCCCTTGGGGTTGACGTCCACTTCTAAATTTTCTGTTTTTAATGTGAGCCATTTGGGGAAGAACTCCCTTCGTAGCGTCTACGGCGTGGATTCCTCTGCGCCCCCTTCCTTTCTCTCTTCCTTCTCTGCTATAGCTCCACTCCTCCCTGTTAGATCACCAGCTTGTGTAGCCAGTCCATGTCTCTGTACCCATCTGGCTGAGACCCCTGACAACACAGGTATCACACTACTGATAACTGAGCTGTTACCTCCCCATGTACGCTAAGGAGTGGTTGCATGTCGTGAGCATTGACCCCCCCCCCCCCCCGCCCCCTCCGACAATGGCCAGCCCAGGCGCCCATGGGGAGAGCCCCTGATCGGAATGGGTGGTACCAGGCAGACGCTTGGCGCATGAATCGTATCAAGCTGAAAAAATCTGGCTGTTCTCAAATGGCCCTCTCTCCAACTGGTAAACGTTCATTGAATGCTGCTTTGTATGGCCCTGCAGCCGTCCCTTCCCTGGCTACGCACTGGGAGAGGGCCAGGCTAGCCGTCTTGGGATAAAACACTTTCACTGCTTCCTGGTCTCTACTAGGATGATAGTACCACAAAGCTGTCGTTTTTTGTGGAAAATATCGAGGACAAGTTTGGCGAAGTGGAGTCTCTCTGTAAGATGCAGTCAGCCTCCCTGTTGAGCTAAGCTTCTTCTGCCACCCAGTCTGCAGCTCTTTGTGCTTGTGATGGTCTTGGCTATGTCCCAATGAATATGGTCCAGGGAGTGATTTTTCATTAGAACCTCATCCTCCAAATTTATGAGGAAATCTGGGCTAATCTGGCACGCCGTGGCATTCACTTTGTTCGACGTGTGCAGAAGAGTCGTAAAGGCAACTGCATCGATACCGGCGCCTTTATTTTGGCTTTTGGGGGAGATACCCTCCAGGAGGAGGTCGAGGTTATGTGTTACTGATGTCACTTGAAGACGTATGTCCCACTATGCATGAGGTGCTTTCGGTGCTGTGTGGTGACTGTGGACACCCACTCCGAGAGGGAAGCCCCTGTATTCGGCCACGTGTATGTGTAAACGTCGTGACTGCCACTCTCCACGCTCGCCAGAATACTCAGCTTTTTTTTTTTTTTTTTTTGGTCATCAGTCTACTGACTGGTTTGATGCGGCCCGTCACGAATTCCTTTCCTGTGCTAACCTTTTCATCTCAGAGTAGCACTTGCAACCTACGTCCTCAATTATTTGCTTGACGTATTCCAATCTCTGTCTTCCTCTACAGTTTTTGACCTCTACAGCTCCCTGTAGTACCATGGAAGTTATTCCCTCATGTCTTAGCAGATGTCCTATCATCCTGTCCCTTCTCCTTATCAGTGTTTTCCACATATTCCTTTCCTCTCCGATTCTGCGTAGAACCTCCTCATTCCTTACCTTATCAGTCCACCTAATTTTCAACATTCGTCTATAGCACAACTTCTCAAATGCTTCGATTCTCTTCTGTTCCGGTTTTCCCACAGTCCATGTTTCACTACCATGCAATGCTGTACTCCAGACGTACATCCTCAGAAATTTCTTCCTCAAATTAAGGCTGGTATTTGATATTAGTAGACTTCTCTTGGCCAGAAATGTCTTTTTCACTATAGCGAGCCTGCTTTTGATGCCCTCCTTGCTCCGTCCGTCATTGGTTATTTACTGCGTAGGTAGCAGAATTCCTTAACTTCATTGACTTCGTGACCATCAATCCTGATGTTAAGTTTCTCGCTGTTCTCATTTCTACTACTTCTCATTACCTTCGTCTTTCTCCGATTTACTCTCAAACCATACTGTGTACTCATTAGACTGTTCATTCCGTTCAGCATATCATTTAATTCTTCTTCACTTTCACTCAGGGTAGCAATGTCATCAGCGAATCGTATCATTGATATCCTTTCACCTTGTGTTTTATGTGGTGTCACCGCCAGACACCACACTTGCTAGGTGGTAGCCTTTAAATCGGCCGCGGTCCGTTAGTATACGTTGGACCCGCGTGTCGCCACTGTCAGGATTGCAGACCGAGCGCCACCACACGGCAGGTCTAGAGAGACGCTTTGGCACTCGCCCCAGTTGTACAGCCGACTTTGCTAGCGAAGCGACACTGACCAATACGCTCTCATTTGCCGAGACGATAGTTAGCTTAGCCTTCAGCTACGTCATTTGCTACGACCTAGCAAGGCGCCATAACCAGTGTATATTGAAATGGAAATAATGTCTAACAAGAGCGATGTTTTCCAATGGTGGATTAAAGTTAAGTATTACAGCAACTGCGTCCGTTTTCTACGTTCTCGTTTCCTTGTAATGTTCCAGACCTCACGCCAATCTGCGTGAGCTTAACGCGTGCCTTTCGGCTGCCTCCGAGTGGCTTGGCTGTCTTGCCACGCCACTACATTTTAATTCCACTCCTGAACCTTTCTTTTATTTCCATCATTGCTTCCTCGATGTGCAGATTGAAGAGTACGGGCGAAAGGCTACAGCCTTGTCTTACACCCTTCTTAATACGAGCACTTCGTCTTGATCGTCCACTCTTATTCTTCCCTCTTGGTTGTTGTACATATTGTATATGACCCGTATCTCCCTATAGCTTACCCCTACTTTTTTCAGAATCTCGAACAGCTTGCACCATTTTATATTGTCGAACGCTTTTTCCAGGTCGACAAATCCTATGAAAGTGTCTTGATTTTTCTTTAGCCTTGCTTCCATTATTAGCCGTAACGTCAGAATTGCCTCTCTCGTCCCTTTACTTTTCCTAAAGCCAAACTGATTGTCACCTAGCGCATTCTCAATTTTCTTTTCCATTCTTCTGTATATTATTCTTGTAAGCAGATTCGATGCATGAGCTGTTAAGCTGATTGTGCGATAATTCTCGCACTTGTCAGCTCTTGCCGTCTTCGGAATTGTGTGGATGATGCTTTTCCGAAAGTCAGATGGTATATCGCCAGATTCATATATTCTACACACCAACGTGAATAGTCGTTTTGTTGCCACTTCCCCCAATGATTTTAGAAATTCTGATGGAATGTTATCTATTCCTTCTGCTTTATTTGACCGTAAGTCCTCCAAAGCTCTTTGAAATTCCGATTCTAATACTGGATCCCCTATCTCTTCTAAATCGACTCCTGTTTCTTCTTCTATCACATCAGACAAATCTTCACCCTCATAGAGGCTTTCAAAGTATTCTTTCCACCTATCTGCTCTCTCCTCTGCATTTAACAGTGGAATGCCCGTTGCACTCTTAATGTTACCACCGTTGCTTTTAATGTCACCAAAGATTGTTTTGACTTTCCTGTATGCTGAGTCTGTCCTTCCGACAATCATATCTTTTTCGATGTCTTCACATTTTTCCTGCAGCCATTTCGTCTTAGCTTCCCTGCACTTCCTATTTATTTCATTCCTCAGCGACTTGTGTTTCTGTATTCCTGATTTTCCCGGAACGTGTTTGTACTTCCTCCTTTCATCAATCAACTGAAGTATTCCTTCTGTTACCCATGGTTTCTTCGCAGCTACCTTCTTTGTACCTATGTTTTCCTTCCCAACTTCTGTGATGGCCCTTTTTAGAGATGTCCATTCCTCTTCAACTGTACTGCCTACTGCGCTATTCCTTATTGCTGTATCTATAGCGTTAGAGAACTTCAAACGTATCTCGTCATTCCTTAGTACTTCCGTATCCCACTTCTTTGCGTATTGATTCTTCCTGACTAATGTCTTGAACTTCAGCCTACTCTTTGCGTATTGATTCTTCCTGACTAATGTCTTGAACTTCAGCCTACTCTTCATCACTACTATACTGTGATCTGAATCTATTTCTGCTCCTGGGTACGCCTTACAATCCAGTATCTGATTTCGGAATCTCTGTCTGACCATGATGTAATCTAATTGAAATCTTACCGTATCTCCCGGCCTTTTCCAAGTATACCTCCTCCTCTCGTGATTCTTGAACAGGGTATTCGCTATTACTAGCTAAAACTTGTTACAGAACTCAATTAGTCTTTCTCCTCTTTCATTCCTTGTCCCAAGCCCATATCCTCCTGTAACCTTTTCTTCTACTCCTTCCCCTACAACTGCATTCCAGTCGCCCATGACTATTAGATTTTCGTCCCCCTTTACATATTGCATTACCCTTTCAATATCCTCATACACTTTCTCTATCTGTTCATCTTCAGCTTGCGACGTCGGCATGTATACCTGAACTATCGTTGTCGGTGTTGGTCTGGTGTCGATTCTGATTAGAACAACCCGGTCACTGAACTGTTCACAGTAACACACCCTCTGCCCTACCTTCCTATTCATATCGAATCCTACACCTGTTATACCATTTTCTGCTGCTGTTGATATTACCCGATACTCATCTGACCAGAAATCCTTGTCTTCCTTCCACTTCACTTCACTGACCCCTACTATATCTAGATTGAGCCATTGCATTTCCCTTTTCAGATTTTCTAGTTTCCCTACCACGTTCAAGCTTCTGACATTCCACGCCCCGACTCGTAGAACGTTATCCTTTCGTAGATTATTCAATCTTTTTCTCATGGTAACCTCCCCCTTGGCAGCTTACAAGAGAGAAAAAAAGATCCAAGAATACAAATCGCTGAACCATCTACCTTATGGTGAGGTTCTCCCAAATATAACCGACTCCATCCAGTGTCACTTTCTTCAACTTTTGCCTCTGTTATATCCCTCCCTTTCCCCCTCCCCTGCAGTTCCCATGCCTTCCCTCCAATTGCTGTTTCCCCTCCCCAGACCCAAGAGAACAGTATCCCACAGGGTTCTGCGTTAAGTGTCACGCTCTTCCTCATCACCATCAATGGGCTTGCACCTTTTGTTGGGCCTCTGGTCACCCTGGCGTTATATGTCGACGATTTTTGCATCTGGTGCAGCTCCCACTCGGTAGCATCTGCTAAACGCCAGCTCCAAGGCCAACTCCAAGGCGCCATCTGACAGGCATCTGCGTGGGCTCTTTCTCATGGCTTCCAGTTTTCTCCCTCTAAAACGCGGTTTATGCATTTTTGCCATAGACCTACAGTACATCTCGATCAAGAACTTTACTTAGGGAACCAGCACCTAGATGTTGTAGTGCAGTCCTGTTTCAAGGGCTTTCTTTTTGATAAAAAGCTGATGTGGGTGCCATACATTCGCCACCTGAATACTACATGCATATGGAAGCTTAACGCTCTCCACCTCCTGGGCCACACATCGTGGCGTGCAGACCGTGCTGCTCTTCACCACATTTATCATGCTCTGGTTTTGTCCAGACTGGATTATGGTTGTCAGGTTTATGGGTCAGCGGCTTTATCCACTCTGAAACTACTTGAACGTGTTCATCATTATGGGGTGGGTCTGGTTATTGGTGCCTTCTGTGCTAGTGCTGTCGACAATCTCCTTGCTGAGGGGGGGATTCCTCCTCTAAAAATATGACGCAGCCAACTCCTGGTTTCTTACGCCATCGCCATTCGATGATTCCCTGACCATCCCGTGTATACCGTCCTCTTTGCAAACGAGGTTGTCTCCATCCTGATACCCATCCTCGGGTGGGATTGCTAGTTGGAATTACATCTGTGGGGATCTCCATCCCCATTCAATGGAATGTGCCCTGTGTATTTCCTTCTCCCTGACCTAGTCCAGGGTCCTAAGGTCTCCTTGAAGCGTTCCGGGGTGCTATCATCTTCTACACTAATGGTTCTGCACTTCTACATATGCTACTGGCAAAGAACACCATTTATTGGTAGCCATTAACAGGGAGGGCCCTTAATTTTGTTACTAAGGCCTCCCTCCACAGTGTTTTGATATGTACCGACTAAATGAGCAGCCTGCAGGCTATAGACCAATGCTACTCTCGTCACTCTTTGGTCTCTGTGATCCATCACATTATCTCTGCCCTTGACGGTGCCGCCCGCTCAATTGTTTTTCTCTGGGTTCCAAGTCATATGGGTGTCCTGGGGAATGAACTGGCTGACAGTTTGGCTTGAAAGGCAGATACTTACTCTCATTCCATTTCATGATTCCAAGTGCAGATATGTGGATTCATATCAGATTTATTTTTGCCCAAAAGTGGAATGACATCTGGTGCACTACGGCTCTCAGTAATAAACTGCGCACAGTCAAGGAGACTACTGCAATCTGGCGCTCTTGCTTCCACTCCTCTCGGAAGAAGATCCTTGTTTTATGCCGTCTACGCATTGGTCGTACTAGGCTCACCCATTGTTTTCTCTTGCATAACGAGCCACCTCCACAATGTGATTCTGGAGTCAGACTTAGGGTATCATGTATATATTGGTGGAATGTTCCCTTCTTTTGCCCCATCATACTAAGTGTAACCTTCCAAATTCCTTGTCTTTAATATTAACAGACGACTGATGGACGGTTGAACTGGTCCTCAGTTCCCTTCGTGAAAGTGGGTTTTATTTTCAGTTATAAGGTTTTGCTTTCCTGCTGGAGCAGGGGCAGATTGGTTGTCGGCCTCACTTCTTGGTTTCTGGGTCTGGGACGCATGACCATTCCACTATGCAATGGCCGTTCTTTTATCCCTCTGTTTATCCAGTTTTTAGATTTGACCTACCCTTTTATGGCTTCTACTATGTGTTTTTAGCTTCCTCGTATTATAATTTGACCCCTCTGGCTGGCTCCGCTCGCTTTTCGCGTAGACCTGTATCTTACGGACGTAACTTTTGAATTTCTGGACTGACGACCTCGCTGTTGTGTCCCATAACCCTCATCAATCAATAATATCATTGATACACTGTGTCATTCTCATTCTGCTAAAGGCCTTCTCAAAGAGGGCGTAGAAGGAGACAGAAAGAGGGCGTAGAAGCAGATAGTCATAAGGGCACTCTCTTGCCCTTGGAGTGAGATACTTCCTCTCAAGGCAGAAGAATAAGCAAAGATCAACAGCATGTGGATGCAGAAGGCAATGGAAACCACTGCACTAATGATGTATATTGTGTATCCGCAGGGCGTGTGGTCTGTAACCTAAAAAGTGTGATGATGGTCTTTCCATTGACAAAACATTGTGGGTAAATTCACAGTTCGGGTCTTGGGGAGGGGACTGCCAAGAGGGATGTGTCCTTCAGAAAAAGATTGGAATTAACAACTGAAGGGTTACATTCTACGAATCTGAGTTTGGAATGGAATTTCAAAGGCTCAGTCTATATGTAGTGAAATCGAAAGAAGATACGAATTTCTGTGAGAGTAGTATTCGTTATGAATAGGAAGGCAGAGAAAAGACTGAATTATTTTGACCAGTTCAGTGATTATTCTCATTGGAACCGATAGCAAATGAACATCAACAACAATGTTTCAGATGCACAAGCGGAATATGAAGGTATAATGTATATAAGGACGTTGAAAGGGTAATTCAGTATGTGAGCGGAGATGAAAATCTAACAGAGGAGATTGGGATGCTGTAGTAGAGGAAAGATAGAAGATAGAATTACGGAAGCTAAGGGGCTCGGCAGTAGGAGAGAGAGATCTTGCCAAACACAGCACTTCACTTACAATTTATGCCTTTCGTAGGCTCTCCACCTGTCACGCACACTTAATGGTTCCTTTTCTAACATGTTATAACTTCACTTTAACTTAAGAGTTTCTAATTCAGAGCTTTGTCATTTACATTACACAGTTTAATCTGCAATTCGTCCCTGTGGATCTCACTACTAGACATGAAGTCAAACACATTTTCATCATATTTACGTAAAGAACCCTGTATTTCATATTCATTTCTCAATCTTCTCTTTGTCCTGTACAAGAAGAGTTACACTGGACTTTCAAATCAATGAACAAATTTTCAGGTGAGGTTACGCTGATTTTGCTTCACAGTTTGCTACTACGCGTGTTCACAACTATTTATGGTTTGGGCAAGAAGCATTTCCTATATCACGAAATAGAAACACACGGCATACCAAAGACACGTGTCTGTAGCAGGTAGGGCCTCAGGCTCGCACTCAGACATCGATATGGAGTCCACACAACTGCTGAATGACAACGGGGCCAATGCTAGTAGAAGGTGCTCACAATACGCAACGTCCCTCGAAAGAATGCGCGAGCAACATGTCCCGTGGTGCCCTCAATTACGGCACGTGGCCACTGCCTACGTACCCGCGTCGACCGCGAGGCTTCAGTTCAAAACGTCTAGCGCTGGTGATATCGCGTAACTGATGGTGAAAATATGGCACGGCTTTCGGACTTCTGGATTCTTATAGGACTGCTATGTTGGAAGACTGTTACTGCGTCCAAACTAGTTCACTTATTATACTGTGACTGTGTTCCAGTTTGTGAATAAGCCAGAATATTCACCAAACCACTGCCGAGTACTTCATGAGAGGAGAAAGACTGCCTGAGATGTGAAACACAAAAGAAGGTATACCTGGAAAAGACCTGGAGACACGAGAAGATAGTAGCTGCATGACATCGTGGTGGAACAGAGATTCCGAAATCAGATTGGATTGTAAGGCGTACCCAGGAGTAGACATAGACACCGATCACAATTTAGTAATAAAGAAGGTTAGGCTGAATTTTAAGAGAATTGCCAGGAAATATTCATATATAACGAGGAAAATAGTGAAGTAATGATGAATGATGGTGTGCTTTGAAGTTCTCTCAGGTTGCAGATATTGCGGGAATAAATACCACAGTGGACTTTTCAGTTGAAGAGGAATGGATATTTCTGTAAAGGGCAATTAAAGATGTGGGACAATGAAATATAGGTAAAATAAAGGTGGCTGCGAAGGAGCATTGTGTAAGAGAAGAAATATTTCCATTTATGGACGAAAGTAGGAAGCACAAAAATGTGAATGCAAACACAGGGATACAGCAGTATAAGTCACCTACGAATCAAATCAATAGGAATCACAGCAAAGCTAAAGCTAAATGGGTGCAGGGAAAATGTAAGGAAATCGAAAAAGAAACAGATTCACCATACAGATAAGTGAAAACAAGCTACAGTGAAATTAAAAGCAAAGGTGTCAACATTAATAGAACAAAAGAAATTGCGGGTGGATGCAGACCGTAAAACGTAAGGTCTCTGCGAGGAAAGTAAACCTGTCTGCTGATGTGATAAAAGATTTCTCTCCCCACATCCACCACTGCTGGCGGCTCACCCCCAACTGCGCAAAGCTACACGCTGTTAACAGCCAACTGCCCAACACTACAATAGCGAATATTGCAACAATGCCGACCAGCCTCAGACTGCACACAGCATAGCCAGTCATTTTCATACAAAGCACTACGTGGCGTTACCAACATAAAAACTTAAACAGCCTACTTACATAGCCCCCATGCTCCCCACAAAAAATTTTACAAATAGTTTTGGGCAGTGGCCAATACAGATTTGAAAAAAAAATTATAATTGCAATAACAAAGATTCAGCATATAGAAGAGTGAAAACAAGCTTCAGTGAAATTAAAAGCAAAGGTGGCAACATTAATAGAACAAAAGAAATTCCAGGTGGATGCAGAGCGTAAAACTTAAGGCCTCTACGAGGAAAGTAAACCTGTCTGCTGATGCGATAAAAGAAGAAACGGAGTCGATAGGGAGACATAGGGGATACACTATTAGAGTCAGAATTTCATAGACCTTTGTGAGACATGCGATCAAATAAGAAGAAAGGCTTAGATAGCATTCCTCCTAGTTTCTCAGAATCATTGTGGGAGGAGAGGGGGGGGGGAGAAGGGGGAGTGGCAGCCAAAAGACTATTCAAGTTGGTGTGTAGAATATATGAGACTATACACATGCCATCAGACTTCGGAAATATCATCGACACAATCGGAATCTCATCGACACATCCCGAACGTAGCAGGATGTAAGGTGTCAGGCAAATCCAACACCATCCATGAAAACCCTGACATGATAAGCGAATCCAGCAGTATGTCACATAGCTCCGAATAAATCGTGACATTAAATTAACCAAAGTAATACGAGTAACGAGTGAGCAAATGGAATACCACAGACTAACACAAGAATGCCTAAATGCATGTCATACCTTCCCACCGTGAGCCAGACGCAGTTCCGAGGGGAGAAACGAGAACAGAAGCCGAGAGCAGAACTGTGTTAAGCTAGAAGGCCCTACGATAAGGGACGGACGCCCACGTCGCTAGCCAACCGCCAGGACAACCCCCCAGCCCATGTTAAAATATAGAGAACTCCAGAAGAACAGTATAGATCTTACGATATCACTAAAAGGTCCACACCAGCTCCAAGTTTTAGCGTGAGACTTTTTCGCGTCTCTCTTACGTTGCAGACTTTAAAAACATTGCCCCACCACGAAAAGTATAACGTTTCTCATTGGATAGACAGAATTTTTGTAGGCGGAGCTTAAGGTTAACATTGAGACCCTGATTGGTCAGATGAAAACACAGCCAGATAGTTTTTTTAAACCAACTTCGGTAAATTGTAGTAAGGAAAAGTTAGGGGAGAGTTGCTTCTGAGGCGGCGAGCTGTATGGAGCTGTGCCGCCCGCCGCCCCCTGACACTGCCTAACCAACGACAAGGTAATGAATGCGCGCGATGCCACATAACAGCGCATAAGGCTTCACTCAGAACTGCAGAAGTCTCATCTGTTACACCCCCTTTTTGCGTAATACTAGTGTCGATCGTCAATTAAAGCTCATGGTATTCACATTTGGTACGTAGGTTAAAATCTGAAACGCGATGATATTTCTGTTATATAATTATTGAGAAGCCACATCAGCCACTGTAATTTACGACAAGTCAGATAAGTAATTAAAGATAATTGAGGGTCACTGTAGACCATTTTGATAGTTTTCTCTTTTGTGAAACTTAATTTAAACCCAGATTATAGATGTGATATGGCATAGGTCATCCTTCAATCCATTGTAGAACTTGGAAACCCACTCAGGGAATATTCGTTCACATTTTTGCTGAACGTAGTTGGTTTTTATCATCCTGTACTAAAATATTTCCTTTTATCAATAGTACAATTTATAAACAATTTTTTGTGAGTAGAATAAAATTTCCAATGGTAAACTTAACTGCTTTTTCGACGTTATTTTACCAGCTAACTAAAAATAGGAAAGCCTTGAACCCCTTCCATTAAATTTAGTTAGTATTAAGATTCTTTTACAGGGAGTGCAGTGGAGCTGACGCTGAAATCATTAAGTATTTGGTTATATCATCGCTAGTCTCATTGAACTCTTCTGAACCCTACATGTCATGTGTGGTCTGGCATCTCCTTACCAGCAACAGGTCCCAGGTTCGAACTAGTCAATTCCCTAAAAAACACGCACAGACCGTCGTTGTGCTTAAGTGGTAGGGAGACACGAGTTAGAACAAACAGACACCACGCAGAATGTTAGAGAATGGCGACCCTGCCAGGATGGTAAAATACCATGATTGAAGGTCGACCACATGCCTAACTAGGTCAGAAATATATCCTGTTGAAAAATTTTCGTAGTAAAATTTTTTTTTTGAAAGTTATAAACAGTCGAAAACAGTAGCTACAGCGATAGATAGTAAGAAAGTATTCAATAGAAAGTGAGACATTCTAGCAGAGACAATAGCATAATTAAGTTATGAATTTTAATATTGTTGAAATTAAGTTTTCTCTCCAATGCAAGCGCACAAGTGGCGGATACATCGTTGACAAGTTGGTTCTGGCCCAACAAGTAAGTGAATGGAATATTAGTCTTGGGTATAATAAGTGTCAAGTCGTGTGAACAAAAAGTTTATGAAACGCGTGAGATCGTATGAGCGCTTATTGACGCGAAGTAGGGCACTTGAATTGCTTTTAAAACAGAAAATGAGGGATTCGGAAAGATTAGCAATGGCAGATCGAGACCTTGAGCGAATTGAGGTAGAGACCTAACATGAAGATGGACAGAGAATAGAGGACAGTACAACAGACGATGCAGTATCGCGAGAAATAGTACAGATAACGCACCATAACGAGGATAATGTACGTCAAGGCACAGAAAACCTAGGTCAGAATACGACAGAGGAGCAGGAAAGTAGAGAGACAGACGATGAGGATTCTAAGTTGCGTCTTGAATACGTAGAACCCATAGTACAAGTAATCAGAGCTCCCTCACCACCGAGTACAAGGAATGCGAGCAGAAACGTGTCACAGCACAGTTCAATACAATCTGTTGCGAACGAACACTTGGGCGAAAACACAGAGCGTAGGACGTCGGAAGAAAACGCAATAGGACCCACCAATCTGGCAGAGTTATTACAACAAATTACGGAAACCATGACAAGGCAAATTAAAGACATAGCGAACCAAATTCAAATTCAGAATGCAGAAACCACGAGACAAATGCGTGCGATTAAAGAAGAAAACAAAAAAATTCAGTTACACCTAAGTCATATTGAAGACGAGGCAAAAGAATCTCGAGAAGTGATAGGAAACTTAATAACAGGTCACAATCAATTGAGAACAGACATTGACAAGGTACAAGCGGACGTACAAACATTGCGTAATGACACTCAGGACGAGACAAAACATTACGTAACAACACCCAGGGAGAAGTCAAGAAACTAGAGAAACAGATAAACGTAATTACTAGACAAGCAGCAGGTACAGCGAGTGAAATTGTTGAAAACAGCGTGTTACACAAACGTATCACAAAAGCAGCGCTGAAAAGATATGATAACCGCTTAGTCAAAATAGAAGCGCAAACGAAGCGACAATTTCAGAAGTTGCGAACAGAGTTGTTGCAAGCCATTGAAGAGCGTAGTGGACAGGATCGAACAAGCACTGAGTCTGCAATCACATCCGTATCTGTAACAGCTCCGGAAAAACAAGCAATTAACGAAGATATCATGCATTTTCGATTCCAATCACAGGCGGAAAATAACATACGTAAAATCAGACAGCCTGCACCACAACAAACACGTTTCGTAATTCTTGATGAACAAACGACACCACAAACACATGCAGAACCATAAATGCATGTTTCAAGACAGTTTGGATCGTGCAATGATGCGGCAAGGTTAGCTACATCTACATCTACATCTACATTGATACTCCGCAAGCCACCCAACGGTGTGTGGCGGAGGGCACTTTACGTGCCACTGTCATTACCTCCCTTTCCTGTTCCAGTCGCGTATGGTTCGCGGGAAGAACGACTGTCTGAAAGCCTCCGTGCGCGCTCTAATCTCTCTAATTTTACATTCGTGATCTCCTCGGGAAGTATAAGTAGGGGGAAGCAATATATTCGATACCTCATCCAGAAACTCACCCTCTCGAAACCTGGCGAGCAAGCTACACCGCGATGCAGAGCGCCTCTCTTGCAGAGTCTGCCACTTGAGTTTATTAAACATCTCCGTAACGCTATCACGGTTACCAAATAACCCAGTGACGAAACGCGCCGCTCTTCTTTGGATCTTCTCTATCTCCTCCGTCAACCCGACCTGGTACGGATCCCACACTGATGAGCAATACTCAAGTATAGGTCGAACGAGTGTTTTGTAAGCCATCTCCTTTGTTGATGGACTACATTTTCTAAGCACTCTCCCAATGAATCTCAACCTGGTACCCGCCTTACCAACAATTAGTTTTATATGATCATTCCACTTCAAATCGTTCCGTACGCATACTCCCAGATATTTTACAGAAGTAACTGCTACCAGTGTTTGTTCCGCTATCATATAATCATACAATAAAGGATCCTTCTTTCTATGTATTCGCAATACATTACATTTGTCTATGTTAAGGGTCAGTTGCCACTCCCTGCACCAAGTGCCTATCCGCTGCAGATCTTCCTGTATTTCGCTACAATTTTCTAATGCAGCAACTTCTCTGTATACTACAGCATCATCCGCGAAAAGCCGCATGGAACTTCCGACACTATCTACTAAGTCATTTATATATATTGTGAAAAGCAATGGTCCCATAACACTCCCCTGTGGCACGCCAGAGGTTACTTTAACGTCTGTAGACGTCTCTCCATTGATAACAACATGCTGTGTTCTGTTTGCCAAAAACTCCTCAATCCAGCCACACAGCTGGTCTGATATTCCGTAGGCTCTTACTTTGCTTATCAGGCGACAGTGCGGAACTGTATCGAACGCCTTCCGGAAGTCAAGAAAAATAGCATCTACCTGGGAGCCTGTATCTAATATTTTCTGGGTCTCATGAACAAAGACAAGATACCGAACCAATACCTGACAATGGAAAGCCAGGTCGCGAAGAGTACAGTGCAATGCATTCAGCTACACGTTCACAACGGATGGAAGAAAATTATTGGGTACCACTCCAACGATACTACGCAAGGGTAGGCGAAAGTTACAGTGGACAATATCCAATGGATCTACCACAACCGAAAAGAACGACGGGAGAGATGATCAGACACAAAAGTGGCGAAGAATCGCGAATTTCATATGGAACTATGACGAAGTACGACAACGATCATTTCCTCACAGTCAGAAAATTTCAACACTGTCGAGAAGGAAACTCATTACATCCACGAACTTTTATTGATCAACTCCGAGTAGGATTACCAGAACACCGGACGCTAGCACACAAATTAGACTTTATATGTGCACACATGTCAGGAACAGTCGCAGAAACCATGCAGAATGTTGCAGCGACATGCCGATCGTACGAAGATTTCTGAGAGAAGTTTCTCTCACGATATTGGTCCAGCGAAGCACAGAACAGAGTGAAGTACGAATTATTACAGAACCCATATTTTGAAAATTCAGGAGAGAAGAGTCCCGTGAAATTTTTCGAAGTAATGGCAAAGAAAAATCAATGCTTAGGTGTACCATACAGTGACGGAGAGTTGATTAAACTATGCGCGATGAAGCTTCCGTTCAAATACCAGCAATCATTAGTAGGTCGCTGAGGCAATGACGTCGAAGCATTTAAAGGTATTCTAAGGGAACTAGAGTTCATATTTTCGGAAGAAGACGCAAGAAAAAGACATTTGCACGTGAAAACGAAAGCAGAAAGCAGTGGAATCCATAAGACACAGTACGAAGAAACAATAATTACGAACCACGTGACAACTTCGCACCAAGAAACGACAATAGATTTCAACAAAGAACCGGTTATGGATTTAGAAGAGAATATGGCAATAACTATAATTCACCCAGGAACGGCAACAACTATTACAGAGGGAATAACGACAACCGGAACGGGTATTGGGGAATCAATAGACCGACAAATTATCAACAAAGAAACCAATATGAACAAGCTGAACAAGAAAAGAGAATACAGATACAAGAGGTGGAGGTAAGACCACCAAACCCCGATAAACGTTCGAATTGACAGCTAAGCGCCCATGCCAAAGAGAATGACGCACCGACCCAGGACAATTGCAGCACCTTGAACAGAAAAGTAAATACCTTATCACGAGAAGAGAAGAAGGAAGAAACAAATCCGCAGGGACCAGATGAAAATTAAGACAGGAAAATAACAATATCGTGTTGGGACGAAATTAATTGGGAGAATACTGACGAGGAAGATGAATTACCAGAGGCATGCACAACGAATGTAGGAGAAAAGGACGAAGTAATGAGTATTGCAGAGCTATTTGAGATGGGAACCAGGGAAAGCGAATTCAATTAGGATAATGCGCAGTCGACAGAAGTTCAAAATAAGTTACTAGTGGGCACACAACCCAACGTATATAATGAAGGAAGTTATGAAGCGATAATTAGAGAGCATTTAGATGCGATTATATGAAAGTAGCGACGAAGAAGGAGAAGATAGACGAGGATGAGTAAAAAGTAGAGGATGTTGAAGAAAGCGTAAATGAAGGAAGAAATAGAGAAGAGGAAATAAAAGAGAGAGAAGTAGCAGTCGAAGCTTATCCTACAGAAAGTTCGAATTCACAGGGGAAAGTCCTGAAAAGACTCATGTATGATTCAGTGGAGGATTCGTTGATGCAAGAAAAAGAAGAACAGAACCAACCCTTTCAAATTCAACCAATTGTGAAGGACATGGTAAAGCATATCCCAGTCAATATTGTAATTGATAGCGGAAGTGAACCGACCGCGATCTCAGAAAATTTATTCATGCAGTGTAATGCCAATGAGGAATTGCCAGTTCTGAAAACACGTAAGATTAAAGTAAGAGGTCCTATTAGAAACAATGCTGAGGAAGTTACGAGACAAACAAGGTTAACTCTCTCCTGCCAAGGTCAAAAGATCGAAGCCAACTTCGTGATTATACCTAAACTAACTGTAGATTTGATTATAGGTGGAGATTTTTTAAATGAGAGACGAGCGATAATAGATATGGGGAAAGGTAGCGTAACATTCGGGAATGTCACACTTCTCTTTGAGCAAAAGCTAAAATTAGAAGAAATACCAGTTATAAACAAACAATTAAGAATGATGCGAGATAAAGAGGATGAAGAATTAGAATGCTATGCACAAAAGGGGGAATCGCCTCAACTCATGTTAGAAGTCCATAAAGAAATCGACGAAAAATTGCAAGAAGTTCAAGGTATTTCCGAACACAGTAAAAGAGAATTAGAGGGTATTTTACGAGATAAAGCAGAGGTATTTTTACCTAAGACTGGCAGTATCAAACACTTTCAGTACAAGTTTGACGTAAAACAGCACAAACCATTTAGAGTGCCACCCTATACAATCCCATTAAGCTACAGGAATAAAGTATTCCAGGAGATATCTAAAATGTTAGATGATGATATTATTGAACCAGCTACCTCCACATATAACAGCCCGCTCCATACTGTACAAAAACGAGATGGGAGCATCAGGTTAGTGCTTGATTCCAGACAGATCAACACAATCATAATCACTGAGACAGATCGCCCAGAAAAAATAGAGGAATTGATACAAAACTTCCATGGTGCTAAGATATTTTCATCAATTGATTTACGGAGTAGTTTCTGGCAAATAGAATTGGCCCCAGAATGTAGAAAATTTACAGCATTTATTGTATTCGGTAGATGTTACCAATTTAAACGATTGCCATTTGCTTTAACATATCATCGGCAGCGTTTATTAGGGGATTTAATACTACACTTAGTCCTGAAATTTTACAAAAAGTTACTTGTTATGTTGATGATGTGATTATAGCAGAACCCTCTTGGGAACATCACAATGACACATTAAAACAGTTTTTACAGATCATGAAAGAGCATGGGGTCACAATAAATATAACAAAATCCAAATATGGAAGGCGGGAGGTCAAATTTCTGGGACACATAATTTCCGAGAATGAGGTAATGCCCGACCCAGAAATACTAACGGCAATCAAAGAATTCTGTACTCCATATAATAAGAAAACTCTCACAAGATTTCTAGGTCTCACCGGATACTATAAAAAATTTATTTGGATCGACTCTCTCGCAACACCACGCCTATGTGCATTGACTGGAAAAAACACGCCGTGGGTATGGGATCAACAAGCCAATGAAGAATTTTTAAAAGTGAAAAACGCACTAACAACATCACCGATTTTAGCACGTCCTGATCTAACACAAAATTTTTGTATGGCCACTGATAGCGCGAAAACAGATTTAGGAGTTGTTTTATTCCAAGTATACGAACAGGCAGGGCTAAGATCATATAGAACAATTGCATTTGCCATTCGTGTACTCACAAGAAGCGAGAAAAACTATTCAGTCACGGAGCTGGAAGCATTGGCCATTACATGGGGCTTCCAACGTTTTCGATACTTCCTATTCGGAAGAAAAACAAAAGTATACACTGACCACAAAGCATTAGAATTTCTGTTATCCGCCAAACTAACTCATGGGAGGTTAGCCACATGGATGTTAATACTACAAGAATTTGACTTCACTATTACACACATACCAGGACCAGCGAACGTATTAGCAGATGCTTTATCACGATGTCCACAGGGTGCATCCAATAACATAGGTTTGGAAGCAGCAGAAGACCAGTTTACAATGTACTATATGAAACAAGCACTTTTCGAAAACTACATTACGACAGCATTGAAAAACATAGGCAAAGAACAGGACAAGGATCCCAAAATGCTAGGAATCGAACACAAGTGGAGAAGTAAGGATTTTCCAGACCTTCAACAGCACTATCTCGTAAAAAACAATGTTTTATTTTTTAGACGAAATGTTGCAACGAATGAATGGTTAATTTATATCCCAGATGAACTAATTAATAAGTACATATGGTATACACATTTACGTAATGGTCACTTTGGACCAAAGAAATGCTTTTTAAAAATAAAACAAACAAGCCATTTTCCTAATATGGAAAGATGAATTAGATCAGTATTAATCAAATGCAAAAAATGTATGAGGGCTAAACACATCACTTTCCAAACCAAACCACCTATGTTTCCAATAATCCCTAAAAAATTAAAACAAATAGCTGAAACAGATTTGATGGGGCCCCTCCCACGCACAAAAAATGGATATATTTTCATATTTGGCGTTTTGGAACTTGCTTCTAAATGTGTTACCTTGACACCATTAAAATGGGCAACAGGTCTTACTATAGGTAAAGCATTTAGACAAGATTTTCTCAGACAAGTAGGTCGAGTGGAGAGAATAATTTCGGATAATGGGCCACAATACAAATCAGTGCAATGGCAGAACATGTTAAAACAACACAAAATAAAACCCATCTACATATCTAAGTACAAACCTAGCGTAAATCCAGCAGAACGATCTATGAAGGACATAGGAACTTTATGCCAATTATATGCAGGCAAAAGACACAACACTTGGGATATATACCTAAAAGATTTTCAAGAACTAATAAATGAAATGCCACATAGCACTACACTACTACCTCCAGTTACTGTACTTAAAAATGTTGAACCCCCAAACATAACCAGAGAAAATGTTAGATTTCCTATTGTACCGCGTAGACAGCACAAACAAGTCATAGCAACAGCACTCTCCAACATCAGAAAGGCGGCCATTAAAAGAAAAGAAAGAGGAGATAGAACAGCAATTAAAAGAACATTCTCAGTAAGCCAGAAAGTATTTGTAAAAACACACCATCTCTCCAGCAAACAGAAACACAAAATACATAAGTTTTTTGCTGCATACAAAGGACCTGTCGTAATTAGCCGAATTGATCATGATAATGCTGTGGAACTAATGAACCCAAAAACAGGCAAAACCTTAGGACTTCACCATGTGAGGCATATCAAAAAGTTTGAAAATTCATTTTATCACTGGTAAATAATCAGCACAATATTTCAAGATTATGTTGCAGAAAAGATCGTCAGGAGAAAGAAGAATGAAGAGAGAGGAAGGTGGGAAAAAGAAAGTAGTTTCAATAAAAACAAAAACAAAAGTAACACCAATAGTACCATAGATTAAGGTGAAGGGATTAAAGCGTAGATAGTCTAACAGCATGAAATACTAAAATGCTATACATCATGACACGACACAAAAATAAAAAACGAATTTGAGGATTCTTGTAGAGGTTAAGATTCAAAATATCTTAGAATTGTAACATGGAAAGGGCGCCGAAATTTGTAAAGCTTTTTAAAAAGGCATAAAACAATATAGGTACTAGACATATGTTAGATGAATATAAGTAAAACTTTTTGTAAGAACCATTGTAAAAAACTCCAGCAAAAAACCAGATGCAACGACCCACAAGTTGCAACCAGAGAAGTATCAAGAAAGGAAAGGACGTAATTAGCAAGACACGATTCCTACAAGGCAGAAGTGTCGAGAGAAGGGAAAGGACAGTGAGACCAACAAAGGGCACTTGTAAATCTACTGCTGAAGGGACAGACAAGCAAACACCGGACTTTCGCCGCTCGTAAACCCCGGGACGCCCCGATTCAGCGGAGCGAGCAAAAAACGGCCCGACGAGAAGACCGCTTGGGCAAGCCACCACTGACAAAAAAATACTTGTAAAAGTCACACTACTGCTATTAAACAGCACGCTGATGCACGAAACTGTAGAAAACTTCCACAAAGTAACAATCACACATCCGAACAATTTATCAAACTGTTACTAAGAGGAGAACTTCAAAGCGACTAGTTATCAATAAATATTCCCATATCCTGCCTAGAGAAGAACGAAGAATCAAGTAAGAAGCAGAGAAAAAGCAGGAAGAACAGAAGTTGAAGATTCGCATGATTGAGGCCAAGAAAGAAGATGGGTGAAGACTAGACGACATACCTTCCCAAATCCCTGTCCTATTGTAACCTAGTCGTCTGCGAAGTATCACAACGAAAAACGACCGCTTTCAGTGACACATAACGATGACTTTCACGCATACAAAGCCAGTAAACCACGAGATTCTGCACTCACAGCGCCATTCCATTATGGGACCTCCACAACAGCAACACACCGTTGCAAAGCCAACAAGGAACGACGAACGAAGCTGTACATCTAATACTTGCCCACATCCATCTTGCTCAAGTCCATCACCTTCGTGCAAAAACATTCGCTAACCTCATGCTTAAACATTCATAGGATTGTGTGAATGTGTAAAATAAAATTTTGTGATGTAGGCATTGTGCAAAAGAAACGTGTGAAAAACTAAATAAGTTAAGCACACCAGACAGCTAATAAACTACAAAATAACAGTCATTGACTATGGACTTAAGTAAAAAATAGACTATCGATAAAAATAAGACATTAGTTCTGAAATGGACAGTATATAAAGAACAAAAGTAAGGCATAATAAACACTAAAACTATATGCCACTTATTTTCTCCTCATAAAAACAAAAGAATAACTATATTTTACTTATTTTCTCCTTATGAAAACAAAGAATAAAAAATTATCTTGTTGGATGTTTTCCCTTTTTTTTAAACATTTGTACCATTTGTTAGGATAATATCTCAATACTTGTGTATGTATATTTCTTTGTCAAAGCAATTCTTGGAAATAATTCTTATTTGTTAGTGTAACAATGTTGAAATGTGAGTGTCTAGAAAGAAAAACATTTTACTTGTACATGATATTTAAAAAATGTGTTAGGAATAGATTTTACTTAATTACTACATCCATAAAAAAAATTTCTAAGAAAATCGATGTGAAAGACTCCTCACTTTCGATAACAAACTTCTTAAAAATCAACTTCACACTTAAATAAAGAAAGAAAATAATTAAAAATTAATAATAATAATAATAGCATAAAAATATTCTTCTCTTGCAATATAAACATATTTTTGAGAATAATGTGGAAGTATATAAAAACATAAATTAGTATTACAAACTAGCATAGAACCAGAATAACGTGGTTGAACAGTAGGCAACAAAATTTAGATAAAGGAATAATTTTTGACTGACGTAGACAACAATTCAATCATTGCCTATCTTCAGTGCAAAAGTTAAGTTCGAAGGGTGGTGATATGTAAGGTGTCAGGCAAATCCAACACCTTCCATGAAAACTCTGACATGATAAGCAAATCCAGCAGTATGTCACATAGCTCCGAATAAATCGTGACATTAAATTAACCAAAGTAATACGAGTAACGAGTGAGCAAATGGAATACCACAGACTAACACAAGAATGCCTAAATGCATGTCATACCTTCCTACTGTGAGACAGACGCAGTTCCGAGGGGAGAAACGAGAACAGAAGCCGAGAGCAGAACCGTGTTAAGCTAGAAGGCCCTACGGTAAGGGACGGATACCCACGTCACCAGCCAACTGCCAGAACCACCCCCCAGCCCATGTTAAAACATAAAGCCCTCCACAAGAACAGTATAGATCTTACGATAACACTAAAAGGGCCACACCAGCTGCAAGTTTTAGCGTGAGACTTTTTCGCGTCTCTGTTACGTTGCAAACGTTAAAAACATTGCCCCACCACAAAAAGTATAACATTTCTCATTGGATAGACAGAATTTTTGTAGGTGGAGCTTAAGTTTAACATTGAGACCCTGATTGGTCAGATGAAAACATAGCCAGATAGTTTTTTTAAACCAACTTCGGTAAATTGTAGTAAGGAGAAGTTAGGGGAGAGTTGCTTCCGAGACGGCGAGATGGATGGAGCTGCGCCGCCCGCCGCCCCCTGACACTGCCTAACCAACGACGAGGTAATGAACGCACGCGATGCTGCATAACAGCGCATAAAGCTTCACTCAGAACTGCAGAATTCTCATCTGTTACACCCCCTTTTTGCATAATACTAGTGTCGATCGTCAATTAAAGCTCATGGTATTCACATTTGGTACATAAGTTAAAATCTGAAACGCGATGATATTTCTGTTATATAATTATTGAGAAGCTACATCAGCCACTGTAATTTACGACAAGTTAGATAAGTAATTAAAGATAATTGAGGGTCACTGTAGACCATTTTGATAGTTTTCTCTTTTGTGAAACTTAATTTAAACCTAGATTATAGATGTGATATGGCATAGGTCATCCTTCAATCCATTGTAGAACTTGGAAACCCACTCAGGGAATATTCGTTCTCATTTTTGCTGAACGTAGTTGGTTTTTATCATCCTGTATTAAAATATTTCCTTTTATCAAATGGTTCAAATGGCTCTGAGCACTATGCGACTTAACTTCTGAGGTCATCAGTCGCCTAGAACTTAGAACTAATTAAACCTAACTAACCTAAGGACATCACACACATCCATGCCCGAGGCAGGATTCGAACCTGCGTCCGTAGCTGTCCGGCGGTTCCGGCCTGAGCGCCTAGAACCGCTAGACCACCGCGGCCGGCCCTTTTATCAATAGTACAATTTATAAACAATGTTTTGTGAGTAGAATAAAATTTCCAATGGTAAACTTAACTGCTTTTTCGACGTTTTTTTACCAGCTAACTAAAAATAGGAAAGCCTTGAACCCCTTCCACTAAATTTAGTTAGTATTAAGATTCTTTTACAGGGAGCGTAGTGGAGCTGACGCTGAAATCATTAAGTATTTGGTTCTATCATCGCTAGTCTCACTGAACTCTTCTGAACTCTACATGTCATGTGTGGTCTGGCGTCGCCTTACCAGCAACAGGTCCCAGGTTCAAACTAGTCAATTCCCTAAAAAAACACGCTCAGAGCGTCAGTGGTAGGGAGACACGACTTAGAACAAACAGACACCACGCAGAACGTTAGAAGGAGGAGGTAAATTTGAAAGTATCGCACAATTTGTTTAGCAACTAATACATCCAAGTTGCTGTTTGGATTAATATAAGTAAGACCGGAAAAGCAAACTGACGATTAGTTTTGCTTTAGGAAAGGTAAAGTACGGGAGAGACAGTTCTGACGTAGCACTTGGTAGTGGAAGCAAGGCTTACAAAAAAGCATTTATCAGCATAAAATGGTGAAAGATATTGGAAACTGTATAAACTATACCCAAAGACAGGCGATATACAACTGGTACTAGATTCAAAAGTGAACAAGAAGAATGTCTGACTAACTAAGGAGCACCTGAATTACAAAATGGGGTAAGACAAAGATGTTGCATTTCTCCAATAGTGTGAAGGATGTACATCGATGAAGCAATGACTGAAGTAAAGGAAAGCTTCAGGAGTGGAATTAAAAATCAGGGTAAAACGATTGCACAAAACGAAACATTGCTTGCTAGCACAGATTCAGCAGTACAAAATCACATCTAATAACCTCGATGTCGATCTTCCTTTTGGGTTCATAATGCAGATATGTAATCCATTTACATAAAAGCAGAAGCATGTTGATACACTCAGCGGTATTGTGACGGTATGCCGCAACCTGTGTTGTGGGATTCCACACTAACAATTTCGACCGGAAAGCCGCAGCAGTTGCGATGTCAAGCAAGTGATTTGCGGTAGCAGCTGTCAGATCCCAGCGGACGTTTCACATAGCCCGAATATCCGCGCGGAAAATGCGGCAGCTGCAATCTAGCCTTCATAAACTCACCGCGTCATAGACACTGGAATTGACAATCCGAACTATGTACTTTCTCCAAATAACCCGATGGAAAACGCCTTCTAGACCGCCTAGGAAAGGTATCTGTTATATTTCAATAGATTTTTCACATGCATTTGCATACATACTCTTACTTTTTTCACTATATTATCTATGATACGTTTGTAAACTTAAAAGCAGCAAGTGCTAGTGAGGGGCAAACAGCGTTTCCAGAAGGGCGTTACAATTCCTGTACAGAAGCGCTAAGAACCAGCAGTGCAGGGCGGCTTTCTGCGATTTGCGTAGATACTGTTCGTGTGCGTTTCTTGCGTTGGTTATATCAGTTCCTAATTTCCACGTTGTGCCTAGTTTTAAGACCATTTGGTGAAAAAGAAACACTCCCGGAGTGTGTGCAGACTGCGTCGCCAATATTTTCAAAAGTGATCTGCAGTAGGCTTGGTGCAAAGTTGTGAAGCACGCTGTTGGTGCATCTTGTGACGTTGCTTGTTAGAGTCTGGACTCCGCCTGCTCCTTTTTCGTTTTATAGCCAGACTGCAATTTAGGTCAAATAGGCGGGTGTGGCAAGGTTTTTTGTCATCGAAGCAGGACTCCTATAATTAATTATCCCATGCATGTAAGGTTTAGCAAATTGAAGAGCAACGTACACGTAGGATTAATACGTTGTACATCAACATAAACATAACAATTACAACAGCATTAAATTAAAAGTTTACGTGCTCTTCTAACAAAAATGTACATAATAGGCGAAATATTTTCAACTTTCAAGAAGAGTAGTACGGTGATATATGACGGTAAAGAGTAACCGTTCGTAACTAGACGTTGTAGTAGGTGGCTTGTAGTGTTGTAATATTGGGGCAGCCACAAACGTTGTGGTTGACATCCTTTTCTTTACAGCAGTCACAGAATGGGGATGCGATAGGACCAATATATATATATATATATATATATATATATATATATATATATATATATATATATATATATACGCATCCTGTAGCTACTGTGGTTGTGTGGCGCCTTATACTGGATGAGGCATAAATGACGGACGTTTAAAAGAAACAGTATATCGTTACTTCTGCTTAAAAAAAATTTTATTTACGGGATAATTCTCAAATGATGTTGCCATTTTACAAAATTAATGCTTCAAAACATCTCCCAGGTGAAGGCCGTTTTCACCGATGCACTGCCCAAGCGAATCTCGTAATTTGGCTTCCGTTCTCTCCATCGTTGCTCTATCAATTTGAACGAATTCCACACAAGTTTCTTCCTTCAGTTCTTCAAGTGCACGTGGTTTATGCTTGTATACGCATGACTTGTGGTAACCCCACAATAAGAAGTCGGGTATAGAAAAGTTTGGGGAACGAGGAGGCCAACTAATGTCACCACACCGGGAACCGACGCGATAACGAAAAACAATCCGAATAACTTCCATTGACATTATTGTTGTATGAGCTGTGGACCCGTCCTGCTGAAACCAAACTCGCCGAATAGGAATACGTTTTCCTCATAGTTCAGGTAGGAAGAATTCATTGATAGTCAGTCTTTAACATTGCGAGGTTACAGTTACAATATTTTCCTTGTCGTCTTGGAAAAAGTATGAACAATAACATCTGTACCGGTTACAGCACACCAAACAGTCACCTTGGGACTATATAATTGTCTCTCATGCATTAGTTTTGGATTTTCTCTGGTCCAATAACAACAGTTCCACTGATTTACTATGCCGTTCAAATGAAAGTGAGCTTCATCACTCTTAGACAAAATAATGTTGTCACTTTGCTCAAGAATGGCCTCCAAAATGGTTCAAATGGCTCTAAGCTCTGGGGGACTTAACATCTGAGGTCATCAGGCCACTAGATTTAGAACTACTTAAACCTAACTAACCTAAGGACATCACACACAACCATGGCCGAAGCAGGATTCGAACCTGCGACCGTAGCAGCAGCGCGTTTCCGGACTGAAACGCCTAGAACGCTCGGCCACATCGGCCGGCAATGGCCTCCATTTCTCGAGCAAAATTCAGCAGCTGTACATATCTCTAGGGTTAAATTGTTGCACCATGGCCATTTTGTACGGATGACATCCTAGATCAACGTGCAAAATACGACTTGCTGAACGATTACGGCAGTTCAGCAGAATGTCTCCTACCAGATTGACCAGGACTACGGGATAGGCTTACTGAACTCTTTCAACTTTTTCTGCGGTGCGTACTGAGCGAGGAGCCCCTGGCAATTTTCTATTCATCACTGTTACTCGTAAACGAAATGATTCAGCCCAACGTAAAATGTTATGAGTGGGAACACTAACATGTCTCGCAACATTGAAATGGTGACTAAATTCACGCTGAACTGCAACGATAGACTCATTATTATGCACAAAACTATGGTAATCAAACACACGATGTTGCACTGTCCACGGCTCCACGACCTGGACTAAACAAAATGGCAGAAGCTACCAAACACGTGATCACACCAGTCCCCCCCACTCCTACAACCTGAGCCTGAATACTATACGTTCTAAAAACTTCCATTGTTTCTGCCTCACCCTGTATAAGAGGCGATCAAAAAGTTTCCGTTTGAGGACGTTGATGAGCCCATATCTAACGTATGACGACTCATATGCGGGTGTATAAGCACCGACATGTAGGAAAGGGACTAGTGTGACATTCGTGTCTTTCACACGTGAGTACGGTATATGCGGAAACGTGAGCTATGGTAATTTTATTACCAAATGCATCCAAACATGACCGACGTATTGTTATTCTTTTCTTGGTTACCGAAGAACAAACACCGGCAAATATTCATTGGAGAGTGAAGAATGCCTCTGCGGCAGCATGTCTGTTTTTGAAAAGCACCGTTGTGGAATGGTGCCCCGAGTTCTGTGCTGATCGCGATTCGACATAAGATGTCCGTAGATCTGGGAGGCCAGCAGAAGTTACGCCAACCCAAGCAGGAGACATCGGGCATCTGCGCTGTTGTCCTGTCTTCTCCCCATGCGATTATCACGCTTTCGGTCCCTTAAAAAAAATGCATTGAAGGGTCGACGATTCTTGGCGGACGAGGATGTGCACCATGCAGTTACAGAAGTTCTCACACAGCAGGATGCGGTGTTTTATCAAACGGAAATGTTCAACATGGGTGCGTCGGTGGTAGGTTTTCTCAGTGCTGACACCGGTTTTGCGTGATTACGGTAGTGATTCTGGACTGTACAGCCCTCAAACGGAAACCTTTTGATCGTCCCTTATAGTATTTATGTGTCTTCGGGAACATCGATGTTTTTCTTTTCAGAAGTTAGTTGTCAGCACTGAGGTCACTTTGGCATAATCTTATTCTTGGAGGTCTCTTGACATTCTGTGTTCCACTTCTCTCTGATTATTAATGTGATAACATTTAAAAGATCCGTATCTGGTAATTAAGTGTCCCCTCTCTCCATCACAGACAACTGCTTTGACTAGTTTGTTTATTGTTTAATTGCCAGGAACGCCACAGTGTGGCTTTACCCAACACCTGGTAACTACCTGATTTCTAATTGTCATATGTAATACCTATTTAATGATGTCGAATGCTTTTGGGTGGATAGACTATCCGCTGTGCAGATGTCTTAATAGTTCTAGCGCCGATCTCGAATGAGAAAGGATAACGAGCTTCTCGACGACGGGGCCAACTTACCGAGCAGGACAACATGATTACTCACCTGGTTAAGTTCCCAGTTACAGTTAGTACCACTATACGGATACTAAAATCGCCTCACGCGATGAGACACTATAATGTCGCACAGTGAAGTCCCTGTGGCAAGTTCAGTGTGCATTAGATAATTGAAATGTACGAGGGGACTTCAAACAGTAAGTTGCTCATCATTATTTCAGCCAAGGAACCTTGATTGAATACTGCACTATACTTCCAAATGACACAGATACATGTCGCTATTTTTCAATATAATCACCAAGTACGAGGGTTGAATGAAAAGTAATGCTTCCACCTTCGTTAATTGGGTTTGGATGGGAATATTTTAATAAGTCAAACACAGAAATAATCCATAGAATGTGATCTTTAATTAGCAATACTCACTTTTCCACATAATCACCAGCCAGTTGGATACATTTCTGCCAACGAGGAACAAGTTTCCTGAATCCGTCACGGAAGAAGTCGATCCTCTGTTTCCGCAACCACAGTCTCACAGTTCACTTAACGTCCATGTCGTAATGGTGTGCTCACGATTTGTATCCTGTCACAATTGAATGGAGAAAAGCATCACCTTCATACTCGTAACCCGAGGGAAGTTCCAGGCCAATTTCAAGTCTGTGCACTGTCATTTCAGCAGTCAGCATCCGGGATACCCATCATGCACAGATCTTCCCATAGCCAGGCAAAGCAGTGATTTGACCCATACGTTGTTGTGAAATGCCGATTGTGTTTGCAGTTTCTCTCTGAGTGACACGATGATAGTCCTGAATCAACATTTTGTGTGGGAAACTCGGTGGTTGCTGTCACAGGACGTCCAACTCTTTGTTTGTCACGCAGGTCAGATGTTCCCGCTTCAACATCTTTAAACTTACTCGCCCAACGACGCCCAGTACTCACATCAACACAATCACCCATAAACTACTTTCATTCTCTCATTAATCTCCTTTGTGGTGCTATGTGCTGTCAAGAATTCAATGACTGCACGTTGCTTACATTGCATTGACCGACGGTCTGCGCAGGGTTCCATACTTTACACTGCAACAACACAACCGTTCACTGCTAAGGCTTCCCGCCAGCTGGAGCTGTAGAGAAGAAGCTACGGAACAAGCCAGTACCTGCCGCATACCAATGCTGCCAACTGTTGAAAAGTTACGAAGGTGGAGGCATTACTTTTCAGTCAACCCTCGTATAAGTAAATAACTGTCATTACGTTCTACTAACCGATAATTTCCTCGACCATAGACCTGCCCTCTTTGGTAATTGAGTCATTCGAGAACCGCTGTGTGAATGTTGGAAAATCTGCGATTGCTGTCAGTCGGTTCCTTGTGTGCCTTTCGTCGAAACTTTTCACAAAGTTCTGGTGTTTTTCGACATTGTGCCTCTCTGGTGGAACTGCTGGTTGTGTGGAATCTCTTTGCCAGAGAGGCTTGTGGTGCGAATGTGGTGGGCGAGACGGCGTGTGACGGGCAGTGATGGTAGTCTTGAGTTAGCAGCGGCACGAGGAAGATGGCGAGTGGGGCCCTGTGCTGGGAGCAAGCCCGTGGATGCGCCGGTAAACGACTTAGCCGCACCTGAAGTGATTGCGCGGAAGAAATCATTGCTAGAATTTTGACATTTTCGTACTGCGTAGAGTGACTGGTGTCGATGCGGTGCTTGGGTTGTAACAGCCGAGTTTAATTGTGATGTCCATGCAGCTTTTATGGACTGTACAAGTTGTCTGCCCGAGATCACACTTGCTTTTAAACTCCAGCCTTGTGGAGCATCAGCCGGCCGGTGTGACCGAGCGGTTCTAGGCGCTTCAGTCTGGAACCGCCCGACCGCAACGGTCGCCGGTTCGAATACTGCCTCGGGCATGGATGTGTGTAATGTCCTTAGGTTAGGTAGGTTTAAGTAGTTCTAAGTTCTAGGGGACTGATGACCTCAGAAGTTAAGTCCCATAGTGCTCAGAGCAATTTTTTGCGGAGCATCAGTTAATCTTCGAAGGGACTCAAAAGTGCTGCAGTCTTCGGTGAAGATGAAAAATCATTTTAACTTTGTGCTTGGTGAGGCTCCGATCTATTTTTAACGACCGCGTTCACATATACGTCGGGACGGCCATGGATTTGGATCGTTCTGTGTCTTCTTCATCGTTCTCTACGTCCGCCATGGATTTTATTCATAGCACCGTGAGTGTCTGTTGTGGAGAACACCCGTCCGGTCACTCTGAAAATTGCCGAAAGTTGTATGGCCGAAATATTAGAAGAAGAAGAAACAGAATTTATGCAGCTGCACTCCCGAAATTTAATGGATCAGTTATTGCGCCGCGAAGACATTAAGATGCACATTATGACCACTGGCCACCGCGAGATTGAATGCCACCTGGTTTTGTCGCGGCTCACGGCGCATTAAGAAAATGGAACAGAGATAAATGAGAAATCATTCTAGCAAGGATATACGCCCCATAAATGGGGAATTCCACTGACATAAGGAACTTTGTCGAAGGGAGTTTGTTATAGGCCCAGTATTTGGAACGAGCATCTTAGAATCAGTAAAACTGGCCGGCTGTTCGCCTGTTACTCTCGTGAGCACCTGCGGTAAGCCTCTGAAGAACGGTGAAACCACGATTAGGTGACTAAGTATTGGGCATCTATTGATCATCACAGAACATGCAGACCTGAGGCTTGCCCGCTCTTTACGGCGGTCTGTGGCGAATCTGACAACAGAGTACAGCGCTGTTGCACGTGCAAGTGTTTCGGAGCACATCGTTCAGCATACATTGTCGAACATTGGGAACTGCAGCAGGCGTATCCCTTGTTTTCCAGTGTTGACCCGGTGATGTCGTCAATTACTATTGCACTGGCCATATGATAATCGAGGTTGGACACTGTATCAATGAAAACGTGTCACCTGGTTGGATGAATCACATTTCTTGTTAACAAGGGCGGTGGTTGTGTCCGGATACGTCATAATCCAGGCGATTGGCTGCTAGAAACATGCACCGCGCCACGGACACGGGCTGGTGGATCCATTATTATTCTGTGGAGGATGTATACCTGTACTTCCAAGGGATCTGTGGAAGTAATCGAAGGCACCATGATAGCTATAGACTATGTGCACATTATAACGGACCACTTGCATACTTTCAGGCTTGGTGGCTCTCCGACGGGCAATGAAATCTTACAGCGGGATAAGTGTCAATGTCACAAGGCTAGAATCATACTACAGTGGTTTGAGGAGCACGATAATGAACTCATTTCGATGTCTTGGCCACCAAAATATCTTGATACGAACGTGATGGAGCAAATCTGGGAAACTGTCTTGGCATCAGTCCGATGCCCACAAACCACCGGCCCATAATCTACGTACGTAGACTTCTGGTGCCACGTAGCTCCGGAAAGCTAACAAGAACTTGAAGAATCCATGGCACGCAGAATCGCAGCTGTATTTTCGTTTCAGAGACGAATGAACTCGCTATTAAGCGAGTGGTCATGATGTTTTGGCTCATAAGTGTATTTCCTAAAGAAGTAAGTGTTTAATGTTGCATTGACGAGGTGGTCGATAAGAATGGGGCACAACGGAATTTGCCTAAGTGATTTAGGAAAACTCGGGAAACCTGAATCTGAATGGCCGAATCGGGAATTGAGCCACTGTCCCCTCCCCCCCCCCCCCTCACACACACACACACACACCTTCCCTCCATCGATTGTGATGCCAGTGTGTTATCACTGCGCCATATCTTTCTGTGAACATATTTTGTGTCAGACATAAAAATATTTTCTAGCCAGTTTTATTGAGTCCGCCCTGAACTTCAAAGCTATAAAATCAAGGCGGGCCAGCGTCTGTTAATCAGTACTTACAGCTCTGCTAAACGAAGTACGGGCTTTCAGAGAACCCGTATCTTTGGTGATCACATTGTCGACAGCCGTTCTTTTCAGTGATAACTATGCATTTCAAAATTACACTCCTGGAAATGGAAAAAAGAACACATTGACACCGGTGTGTCAGACCCACCATATTTGCTCTGGACACTGCGAGAGGGCTGTACAAGCAATGATCACACGCACGGCACAGCGGACACACCAGGAACCGCTGTGTTGGCCGTCGAATGGCGCTAGCTGCGCAGCATTTGTGCACCGCCGCTGTCAGTGTCAGCCAGTTTGCCGTGGCATACGGAGCTCCATCGCAGTCTTTAACACTGGTAGCATGCCGCGACAGCGTGGACGTGAACCGTATGTGCAGTTGACGGACTTTGAGCGAGGGCGTATAGTGGGCATGCGGGAGGCCGGGTGGACGTACCGCCGCATTGCTCAACACGTGGGGCGTGAGGTCCCCACAGTACATCGATGTTGTCGCCAGTGGTCGGCGGAAGGTGCACGTGCCCGTCGACCTGGGACCGGACCGCAGCGACGCACGGATGCACGCCAAGACCGTAGGATCCTACGCAGTGCCGTAGGGGACCGCACCGCCACTTCCCAGCAAATTAGGGACACTGTTGCTCCTGGGGTATCGGCGAGGACCATTCGCAACCGTCTCCATGAAGCTGGGCTACGGTCCCGCACACCGTTAGGCCGTCTTCCGCTCACGCCCCAACATCGTGCAGCCCGCCTCCAGTGGTGTCGCGACAGGCGTGAATGGAGGGACGAATGGAGACGTGTCGTCTTCAGCGATAAGAGTCGCTTCTGCCTTGGTGCCAATGATGGTCGTATGCGTGTTTGGCGCCGTGCAGGTGAGCGCCACAATCAGGACTGCATACGACCGAGGCACACAGGGCCAACACCCGGCATCATGGTGTGGGGAGCGATCTCCTACACTGGCCGTACACCACTGGTGATCGTCGAGGGGACACTGAATAGTGCACGGTACATCCAAACCGTCATCGAACCCATCGTTCTACCATTCCTAGACCGGCAAGGGAACTTGCTGTTCCAACAGGACAATGCACGTCCGCATGTATCCCGTGCCACCCAACGTGGTCTAGAAGGTGTAAGTCAACTACCCTGGCCAGCAAGATCTCCGGATCTGTCCCCCATTGAGCATGTTTGGGACTGGATGAAGCGTCGTCTCACGCGGCCTGCACGTCCAGCACGAACGCTGGTCCAACTGAGGCGCCAGGTGGAAATGGCATGGCAAGCCGTTCCACAGGACTACATCCAGCATCTCTACGATCGTCTCCATGGGAGAATAGCAGCCTGCATTGCTGCGAAAGGTGGATATACACTGTACTAGTGCCGACATTGTGCATGCTCTGTTGCCTGTGTCTATGTGCCTGTGGTTCTGTCAGTGTGATCATGTGATGTATCTGACCCCAGGAATGTGTCAATAAAGTTTCCCCTTCCTGGGACAATGAATTCACGGTGTTCTTATTTCAATTTCCAGGAGTGTATTTGAGTTATAGTATGCCCAGATTATCAAACAGTTCAAATGGCTCTGAGCACTATGGGACTTAACATCTGAGGTCATCAGTCCCCTAGAACTTAGAACTACTTAAACCTAACTAACCTAAGGACAACACACACATCCATGCCCGAGGCAGGATTCGAACCTGCGACCGTAGCGGTCGCGCGTTTCCAACTGAAGCACCTAGAACCACTCGGACACGCCGGCCGGCTCCCAGATTATCGCTGTGTTAACTAGACAACTACACTGAAGCGCCAAATAAACTGGTATGGACATGCGTATTCAAACATAAACAGGCAGAATACGGCGCTGCGGTCGGCAACACCTACATAAGACAACAAGAGTCTGGAGCAGTTGTTAGATTGGTTACTGCTGCTACAGTGGCGGGTTATCGAGATTTAAGTGAGTGCGAGCGTGATGTTACAGTTGGCGCACGATGATTGGACGCACCATCTCCGAGGTGGCGATTAAGTGGGGATTTTCCCGTATGACCATTTCACGAGTGTACCGTGAATATTAGGATTCCGGTAAAACATCAAGTCTCCGACATCGCTGCGTCCGGAAAAAGATCCTGCAAGAACGGGACCAACGACGACTGAAGAGAATAGTTCAGCGTGACAGAAGTGCAACCCTTCTGCAAATTGCTGCAGATTTCAGTGCTGGGCTATCGCCAAGTGTTAGCCTGTGAACGATTCAACGAAACATCATCAATATGGGCTTTCGGAGCCGAAGGCCCGCTCGTGTACACTTGATGACTGCACGACACTACGCTTACCGCCTCACCTTGGCCCATCAACACCGACATTGGACTGTTGTTGATGACTGGAAACATGATCCCTGGACGGACGAGTCTCGTTTCAAATTGTATCGAGCGGATTGACGTGTACGGGTATGGAGACAGCCTCATGAATCCATCGACCTGGCACGTCATTGGATGGGCGGGGGGGGGGGGGGGGGGGGAGGCTGTTAAAGCTGGTGGAGGCTTTACATGCGTGTGGGACGTGTACAGTTGGAGAGATACTGGACACCTAATACGTCTAGATCAGGTTCTGACAGGTGACACGTACGTAAGCATCCTGTCTGATCACTTGCTTCCATTGATCTTCGTATATCCATAATTAAAATGGACGATTTGGGACGTCAGCTAGCATAATATATGTTAAAAAATGACGAAATTCCTCCAGCTGTATTAAGGTGTGGGTTTTATTGGCGACTAGTTTCGATGTTGTTAGAACATCATCTTCAGGCCCATACTTGTTGACAGCAACCGTATGTGTCTAACACTAGTAGTCAGTGGTAAGATAGGCGTGTTCCATGTCGATTGTGCGTTCCGAAGGACTTGGGGAATTCCAGCAGGACAATGCGACACCCCACACGTCCAGAATGGCTACAGAGTGGCTCCAGGAGCACTCTTCTGAGTTTAAACACTTCCGCTGGCCATCAAACTCCCCAGTCGTGAACATTATTGAGCGTGTCTGGAATGCCTTGCAACATACTGTTCAGAAGAGATCTCCACTCGGTCGTACTCTTACGGATTTATGGACAGCCCTGCAGGATTCATGGCGTCAGTTCCCTATAGCACTATATCAGACAGTAGTCGAGTCCATGCCATGTCGTCTTGCGGCACTTCTGCGTCCTGCGAGGGCTAGACGATATTAGGCAGGTGCAGCAGTTTCTTTGGCTCTTTTGTGTAACTTTACTTGGTCATTTAACATGAAATCAGATTGGCTAATGGTATATTGTGATTACAGCCAAAGGAAGAGTCCGAAATTTGCGTAGAAAAGATGAGTAATAAAATACTTCAGTTTATGATGATGACTGGTTTAAAGCAGCAACAGTGTGCCGTGTACATTCGGTTTTATTACCTCGTCGCTAATGAAGTTGGGTACCAACCATTTTTTTAAGAGCTGTTCTGTTTTTTCCTTTTTTGCAAGCTGTCACACAGCGATCTGGAAATGAGTGATTTGTGAATACCAAGGGAAACCTTATTTAGTTTGGCTAAATTATGATAGTTAACACACATATTTTGTGGCTTTTGATTTGCTCTACATTTTATCTTCTTATCCAAAAATGAGGGATCCCGCTATTTGTTGGAATCAATCGCACGTTTTCTTGGTGTTTTTAACATAAATTGAGACAACTGCTACTTCATGGTTATGGGATTTTCAACTTGTCCCTTCAGTCACTGTTAACTAACGGCTCTCGATAAGAAAGTATAATTTTTGGAATTTAACCATTCTTTTAAATGTGTGCCTGCATCCATCCGCTAAGAACTGTATGGCAGATTCTGCGTCAGTGAGGCGACATTTGCGCGATAGGTTGCCGGGAAAGAAACTCGTCATTACTAATAAAGATAGCGTGATCCAGATGTTGCGGTTGACGTCACTGCGCTGTTAAATAGACAATGCTCCGAGATAAAGACTCTCCTGCACTCTAACAATAACCGTGCCGCAGTCTCTGGTTACGTTTCAAGACTTTATGATACAGCTGATAGAAACAGTTATATACAGTAATCCCGCTCTTTTCTTCATACTCTCAAATGTTTAGTCTAAGATGAGACATATCATTTTTTAAAAAAACGAATTTAGATTATTAGCTCTCAGATTCATCTGAACGCATTCATACCTCTTGGACATCGCAAGTTCCTAATACGACCAACAGTTTCGTTTACCTACAATAGCATGGTCGCCGACCCGACGACAGGACAAAGATAACAAATTTGGCTAATGGTGTAAATACTCTGTTGTTGTAGTCAAGACTGGCGCCGGGAAAGAAAACGAAAATGTGCATTTGCACAGCACAGCATTATCTATCTTCAAAATGGTTCAAATGGCTCTAAGCACTATGGGACTTAACATTTGAGGTCATCAGTCCCCTAGAACTTAGAACTACCTAAACATAACCAACCTAAGGACATCACACACATCCATGCCCGAGGCAGGATTCGAACCTGCGACCGTAGCGATCGCACAGTTCCCGACTGAAGCTCCTAGAACTGCTTGGCCACCGCGGCCGGCGACAAAGATAACCTGGGGACAATTAGTAATATGGCACGTTTTGACAGTGAAAGTGTCTGCCACATATATGAATGATAACACTGAAGACCAGCAGATAATTTTTAATGCTGATCTTGCAAGTTTCACAGGATACTGTGTTACTTGAGCTCAGTGCCCCAAGTAATGATTTCTCTGATCGGAATACCACAAAAAAAAAAAAAAAAAAATGGACGGTATCGTCATAGATTGTCCTCAATTGAAAGGGCTACTGATGAAGTTATGAATGATCAGAACGTTACTATGATGCGCAGAGACTCTGGACTTGATAGTCGAAGCAAGTAAAGATACAAAGGAGCTGATATAAATAATTGTTTTACATAGCTCTTCCTCTTCCCTTGTCTTCCTTCCGAAGACAAGGGAATCTTCTTCATCCAACAAAATACATGTAATTAAAGCAATGTTCAATGAAAACTAAATGAGAAGAGGTCTCTCAGTGTTTGAAGCGTGATATGAAATCAGGGAGGGTAGTGATCTAATCATCCAGATGCTTCTCGACAAATAGAAGCGATAATCAGATTACGCTGTTTCTTAGGCAGCATTTCGCTTAAAATTTAACTGTATTGTGGTAGACTACTGTATGAATCATTCTGTAGTGGCACCTCTGTAGGGGGTGGTACGTGTATGATAACGCCGTAGGTGATGTGGAATCATTGGAAACGCTGTGGGCAATTTAACAATATAACTTTGTTATATCTGCAAGGGCGACGTACTTGAGGACAATATTATGGAAATGGAAGAGGATGTAGATGAAGATGAAATGGGAGATACGATACTGCGTGAAGAGTTTGACAGAGCACTGAAAGACCTGAGTCGAGACAAGGCCCCGGAAGTAGACAACATTCCATTAGAACTACTGACAGCCTTGGGAGAGCCAGTCCTGACAAACTCTACTATCTGGTGAGCAAGATGTATGAGACAGGCGAAATACCCTCAGACATCAAGAAGAATATAATAATTTCAATCCCAAAGAAAGGGGGTGTTGACAGATGTGAAAATTACCGAACTATCAGTTTAATAAGTCACAGCTGCAAAATACTAACACGAATTCTTTACAGACGAATGGAAAAACTGGTAGAAGCCGACCTCGGGGAAGATCAGTTTGGATTCCGTAGAAATATTGGAACATGTGAGGCAATACTGACCTTACGACTTATCTTAGAAGAAAGATTAAGGAAAGGCAAACCTACGTTTCTAGCATTTGTAGACTTAGAGAAAGCTTTTGACAATGTTGACTGGAATACTCTCTTTCAAATTTTAAAGGTAACAGGGGTAAAATACAGGGAGCGAAAGGCTATTTACAATTTGTACAGAAACCAGATAGCAGTTATAAGAGTCGAGGGGCATGAAAGGGAAGCAGTGGTTGGGAAGGGAGTGAGACAGGGTTGCAGCCTCTCCCCGATGTTATTCAATCTATATATTGCGCAAGCAGTAAAGGAAACAAAAGAAAAATTCGGAACAGGTATTAAAGTCCATGGAGAAGAAATAAAAAGTTTGAGGTTCGCCGATGACATTATAATTCTGTCAGAGACAGCAAAGGACTTGGAAGAGCAGTTGAACGGAATGGACAGTGTCCTGAAAAGAGAATATAAGATGAACATTAACAAAAGCAAAACTAGGATAATGGAATGTAGACGAATTAAGTCGGGTGATGCTGAGGGAATTAGATTAGGAAATGAGACACTTAAAGTAGTAAAGGAGTTTTGCTATTTGGGGAGCGAAATAACTGATGATGGTCGAAGTAGAGAAGATATAAAGTGTAGACTGGCAATGGCAAGGAAAGCGTTTCTGAAGAAGGTAAATTTGTTAACATCGAGTATTGATTTAAGTGTCAGGAAGTCGTTTCTGGAAGTATTCGTATGGAGTGTAGCTATGTATGGAAGTGAAACAGGGACGATAAATAGTTTGGAGAAGAATGGAACAGAAGCTTTCGAATGTGGTGCTACAGAAGAATGCTGAATATTAGGTGGGTAGATCAGATAACTAATGAGGAGGTATTGAATAGAATTGGGGAGATGAGGAGTATGTGGCACAACTTGACAAAAAGAAGGGATCGGTTAGTAGGACATGTTCTGAGGCATCAAGGGATCACAAATTTAGCATTGGAGGGCAGCGTGGAGGGTAAAAATCGTAGAGGGAGACCAAGAGATGAATACACTAAGCAGATTCAGAAGAATGTAGGTTGCAGTAGGTACTGGGAGATGAAGAAGCTTGCACATGATAGGGTAGCATGGAGGGATGCATCAAACCAGTCTCAGGACTGAAGACCACAACAACAACATATCTGCAGTTCTACATGAGGCGGGCTCGCCTCTCCTTGTGAGCTCTAGACTGTGCAGTTGGCGTCGGCTACTAGGACGGGCCCGGCGGTGCTGCGTCAGGACTCCGGCCCGACGGCGAAGGCGAGGCCACGGCCACCAACACTGCGACAGCGACACTTCCCTATGGAGCGACACACCAGGCGGCTGCTCTTCGCTCTGCGGAGGTGGCTCTTCACCCACGCCCCTCAGACGGGCGGCCGACTTCGGCTGGCGCTGTGACACCGAATCCCTCCCTGGGACTCAGCGTCGGAGGCAGCAGGCCGGCCAGCCTCCTGTAGAACTGAAGCTACAAGAAAGTCGTATTGTTAAAATGTCGACAGAGTTTCCACTGTTTCCACGCCGCCTACGGCATTACCACACACGCACCACTCCCTACAGGGGTGCCACTACAGAGTGGCCCATTCATTGACTAATTTTCGAAGCAGTTTGTTACCTATACTACTATATAAAGATGTGTCGTTGTCTAACTTTGTTGTCAAACTCTCGAAAACTTGTTAGACGTTTCACTTCGTATTTTTACACGATACTCTAACAAACATTCAGGCTATATACCGGGCGTTCAAAAAGTCAGTATAAATTTGAAAACTTAATAAACCACGGAATAATGTAGATAGAGAGGTAAAAATTGACACACATGCTTGGAATGACATGGGGTTTTATTAGAACAAAAAAAAAAAAAACAAAGTTCACAAAATGTCCGACAGATGGCGCTGGACAGCAAAACGTCAGTGACTGCTATCTGTACAAAATCCATCGGCATCATGAACTGTTACCTGGCGATTTAGTGAAGCGGAAGGCATTTGCGGTGTGGGTGTTTCAAAAGACGGCGGAAGATGACAATTGGTTGAGTAACGTGTTGTGGGCCGACGAAGCTCATTTCACGCTCCGAGGGTCTGTCAACGCCTACAACTGCAGAATTTGGGCTGCCGAAAATCCTAGAACTGTCGTGGAAACTCCATTGCACGACGAGAAAGTCACGGTATGTGTTGGATTTACCACATCTACCGTTATCGGGCCTTTTTTCTTCGAGGAAATGAGTAATTCTGGTTTTGTAACTGCTACCGTGACGGGTGAGAGGTACGCCGATATGTTACAGAATCGCATCATCCCCAGCCTGGCTGATAAACACCTGCTGGAACCTACGATGTTTATGCAGGATGGCGCTCCACCCCATATTTTTAGACGCGTGAAAGATCTCTTGCGCGCGTCGTTTGGTGATGATCGTGTGCTCAGCCGCTACTTTCATCATGCTTGGCCTCCCAGGTCCCCAGACATCAGTCGGTGCGATTATTGGCTTTGGGGTTACCTGAAGTCGCAAGTGTATCGCGATCGACCGACATCTCTAGGGATGCTGAAAGACAACATCCGACGCCAATGCCTCACTATAACTCCGGACATGCTTTACAGTGCTCTTCCCAACATTATTCCTCGACTACAACTATTGTTGAGGAATGATCGTGGACATATTGAGCATTTCTTGTTAAGAACATCATCTTTGCTTTGTCTTATTTTGTTATGCTAATTATTGCTATGCTGATCAGATGAAGCGCCATCTGTCGGACATTTTTTGAACTTTTGTATTTTTTTGGTTCTAATAAAACCCCATGTCATTTCAAGCATGTGTGTCAATTTGTATCTCTCTGTCTACGTTATTCTGTGATTTATTGTTTTCAAATTTATACTGACATTTTGATCACCCGGTATTTTTATCAGCGGCAGTGTACGGGTTTCTTGTTAAAACTGTGAGATAGGTAATGCCGGCTGCTGTGGACGAGCGGTTCTAAGCGCTTCAGTACGGAACCGCGCTGCACCTACGGTCACAGGTTCGAATCCTGTTTCGGGCATAGAAGTGTGTGATGTCCTTAGGTTAGTTAGGTTTAAGTACTTCTAAGTCTAGGGGACTGATGACCTCAGATGTTAAGTCCCATAATGCTTAGAGCCATTTGAACCATTTTGAAGATAGATAATGCTGTGCTGTGCAAATGTGCATTTCCGTTTTCTTTCCCGCCGACAATCTTGACTACAACAACAGAGCATTTACACCATTAGCCAGATTTTTTCTTCTGTATAAATTCTTTCACATCATGAACATATACAACAACCGAGAGTTCCGGAACCTGTACAGAAAAGTGGAATAGAGATCAACATAAAAATCATTTCCACCCTTTTTATTGCTCATGAAAGCCACGCATTGCATGCTGTACCACCATACAGCGAGACCTTCAGAGGTGGTGGTCTAGATCGCTGTACACACTGGTACCTCTAATACCCAGTAGCACGTCCTCTTGCATTGATACATGCCTGTATTCGTCGTGGCATATCATCCACAAGTTCCTCAAGGCACTGGACCGCTACGGTCGCAGGTTCGAATCCTGCCTCGGGCATGGATGTGTGTGATGTCCTTAGGTTAGTTAGGTTTAAGTAATTCTAAGTTCGAATGGACTGATGACCTCAGAAGTTAAGTCCCATAGTGCTCAGAGCCATTTGAACCATTTTTTTGCTCTCCTCAAACACGGGATGAATATAGTCTGGATAATTTGCGTGACATGAGGTACGATGACTCAAGACATACTTTACTTATAGTGTCAAACCTTTAACGTAAGATTGTAGCTGTCAATGAGTGGATTATGACAGCATTTTAAATTTTTAAATGACCAATAATTATATGATATATTGAAGTTCAAATTTTTGTTTCCCTGGAAGCCTTTAGATAGACAGCTTGCAATTGATACCGGGTGATCGTTCAGTAATATACTACAGAAAACTTTACAATAAAATGAAATGTTATGAAGATAGCTGTTATACACGGAGGTACTACAAAAGGTATTACTGGCTTTGAAATCGATATTAAACGGAACACAATAATTTCCATTTCAATCTTTATATAAGATCGTAAACAATCGCATGCGTTTATAGCTATACTGAAGAGCCAAAAAAACTGGTACACCTGCCTAATTTCGTGTAGGGCCCCCACGAGCATGTAGAAGTGCTGGAGGGAGTTGATACCATGAATCCTGTAGGGCTGAACATAAATCGGTGAGAGTATGAGGAGGTGGAGATCTCAAACAGCATGTTGCAAGGCATCCCAGATATGCTCAATAATGTTTATATCTGGGGAGTTTGGTGGCCAGCAGAAATGTTTAAACTCAGAAGAGTGTTGCTGGAGCCACTCTGTGGCAATAGTGGACGTGTGGTATGTCGCATTGTCCTGCTGGAATTGCCCATGTCCGTCGTTATGCACAATGGACATGAATGGATGCAGGTTATCAGATAGGATGCTTACGTATGTGTCCCCTGTCAGATTCGTATCTGGACGTATCAGGGGTCCCATATCACTCCAACTGCACACGCCCCACACCATTACAAAGCCTCCATCAACTTGAACAGTCCTCTGCTGACATGCAGGGTCCGTGGCTTCATGGGGTTGTCTCCGTACCCGTTACATCCATCCGCTCGATACAATGTGAAACGAGATTCGCCCGACCATGCGACATGTTTTCAATCAACAGTCCAATGTCGGTGTTGACGGGCCCAGGCGAGACGTAAAGCTTTGTGTCGTGCAGACATCAAGGGTACACGAGCGGGCATTCGGCTCCGAAAGTCCATATCGATGATGTTTCGTTGAATGGCTCGCACGCTGACACGTGTTGATGGCCCAGCATTGAAATCTGCAGCAATTTGCGGAAGAGTTGCATTTCAGCCACGCTGAACGATATTCTACAGTCGTCGTTGGTCCCATTCTTAAAGGTTCTTTTTCCGGCCACAGCGATGTCGGAGACTTGATGTTTTACCGGATTCCTGATATTCACGGTACACTCGTGAAATGGTCGTACGGGAAAATCTCCAGTTCGTCGTTACCTCGGAGATGCTGTGCCCCTTCACTCGTGCGCCGTCAATAGCACCACGTTCAAACTCACTTAAATCTTGATAAGCCGCCATGGTAGCAGCAGTAACCGATATAACAACTGCGCCAGACTGTTGTCGTCTTGTGTAGGCGTTGCTGACCGCAGCGCCGTATTCTGCCTATTTACATATCTCTGTATCTGAATACGACTCTGACAGGCGACACAGACGTAAGTATTCTATCTGAAAACCTGCATCCATTCATGTCCAGTGTGCATAACGATGGAGATGGGCAATTCCAGCAGGACAATGCGACACCCCACAAGTCCAGAATTGCTACAGAGTGGCTCCTGCAACACTCTTCTGAGTTTAAACACTTCTGCTGGCCACCAAACTCCCCAAATATAAACATTATTGAGCGTATCTGGGATATGCCTTGCAACGTGCTGCTCAGAAGATCTCCACCTCATCATACTCTTACGGATTTATGGACAGCCTTGCGGGATTCATGGTGTCAATTCCCTGTATCAGAACTTCAGACATTAGTCGAGTCCATGCCAGGTCGTGCTACGGCACTTTTGTGTGCTCGCGGGGACCCTAAACGATTGTAGGCAGGTGTACCTGTTTCTTTGGCTCTTCACTTTACGATGTCTGTCAAGTCTACTTTTACAGTAACTCCTACAGATGCTGATTAAGATTTTCACCATGATGCTAATGTAATCCAAGTTGTCTTCTTCAGATGTTAAACATTGTAGAGATTTTTTAACTATTCGGTTGGGCATATTTTTGTCTTCTCTTGGTCATACTGTCTAATGCAAAGAATTATAATTCACACATCTATAAAAAAAATTTAGGTGTCCTACACTACTGCAGCGGAGCAAACATTGTTCACTGTACGGCACTCTTTCGTCCAGCATGATAATATCTGCTCTCTCAAGGCAGGAAACGTCGGTTTGATTTTAAGGAGCATGCGGACGCCGATAGGGACACAAAGCATTCCTAGATCGTTCATCATGCTACCGTTTTTAACCTCCAAGTTAGACTGCATTGCCAAACACCAGACGAGTCCAAAAGAACGACACAAATTGTTGCAGTTTGCTATTACGTAAAGCCGAATACGACATAAATACATTTGATACCTTTAGTAACTCTACAGTCATATAACAATGGGAACCACTTATCTTTCAGCGTTAGTCCAAATGAAAATGCAGGTGTATGACGACTTGGATGGCTAGAATAGATGGACTGAATGCCTTTTTGTAAGTTGTTTGGTTGATTTGTGGGTGGGGACTAAACAGCAAGGTCTGGTGCCATCGGATTAGGGAAGGATGAGGAAGGAAGTCGGCCGTGTCCTTTCAAAGGAACCATCTCGCCATTTGCCTGAAGTGATTTAGGGAAATCACGGAAAACCTAAACCAGGATGGCCGGACGAGGGTTTGAACCGTCGTCCTTCCGAATGAGCGTTCAGTGTGTTAACCAATTCGCAACCTCGCTCGGTGTTTTTGTAAGTCCGACTGGCCGGACGTGGTGGTCGAGCGGATCTAGGCGCTTCAGTCTGGAACCGCGCGACCGCTACGGTCGCAGGTTCGAATCCTGCCTCGGGCATGGGTGTGTGTGATGTCCTTAGGTTAGTTAGGTTTAAGTAATTCTAAGTTCTAGGGGACTGATGACCTCAGATGTTAAGTCCCATAGTGCTCAGAGCCATTTGAACAATTTTTTGTAAGTCCGACAGATCTTATGAAAGAGCAGTAAACCCCTGATTCTGTACAGAATCGAACTCTCATGTTAAAAATAACTTCAAACGTCTGATAACTTTACAAATGAGTTGATGTGTTACATATGTGACGTTAAGCAAGTCGTATTTGGTTTTTCTATCCTTTCTGTACTAACAATAAGAAATAATCCTTGTTCGTTGCGGACGCACTGAAGTGGATGGACATTTATGAGTTAGCTGCAACCGGGAGCTGTTATAGGCGTTGATTTTTCCGTGATGACATTTCTAGGTGTCTGGCATCCCATATCCCCAAATGCTTACATTTTTTGCGTGTCGTGAATATTATTTTTTTACGAAAGGCGTTGCAGATTCTGCAATGAAAGTTTCTAAGCTATTCATACCAGCGCGTTATCTCATAAACATTAACTTCGTGGGCGCTATAGTTTTGATTTTAAGCTACAAGTGCCGCTGTCGTGTCACTTGACGAAGCGTACCGTGATCTTTAGGAAGTATGAGAATCAGGCCCGCGGCTCACTAAAGGATGCCCATGCCTGGTCTACTATCAAACAGCAGAAAAAAATGTAATTGTAACAAATAACAAACGACACTAATACGAAAATGCAGTAGGTGTCCTAGATATAAATCAACTAAAACTTCATGCATATATAAACAGTTATAGATTATTATTTGCAGTTGTGCACTATCATTAAGTTTCGTAAATTCATTGTCCTTTTGCTCCGTACGAACTACAAATTCCTAGTTAATAACTGACGTACATACTTCAATTTGCTGTGGGTAGTAAATAAATTGAATTTATTTTTAGAAGTAGATTTCTTATTTTTTGGACTTGTATGTAGTTGAGTGACGAATATACATTTTATAACATTCTGTTTAAGATTAATTAATCGAAATAAATAAACGTATCTCAGTATGTTCCCTGAACTTTATTTAAGCTAATAGAAATTGCCAGTTGAGTTGTTGAAGCGTGTCCTTGTATATTTCTCTCAGGTCGAATCCTCGTCAACGAGTTTGCTCACAAGTTTTGTGCATATTACTTGCTTAACTACAAAATTTGTTATCAGCGGTACATGTTCACTTCTTAGATAATGAAAAACTGTGTCTTTCAAAATTAATTATTAGAAACCTCCCGCATCACCTTTAAAAGTTTTTCTGCTATTATCATTATTGACGTTTGTCTCTTAGGACCGACAATAATAACTGAGCCATCTGCAGGATGAAATAGCATGCCCCCCCATGTGGAGAACAGATAATTGGCATTATTCCAAAGCGAACGCTTGAGAAACGTCATCAATGATTTCCTCTCAGTAAGAAAAACTTTTTCATATTGCATGAACTGCTAACTAACAAAGGAGACAACGAAAAGTTGTACCACTAGAAATGAGTTAGAACAGAGTCATAATCCATTCATTTTCGCCAGAGTCCATGCGTACAGTAAATGACGAACCCTTATGCAACTTCATTAGCAAATTTATAAGTCAATATGCATCTCATAATCAATACGTAACTCATTAGCTCTGCTCTGTTAATGAACTCGCAAACTCCTTAGCTTTGGGGAGAAGGAAAAGCTGACAGAGAGACGGAAGCTGTTTGTATAATCTTACTCTTGAGGAGCCTACTCCGAGAGATCTTCACTGAAGCAGTCCGAGGTCCCGGCTGTTTACTGACGAAAGTAAATTGACCCTCTCTAGAATGACCTAGTCAAGGACGGAAGGTCATTTTACTTAACAGGCTGCACTAAATGGCGCAGCTGTTGCTGTGAAAAATGCGAAAGAAAATGCAGAAGGTAATTGCCCTCATAAACTCCCATGGTGGGTACATAACTCCTATGTTGTACGCGCATCCATTTAACTGATGGTTAGAGTCTGGCAGTTGTGCATCTCAAAAAGACATTCGATTATCAGCAACGACTCCACTCTAAATGTCTGTAATTCGGCGTATTTTCACTGTTGATCATGAAAACTGCATCGCCAAGAAGAATAGCAAATAAAGAAATTTTACGTGTTATGCTTGTACATTAGAGCAGGAAGAATGAATGATTACTTTTTTAGTTATTTGGGGGTATATGGTGCGCGAATTTAGTACACAGAGCAGCCACCTCTGGCAGCAACACCAGCTCTGACCCAGCAGGGCATCGAGTCAAATTGAGCTTAGATGACAGATATAGGTAGACTCGTACGTTACTCCATTCTGCCTCAATTCTACGTTAGAATTCATCAGTTGTGGAAGTGGCTGGTGAGTGGTGGTCTGGAGATCCCTCGAAGTCCCGTGACCAGACCTTACACTGGGTGAGAGATTTGGGCAACGTGTTGGCCAGGGCAACACTCAGCACCCTCGGTACCGGGGTATAACAGAAAAGCGTGGGCAACAAACGGTCTTGCGTTGTCTTGTTGACAGATAATGTCATGGAGATCTTGAAGATGGAGTACAGCTACTGGTCTCAACAAATCAGAAATTAATTCTTGTCGTCCAAATTACCAGCTGTACGAACCAGAGGTGATCACGTTGTGTACTTAATGATACCCCATTCCATCACACCAGGGGCAGTGCCAGAATCACGATGACGAATGCAATCTTACAATGTCCTTCCTCCTTGGAAGTTCCGCACACGAATACCTTCAACATGATGCTGTATACAGAACGCGGACCTACCAGAAAACAGGACGAGGTGTTCCTCTCGTTTCCAGTATTGTCCTTACGCCCTTCCAACTAACCAACCAATCAACCCACTGGTGTCGTCGTTGGGCACACAAATGTTGGTGCGCCGCTCTGTATTGTGGCGCCAAGGGCATCCGCAAAAATGTTTGCCTTGCCGATAGTCCGTGGTGACATAGCTCCAGACCTCGCAGCACTGTTTGTGATGGTACTCTTCGTGATGCAAACAATCCCATTTCCTGACTCAGGGTACGTGACGTGGCTATACGACTCCGCACGGCGAGCGAACAGTTTGTCTCTCCTCTTGGGCGCTGGTCGTGTGGGACGACCGAAATCCTGCATAACGTTGAATCTGGTCTTCTTGAACCCAATGATTTCACACTCGTATGACGTTTCTCTTTCTTACACGAGGCATAACACGATCGTCTCACAAACAACGAATATTCAAATGCGACTGAGTAACCCCAGGGTAATTTTTTTCCGTATACTACGTAGATCTTCTTCTTGTGTCTTCGTCCCACATCGGCATACGGTCGGCATGCTCTTGCCACCCTAATACCACATGGGTTAGAGCATATGTTCCCCAACAGTCTGTGTATAGTGTTATTCATGAGTAGTTTTCCAAATATTTTCGAATCATGTAACTGAGGGAGGACTTGGGTGCCACCTCGGTATTCACTTAGTGGGACGTGGGAAGTTGCCTAAAAACCACGTGCTGGTTAGCACAACCACTCTCGTCGTTAATCCGCCAGACGGATTAGATCTGGAGTAGTGCGTCTCCCCGTCTTGGAATGGAGCTTTAACACGCAGTGCTACCTTTTTTTAAAAAATAAAATAAACACCATGAGAAACCTGACCAGACTGAAAGTACTTGCAAATTGCAACTGCACTCTTACAGTATTTTGTGCGTTACTTTCTTTTGTGGTAAGGTCTTACGGGACCAAACTGCTGAGGTCACCGGTCCCTAAGCTTACACACCATTTAATCTAACTTAAATTAACTTACGGTAAGTACGACACACATACCCATGCCCGAGGGAGCGCTCGAACATCCTAGGAGGGGGGGGGGGGGGGGGGAGCCGCGCGGATCGTGTCAAGGCGCCTAATAGCGCGCGGCTTACTTTTTTTTCGTTATAATTATTAAGGAAGAGGAAGTGACTACAAGTGGTATTAACAAATGGTGTAACAAACAACAGGCACAAGCTGCTTATTTCAATACAAAGCAATAATGAACCATATCCTTCTTTGTGGCTTTGTTCCTTGCCGATACCGTTGTAACTCGTGTTAGAGCCGGGTGTGTGACGCTAGATCCTCTCCATTGCCCTGGTCCTTCCTCGTTTTGAATCATCATATGTAGTAGTTACATTGTCCTATCGAATAACGTGCGGCCTAAAAAGTTAGCGCAATATGTTATTCCTCTCCATTGCCCTGGTCCTTCCTCGTTTTGAATCATCATATGTAGTAGTTACATTGTCCTATCGAATAACGCGCCGCCTAAAAATTGGCGCAATATGTTATTCCTTCCCAGCTGGGTATGGTCGCGTGGTATCACTTAACACCGTACGCATTTAGAACGCCTGCAAGTATCCCGGTGTAGGTCTTGTAGTTGCAGTTAAGAAGCGTCAGTGGCCGGTAGGCCTGCATCTCTTTGTCGCTGAATGGTTTGTGGATAGAGATGATCGTTCCTTCCATAAAGGAGGATAGAAATGGTCCATTGAGGGACATTAATTCGTGGTACATGGCAGTCCATAGCGGAACTGTGACATCTTTGTCCGATAAAACTCTAAAGGAACCCATCAGACCCCAGCGACTTAATCGATTCTCCCTTATCGAGTTCTTCCGTTAATCGTCCTCCGTTAACACTCGCTCGACCGCTGCGTCGAGGCACGCGGATAGCATCCGGGGGACGTCATGGAATGCTACCTCGCCGTGTTCCACTTTGTCGTAGACGTGACTGTATTGTTCCACAAAGACATTGGCAATTTCTTTTTGAGATGTGTTACAGTGACCATCCGGCAGAACGACCGCCTGTATAAATGCTCTTCAACTATGTTGTTTTTCTCTGACAACATGATACAGTGACGGAGATTCTCGGTGACTCGTTCAAAGACACTTGCGCAGACTGTAACCCCGTCCAGATGGCTTCGTGTTAAGGAAATTATTTCGGCCTGCGCTCGTTTTACGGAAGCATTCCGATCTTCTGAAGCCGTTTCTACAGAAATTTCGCAGAGCTCCGTGAAATAAAATTCCGTCGTGAGGCGCCTCCACACCGTATCCTCCCGTCTGCAATAAAGACTCGGCGCAATGCAGGTTTAATGCATCCCAGCCACCATCCTACCGTTGACGTATATCTTGGGAGGAGTCTTTCACAAATGTGCCAAGTGTCCTCGATGAAGCGTCGGCACTCAGGTTTCCTATGGTGCGCTGTATTCAATTTCCAAGCACTGCAACTCCTCCACACCTACTGACGACATAGGGTGACCTTGCATATCTATGCTATATGATTTGAAAAGGCGGTGAGCAATAGTTCCGCATCGAGGATGGTAAATTCGAGACTACATGTGATTTAAATACGACAGAGGCGACTTGCAGAAGGATTCGTTAACATATGTACAGCCGTGTCTGTTGCCGTGTATTGTTTCTCATGTAATGGTTAGATTCATGCCTGTCCCAGTTGCCGCAGCTCCTGGCGTGAATTACAACATGGCTACTGATCCTTTGGTGCGGGCACGCAATCGAAGTTGCCCCCGAATGAGACATGTTCGTAGCAGCCCAAGAATAGATATTTAGTCATACAAGGTAAAACAGAGCCCGCGAATGTTGAATAGCATTTTGAATATTCCGTACATTAATTCAAATGTACCATTTTACTATAAATTAAAAGAAGTTCGATTTATTATCTAAACAATTTAAAATACTTACATGCAGTTCGTATGTCGTGCTCAATAATGACTAATATAATTTTAACGAACACCTGTCGAACTGAGATTTCAGTTTTCCGATTCACGCAGCCATACAAGGCAGACTGTGTCGAAACAGTTCCATCGTGAATAGCTTCATTACTCGTTATAACAGTCAACAGTAAACGTCAATCTGTCGAACATTTTTTTTTTTTCTATGTAGAGCGGGCTGTTCGATTTTTAAGGCAAATACCAGGCAGTGGAAGTCCAAATTTCAAATAATTTGAAGGATGTTTCCAGTTCCGATATTTGCCTTACATCCAAGGTAAACCACCCTAAAACGCTGGTTACATCGGGCGTATGAGAAGTAGTTTTAATTTAATCCTGGGACAACACGACGCAGGCAAAATTGGAAGTCTAGTGTATGGGAAAGTGTATCTATTCGTATGTGTAGACGGTAAAGTCGATGATTTGTTCCACATCTGTAGCCTTCCTGTGTCGCTGCTACCGATCGCAGGGGATCTTTCTCTCGTCTACCGCCCACAATTTACGCTCTCTGTCTGTTTAAAGTTACAGTAAATCTGTTCTGGATCAGATTTTGTTCTTTCCTGATAGAACTGCCAAACTCATATTAAGCCAGCCTGTCGTCATAACCATAGCGTAGGGTTACGTGATTTTTTTTTTTACGGAGAGGGGAGAGGATTGGTGACGTACTGGCGTTTACCGTTAGAGCTCCCTTATCACTATAACACTGCCATTTCGATCGCACTCTATAACAAAGACCCTGTTTGAAAGTCCTATGATGTTTCTGGAACGCGAGATTGTACACTCTGGAACGCATAAAATGGTTCAAATGGCTCTGAGCACTATGGGTCTTAATATCTGAGGTCATTAGTCCCCTAGAACTTAGAACTACTTAAACCTAACTAACCTAAGGACATCACACACATCCATGCCCGAGGCAGGATTCGAACCTGTGACCGTAGCGGTCGCGCGGTTCCAGACTGAAGCGCCTAGAACGCTCGGCCATATCGGTCGGCGCGAGCAATATAAATTAAATATTATGTAACAGGGCCGTCGCTATATATCAGTTCTTTAGAAAGGAAGGATAAGTTCTGCTGGTCTTGTCGACTGCGTGGGAGCAGCGTATCAGATCTCCCAATCATATATAATTAGTTGGCAGAACCAACTGACAAACTACAATAACATTTTCGTTCCATGAAGCACAGTAAATATTCATCGAAGTATAATCAATATTATAAGAGTAAGTGTATAATCTGCGTCCCGCTAAAACTCAGAAACGAGTGCCTGTACGGTCAAAGTAGTTACATGATATGTTAGCCCTCTGTCCACTATCCATGAATAAGGTTCCCGTTTTCACCTGAAGGACGTAGTTTTAAAGATACAAGAGCTGGAAAGTTTCGCCCTCTAGAAATTTCTAGAACATTCGAGAACGTTCCAGAACACTATAGAGTATTCGAGAGCATTCTACAACATTCCAGAATGTTCCGGAATTATTCACAATGATCCGGGATGTTCCGGAATATTTAGGAATATTCTGCAACATTTGTGAAGTTTCAAGAAGTTTTCGGTGGCATCCCGGAACATCCGAGATCATTGTGGAACAATCCAGAACACTCTCGTATATTATGGAATGTTCTGGAACATTGTGAACCATTCGAAGGCGTTTTGGTATGTTCTGGAATTCACCACTGGTGGGGCTCCCCATTGGTAGTGGTATGTAAAGCAAGACCGTTCGTGGCTTCGAACATCAGTTTCTTATTAGTGACGAAGGGATGAACCGAAAAAGTAGTGCAGTAAGTGAATAAAAACAGTGAAGTGTAAGTAGTCAAAGTGATACAGTGATTGAATATAAATCGAAAATAAAGTGTGAAAAGTGTGTAAAGTGTACTTACTGTATTTATTAATAAAATGTTGACTTTATTTATATTTTAGACAATCCAAAATCTAAAAGAGGTGCAGATCCTGCCAGTTCTGAAGCAAAACAGCGAAAAGAAAAAGAAGAGCGAGGAAACGAAACAGACGAAGAGCGTGAAGCACTTTAAAGTTCCAACGAACGAGAATGAGCACTATCACACATTCTCATATAAATTTTTACGGTTAGACAATTAAATGTCTGAAAAGTTTTAGATTTTTACCGAAAATGTAATGAAAAATCAAATGAATCAGTTCTTAATAGGAAAAGCCAGAAAAATTGAATTTTGTTGATTACAGCCTCATCCACCACGAATGGTAAAAATGTTTAGGGCAAACCCTGGGTATTTTCTGTTGTAGAATCCGTATCTTCAATAAAAATAGGGGCTCCCATTTGTAAATAAAATGTTGACCCCCCATGGGGGAGAGAGGAGGTGGAGTGTTGGTTGGTTGGTTGATTGATTGATTCGGGCGAGTGGACCAAGCAGTGAGGTCATTGGTTCCATCAGATTAGGGAAGGATGACGGAATTTGGTCGTGCCCTTTCAAAGGAACCATCCTGGCATTTGCGTGAAGCGATTCACGGAAATCACGGAAAACCTAAATCAGGATGGCCGGACGCGGGTTTGAACCGTTGTCCTCCCGAATACGTCTAGTATGCTAACCACTGCGCCACCTTGCTCGGTGGGGGAACTGGAGGTTTCCAGTTTTACCACAGATCGATTTCCCCTTTGAAAGTGTTGACTGCTCATCTGTAACCTTTTTTTCATGCGATGCGTTTTTTTTTTTCTTTTTTTCTTTTTTTTTTTGTTGTTGAGATATTCAATTCTTCCAAGTAACAACAAACACCCTGTATACAGGGTAATTTTTCCCACCGTACTTAAACACTAAGGATTAGTCGATGAGAGGATACAGAACAAAAAGGTCTAATGAACTTATGTCCTAGGCCGCGCGGGATTAACCGAGCGGTCTATGGCGGTAGTCCCGGCGGAGGTTCGAGTCCTCCCTCGGGCATGGCTGTGTGTCTTTGTCCTTAGGATAATTTGGGTTAAGTAGTGTGTAAGTTTAGGGACTGATAACCTAAGCAATTAAGTCCCATCAGATTTCACGCACATTTTTTTGAACTTATGTCCGGACATGCATGGTTTCCATGCTAGAGACCGTTTATTCTATCATATGTTGTTATAGAGACTGCGGTCTAATACGCGCTGTACCATGCAGCCACAGTTACATTACGTGCTGAAAAAGGTTTCCATGTGCCTCAACACATGTGTGTACGTGCTGCAGCATGTTCTGTCTCACATATTCACATCGGCCAGGCCGCATCCGAACAGCGTCAAAGGCAGCATGAATACGTTTCTCCAGTGTCTCCACATCTGGAATGGGTTCTGCATACACGATACTTCTGAGATGGTCCAATGACCAGAAATCGCACGGGTTGAGATCCGTTGAGCGAGCAGCCCCAATCCATATTCACCTGCTATGTTTCCTTCTCTCCCTTTTCCTACTACCGAATTCCAGTCACCCATTACTATTAAATTTTCTTCTCCCTTCACTATCTGAATAATTTCTTTTATTTCATCATACATTTCTTCAATTTCTTCGTCATCTGCAGAGCTAGTTGGCATATAAACTTGTGCTGCTGTAGTAGGCGTGGGCTTCGTGTCTATCTTGGCCACAATAATGCGTTCACTATGCTGTTTGTAGTAGCTTACCCGCATTCCTATTTTTTTTATTCATTATTAAACCTACTCCTGCATTACCCCTGTTTGTATTTATAACCCTGTATTCGCCTGACCAAAAGCCTTGTTCTTCCTGCCACCGAACTTCACTAATTCCCACTATATCTAACTTCAACCTATCCATTTCCCTTTTTAAATTTTCTAACCTACCTGCCCGATTAAGGGATCTGACATTCCACGCTCCGATCCGTAGAACGCCAGTTTTCCTTCTCTTGATAACGACGTCCTCTTGAGTAGTCCACGCCCGGAGATCCGAATGGGGGACTATTTTACCTCCGGAATATTTTACCCAAGAAGACGCCATCATCATTAACCATACAGTAAAGCTGCATGCCCTCGGGAAAAATTACGGCTGTAGTTTCCCCTTGCTTTCAACCGTTCGCAGTACCAGCACAGCAAGACCGTTTTGGTTAGTGTTACAAGACCAGATCAGTCCATCATCCAGACTGTTGCCTCTACAACTACTGAAAAGGCTGCTGCCCCTCTTCAGGAACCACGCGTTTGTCTGGCCTCTCAACAGATACCCCTCCGTTGTGGTTGCACCTTCGGTACGGCTATCTGTATCTCTGAGGCATGCAAGCCTCCCCACCAACGGCAAGGTCCATGGTTCATATAAAAAATCACTTCAATTTCTTTACTTCCACATATCTCCTAACATCTCGTAGACTTCCCCGATTTGTCACTTCTTTGGCTTGTTCGGTTATTGATCGCGGATCTTACGCTATCATGAACATTGCTTCTCGAGTGACTTACAGCTGTTCAACTGACGATGACATGTCTGGCGACGATCTCGCGCCCATGTGGTATCTCAGCACTTCAGCTGTGTTGAGACAATGCCGCATGATGTGCAGACGGTAAAATCTAACCAAGAAATCCTGTTGCGACTCTTTATTCTAGTTCTAGTACCACGGCATAAGCTTACCTTATTAACCTAAGTAATACCTGTTAACTATTTTCCCTGGGTGTCCCAGTTTCGCTGATTACACCTCTTAGTATTCGGGGCTTAGCTATATCCTTAAGTGCATGACACTCCTGTCATCCTTAGCCACCTTAAAGCATTTATTCTATAAATTTCCTATTCACTATGAAAACACTTGTGCCTCCTCTGATTTACCGTGAACAAATTACCAAGTTTTCGGGGTACCCGAGGTTCCCCACACCTGAACAAGGCACACTGTCTGCGCTGGCTACGAAGTAAGGGGTGTGGCTCAGTGAGTGCCCAGATAAATGGCACTGTGTGCGTATTGCAGAAGTTAACAGATTGGCTCTCGGTGTATCCAACCCCAAGATTACGGGAAAACAGGGAATCCCACGAGTGAAAGTTATTCAGGCTGCTTCTTACTGCCGCCCGCTGTCGCCGAGTGGTTCTAGGCGCTTCAGTCCGGAACCGCCCTGCTGCTACGGTTGCAGGTTGGAGTCCTGCCTCGGGTATGGATGTGTGTGATGTACTTAGGTTAGTTAGGTTTAAATAGTTCTCAGTTCTGGGATACTGATGACCCCAGATGTTAAGTCCCATAGTGCTTAGAGCCATTCTTTTTGCTACTTATATATCTTGTTACCACAGACGATTCTTCAGCACATGATTATCCATTTTCCTTTCCCCAGTCTGGAAGGTGCAGCTACGGAACCTTGGGACTGGCTGCTGTCCATCTTCATCTTCAGGAGTCCAGCTGACACCAAATGTAATGGAATGAAAGGTTTCGGCTGGAGTGCAGGCGCCGTTCTCTGCCGAAGACGAGATTGATGTGCAGCAACAGAAGGTCACAGTGCGGATGCAAAAATTTCTTTGCTATTTCTTTATTTGTCAAACTGGTCAGAAGCGTCAGGCATCTAGATGAACACAAGCGAAGACTTAATTTATCCATAGAACTCACCCAATCATCTGAGTACGTTTCCACCTTCACTTACTATTCTCGGGTGGTAGCAGCAGGTGTAACAATGGCCAGAGGCGCAGGGATGTGAGGTGCTTACACAGTGGTGTGCAGACCCGGCGAACTGACTCAATGGCAGCAGCACTTGACTCTGTTGTGTCGCGGCACGAGGAAGCCCGCCAGGACGCGGTGTTCCAGAGGCACTGCGATGGTGCTACCCTGAGTCAAAGTCTGGGCCGATGGCTGAGGAGTGAGTGTGGGTTGCTGGTGGCGTGGTTGCCGCCCGGGCTGAGCAATAAAGCCGAGGTCCATGGATCGCGGCCCGATGATGGCAGAGTTACGGCGAAGACTCCAAGGCTACGTCATTACGGCAATTGCCGTAATCCGGTTTCCCAGAAACTTCACACGATAGAACAGGGGTTAAAATAAACGAACACGTGTCTCATCTTATCCGTAGATACTTGACCGTTTCTGAGAAAACGATGGTCAAAGTTTTCGAGGTACTTCATGTGCCTTTTAGCGAGCAAATAATTCAATCGAAGTGACTTTACACATTTGTGCCCACGTGTTCGAAACCCGGTTACCACTTTTATTTTTGGTTCTCATTTATCTTCCCATATCCTTAGAAGACTAGTACACGAACGTTTTCCAATGTATACTTATATGGATATGGTTCTGGCAACACCGGCCATGACCTCCTTCTTCTGTGCAGATGCACACATATCCTCGAACTATTACTGGACTTGGTAAGAATGTCTTCCACGAGTAATGAATGCGTTGGGGTGGGACACTACGAATGTAGTGCGTGGACATACAAGGCGAGAATGTCGGTCTCGCGGAAGGCGTGCGCGAGATAGTCCCTGCAGTCGCACTATTCGCTCTACCCTCGGTGACTCACATGGATAGAGCGTCTACCATGTAAGCAGGAGAACCGGGTTCGAGTCCCGGTCGGGGCACACTTTTTCATCTGTCCCCGTTGATATATATCAACGCCCATCAGCAGCTGTAGGTATTAATATAATTCTAATTTTTTCCAAAGTATATCGAAATAACGTTATCCGTATTCATCTACTAATTGTGTTCTGATGAATGAATTAAAAATAAATAAATAAGTGAACGAGAAAATTATTGGAAATTTTTTCGGTGAAAGTCCTGTAGTATATCCTGATTCATAACCAAATGCAAGCGTGTTTTCGGTGGAGTGATCCATTAAGCGTTGTTTGCAGCGAATATACACTCCTGGAAATGGAAAAAAGAACACATTGACACCGGTGTGTCAGACCCACCATACTTGCTCCGGACACTGCGAGAGGGCTGTACAAGCAATGATCACACGCACGGCACAGGGGACACACCAGGAACCGCGGTATTGGCCGTCGAATGGCGCTAGCTGCGCAGCATTTGTACACCGCCGCCGTCAATGTCAGCCAGTTTGCCGTGGCATACGGAGCTCCATCGCAGTCTTTAACACTGGTAGCATGCCGCGACAGCGTGGACGTGATCCGTATGTGCAGTTGACGGACTTTGAGCGAGGGCGTATAGTGGGCATGCGGGAGGCCGGGTGGACGTACCGCCGAATTGCTCAACACGTGGGGCGTGAGGTCTCCACAGTACATCGATGTTGTCGCCAGTGGTCGGCGGAAGGTGCACGTGCCCGTCGACCTGGGACCGGACCGCAGCGACGCACGGATGCACGCCAAGACCGTAGGATCCTACGCAGTGCCGTAGGGGACCGCACCGCCACTTCCCAGCAAATTAGGGACACTGTTGCTCCTGGGGTATCGGCGAGGACCATTCGCAACCGTCTCCATGAAGCTGGGCTACGGTCCCGCACACCGTTAGGCCGTCTTCCGCTCACGCCCCAACATCGTGCAGCCCGCCTCCAGTGGTGTCGCGACAGGCGTGAATGGAGGGACGAATGGAGACGTGTCGTCTTCAGCGATGAGAGTCGCTTCTGCCTTGGTGCCAATGATGGTCGTATGCGTGTTTGGCACCGTGCAGGTGAGCGCCACAATCAGGACTGCATACGACCGAGGCACACAGGGCCAACACCCGGCATCATGGTGTGGGGAGCGATCTCCTACACTGGCCGTACACCACTGGTGATCGTCGAGGGGACACTGAATAGTGCACGGTACATCCAAACCGTCATCGAACACATCGTTCTACCATTCCTAGACCGGCAAGGGAACTTGCTGTTCCAACAGGACAATGCACGTCCGCATGTATCCCGTGCCACCCAATGTGCTCTAGAAGGTGTAAGTCAACTACCCTGGCCAGCAAGATCTCCGGATCTGTCCCCCATTGAGCATGTTTGGGACTGGATGAAGCGTCGTCTCACTCGGTCTGCACGTCCAGCACGAACGCTGGTCCAACTGAGGCGCCAGGTGGAAATGGCATGGCAAGCCGTTCCACAGGACTACATCCAGCATCTCTACGATCGTCTCCGTGGGAGAATAGCAGCCTGCATTGCTGCGAAAGGTGGATATACACTGTACTAGTGCCGACATTGTGCATGCTCTGTTGCCTGTGTCTATGTGCCTGTGGTTCTGTCAGTGTGATCATGTGATGTATCTGACCCCAGGAATGCGTCAATAAAGTTTCCCCTTCCTGGGACAATGAATTCACGGTGTTCTTATTTCAATTTCCAGGAGTGTATTTCCAACGCGTAAAATCTTCATCAATTTTAATGAGGTTTCTTTCCTGAATGATATACATGTTAAAAAGTCTCACTCTGGTAAATGTACCTTTACGCGATGCTTGTGGTGTTTGGAATTCCAATGTTTTGAATGTTTCTGCGAGCGGTATCATCCAAAAAATACACCTTTCTTCTTGAAGCTTAAAAATAAAAATAAAATATGAGAGTTAATATAAGAATTGATGTAAGAATGAGATATAAGAATATGAGAAATTAAAAAACATTCCAACCTCTGAAAATACCATAAACACTTATATTATATAATAAATATATGACATTTATTTTGAAACCCAGTTGTAATTTTGCAGTTAATATAATGCCCGTGTATCCATTAACTTGAAAGGAAACATTCGTATAGTAACCTTCTATGGAAAAAGACTCCAAAAGACTGCTTCGGCAGACGCTTAATGATGACTGACACACTGAGGTAGGCCGAGGGCTTAAAAACAACTACGTAGTACTGACTTCGCGTATGAGTGACATCTGCGTGTTACCGCAGGAAAGAGTGGAACAGGTTTAGTGACCAGCGTTTGTCCAGTGTCATGCGACATTGTGTCAAAATGGAGAAGCTTCCCGGTGGCTGGTTAAGGTCCCATATCATTTGCACGATATAGAAGTGGATACACTGTGAGGGGAGCTCTACTGCGGCTGTTGGCGTTCCAGATACTGGTTTAAACCGTTACAGGTGCCAAGCCGACTTTGCCCGCCCAAATAACTGCAGTTTTTTAGCATAACGTTGCAATCTCATTACCATACAGTACGAATGAGGCGTAAATAATAATTTTGTACAAAATTCGTACTAGACATACTACTGCGTCATATTGACCATAAACCTACTAATAATAGATGCAAGGTTTTTACATGCCAAAGTATCCAGATATCTATTTCTTCCAAGAATAGCTAGGTCATATTGAAGTGAATGACGCTAGCAAGGTATTGAATTTGTGTTAAAAATACAAAAAGTATTATATTCAATATTATGTACCCTTGCATATTGCCATCGAAAGCCGCTCTCATTGTTCCACGAGGATAGCGCCCCATCTTACTGGGATGTCAACGATATAAGTGTTTCAAGGCTTAGTACAAGACGAGACAGACACTCATTACTGCGTTCACGAGTTTGACGTCCATCGGTTTCTTCTTCTGCGTACACGTCAGGAATCGCTGCTTGAAGAAAAAAATGGTTCAAATGGCTCTGAGCCCTGTGGGACTTAACATCTGAGGTCATCAGTCCCCTAGAATAAGAACTACTTAAACCTAACTTACGTAAAGACATCTATGCCCGAGGCAGGATTCGAACCTGCGACCGAAGCGGTCGCGCGGTTCCAGCCTGAAGCGCCTAGAACCGCTCGGGCACTCCGGCCGGCCTGCTTGAAGAGTGTGGTCTTCAAGACACTAGATTGTTGGCCGTGCCACTCGAGAAATACTAGTGCGGGTGTGCGGAAACTGACTACAGAGTGGACACCCATCGTGTAACCAAGAATGACCATGTACAAATAGTACGATCATTCTAAGAAAGCAAATTATATAGTTGCGTACATGGGTTGCCTACATGAAGTGCATGTCTAGCTCTTCATTAGATTCTATTCTGGAAAAGGAAAGTTTGAATTATTTATTATTATATTTGTTATTTAGCGATTGGCGTTTGGTGCACATGCCATATGGTCAGCACCGTATTACGTAAGTGATATATCTAATTATTGAGAGTTGTGCAGATGTGAACAGAGCAGAAGGGTCGCTCAGTTGTGCGACTGGATTCGTGATTTCCTGTCAGAAATGTCACATTATGCAGTAATCGACGGAAAAATTATCGAGTAAAACAGAAGTGTCATAAGCCCTCTGTTGCACTTAATCTACATAAACAATTTAGGAGACAATCTGAACAGCCTTCTAAAACTGTTTGCAGATGATACTGCCATTACAGTCTAGTAAAGTCACCAGAAGACCAAAACGAATTACAAAATGACTTAGACACGTTATCTCTTTAGAGCGAGAAGTGGCAATTGTCTCTGAATAAGGAAAAATGTGAGGTCATTTACATAAGTACGAAAAGAAATACGTTCTTTCGGTTACACGATAAATCGCACATATCTAAAGGCGGTCAGTTCAGCTAAATGCTTAGGGATTACAATTGTGAAAAACTTACGCTGGAAAGATCATACAGCTAATGTTGACTGAGTTTTATTGGATGGTGCATCAAGTACTGAGACTGGCCACAGTACGCTCGTCCGCCATAGGGAATAAAGAACATCGTAATAAAATAAGAAAAATCAGAGAAAGATTTAAATGTACACTTTTTCCACGCGCTGTTCGAGAGTGCAACAGTAGAGAAACAGTCTGAAGGTGGTTCGAAAAACCCTCTGCCAGGTACTCAAGTGTGAATTGCAGAGTAGTCGTGTAGATGTGTATGTAGCATATGGTAACTGATAACAGATCTTAATAACATGTTATGATAACTAGCTATGAAACACGGTTGTTTTAGATCATTTAAGAAAAGAGTAAAGAATGAAATAAATACACCGGTTTATATTGCAGTGAAGCTATGAAATTATATTTTGGCTGTGTGATGCATCAGGCAGAAATTCAGCATTACGTAGATTTCACACTACCATTTGGCATGTACATCCATTTATGGTACTGAAGAGATCCGTGGAAAAACTCACTTAGCTGTGTACAGGTTACGATCTTGTAGTAAGGATTCTGTGTGTAGTATTATCTGATGCGAGACTTCTGGTGATTAGTGGGAAATTTGTGTTTGCTTAGTCTCTTGCAGAAACTTACTTCCCGATCACCATATCTTACGCCGAACAAGGGCGACACATCAGATAATTCTTTGTAACAGCTTTTTGTTGTGTTTTTTGAGAGTGAATTTTCGGAGCGAATAAAAAGAATCGCATCTTTTTTGTATCCATATTTTTTGGTTTACTGGTAGAGTAGTAATACATTTACTCGTGTTAAAGTGAAAGATTTTTCCTGGATCACATAAAAGATACTTCTCTGTCAATTTTTTATATCTGGCAAAAACGAAGCAAAACCGCAAAACGAGTACAGTACAAATTACTCAATAAGGTCACTGCAATAACACGCAGTACGACAGTCACATAACAGTTTAAACATATAAAATATGCATCCGTGGGAACGCTTTACGAAATATTTTGCTGAGTCACACATGGTCGACAATGTGTAAACACAATGTTTTTAACTAGTTTATTTAAAATATGCTGAATTAATTATAACGTTCTATCGCAGTGAATTATAATTTAGTATTTAAAACATGTGAGATATTTCATATCGACATGCAAATATAAAATTGTTTGTGCCCAAGTGTAATTTTTTCAGGAGATCGTTGCGTTGTGGCTTTCGAAAAGGTTATTGTTTTCATTTCCGAACTTACTCAGTTGATTTCTCACGCAGAGGTACTTATTTATTTATTTGCACATATTCGGTGGAACAGGTTATTCAGCGATCAAGAAAGAAATTATGCTGATGTCTCAACTTCATAATCGTCGGCTTGTGAAGTTACAACCCCTCACGAAGATTCATACAACGCAGTGAATTTGAGTTTTATTCCTTATCGTGAACATAATAACAACACAGTTGTAACGGAAGTACAAGTTGGGAACATTAAGCGATTTTGTGGCCATAGGCCATGGCAAGTTTCCTTCAAGGGAGAGTGCATTACACATTCATTAATCCAGGATAAAGTAATGCAATGCATATAATGAACAGGTGTAAAATAAATTATTCTGCGGAGCATATTGTGTCCGATTATTCGTTACTGCCTTTCTTTATGGTCCTTAGGCTAAATACCAGGCCGCGTGATGAAGGTTTCAAGCAAAAATATCTGTGATTAATGAAAGATAATACAGAGCGAAGAGGTTAAGATGTTGCTGCCTGAGTTACAATAAATGTGCAACAACCATGCATTCTTAAGTGAATAACATCTTTCGTGACGAAACTGTTGTGTGAAACGCTTCCAGATATTTAGTGATGACCATCTGTCAAGTCAGAAAATATTTATGTCGCTCAGTTTATTTACGATTACGAATTAGATAAGTGTGGAAACTTCATCACATCTCTCTTCGTCTTTTCATGTGTAGACGCAGATACTGAACTAAAAACGTGCAGGTTTAAAAATTTTGTCACCCCACTAAACTCTATTTCACCATATTTCATGCAAACGTTTTTCATGTCCTCGATACTTTTGAGCAAGTATCAGTAAAGTAAAGTATAAATATCTTTAAAGAGAATTAGACACAAATATTCTTAATGAAGAAACTCTTTTAAATCAGAAAAATTGTGACACTTTTCCAGCATAATGCTAAGTAAAGCATTATCTTTATCTGCTCGTCTGACTGCTAATCGCTTGTTTCTGAGACCGTAGGCATCAGTAGTTCCTATAATGGTCTGCTACAATTTCAAATACGTGTGAAACACTCTTGGATTAGAGAGTTACAGCTTTTACACAGATACGAATTACTAACCATGCATGATGGAACGATCACATACGTTGAGAAGACTAGGTGCTTGGAACGTGACTATAGAGATGTACCGCTAGTACATGGAATCCCAGATTTTGGGAAGGAATATTGAAGAAGTGTCACAGTTTTGCCGGAAGATCTATACTGCCATAGGCTCGAAAGAAAACGGCTAATACCTCCATAAAATCCACTTACAAGAGCCAGTTTTCAATGAGATTTATAGTTGCAGTTTCCAAATTGCTTCTAAAGGTGTCTTGAGAATCAGATTAACTGACTTGTGAACCTCACAGAGCATACAAGCAATCATTTTCCCACGATCTACGTGTGAAGAAAATCGGAACAACTTATAGCTTCATCGTGTAATATACTGGTACAGATTTCCTGCTACGGACTTCACAGTAAATCGCAGAGTATAGATGTAACTGTAGATTTCAAGCTAGTACAACGAACAAATGAAACAGTTCTGTGCTAGCAAATAAGAACGTAACTTATAAATTACGAGTAGAATCCCATGCTCATATAGTCCATTAATTCTTTTCATACCGTAGTCCATCCGATAATTCAGAATACCTGCCCGTAGTCTTGACTTTTAACAGTGAAATTGGTTAGAATCAGCGTAATACTCAGTTCTTTTGAGTTGAATTTATGAAACTGATATAGACGTCAACGATATAGTTCATAGTAACAAATTAATTTAATATTTTGATTTCCCTTGCAGCTGTTACTTGTAATTGTTCATCTGTTTATTTATTGCTATTTATTTTGATGAAGTGTATTGTGGACGCTGATGGGAGGGCTGCGATGTTTTTATTTTTCCCTCGTGACGTCTGACTAATTCTCCACGCGACACAAAATTGCGTGAATTTTTCTAGATCAGGTTTTGTTGCCGAGCTCCAAACGACCCGTCATCGCTCAGTGTGACAAATCGACCACGGTCTCGCACATATTGCCCTATGGAATTCCAGTGACACCGAGGTCACAAGGGCAATCGCGTCACATCTACATGCTGTGCTTTGTCTTGTACTTCACCACTTGCTGTACTGGTGCCCGATGCTTGTGTTTCAACAGAAAAATTATAAATTCCTATTTCCGTTACGCACTGCCGTCTTTTATAAATCCCACTCTCCTGATTCAGCTTATTATTTCTGTGTATCGTCGGTGAACTATTACACAAACAACGCATGTCCTTTCTTTCCATCCGTCTAAACCTAGAATTTCCAAGAAGACGTATCAGCAGAAATGATCACATTTTTTTTGCCCACCAAGTGTGATATTCCCGCACAAAAATAATGTTATGTTTTTAGTTAGAATACAAATGGAATGCTAGCTTGCATGGTGCCTCAGAATACTATCGTTGTTAGGTTGGGAAAATAACAATTGCAGCGGGATGCAAGTGATTCTATTTAGTTTTAAATTACAATCTGAACAAGTTTCCACTGCAGCCAACATTGTGTGTACTACTATTCTTCTTCTTCCAGTTGTGATGAAACCAGACACAGATACCAAAATAGGAGAGCGATAAGTCGTCTGTTAGTAGATGGTGTTAAAAATGTAGCTCAATGCGATGAAACAATGTAGACTGCAGGTTCTAAGAAAAAGGATGCAAATACAATATATATATATATATATATATATATATATATATATATATATATATATATATATATCATATCGCGCTGATGACGTGGAATCGTCGCATAAGCAAACATACACTATGCAGCGCAATTAGATTTCTGAAGCCTGTAACAAATTTGTACTAACAGTTACTGACATTTAAGGGATATATTCAATAACAAGCAATCATTTAAGTTCAAAAATAAGATTATTACTCACAATTAGCTTAAAGACAGTGATAAGGCATTCTTACTTGTATCGAGACAGAAGAAGAAGTTGGAAGTAACTAGACTTAAAGAACTTCATTTGTTTTATATACAAGAAGAACGGAATTAATCCATTGATTCTAATGCACTGAGATCAAGCATATATACATGTCTCTGCATAGTATTTAATTAAACGACAAAAATTAATGTATTACACAAGGTTCCTTAACTTCAGAGGTTTGCCTATTGGTTGATGGAAAAACAAAATCGATAAAGAAAAGAAATCAAAGGAGACGAATTGATCGTTTGGTTTATGAATAGGGCTGCTCCCATAAAAGACCACCAAGACGACCTCAGAAGAACTATACGTGGTTTTGTCGAGAGAATTTGAAAGTCCATTGAAGTCGGAGGTGGAATTTATGAAGATCAGATTTGAACTTGCCTTTACTTAACACCTTCTGTGAATATTTGTTTGGGACACTTTCTAACAGCTCTATCTCTGTGGCTAACTGAAACTCGACATATGTTATATAAATGTGAAGCGTGATTTATTTTCAAAGAATATTCTTAAGAATTTATTTTATTTGCTAACGATTCATCAAGAACGCTAACACATTTAATAACACTATGTAAGCGTGGAAATAGTTTCCAGGGAGTAACTGATGAAATCATAAGCAAATTCCTTTTAACAAATGGGAATTTTATTCACTTTAATAGTGCCTGAAAGCATTTTTTAAAAGAAACAGATTTAAAATTTATAATCAGAAAGCACCCACCAAATATCAAGTTACAATTCATTCAGAGACAGGAATAAACAAGTTTTGACTGTATGAGCTTTCGGGCAGAGAACCTTGCCGCTCCCTTTTGACACGGCCGTAGTTACGACCGCTCATAACAGCCTCTGAAAGACTACACTGGTGCAAAGCTGCAACACACCAGATTACTTTCAACTAAAAGTTTTAACAATTTACACGAGCACACAAACTATGCACCCCCGTAGGAGGGATGGAAATGGCACAAAACACTAACAATTAAAATATTAACTTTGCCACCGAAGGTGGAACTTGATTTTAACTTCTAAGAAAAGTCTTACGTGAAAGGGTGTCAACTTTATATACTAAAATGATCATTTAAATAAATGCCCATGAAATGCAATCTTATATATAAAATTATGCAAGGTTGGCCAAACAATGGTTAAGATGCTCTACAGTACACAGATACCGCCTCTCAAGATCATAGGCAATAATATCAAAGTTTCCAAAGGTCAAAACATATTTCAGGTATTAGGCCGTTACACTCCAAGCAATAAATTCGTTAACACACCAAATCCGACAAACATGACAGAGGCAGCTCCGAACGACAGAGATACTAACTGCCTAACAAATGCGGACGAGAGACAGACGAGCAAGCTGGGGACGAGAGACTGACCAAGAAAACAAGTAGAATTTAACAAGAGTAAATCACAGAACATATCACCAATCACTTAACTTCTAATAAAATGCGATTTCTCGAGGAGACCTGGCGCATCACCCCCAAATCGCTCTCCCGGACCGTCCGCTGCCAGCCTCTTCAACAGACGCAGGAAGGCGCGCCGATCTCCCGTCTCACGGCGTCGCAGCTCGCACCGGGCAGACCGATGTCGTGGGTTGACTCCTGTTGCTCTCGTGTCGACCGCGAAGCCACTACCCCTCGCTATACGGCGCGGCCCACTGGACTCACGTGGCGACCTCACATGCGCCGACGCTCAAGACGGACAAGTCATCTTGTGTCCCAGTGTGCGACCGACCAACCGATCGATCCAACCGCCAGTGATCATTGCTTGAGCAAACTCTAGAGGACTGGCGGCCTAACGCGCAGACTCAGATGCAGGAGTTAAGCCCCGACCGGGCGACCACTCACTGAATTCTCTTACTGGCGGAGTGGAAAGACTCTCATTTTGCCGACTTTAAGGGCTGATCCGAACGACAGACATACTAGCACTCCGAACGACAGACAGACACTAACTGCCTAACAAATGCGGACGACAGTAGACTAGCAAGCTGGGGACGAGAGACTGACCCAGACTGACCGACGGGCGAGATCATAGCGCCCCTTAAATGCACGTGAACAGGCTACCTTTGCCATTTCCCACCAGAGGGAGACACCAAAGCTGTGATTGCCACAGCGGCGCCGCCGCCAGAAACGGAGGGCGACTGCTTCACACTACGCGCTGTGGCGCGCTCTTCAAAACAACAATTTTTACCACGGCTCAAAATGTTTTATTCGAGGTACTCTATACTTCATTCCCCTAAAATATTTACTATTCCTCGTGAAAACTGTATATATACCTGTCGAGCTGTGTGACTAACTAAATTTACGTATAGGTTACTTTTTGTAAGAAATTTTTAAATCAAACTTAGTTCAAGGACAAAGGCAGTATTTCATCACTTCAAACAGTCTTCCGAAAAGATACGTCCCCAATGAAGTTCGTGAATTTTATACACTCGATACCGGTCTAAACGGAAGCAGATAATGAACTGTGTTTCAGAAAACTCAGACATCAAAGCAATTTTGCTCTTCTTTGCGTAGACGCTTTTCTATTCTAATTTGTTCCGTTTTGGAGCGTCACATAGAAACATCAGCCTGCCATACGGCAGAATATGACTCTGAACTCGAATATAAGCGATGAGCCATTCCTTGAGAACGGAATACTACACGGTACTGACTAAGAAGTGCGTCGCGTAGCTCTCCCTGTACTGCGCTGCACCCACACCACGTCGCCTGCGCCCGAATGTGGCCTGGCCTAACACTTACGTGGGCCGACACAGTTCTTCCCGTTCCTACTTCGGAGACCTAACTCGATTGGAACTACTCTAGCTAAGTACCTCCTGGCTCCCTTCAAGCACCTTGGCCGATTCTATTTGGACCATTCAAAGGTGAGTGACCTCGACCCCACTTTTGGCGAAACGACTCTGCGGTGAACTCCAGCGGTACCGCCGGCCTAACTTGATCGAATCGAAGTGTCGAAATGCGAAGTGGAGAGTGCTGTATAGAACGGTGCACCATCCCTTACTTGACTCTGAAGCACAAGCCGCTTGGTATGTGACTGTAAACAGGAAGTATCTGACAAAGTATGTGACACACGAACGCCTTTATAAAAATCACCTGCCGGATTCACCCACTTGCCCGACATGCTGTGAGGTACACTACTGGCCATTAAAATTGCTACACCACGAAGATGACGTGCTACAGACACGAAATTTAACCAACAGGAAGAAGATGCTGTGATATGTAAATGATTAGCTTTTCAGAGCATTCACACAAGGTTGGCGCCGGTGGTGACACCTACAACGTGCTGACATGAGGAAAGTTTCCAACCGATTTCTCATACGCAAACAGCAGTTGACCGGCGTTGCCTGTTGAAATGTTGTTGCCGTGCCTCGTGTAACGAGGAGAAATGCGTACCATCACGTTTCCGACTTTGATAAAGGTCGGATTGTAGCCTATCGCGATTGCGGTTTATCGTGTCGCGACATTGCTACTCGCGTTTGTCGAGATCCAATGACTGTTAGCAGAATATGGAATCGGTGGGTTCAGGAGGGTAATACGGAACGCCGTGCTGGATTCCAACGGCCTCGTATCACTAGCAGTCGAGATGACAGGCATCTTATCCGCGTGGCTGTACCGGATCGTGTAGCCACGTCTCGATCCCTGAGTCAACAGAGGGGACGTTTGCAAGACAACTATTTACACGAACTGTTCAACGACGTTTGCAGCAGCATGAACTATCAGCTCGGAGATCATGGCTGCGGTTACCCATGACGCTGCATCACAGACAGGAGCGCCTGCGATGGTGTACTCAACGACGAACCTGGGTGCACGAATGGCAAAACGTCATATTTTCGGTAATAATAATGATAATAATGGCGTGTGACGAGAGCCTCCCGTCTGGTAGACCGCCCGCCTGGTGCAAGTTTTTCGATTTGACGCCACTTCGGCGACTTGCGCGTCGATGGGGATGAAATGATGATGATTAGGACAACACAACACCCAGTCCCTGAGCGGAGAAAATCTCCGACCCAGCCGGGAATCGAACCCGGGCCCTTATTTTTCTTTTAAATCTCAGTTTGTTCGTTTCCGTCCGTTGTATCTGCTCTGGGCGGACCTCGAAAGACACGCGCTTCAGTTCGTTGTTGCTCCATTAACTCAGTTTTTTTTTTTATTACAGAGGGCAGCTAGCCCTCTGACCGAACACGCTGAGCTACCGTGCCGGCTAGCCCTTAGGATTGACAGTCTGTCGCGTTGACCACTCAGCTACCGGGGGCGGACATTTTTTTCGGTTGAATCCAGGTTCTGTTTACAGCATCATGATGGTCCATCCGTGTTTGGCGACATCGCGGTGAACGCACATTGGAAGCGTGTATTCGTCATCGCCATACTGGCGTATCGCCCGGCGTGATGGTATGGGATGCCATTGGTTACACGTCTCGGTCACCTCTTGTTCACATTGACGGCACTTTAAACAGGGGACGTTAAATTTCAGATGTGTTACGACCCGTGGCTCTATCCTTCCATCGATCCCTACGAAACCCTACATTTCAGCAGGATAATGCACGACCGCATGTTGCAGACCATGTACGAGCCTTTCTGGATACAGAAAATGTTCGACTGCTGCCCTGGACAGCACATTCTCCAGATCTCTCACCAATTGAAAACGTCTGGTCAATGGTGACCGAGTAACTGGCTCGTCACAATACGCCAGTCACTACTCTTGATGAACTGTGGTATCGTGTTGAAGCTGCATGGGCAGTTGTACCTGTACACGCCATCCAAGTTCTGTTTGACTCAATGCCCAGGCGTATCAAGGCCGTTATTACGGCCAGAGGTGGATGTTCTGGGTACTGAATTCTCAGGATCTATGCACCCAAACTGCGTGAAAATGTAATCACATGTCAGTTCTAGTATAATATATTTGTCCAATGAATACCCGTTTATCTTCTGCGTTTCTTCTTGGAGTAGCAATTTTAATGCTCAGTAGTGTAGATGTTGACGAACACCGTCTCACCTGTGGGGACGCGGGACAGGTGTAGTATCTTCTACGCCAGGTTTTAGCGTATATCCCACGTGGAACGCCGCTCCATATCGGCGCCTAAATGATTCTTCAGAATGACACTTTCTACCCCACGTCTCGGACGGATGCAGTCTTGTGGATCCGCGGCCAAAAATGTCTCTGAGCACTATGGGACTTAACATCTGAGGCCATCAGTCCCCTAGAACTTTGAACTACTTAATCCTAACTCACCTAAAGACGTCACACACATCCATGCCTGAGGCAGGATTCGAACCTGCGACGGTATAGGTCGCGCGGTTCCAGACTGAAGCGCCTAGAACCCTCGGCCACACTGTCCGGCGATCTGTGGCCAGGCTCTGATGTATCTCTACCGTCACGACCCCAAACACGTTTCTTATTTCTGATGTTATCTCCATGAGGCACCTAACAACAGGAACAAGATGTTATATAGGCAAGACCGTCGGCAGAATCTAGCACTTTAGTACTTTTAGTGTTTTATAATGTCGCAGCCGGGCAACCAAAGGAATTTAATGCAAAGTGAGACTGGCTCTTATTTCCTTATAAGATTAACTAGAAATTAGTCGAGAAATGTTACAAATCTACGATAGTATTTTACCCACCTATACATTCGAAACGTATAAAGTTTTAAAGCGTATTATCAGTATTAAAATGAACTCATTATCTGGGAGTGTTCTTAGATCAACAAAAAATGTATAAGTCTAAAATTTTTTTGTAGCAAAGACACTACTCTTTTCAGTAGTACGTAAGAGATCTTCTGACTAATGTTAGCTGAGGTTCTCAGGACAGTTTCTACAGAACATAATACGATGATCACATGTGACTGAGACAGGTACTGGTTGCCAAAATTGACGAAAAGGCTATAAAATCCTTAAAAGACGATGACAAACGTGCTTTTGAGAGAATTTCTGAAATACACAGATCGTAAATGATTCATATTTCTTCTGGCAGTTCACGGCCTCATTTTTCCACATTGGAAGAACACCTCCGATAACCATTTTCTTCTACAAGACAAGTGTGCGTTTTGTTCTATATAATTTCAGTAAGTGGTAAGTGAAAACTACTTTCACTATGAACTTAAGGGTCATTTTACTTGAACATCTAATTATAACACTGCAGTAAAAACTTAGTTTCGTTTGCAGCATCATTCTTCTAAGAATATTAAATCATAATAAGAGATAAGAATTAACAACCTTAATCGTATCTGAGAAGTATACTACTAAAATCAGGACCCAAAATAATGCCAATAGCGAGTTCTTCTTCTAATCGTTCAGTTCTCGAAGCATTTGGTCTCTTTTTTTCGGCACAACTATCCAAAGATGTTTTTTTCCTTATACTATGAGGGGGATCACGAAAAATTTGGTAGGTATTACTGGTAAAAATGTCTTTACTGAAGAATAGCCTTCTGCATCCACTTTTTATCAAAAAAAGTTTGTGGACGATGAGTTCACAGTAATTGTGAGCTTCTGCCATCCATCAAACATCTTACTAAACAAGAAAATCCCCAGAATTTCGTTAATCATTCGAGAGAAGAAGTGTTTATTCCATGATTATCATGATCTTGAAGAATATAGTCTTTGGTTGTTTGTGTACATTTTTTACGTCATCGGGTAAACACCCCCGGTACAGGTCTGGAGAAAGGAATCCTACACATTTTTCGATACTTGTGAAATGGGTTCCGAAGAGACAGAGGTAGGTGTTAAGTTTGTGACACAATAAACATGGACTTTGTGTAGCACATAGAAATTCGGAACTAAAAAATAAATGTTTCAGGCACTGCCGCTTAAATACGAACATCTAGAGCTCCTAATTCGATTACTCGACTTGTATACGGACAGAACAGTTCCAGACGAAAAATTCTTGGATAAGAGATTCGAAGATGAGGTAAGCAGACATTCACGTGATACATTTGAGACGTACCGCGATAACTTTCTCGGCTACCTTTGATCGCACAAAATGTTTTCACACGAATATCCATAGAACTTTCACAACCTGTGGTTGTTTTCTTTACCTTCGGTAACCCTTCCTTCAAGAAAAAATAAATTAATTTTTTCAGTCATTAATAGCATGTTGCGTCGTGTACAGTATTGCTAATTATGGTTTGAGTTTCTTTTTGTATATATTTGTTGTAATGTTAAAATTCGAGTCTTAATCATATAATAAAGACAGGATTATGTTTGTGCACAAAAGATTGCCAACAACGCTTCACATTTTATCGTACCATACTGTTGCCTAATGTTGAAAATGTGAGTTATGATCTAAATGGGGGGGGGGGGGGGGGGTGGCGATTACTGTTTAACGTTTTTGCACATTCTGTCCTAATAAAGATACGTTTCTTGCACTTGTTTTCCATAGCTACTCCCTTTTCTTCGTATAAGATGCCCTTTTCCTTAATAAACAGAAAATATCCTGAGAATATTTCAGTATCATTGGATCATTTTTTAAGTTTGCAGCGAAATATTCATACTGGCTCTCCTTTGACACGATGAACAATTTTTGCCGTCTCTAAACAGTACAGATTTCCAGGATATTCAACATTTTTACTACCATCTGTAGTTCAAGTACTGCTCCAGCAAATGTATAGACGAGAGATGTTGGTGAATTGTCTCATTAGAAACAATCGCACGAAAAGAAGGCATTGGCATTTTAATTTTGACAAAGCATTGCAGCTGAGCTAGTAAAATTCGGACTTTAAAAAGACCTGTTGATTGACTTTATGATCTCTATGATTATCAACTGCACACTTAAAACCACCAGTTTTCTGTTTTTCTTTATATATACCTGGCTTATAACTTGTCTCTTCCAAGCTGATAGGATTATGCTACCGAAAGAGTAATAGTGCGATCCGAATTTTAATCTTGAGAGTACTTGGTCGTGGGGAGAGATCGCCGTATCTCGTACGAGGAAGGGCAAGCATTGGTTGGATTTTCGTGAGACGTTTCAAACTGTGTGGTAGCTGGTATGCTCCCTTTCTTTGTGGTATTTCCGTTTTTTTTTAGCATATCGGAACATGGTGTGACATTCGAGAAAGGTTTCTTTGTACAGCCAATGATTTTATGGAGTTTCGAGGCTAGCCTTTATTGCGACCAATATTTAGAAAGTCTTCAGAGGATTTATAAAAAGTTTCTCTTAACTCTGCTTCTCTTCTTCTGTAATGATCATTTCAAGGATTTTTCGGCTGCTGATCTCTACCCTTCACTTCTTTTCGATTTCCTCTTCATTTATCTGTAGTTCTTACATCCCACATATTTCATAATTTGGCCTATGTACCTTATTTGTGGTCTTCCTTTGCGTCTGTTTCCATCACCGTATATTTCTATTATTGTGTTCAGGAGTCCCGCATGTCTCAAGCGCACTCTTCTTCTGACAAGTGACTTCCACAGCCTTTTCTTCTGATCCACTCTTTTAAGAAGCTCTTCGTTTGTAAACATTTCAGTCCACTTTATTTTATGCAAGTATCTATACGATCTTGAAAGAATTTGGTTTCTTCACTTCTTCATTTCACAGAGTCCAAGATTTACAGACATAGCATATTACACTCCAAACATAGGCCTTGAGAAATCGTCTCCTACTTTCAGGGCTTGTGTTTGTAAAATTAAGATCTGCTTCTACATGTTGAAGGCAGTTTTTGCTTGAGTAGCTTTACTCCTAACTATTGCACTGTTCCGTCCACCCTTATTGATCTAACTTCCTGAGCAAGTAAACGTGTCAACTCGCCAAAGTAGCTCGTTACCAACATAAATTTGGACTTTGGTTTTCTCCTATTTGTCACATTCCACGCCTCTTTTGCAGGTATTTATTTTCGTATTATGTTCTACCCTCATACCCTTCTCCATTTCAATTAATGTAGCTTGAAGATATTCTGCACTTTCAACTAGGACAGCTACATCATCATCAAATCTGAATATATATATTCTTTGGACGTGTATTAGTATACCTGTCTGTGAGTCTTATCTGACTTATTGAAGTACTTCTTCTGCATATAGATTAAATGTAGTGGGTGATAATGTATCACGCCTTGCTGGACTCTTCTGGCAGACAGAGCACCAACCACAGAGTGGTAACTAGCTGCCGTTTGTGTATAACCAGTGAGCAGGTCTGTGGGGCAGAACCAATGTCACCGTACAGCAAAAGTCCCAAATGTTCCACAAATTTTGGAAGCTGGTGTTCACTCAGAAAAATCAGGGAGGCAGGTCCTGCGGGACCAGGGCGGATTTTTTATCGTTTTAACGAAAGCGCGCAATATTTCACGGCGGCAGCTTTTCTGCAATAGTAGTTGGTCGGTAGTTGACTTGTTCATAGCCGATTGTGCGGTATTTTAACGCAGCCAGTTGTTATCATTCAGTGGCAAACTACTTCTAGTATGGTGAGCTAACGATGAGCTCGATGAGGCGTGAAACACTCGCAGTTAACTGAGTGACAGAAATTTTAGAATAATAAAACAGCCTAAATTTTGATTCTTGTGACCTAGCCTAATAGGTGAGAGGAGAGTAATAGATTGTTTCAAAGGAGATACTACAACGACAATTTGGCTGCGTAATAATACTGGATAAAAATACGGGTTTTACAGTAATCGAGGTCATTGTTAGGTTTGTTATGTCTTCCTTGCACGCTGTGTGGTTCTTTAGCGGATACGGGCGCTAGGAGCAGATGCTGTACATGAACAGAGAATTCAGATCTTAATTTATTCTATGTCTAATATCAAATAGTAAAAATAATACTAACTTTGATGCTGGAGATAGCAGCGTCAGTTGCTAACAGTAGATTTGAATGTTGAAATATAGTTAAACAGACAAAAAAGATTTATAAGTCTGTCACTTATCAGTACAAGGTACACTATTGGCCATTAAAATTGCTACAGACGCGAAATTTAACCGACAGGGACAAGATGCTGTGATATGCAAATGATTAGCTTTTCAGAGCATTCACACAAGGTTGGCGCCGGTGGCGACACCTACAACGTGCTGACATGAGGAAAGTTTCCAACCGAGTTCTCATACAGAAACAGCAGTTGACCGGCGTTGCCTGGTGAAACGTTGTTGTGATGCCTCGTGTAAGGAGGAGAAATGCGTACCATCTCGTTTCCAACTTCGATAAAGGTCGGATTGTAGCCTATCGCGATTGCGGTTTATCGTATCGTGACATTGCTGCTCGCGTTGGGCGAGATCCAATGACTGTTAGCAGAATATGGAATCGGTGGGTTCAGGAGGGTAATACGGAACGCCGTGCTGGATCCCAACGGCCTCGTACCACTAGCGGTCGAGATGACAGGCATCTTATCAACATGGCTGTAACGGATCGTGCAGCCACGTCTCGATCCCTGACTTAACAGTTGGGGACGTTTGCAAGACAACAACCATCTGCACGAACAGTTCGACGGCGTTTGCAGCAACATGGACTATCAGCTCGGAGACCATGGCTGCGGTTACCCTTGACGCTGCATCACAGACAGGAGCGCCTGCGACGGTGTACTCAACGACGAACCTGGATGCACGAATGGCAAAACGTCATTTTTTCGGATGAATCCAGGTTCTGTTTACAGCATCATGATGGTCGCATCCGTGTTTGGCGACATCGGGGTGAACGCACATTGGAAGCGTGTATTCGTCATCGCAATACTGGTGTATCACCCTGCGTGATGGTATGGGGTGCCATTGGTTACACGTCTCGGTCACCTCTTGTTCGCACTGACGGCGCTTTGAACACTGGGCGTTACATTTCAGATGTGTTACGACCCGTGGCTCTATCCTTCATTCGATCCCTGCGAAACCCTACATTTCAGCAGGATAATGCACGACCGCATGTTGCAGATCCTTTACGGGCGTTTCTGGATACAGAAAATGTTCGACTGCTGCACATTCTCCAGGTATCTCACCAATTGAAAACGTCTGGTCAATGGTGGCCGAGCAACTGGCTCGTCACAATACGCCAGTCACTACTCTTGATGAAATGTGGTATCGTGTTGTAGCTGCATGGGCAGCTGTACCTGTACACGCCATCCAAGCTCTGTTTGACTCAATGCCCAGGCTTATCAAGGCCGTTATTACGGCCAGAGGTGGTTGTTCTGGGTACTGATTTCTCAGGATCTATGCACCCAAATTGCATGAAAATGTAATCACATGTCAGTTCTAGCATAATATATTTGTCCAATGAATACCCGTTTATCATCTGCATTTCTTCTTGGTGTAGCAATTTTAATGGCCTGTAGTGTATATTCAGAAGATGTCGAGCCTTGGCCACTATGGTCTGTAAGCGCTATGCAGCTGGCAAACATACAGAAAAGCGGTCAGTGCATGAATATTCGGCCTCAAGTACACTTGCTGCTGGAGCTCCGGAAAGGAGTTGCTTGCATCTGTTTGGCAGCGCCGTAATTGTCCGTGGCAGCGCCCTCGTGACGTGGAGGGGGCTGTAGGAGACGCGGCGGTGTTGATTGGCGGTGTGTGATTTGAAAGTGCGGCCAACCGGATATCGGCCGATACCGCAGTTTGGACGCTGTAAATGAATGTATTTCTTTTCAGTCCCTAAGCGGGACAGGCACCCACGGCTTGATTCAACACAAGCCAAGTAAACTGAAACATTCAGCTGATACACACACGTGGCCAATACTATAATCCGTTGACATCTGCAATCCACTAGTTCCCGGCGCAGTTGACGTGAACGCTAATAATTACCCCTCTAAATTCTGATACTCACTTTTAGTAAAAAAATAATTTTTTCTCACTAGTCAGTACAGTAATTATTTCTCTTTGCCGAGGGTCCATCCGCGGCGGCGGCGACGACACACGCAGTCACTGTTACGTCCATTCGCACTTCGTCCGTTACGCGACTTTAACGACCCCTCTCTACTAGCTGAGAAACTGCAACAGCTATCTCAGCGCTCATATCTTTGAAAAGCCATTCAGTGTTTTTTCTGTTTGCTAAGAAGGCAAGGCGTTTGTCGGAGATTTAACGGACGGTGCTAGCTGGATATGTTTCCCAACTAGTCGTCAGATCTTGGAATTCCTGACAGTGGAGTTGTATCGCTACAGGGCAATGATCAGTTCTGTCAGAGTTGGCAGTTTTTACCTTTCACTTAATGGTCGAACCATGGCTGACCACTCTTACCAAAACCTATTAAACTAAGATATTACTGCAGTGTTCATCTGCGTCCGCATATTAAGAGCTCCTCCGCCAGGCAGTTACGTTGTGTATTGGTACCGCCTGCGAGACAACAGACTGGAAAGCGTGGACGGTGGCACAAACATGATTCGTGTTAAGAATAGGAGAAACGAATGCAGAATGAGACAGCCAGACTTGCAACTAAAATGGATATTTATTTAGTCGGTTACCGGTTGCGAGCTACGAACACGAAAAGCAGTCCAGAACCTTTTAATCTGCATTTAGTTTTTCAAATGTCCATTTAGTTATTGTTTTCATCTCCCAACAACACGAAAACAAATCGACTGGTTCGACGATTTCATTATTAATTTGTATTATGTGTTGATAACGATTTATTTTAGTCTTATTATAGTTGACAGTTTAACGCTGGACATATTATGTTAAAAACAATGGATTATTAAAGTTTATATGGCAGTGTTAATAATTTTGTTGAAAGTAATAATGTTGTTCGGTAATTATCTACACCAGAACAATATTTTTTATAAAAAAATTTGCAAGATTTTTAAGCAATTTTTCGTTCTTTTTTTTTCAGTTTCAAAACCCGAGAGACAACCTTTCGCCCTTTCGTGTTATTCTTGTAGCGATCTTCTGTCAGAAGACTGGTTTCATGCAACTCTCAACATTAGTTTATCTTCAGCAATCCCTTTCGTCTCTGAATGGATACTGCAAACTGACTGTCCGTTGATGCCTTGGGATGCATCCTCTAAACCGACCCCTTCGTTCAGTAAAACTGTGTAAAGACTTTCTTTTTTCGCCCGTTGGATTCAGTGACTCTTCAGCAATTATTCGATCTGCCTACCTAATTTACTTTCAGCATTCTTCTATAATACCACATTATTTCAAAAGGTTCTGTTTTCCTCTTGTCTGAACTGCCTTCCCTGTTGAGCCGAAATTCAGCTAAACTCATTTAATTTTCCGAGAAGGGGGCAGGGGATATGACAAAGAAAAAATCGAACTTGAAAAATAAAACCCAACCAAATGTAAAAGTCTGACGCGAAGTGAAGAGTTGCTAATGATTGTAAAAGACACTGGTCCTTCCCGTTTTCAAGAAGAGTCGTCGAACAGACTCACCAAACTGCTACTCGTAGAAACCGAAAATATCCTCTTTAGGAGCCAATATGACTTCCGAAAATGACGAGCGTGTGAAACCCAGCCGCTTTGTTCGTCCTCGAGATCGAGGAAACAGTAGATACATGCGCCCAGGTAGCTGCCGTGTTCCTTGACTTCTGGAAGGCGTTGGACGCTGTTCTGCACTGCCGCCCGATGAACAAAATAGACGCGTATGGAATATCAGACCAAGCGTTCCTGGAAAATTGCAGCGAAGTGCAGTAGGACCTGCAGAGGGTGCACGCTCCGTGCAGGGAGTTGTATTTGACCCTTGACATAAACAAATGTCACATATTGCGAATACATGGACAGAAAGACCTTTTACTGTATGATTGTACAATTGCAGAACAGTCACTGGAACAGTTTCTTGCATAAAATATCTAGGAGTATGTTTACGGAACAATTTGAACGGAATGGCCACATAAAATTAATCGTGAATAAGGCAGATGCCAGACTGATATTCATCCGAAGAATTCTTAGGCCGGCCGCGGTGGCCGAGCGGTTCTAGGCGCTACAGTCTGGAACCGCGCGGCCGCTACGGTCGCAGGTTCGAATCCTGTCTCGGGCATGGATGTGTGTGATGTCCTTAGGTTGGTTAGGTTTAAGTAGTTCTAAGTTCTAGGGGACTGATGACCTCAGATGTTAAGTCCCATAGTTCTCAGAGCCATTTTTGAATTCTTAGGAAATGTAGTCATCAACAAAAGAAGTAGCTTACAGAACAATCGTTCGACCAATACCTGAATATTACTTATTAGCATGGGATCCGTACCAGATAGGACTGATGGAGGAAATAGAGAAGAACCTAAGACGAGCAACGCGTGTCGCTACAGGTTTATTTAGTAAGCGTGAAAGCGTCACGGAGATGCTCAACCAACTCCTGTGGCATGCGCTGCAAGAGCGGCGCTCTGCATCGTGGCTTGGTCTCCTGTTAAAGCTCCGAGAGCGTACGTTCCTAGAAGAGTCAACCGATACGTTGCATCCTCCTAAGTATACCCCTCGCGGAAAGACCATAACGATAAAATGGGTGAGATTCGAGACCACACTCATGGTTTCCAGCAATTGCCATTCCCGTGAACTATACGCTCCTGGAACAGAGAAAGGGGGAAATGACACTGGTACACAAGGTACCTACCGCCACAAATCGTAAGGTGACGTGTGGAGCATATAGCTATCAACGAAAGCAATGAGGAGCTCCCGCATTGACCTTCATGCTCTTTGATCAATGTGGAAGTTGTGACTTTTCAACCACTCTCGGCGTATATGTTGTAAACAGTCTTCACGGGTTTGCCACCGGGTGACGTTGTGCAAATTCCACAGTGTTTTCTCAGAGTAACTGTCCCACATCTTCAGATGGTTCAACCTTGCTGGCGGCTAGGTGCGACTGGCGGTACCCGCACGTCGACGCCTGTATACAGAACAAGCCCGCGAAGAATGCGCAGGCGCAGAAATCACGCATGCGCAATGATATGCAGATGGATGGTGCCATATTAAAATGCCCTCTGCCGAAAATCGCAGAGCGGCCCTACTGCGCGTGCGCTGTACGCTGATGTTTATTAACAGTGCGGCCAGACGCCACTCACTAAAAAACTGTACTAGACCAATGTTATGATAAGTCTGTTATCGAAAAAATCTTAATTTTGTCGTCGTGATTTAATAGCAGCCAATGCAGGGTTCCAGGCCGTGCTCAGTTGAAATCCCGCATCCTTGTTGATGAGATTATCGGCTGTACGGAAATGTATTGTTTACTTAATGAAGCAATCCCAGGAAGACGATGCTAAGGGATAAAACTTCTGTCTTTTCGTAAATCATTCGATGTCCTGTATTCAGTGTTGCCGACTTTTCCGGTTGGCGAAGGCGTGTATGACGCTGAAGTTCATCGCAGCGTTCTTGTACTGTGCGACATATCTGGCGTATGTATGTTGCCCCACATTGTCAAGGAATCTTGTACACACCACATTTCCTCAGGCCAAGGTCATCCTCAACCGAACCCAACAGGTTCCTCAGTTTTGCAGATGGTCGAAAAACACACTTTTATCTGACGTCCAAAAAGGCATAATCATTGAATTTCGGCCAAGGGTGTAAGCATTTCCGAAATGGCTCAGTCTGTAAATAAAAAGTTTGCATGCCTCCATGGTTAAAGCATGCAGTGCAGGGCAAAATAGCGCTGTCCCAAACCGGCGCCGAAGCAACTATGGTGCACCATGGGCCATAAGTGACAGGCGTGAATGACGGCTGCGGAGATGTGTATGATCGGCAAGATTAACCAACGGGCTACCAACAGTGCCTCCTCAACGATCGTTCAGTGAACATTGCTGCATATGGGCCTCCGCAGGAGGCGCTTGATTCCTTTACTCATGCTGACTGCCGTTCATTGGCGAAGAAGGCTGGAATGTGCACGCCAATACCGCAACTAAACGTTCACTAAGTGGCGACAGATGCCCTTTTCAGATGAATCACACTTCATACCTCATTGGACATACAGCAAACACCCTGCAACAATCGTGAGAAGGGTCCAGGTGGCACGTGGGAGCAGTATGGTCTAGGGAATGTTTTCGTGACATTCGCTGGGTGATCTCATCGTTCTGGAAGGCACAATGGATCAACACAAGTATGCATTTATGACTGAGGACTACGATCACCGCTACAAGAATTTTGTTTTGCCTTGAGATGATGGTATCTATCAGCAGGACAACGCAACGTGTCACATAGCTCATAGTAAACATGTGTGGTTGGAAGAGCAGCAGCATGATTTTATCGTAGTCCTCTGCCCATCAAAATCCCCTGATTTAAAGCCAGTCGAAAATCTGTGAGACCATCTGGGTTGGGCTGTTCGCTCCATGGGTCCTCCACCGAGACACCTAGTGGAGCTGACTACGGCACTGGAGTCGGCATGGCTCCTTATCCCTGTCGGTACCTCACAGAACTTCACTCACACTCTCTCTGCGCGCCTCGCAGAGGTCTACATCTACATCTACATATATACTCCGCTAGCCACCAAGCGGTGTGCGGCGGTGGTCACAATTCGCGCCAAAGTCATATCCCCCCCCCCCCCCCCCCCCCCTCTGTTCCACTCGAGGATCGCGCGTGGGAAAAACGACCGTCTGAACGCCTCAGTACGAGCTTTTATTTCCCTTACCTTTGAATGATGATCTTTACGCGATTTGAAAGTTGATGGTAATAATGTATGCTCTACATCCTCGGCGAAGATTGGATTTCGGAATTTACTGGGAAGACCCTTCTGTTTAGCGCGTCGTCTATCAACCAGATAGTTTATGTAAATCGTAAAAAGCAGAGGACCTATTACGCTTCCCTGGGACACACCTGAAGCTACTCTTGTTTCTGTTGAAGTTATCCCGTTCAAGACGACATACTGCTCTCTGTCTGTTAGAAAACTTTCTATCCAACCGCATATGTCACTGGAGAGACCGTAAGCGCACACTTTTTGTAGCAAGCGACAGTTAGGAACTGAGTCGAACGCCTTTCGAAAGTCGAGAAATATAGCATCAACCTGGGAGCCGGTATCTAGAGCCTGCTGCAAAAAGTGATTATTCAGGCTTTTGACAGGAGGTCACATTAATGTGACTGGACAATGTACATTTGCCTTCAGCCAATCGAACGCATTATTGTTGCAATAATATCTTTGTCAATTTAGTTTTAACACATATAATGAGCGTAGACATGTGAAACCTGTAATATTGTGATAAACTGCGTTCAAGGCTGGCAAATATTGATAATAACGCAAAAGTAGTTACCATACTGACAGCCCAAGGTGCTCTAGACGTGGCGCACTGTCTGTCTGGATATATGTCATAGTTCGTACAAGCACTTTCCTGACTCAGGGTATCTGATCTGGCTCTCTCTGGCGTAAATGATGTGCCGTTCAAATCATGCATGGCGTTGACTGTGACCCTCCTGACCCCATTGATTCCATATTCGCATTGCAGTCATGGGATCACGAGCAACGCTAGCACCAATGTCGGAGAACGACATACTGCAGTCTCGATACAGCTGCTGTCGAGTTCTGCTACGCGCCGGTAGACTTTTCTCCTTCCTACAGGAGGCATAATGTGATCATACACAAACAGCCAGCATCAGAATCGGATTTCTGAATGAGAAATTCAGTGTTTAATAATTATGTAGGCTTCCGTGGACAGTGTCGTGATGATTAAAATTCTTCTGGCTGTTGTACCGCACCGTTGCATAACATACTTTAATTATAAATTCTAAAACCGACGTTTCGGCCGTATTAAAACTGCCTTTCTCAGGGAAATTCTGGTATGTTGGAGGAAAGATGGCTCTGTTTATTGTAAACGGTCGGTGAAAATATATCCGTCAAACTTTATTGGCCCTAAAATATAATCGGCTAATCGTGACGAAAGTAAAACGGCAGGAAAGAAACTACAAGTTGACTATTGATTGGCGGCAGTCTGTAGATATGAGATATCTGATCAGATGGGGAGGCGGAGTTGGAAAGCTTCCTTCAGCATGTAAACAGGCTGCATAAGAACATAGAGCCCACTCACCAAAAGGGAAATAACGGAACGATACTAAACTACTGGCCATTAAAATTGCTACACCAAGAAGGAATGTAGATGATAAACGGATATTCATTGGACAAATATATTATACTAGAACTGACATGTGATTACATTTTCACGCAATTTGGGTGCATAGATCCTGAAAAATCAGTACCCAGAACATCCACCTCTGGCCGTAATAACGACCTTGATACGCCTGGGCATTGAGTCAAACAGAGCTGCCCATGCAGCTTCAACACGATACCACATTTCATTAAGAGTAGTGACTGGCGTATTGTGACGAGCCAGTTGCATGGCCGCCATTGACCAGACGTTTTCAATTGGTGAGAGATCTGGAGAATGTGCTGGCCAGGGCAGCAATCGAACATTTTCTGGATCCAGAAAGGCCCGTACAGGACCTGCACCATGCGGTCGTGCATTATCCTGCTGAAATGTAGGGTTTCGCAGGGATCTAATGAAGGGTAGAGCCACGGGTCGTAACACATCTGAAATGTAACGTCCACTGTTCAAAGTGCCGTCAGTGCGAACAAGAGGTGACCGAGACGTGTAACCAATAGCACCCCACCCCATCACGCAGGGTGATACACCAGTATTGCGACGACGAATACACGCTTCCAATACGCGTTCACCCCGATGTCGCCAAACACGGATGCGACCATCATGATGCTGTAAACAGAACCTGGATTCATCCGAAAAAATGACGTTTTACCATTCGTGCACCCAGGTTTGTCGTTGAGTACACCATCGCTGGCGCTCCTGTCTGTGATGCAGCGTCAAAGGTAACCGCAGCCATGGTCTCCGAGCTGATAGTCCATGCTGCTGCAAACGTCGTCGAACTGTTCGTGCAGATGGTTGTTGTCTTGCAAACATCCTCATCTGTTGACTCAGGGATCGAGACGTGGCTGCACGATCCGTTACAGCCATTCGGATGAGATTCCTGTCATCTCGGCTGCTAGTGATACGAGGCCGTTGGGATCCAGCACGGTGTTCCGTATTACCCTCCTGAACCCACCGATTCCATATTCTGCTAACAGTCATTGGATCTCGACCAACGCGAGCAGCAATGTCGCGACACGATAAATCGCCATCCCGATAGGCTACAATCCGACCTTTATCGAAGTCGGAAACATGACGGTACGCATTTCTCCTCCTTACACGAGGCATCACAACAACGTTTCACCAGGCAACGCCGGTCAACTGCTATTTGTGTATGAGAAATCGGCTGGAAATTTTCCTCATGTCAGCACGTTGTAGGTGTCGCCACCGGGGCCAATCTTGTGTGAATTGTCTGAAAAGCTTATCATTTGCATATGACAGCATCTTCTTCCAGTCGGTTAAATTTCGCGTCTGTAGCACGTCATCTTCGTGGTGTAACAATTTTAATGGCCAGTAATGTATTTTTGAACGTGGAGATATATGGATCGGCGGACGGTAGAATGGGACGCAAAGTGTACTGCAAGCCAGCTCACACAAATCGGTACCTGCACGCAGAGAACCACCATCACCTAACTCAGAAGTGTTCAGTTCTGCTTGCAGCCCATTCCTACCACATAAGTGAAGCTAACAACACCAAAGAAGAACAAAGGAGAGCTACATCACACGTCTCGTGCCAACGGTCATCATAAAAACAACACTATATGAAAGTCGACCAAAGCCGGCCGAAGTGGCCGTGCGGTTAAAGGCGCTGCAGTCTGGAACCGCAAGACCGCTACGGTCGCAGGTTCGAATCCTGCCTCGGGCATGGATGTTTGTGATGTCCTTAGGTTAGTTAGGTTTAACTAGTTCTAAGTTCTAGGGGACTAATGACCTCAGCAGTTGAGTCCCATAGTGCTCAGAGCCATTTGAGCCAAAGTCGACCAAACCTAACCGGAATAACACAAGAGAAAAAGGCAAGGAACAGAAGCTTCAACTAGTGTACTTACCGTATGCGAAGGGCGTCAGCTACCGGCGAGGCAGCGTCGTCCGCCGACGAGGGTTCAAATAGATTTTCTGCAGCAGCCACAGGATTGACGACGTGGCAAATTCCAGCAGCGATGGAGTGAACAAACTAAATACTGCAGGGGTATATGAACTACGTTGCGAGTGCGGTGCAGCTTACACAGGTGAGACAGGGAGGCCAGTCAGCACATTAGTAGCAGAACGTGGCCGCGTAATAAATGACAGCGTAATAAGTGGGCGACAGTGGAACATCAGCGTTACTGTGGACAGTCTGTCTTGTTCCGGGAAACAGGTGTGCTGGCGAAAGAGATGTGGACGCTCCCCCGCAAAATACGAGAGGCGACTGAAATTATTAAGCAGCCAGATAACATCCATAGAGCAGACGGCTACAAACTTCCCGCGTCCTGCCTGCTGACTGTCGCAGCCCGACGGGCTGCGAGAGGTTACGGGACGGAAGACTCACCGCGATACCCTAAAGCAAACACACAGCTATAGAGCAACTCTCAGTGCATTTCTGAGCACACCTAGAAGGAAAGATACCCACCAGAAACAAAGCGCTGGTTTTCAGATTGTCGCCAATCACTGGCAAGCTGGACAATCCGCGAATAGCTTCTTTCCTACCCTCTTTCTTTCCTCATGACTATCCTGTTGTTTAGTGATTCGGGAATTCCTGTTACAAACGTATATGACTTGTAGAGGGGAGTTAGTATATAACGTTTTGAGTAGGAACCCATGTCCGGAAACATACTGCTTCCGTTCCACGACTGTTTCAGTTCATTTGTTTAACTCATCCACTTCTGCTAGAGGAATTGAATTAGCCATGACGTAGTACAATTATTACACTCAAGCTCATAAATTAAGGATAATTGCAGAATGTGGTGCCACACAACGTGGCACTACACAAAACTGGCGCTAATAGCGTAGGCACATAGGGAACACACACGACACAGATCTGTTAGTCCACGGTATTGATGATAAGTTGAGAAAACCGTTCCGAAACACATGTTCTACAAAACGCCATAGTTTCTTGCGCATGTACCCCGACATCAATATGGGATATGTTCACCATGCGCATGTACACAGGCCGCACAATGCGTTAGCATACACTGGATCAGGTGGTCGAGCAGCTGTTGGAATATAGCCTCTCATTCTTGCACCAGTGCCTGTCGGAGCTCTTGAAGTGTCCTAGGGGTTTTAAGACGTGCAGCGATACGTCGACCGAGAGCATCCCAGATGTGCTCGATGGGCTTAGGTCTGGAGAATAGGCAAACCAGTCCATTCGCCTGATATCTTCTTTTTCAAGGTACTCTTCCACGATGGCAGCTAGGTGGGGCCGTGCGTTATCATCCATCAGGAGGAAGGTGGGACCCACTGCACCCCTGAAAAGGCGGACATACTGGTGCAAAATGACGTCCCGATTCACCTGACCTGTTACAGTTCGCTCCAATCATAATCCCTACCCACATCATCAAACCACGACCTCCATACAGGTCCTTCCAAGGACTTTAAGGGGTTGGTATGTGGTTCCTCGTTCACGCCAGATGAAAACCCGGCGAGAATCACTGTTCAGACTATACCTGGACTCGTCCGTGAACATATCCTGGGACGACTGTTACAATGACCATGTACTGTGTTCTTGACATCAGGCTTTACGGGCTCTCCTGTGACCAGGGGTCAGTGGAATGCACCTTGCAGGTCTCTGGGCGAATAAACCATGTCTGTTCATTCGTCCGTAGACTGTGTGTCTGGAGACAACTGTTCCAGTGGCTGCGGTAAGGTCCCGAGCAAGGCTACCTGCAGTATTCCGTGGCCGTCTGTGGGCACTGATGGTGAGATATCGCTCTTCTTGTGGTGTTGTACACTGTGGACGTCCCGTACTGTAGCGTCTGGACACGTTTCCTGTCTGCTGGAATCGTTACCATAATCTTGAGATGACACTTTGTGGCACACGGAGGGCCCTTGCTATGAGCTGCTGTGTTTGACCAGCCTCCAGTCGCTCTAGTATTCTACCCGCTCATAGTGTCATCAATTTGTGTTCTTTGAGCCATTTTCAACACACAGTCACTATTAGCACGTCTGAAATCGTCTGCACACTTACTCGCTGCACCGTACTCTGACATGCACCAACACACCTCTGCGTATATGGATTGCTGCCAGCGCCACCGTGCGACGACTGTAAGTCAAATGCACCGCATGGTCATACCTAGAGGAGATTTAAACCCTCAATCCGCACATCAGAGCGTTGTTACACCAACCATAAGCATTATTCTTAATTTATGAGCATGAGTGTAGCTAACAATTCGAAAGGAAATATAACGAAACATCTATTTGTGAGTTGCGCACATTTGTTTGTGCGAACACTTAAACATTACGTTCTATACGTACAGTAGCTGAGTTTTTTTTGTTTTGGAATATTGTAAACGCGTAATGTTTAAGAGTTAATACAGACAAATGTGTTTAAGAGATAAATGGATTTTTCGTTACATGGCTTTTCGAATTGTTACCTAATAATTGTATTGCGTCACGCCTAATTCAATTCCTCTAGCTGAAGTGGATGAGCTAAAAATCTAAACGGAAACCGTCGCTGAACGGAAACGGTACGTCTCTGGACATGGGTTCCTTTTCGAAATATTATGTGATTACTTCCCTTCACAAGTCCTGGAAGTTGGTTACGGGAATTTCCGAATACCTTGTATTTTAGGGCCAATAAAGTTTCGTAAATATGACTACTGACACCGATCGTCTGCAATAAACGGAGGCACCTCTCCCGCACCAAAACCAGCCTTGCCGTGAGGACGGCCGTTGTACTACGGTGAAACGTCGGTTTTAAATTTTATAAATAAAGTATTTTATCTGCATCTACATCTACATGAATACTCTGCGAATCACATTTAAGTGCCTGGCAGAGGACTGATCGAACTACCTTCACAATTCTCTATTATTCCAATCTCGTATAGCGCGCGAAAAAAATGTACACCTATACCTTTCCGTACGAGCTCTGGTTTCCCTTATTTTATTGTGGTGATCGTTCCGCCCTATGTAGGTCGGTATCAACAAAATATTTTCACATCCGGAGGAGAAAGTTGGTGACTGAAATTTCGAGAGAAGATTCCGTCGCAACGGATAACGCCTTTCTTTTAATGGTTTCCAGCCAAAATCCTGTATGATTCCTGTGACACTCTCTCCCATATTTCGCGATAATACAAAACGTGCTGCCTTTCTTTGAACTTTTTCGATGTACTCCGTCAGTCCTATCTGGTAAGGATCCCACACCGCGCAGCAGTATTCTAAAAGAGGACGGACAAGCGTAGTGTAGGCAGTCTCCTTAAAGTGTCCTGACGATAAAACGCAGTCTTTGGTTAGCCTTGCCCACAAGATTTTTCTATGAGTTCCATCCAATTTAGATTGTTCATAATTGTAATACCTAGGTACTTAGTTGAATTTACGGCTTTTAGATTAGACTGATTTATCGTGTAACCAAAGTTTATCAGCCGGCCAGTGTGGCCGTGCGGTTCTAGGCGCGTCAGTCTGGAACCGCGTGACCGCTACGGTCGCAGGTTCGAATCCTACCTCAGGCATGGATGTGTGTGATGTCCTTAGGTTAGTTAGGTTTAAGTAGTTCTAAGTTCTAGGGGACTGATGACCACAGATGTAAAGTCCCATAGTGTTCAGAGCCATTTGAACCATTTTGAACCGAAGTTTATCGAGTTCCTTTTAGCACTCATGTGGATGACCTCACACTTTTCGTTATTTAGGGTCAACTGCCACTTTTCGCACCATTCAGATATTTTTTTCTAAATCGTTCTGCAGTTTGTTTTGATCCTCTGATGACTTTATTAGTCGATAAACGACAGCGTAATCTGCATACGACCGAAGACGGCTGCTCAGATTGTCTGCCAAATCGTTTATATAGGTAAGGAACAGCAAAGGGCCTATAACACTACCTTGGGGAACGCTAGAAGTCACTTGTGTTTTACTCGATGACTTTCCGTCAATTGCTACGAACTGTGACCTCTCTGACAGGAAATCGCAAATCCAGTCACATAACTGAGACGATATTCCATAAGCACGCAATTTCACTACCAGCCGCTTGTGCGGTACAGTGTCGAAAGCCTTCCGGAATCCAGGATGTGATACAACTCCCATAGGAAATTTAATCATCACCACTGTGTAATCTTTCGTTATGTGCAGAATGTAGAGGTGTTATTCTTACTTACTTTTTGGAGTCACTCTCACGTTTTATCGCCCGCATCCTTTCATTCCTAGCAAGCAACTTGTTTAATTATTCTTTGTGATGTTTGTTAGGTCACTCTGAACAGCTGTGTGATCACTGAATGATAATATGCGCATCACTGCATACTGTTTCATTCGTTTTTGAGGCTTTAGAGCAGACGGAGGTGTCATTCGCAGAGCGTGCCCGCCGATGACCAGGCGGTGGTGGCGGAGCTCTTCTTCGGCGCCCTCCTGCACGAGAGGATGCTGGACTGCATAGCGGACCGCTTCCACCGGCACTACAAGCGCAAGTCCAAGGAGGACACGACCATGCTCAAAGGTCAGTGCCGCGCTTCACTCCTCGGACTTCCCTCATTTCGTGCAAAATCATCGCAACTCATTTACTGCACTACAGATAACATTTCACATTAAAATTGTGTTACTATGAAGTGGTCGCGCGCGGTGAGCGCGTGGTTAGAGGCGTCATATCACGGATTGCGCGGCCCCTCCCGCCGGAGGTTCGAATCCTCCCTTGGGCATGGGTCTGTGTGGTTCTTAGCATAGGTTAGTTTAAGTTAGTTTGAGTAGTGTGTAAGTCTAGGGACCGATGACCTCAGCAGTTTGGTCCCTTAGGAATTCACACACATTTGAACATTTTTTTTAACTATGAAGTCAGTTAGGTGTGATTCTAATTCGAAAACGTCTAACGCTGTGTGTAACCTCACCATTTCAGCTGTCTAACAGCACTTTCCGCTGTTATGTAGCGGATATACCGATTGAGAAAAGTCACTCGCGAAAGCTGTCTAACCCTATTGAACAACGAACGAATGTAGGATGTGATAAGCGAGATCTGGTAGTAATGACGCCTATACTTTTGGAAATAAAATACATTCTGTCTATCGAGAAACGCGACCAGCATGCCTTTTCATTTAGTTTTTCTGTAATCTGTAGCAATAAAGAAAGATTTTTGTACTTTCGGCACATACTGGCCATCAGATATCAATACAACTTAAAACTCCGGATAATTGTACACGGGAAACGTTTAAGGCTATAAGAAAATAAATGGAGTAGAAGGAACTGACAGCAGAGAGCCCAGAAGCTAAGAGTGTATCTCAAGACACAATCAGTGACACTTCTTAACAACGTTAGCAAGTTCGGTGTTCGATAGACCTTAGTAAAACAATTATCCAGGGGAAATGTTTCCGTATATATGAGAGATGTTCAAAAGAAAAGATACAAAACAGCACTGTGGGTATAACTGTATCCTTTGTTCAAAAGCAATCGCCCGAGGCCTCAGCACAACTATCCCAATGTTTCACGAGCCGAAGGTTCCCTGTTCCCAGAGTTCCTGCGGCTGCGACAGTGGGTTCGTTTAGCACGCGCGATAACATTATCCAAGTGCAGTGGCAGACGTTGCAACAGAGGCTTGGTGCATAATAGAGAAGTTTACTGTTGAAATTGCGAGGATGTTCCTCAATTCGTTGTCCGAACTGAAACGCTTCCCTTTGAGATATATTATTATTATTATTATTATTTGAGCGCCAAGCATATGGAACTCGCAGGGCGACATGCCTGGCTGTAAGGCGGATGGTCAAGCTTCTTCAACTTGAACTTGGCCAGTACACTTTGTGTGACCTCGAAGCTGTGTGAACGAGCACTATTATGGAGCAGAATAACTCCCTCTGGGACCAGCCCAGGCCGTTTGCTCTTGACGGACTTTCGTAGCCTACGGACTATCTCACATTACTGACACCGTTAGTGGTTTTCCCGTGCTCGAGGAATTCTATGAGTGTCAGACCTCAGACATCGAAAAAGACGGATTACCTTGCCTGCTGAGGGCACAGCCTCGAATGTTTTAGAGGGAGGTGACGACACATGCTTCCACGTCCCTTGATGTCTGACTACGTCGTCCCAAAGCGAGGTATGCAAATTTCATCCGGTTTGGTTGTTAGGTACCTTTTCATTAGAGCGGTCTTTACATTACTTGGAACCGAACAGTCGAAGTCCCTTGGCAGTCCAGCAGGGCGAGACGACGAATTCGGCAGAGTCCGGCGAAGCGGGGAGACGTCATACTTACAGCTCAGAGGCAGTGTCGGGGAGAAGGCGGTGACTTGTTCTGCATGAGGTGGCTTCTTGAAGAGAACTCACTCTCACCTGCTCTGCGGCTGGTCACATTGCCATTTTCGTAGTTCACCAGACGGCCGACTTGTATGTATGGCGATCATGTTGCGTACTTACCGCCACTGGTGGCAAAGTTGCTAAACCTAGATTTCCATCATCTTTCTCATCAATACGTCTTTACCCATCGACGAAATAGATATATGAATTTCAGTCACATGGCGTGACTGAATAAACAGCCAAGGGAGCGTGTAGATGAGGTGGTGTGATTCCATGCCACCCCTTTTCACTCTCTCGTCTCATTGTCATTCAGAAGGATCAAGCGTCAGTGCGAGGACGAATGGTTTGGAGATGGAAGATAACAAACTACTGGCTATCAAATTGCCCCCTCACGCCAGCCACATCGACTGTAGGAAAAGGTGCTCACAATGTTACAAATAGGACACTGTCTACTGACACACAGTTTCCTCCTTCAGCAGGATTATCCGCCGATGTATGAAACTTGTAGAATATCACTTACTGTAAAACGTATGCTCAATGCATGTGTTTCACATGGTGGCATAACGGCAGCTTAGTCCGCCTGTATGGAGACCTGTCCACCATCCTAGTCGACAACCGTAGCAGTGTAACACACATCCTGAAACTGTGAAGCGTCGGGTCTCCTCCCTGAAGTCTTTGGCAGAGGATAGCGATGAGTTCTGTGAATGTTGTCGGCCCTTGATATGTATATAGTGCTTGATCATTCACAAATTACAGGCAGTTTTGGTATTTCTGTTCAGCTGATTCTCGTTCCATTATGTAGCATGTCAAGTCAGGATCAGTGCAATTTTATTCAAGAGGACACCGGTGAGAATGAAGACACTAATACTCTCATGAGCTATTTCCAATACCCTCCATTTTTATATAAACAACCTTTTAAACCCTTTAGCGCAGATATGAAGAAAAACTTTATGGACCGCACTAACGTAACTTTTAGATACACTTAATTCACCACTAATTAAACACCCACAGTGCATACACTGAGCTAAATGTTTTATGTGTCGTAGTCGTAGTTTAAGGTGTCATAAGGACGTTTTACCAAACGATTGGTGGATTTCAATTTATGACAAGGTGACTTGAGAACTGATTCTATAAGTGATGAACCATATATTTCTGTCGACATAGCCATTCAGTATGAAGGACACTGCTAATGTGTGTTCCTGGGAAACTGTCGCAGCAATTTCGCTTTTGAGAGCATTTTCCAAACCATGATGTATGTGTTGATATCCAGTAAGGACGCTGATGACAATGCTACCGACTGCCCCAAGTCCAACATAATCATCACTACAGTCACAGAATACGTTTGTATTGTGTTCGGTTTCGGCCATACATAGGCATTCTTCAGAATTGATAAGTCCTAGGCAGCATACGGCAAACAAGGCGACCCCAACCTGCGATTACCTATATTGCCGTATGCCACCTAAGACACACGGATTTTTATGTAACAGAAACCAGTAATGACTGAAAAGTTTACTGTGGTCATCCTTGTATTTCGCATACTACTATCATTTCGCCATTTTTCTCTTTCATCCGCGATGATGTTTGGGAGGTACGCCTGTCTGTAAGCCTACTTATGGGCTCGAATTACTCTGATATCTGCATTCACGAAACATGTGTAGGCCGAAGTAATATATTGCCAGACTATGCTCACAATTTTAACAGTAAATTTCTCTATTATGCACCACACCGCTGTTGCAGCGTCTGCTACTGCACTTGGATGATGCTATCGCGCATTCTAAACGAACCCAGGATGAAACACGCTGCTCTTCTTTGGATCTTCTCTGCCTTTCCTTAAATCCTATCTGGTAAGGCCTAGATTGGGGAGTGGAACGGGGGACAAGATAACAAGCCACAGAGCAGGACAAAATCAATGTTGAACTTAATTGAAGGGCTATAAATGAAGAATCACTGGTAGCAAAAGTATAGAATACTCAATTCTTCAATATAGTAGAAAATATAGGGGCAAACAGTTCAAGAGAAAAATGACAAAAATATCTTGAAAAAAATAACGCTCCTAACATTCAATCATATGAATGTATCACCAACTTTTCCTGCTGAAATTAAGAAAATTATACATGCTCCCAAAAATAAAAGCTCGTATGGTTTTGGTGGTGTTTCCAATAGAGGACTAAAGATTGTCTTCCAGATAATAAGTCTGGTCTTACCTGAAGTATACAGTGCATCACTAAATCAAGGCATTTTTCCGGAGAGAGTGAAATACATTAAAACTCTCTTTAAGAAAGACGATAAAAGAGATGTCGATAACTATCGACCTGTGTCGCTGCTGAGATCATTTTCCAAAACTTTTGAGAAGGCGGTGTATTCTAGAATAGTATCTCACCTTAGCAACAATAATACCCTCAGAAAATCGCAGTTCGAAATTCAGAAGACTTACTCTACTGGAAATGTCATTTACATGTTCACTCAAAAGATTTTTACGAGCATTAAATAACAAAATAGCGCCAGTCGGTATTCTCTGCTACCTGGCTGTGGCACCTGTTGTGTCAATCACAGTATTCTCCGGGATAAATTGACGTTCTATGCGATTAATGGTACAGCCAACCAATGGATAATGTTATATCTGACCAAAAGACTGCGGGAAGTTGTACGTAATTATTCAGTCAACATAGGCTGGGGATGTAATTTTGACTCGGAAAAAAAAAAATCACATGGGATTCTTCAAGGTTCAGTCTTAGGTCCACTGTTGTTTATCAATATGTAAGTAACATTCCGTCCCATACACAAAAGCAGAATTAGTTCTTTTTGTAGATGACACTAGTATTGTAGTCAATCCAAGCATATATACAGGAAAAAAATGGTAAACAGTGTTCTTAAAAATATCATTGACAGGTTTCCTGTGAATGGTCTCTTCCTCATTTTTAAAAAGACACAGCGTATTCATTTCTGCACATCTAGTGGTACTACACCAGTGATAAGTGTAACACATGGCGAGGAAATAATAAATACTGTGGCACTTCAAAATTCTGTGGTGTCCCTGTAGATGAGAATTAAAGTATAAAAAGCACGTTCTCGAACTCCAAAAACATCAGCCGTGTTTGCACTTAGAATCATTGCAAATCTTGGGGAGAGATAAATCAGTAAGTTGACATGTTCTGCATATTTTCATTTAATAATATCATAAATAATGTTCTAGGGTAACTCATCTTTAAGGAAAAAAGATTTTCGTTGCTCAAAAACACGTTGTAAGATCATCTTGTAGACATCTCTTTAAGGAGTTGGGCATTCTCACAAATGCTTAACAAAATATTTATTCCATCATGAAGTTTGTTGTAAATAACCCACTACCGTTCAAAGGCAACAATTATGTACATAATCACAATACCAGAAGGAAAAATGACATTCATTACTCCACATTAAGGTTGTCTTTAGCAAAAAAAGGAGTGAACAATGCTATAATAGAAATTTTTGATCACTTACCCAGTGACATAAAGCGTCTGACAGACAGCAAAGTAAAATCTGAAAACAAAAGAGAAAGCCTCTCCTTGACAACTCCTCCCATTCCGTAGAACAACTTCTGTTATTGTAATGTGTGAAAGATGGTAGTTAGGAACTACTAATCACATCTGTAAAACTACACTACTGGCCATTAAAATTGCTACACCAAGAAGAAATGCAGATGATAAACGGGTGGAGGAGGAGGAGGAGGAGACTAGTGTTTAACGTCATGTCGACAACGAGGTCATTAGAGACGGAGCGCAAGCTCGGGTGAGGGAAGGATGGGGAAGGAAATCGGCCGTGCCCTTTCAAAGGAACCATCCCGGCATTTGCCTGAAGCGATTTAGGGAAATCACGGAAAACCTAAATCAGGATGACTGGAGACGGGATTGAACCGTCGTCCTCCCGAATGCGAGTCCAGTGTGCTAACCACTGCGCCACCTCGCTCGGTTGATAAACGGGTATTCATTGGACAAATATATTATACTAGAACTGACATGTGATTACAATTTCACGCATTTTGGGTGCATAGATCCAGAGTACCCAGAACAACCACCTCTGGCAGTAATAACGGCCTTGGTACACCTGGGCATTGAGTCAAACAGAACTTGGATGGCGTGAAGAGGTACAAATGGTTCAAATGGCTCTGAGCAGTATGGGACTTAACATCTTAGGTCATCAGTCCCCTAGAACTTAGAACTACTTAAATCTAACTAACCTAAGGACATCACACACATCCATGCCCGAGGCAGGATTCGAACCTGCGACCGTAGCAGTCCCGCGGTTCCGGACTGCAGCGTCTAGAACCGCACGGCCACGGCGGCCGTCGAACAGGTACAGCTGCCCATGCAGCTTCAACACGATACCACAGTTCATCAAGAGTAGTGCCTGGCGTATTGTGACGAGCCAGTTGCTCGGCCACCATTGACCAGACGTTTTCAGTTCGTGAGAGATCTGGAGAATGTGCTGGCCAGGACAGCAGTCGAACATTTTCTGTATCCAGAAAGGCCCGTACAGGACTTGCAACATGCGGTCGTGCATCATCCTGCTGAAATGTAGGGTTTTGCAGGGATCTAATGAAGGGTAGAGCCACGGGTCGTAACACATCTGAAATGTAACGTCCACTGCTCAAAGTGCCGTCAGTGCGAACAAAAGGTGACCGAGACTTGTAACCAATGTCACCCCATACCATCACTCCGGGTGATACGCCAGTATGGCGATGACGAATACACGCTTCCAATGTGCGTTCACCGCGATGTCGCCAAACACGGATGCGACCATCATGATGCTGTAAACAGAACCTGGATTCATCCGAAAAAATGAGGTTTTGCCATTCGTGCACCCAGGTTCGTCGTTGAGCACACCTTCGCTGGCGCTCCTGTCTGTGATGCAGCGTCAAGGGTAACCATAGCCATGATCTCCGAGCTGATAGTTCATGCTGCTGCAAACGTCGTCGAACTGTTCGAGCAGATGGTTGTTGTCTTGCTAACGTCCCCATCTGTTGACTCACAGATCGAGACGTGGCTGCACGATGCGTTACAGCCATGCGGATAAGATGCCTGTCATATCGAGTACTAGTGATGCGAGGCCGTTGGGATCCAATACGGCGTTCTCTATTACCCTCCTGAACCCACCGATACCATATTCTGCTAACAGTCATTGGATCTCGACCAACGTGAGCAGCAACGTCGCGATACGATAAACCGAAATCGCGATAGGCTACAATCCGACCTTTATAAAAGTCGGAAACGTGATGGTACGCATTTCTCCTCGTTACACGAGGCATCACAACAACATTTCACCGGACCGGACCTCATGTCAGCACGTTGTAGGCGTCGCCACCGGCGCCAACCTTGTGTGAATACTCTGAAAAGCTAATCACTTTCATATCACAGCATCTTCGTCCTGTCGTTTATATTTCGCGTCTGTAGCACGTCATATTCGTGGTGTAGCAATTTTAATGGCCAGTAGTGTACTTTTTCTTAAAAAAGCCTCAGAAATGTTTAGCATGTAACCGTATGTACAAATTAATTTGAAATATGGATGTAAGATCACTCGGTCCACATCATTACGATTTATCGTGCAAAATGATCCATGGAACATGAAAATAACTAACTAACGTGGTGTGTAGGAGTGAGAGACGAACACGGAGTGATTTATATCGCTATCATGAGCACGTGGGATCTGCGACCCTCATCCCCTCCCCTTCCAACCACTGACAGCTCTCAGTTATTCTATTCAAACTATACCTGCCTTTGGATGGGGCAATCAATACCAGACGATGTCGTTAGACTAATTTCAGTTCCGCAACGTCCATCAGCCATCACACCAAATATCTTCTCAGTGTCCAAGCACCGTAAAGGTTGTTACTCTGAGGTATCTGCAGCTGGTTGTAGAATCGGAGACAGCTATGAAATAATTTGAATCAATTTACACTGTTCTATAAATCTTCAAAAGTTGGATGTTATGGTCAAGAAAGTAAGTATCCTGTATGTTTTTAGGGTCTCTGAACCCGAAGATGAGTTTAAATTTATTTATGAGCTCTCGTTTTTGAGGTATCGATATTTAATAAATATATCTTACAAAAACAAGTATGAGAAATATCAAAACACGAAAAAGAATTAATTACCTTATAAACGTAATATTTGGCCTGTCTTTGGAACTATCTTACAGGAACGCCTATTTTCACATTAAAGAAATAATCACTTATCATGGCAACACCCCATTTCCATTTGTATCTTTTTTTCCATGACTGGTATACCTTTGTGGAGCCGCTCACCAAATTCATCACTTACTTCACCAGAGTTTGGCGCAACGGAATCTGCGTGTGATTTCAAGAAGTGCATTTTTTGTGACATACTAAACTTGAGCTGTTCATACGTGCACATCAGATCATCTACAAATTATTTGAAATTTTCAGCTTGAAGTTTCCCAGAAAACTATTTGAAACATTCTTAAATAATGGCCATGCTTTTTTCTCCTTATCATTTAGCACTCATTCAAACTTATTGTCTTTAAAAATTTCTCTAATCTGTGGACTGATAAAGACACCTACTTTCTCCTTTTACAAAACGTTTCATATGCCCCCAGTTTTATATGTTGTTGTTGTTGTTGTGGTCTTCAGTCCTGAGACTGGTTTGATGCAGCTCTCCATGCTACTCTATCCTGTGCAAGCTTCTTCATCTCCCAGTACCTACTGCAGCCTACATCTTTCTGAATCTGCTTAGTGTATTCATCACTTGGTCTCCCTCTACGATTTTTACCCTCCACGCTGCCCTCCAATATTAAATTGGTGATCCCTCGATGTCTCAGAACATGTCCTACCAACCGATCCCTTCTTCTAATCAAGTTGTGCCACAAGCTCCTCTTCTCCCCAATTCTATTCAATACCTCCTCATTAGTTAAGTGATCAACCCATCTAATCTTCAGCATTCTTCTGTAGCACCACATTTCGAAAGCTTCTATTCTCTTCTTGTCTAAGCTATTTATCGTCCACGTTTCACTTCCATACATGGCTACACTCCATACAAATACTTTCAGAAACGACTTCCTGACATTTAAATCTATACTCGATGTTAACAAATTTTTCTTCTTCAGAAACACTTTTCTTGCCATTGCCAGTCTACATTTGATATCTTCTCTACTTCGACTATCATCAGTTATTTTGCTCCTCAAATAGCAAAAATCCTTTACTACTTTAAGTGTCTCATTTCCTAATCTAATTCCCTCAGCATCACCCGACTTAATTCGACTACATTCCCTTATCCTCGTTTTGCTTTTGTTGATGTTCATCTTATATCCTGTATGTAGTGATAGGAATAAAACTTCGTTTCCATCTATCAATGGTCCATACAATACAGCGTCTATTGCAGGAGTCAATGTCTGTCTCGTGGGCCAACGTTTCTGACCAAAGTGCTTATGTCTAGCACGGGTATCTCACTTACAAAGGAAACAACGGTACTTGGTGTAGGCAGACTGTATCCCTAATAAAATGACAATAACTTTAATGTCCTCAAACACTTCCCACTCGTGTAGTCTATTAATGTCAGTATGTTTTTTTGTATTTGTGTATGTTTCTTTTGCATTGACGGTATACGACACAGGAATGGAAGGAAATTCGTTTCAATTATGTACAAGTACAGCTTTAAGACGTATCTTTGAAGCATCGATGAACTCTCGCCGTTGATAAGGACAGTTCTTATATGCAGTGTTTGCATCAGACCAATTACGTCTTTGCAAAATGTGATGTCCCCTTCGGTTTTAAAAACAAGTTCTTTATTTCTAGTGCGAACTTTTTTCACTTTCACAGAGTCGTGTAGATACTTCCATTGTTGTAACCATGATGCCGAGTGTTATGCTGTATTTTTAGGAAGTTCTAGGTCCGTGATGAAGTCATTGACCTCTCCTTGTGTCAACTTGTGCATCGAGACTGATGTGTTTGGAAAGGAGTCTGCATCTCATGACGCTGATGGCGGTTCATATTCAATTATGGAAGCACTGTTATTTTCATCATAGCTCACAGAAGCATTTCTTGGAGATTCAGGAACAGGAAGTTCGTTGTCATGAAATACAAGGGGAATTGCAGAGGATACCAGTATATTAGGGTACACAAATGTTGATTTTTTTCTTCCTGGAGATTCCATTGTTTATAGGAGAAGCCATACAGAAATAGCAGTCGGTAGTGTGATTAGTGGGCTACCAACATATCATCATGACTGCAAATGCCATACGACCTCCTCTATTCATCCATTTGGTTGAACGTATAGTGTAGCATACAAGTAGTGCCGATTTTTATCGTGATTCCCTTATCTTACAGACAAAATGTAAGAAACATGCCTTCTGTATTTAGAATGAGTAATTGAATAATTACGACCCAAGCACTTCGAGACTTGTCAAATGAAGACCACTATCTTATTTATAAAACTTACCGCAATGCTCTTCTCAGGCCACAAAGCAGCTGAATACGGAATGGACATGTGTACAAATGTACCCAGTGACATGCTCTGGGAATGTAGTCAATTGCTTATCTATGGGTCTCAATATTTTGCGACAAAAAGTATAATTACATGTAATGGCTTTAAATCAAAAACGAACTAGAGCTAATATGCGAATTTCAACATTAGTTGCGAATTAACAGAGATGAAGTCATTTCATTTCCGTAACATATTATGCGTAGAACGGTGTTACATGTGTCGCCGAATGCAAACCGAGGTGGTCGTTTAGCTCGTGTTGTTGACACTGGTGGTGAAGTGCTGGCCTCTGTGTAATGTACTAATTGTGAATTTTTAAATTATTTTACATAATAAATGAAAAAAAAAACACTATTGTGTATGTTCTGCAGAACATACGCAGTATAATTTTTTTTCATTTATTAGTATGTTGTTCTATCAAGAAGCGACGGAAGAATCACTTAACACGATTTTTTCACGTCTTTCATTTCCTACTCCTGAGGGCAGTGTGGCTGCTGAAGGACTTTGTGTTATTCAGCTAAATAGCCCAGCAAGATCGCCAGTTAGGTAAAGCGAATCCCAACTGGGTATCTTTAGTTAGGGACTTACAGTTTTTGCATTTGTGAGACGATGTTGCCCACGCTCCAGACCAAAATTAATATTTTGTTATATGTTTTTGTATGTGTGTATTTGTATTGCGAGTGTGCTTGCGATAGCTATGTCGATTTCTTTCATTCTTCACTCAAGGAGCAGAGTGGGCTGTTTTATATATGACTTGTTATACAGTAATGGTTCTTATCAGCCAGTCATAGGGCGAGCTGGTAGTGAGGAAAATGGGTTACCAAGGGGGAATAAATGAGAGGGTGATTGCTTAATAACCAAGAAACCTTGGCCAAAAGTGGAGGATTGGAGCTATGTTAACTTGTTTGTTTAAAACGTTGTGTAAGTGTTCTGAGTATATACACTGAAGAGCCAAAGAAACTGGTACACCTGCGTAACATCATGTAGAACCCCCGCGAGCACGCGGAAGTGCCGCAACACGACGTGGAATGGAGTTTGACTAATGTCTGATGTAGTGCTGGAGGGAATTAACTCCATGAATCCTGCAGTGATGTCCATAAATCCGTAAGAGTATGAGGGACTGGAGATCTTTTCTGAACAGCACGTTGCAAGGCATCCCAGACATAATAATGTTCATATCTGGGGAGATTGCTGGCCAGCGGAAGTGTTTAAACTCAGAAGAGAGTTCCTGGAGCCACTCTGTAGCAATTCTGGACGTGTGGGGTGTCGTATTGTCCCGCTGGAATTGCCCAAGTCCGTCAGAGTGCACAATACACATGAATGGATGCAAGTTATCAGACAGGATGCTTACGTACGTGTCACCTGTCAGATCCGTATCTAGACGTATCAGGGGTCCCATTATCACTCCAACTGCACACGCCCCACACCATTACAGAGCCTCCACCAGCTTGAAAACTCCCCTGGTGACATGCAGGGATTCATGAGGTTGTACCCATACCTGCACACCTCTATTCGCTCGATACAATTTGAAATGAGATTCTTCCAACCAGGCAACATGTTTCCAGTCATCAACAGTCCAATGTCGGTGTTGACGGGCCCAGACGAGGCGTAAGGCTTTGTGTCGTTCAGTCAGCAAGGGTACATGAGTGGGCCTTCTGCTCCGAAAGCCCATATCGATGATGTTTCTTTGAATAGTTCTCACGGTGACACTTGTTGATGGCCCAGCATTGAAATCTGCATCAATTTGCGGAAAGGTTGCACTTTTGTCGCGTTTAACGACTCTTCAGTCATTGTTGGTCCCGTTCTTGTAGCGAACTTTTCCGGCCGTGGCGATGTCGGAGACTTGATGTTTTACCGTATTCCTGATATTCACGGTACACTCGTGAAATAGTCATACGTGATAATCCCCACTTCATCACTACCTCGGAGATGCTGTGTCCCATCACTCGTGCGCTAACTGTAACACAACGATGAAACTCACTTAAATCTTGATACCCTGCCACTGTAGCAGCAATAACCGATCTAAAAAGTGCACCAGAAACTTGTTGTCTTATATAGGCGTTGGCGACCGTCGCGCCGTATTTTGCCTGTTTACATATCTCTGTATTTGAATACCCAAGCCTATACCAGTTTCTTTGACGCTTCGGTGTACGTTGTGTTTGTGCATATGTGTCACTATAAGGCGTGGTGATAGCTGTGTCTGTGTGTGCAGTGATGTCACTGGTGAGTATGGTGCACCTGCGAGCGGGCAGCGAGCGCATGGTGGCGTCCGCACTGTGGGGTGTGCACGGGCTGAAGGCATTTCGGCTGATGCGATTGCTCACTGACGACGAGCAGCTGGCCCTTCTGGCAATGGACGCATGCCGCCTCTACCCGCCACACACCGCCAGCCAGCTGTTCGCTCACCTGGGGGAGCCAGATGCTCCAGGGCCGGTAACTAATGCTCTCTTGCTACTTCATACCATCCTCCCTGCATCTAGGTTCGCCCCCCACTGGACCTCATTCGCCCAGGTGAAGGCCAGTGGCCACTAGAGAGTTCCATCTAGAACAGTTAGCAGCAGTAGAGGATTAGCATTACGACACCCTCTGTGCTGCAGACCGTTGATGGTGGACTTCTCCGCTGTCACGTGCTGCTCCAATCTTCATGATGTCAATTACATAATGTGCTAAGTGTGGCGATAGGTGTAGCCTCTCCTGCCACTCGAATTTTTTACCAGTTGCTGAATCGACATTAAGTAACTCATTGGACGAAATCTAAGGGCTTGCAATTATAAAAACACATTGTGTAGACTTTGCGTATGGTTTGTTTTAGGTCATACAAAGCTGTGTGTGAAATGTAGCTAGCATATACAAATTGTATTCAAAGTTAGAACAGAGCGGTATCTATCTCCCTTATCGTCCAGTTTGTGTGCCGACAAGAGGGTCACGTGCAGGGCGCCCAGTTCTGACATGAACCCTATGGTCGTGAGTCCTATCATGTTTCAGTAATGGTTCAAAATAACGAAACGGAGTTTTTTACAAATGGTAGCACTCAAAGAGGCATGTATTTTGTTGTATAATTAATACCCGAAATCCTTTTGTCTATCTTGCTGCATACAAACCATGTCTGAAAGTACGTACCATGACTCTATTACCATGCACCGCCGAGACAACAGTATGTCTCTTTTCCTGGGCACTAGTCAGGTGAGACTGTTGATATCGAGCTTGGCGTTGAGACTGGCTCACCAGAACTCAATGATTCCACATTCGCATTATACAGGATGGTCAGAAACAGTGGGGAAAGCTTGTAAGGGTGTTGCAGGCTAGGTTGTGCTGAAGAGCAATTGTTACGAAAAAATTCGATACCTTGCGCTGTTCCCAGATAATTAGTATTGAAGTTAAGGCAATCAGGTCGTTGCGTGAGCAAATTCAAGACGCCCGCCAGATACACTTAGTGTCAGTTACTATCACAATTTAGATGGTAGCGCACGGGACGGCTCAAGCCTTTGGCTCGGGCTCGACCCTTACTATCTTCCCATGTTCAGTTCTTGTATCGCTCTCTTGTTTGGTTTTAGGAAACAAAATGAACACATTTTGTGACGCCGTCTCTGGCGGGTCGCTTGAATTTGCGCGTAACGTCCTGATTGGCCAACTTCAATGCTGATTAACTCGGAAACGGCGCAACGTATCGAATTTCTTTGTTAGCAAGGGATATCAAGCCAAATTGTATCAAATCGGCGCGTTAGATCGTCACAATCCGGAGCCGATGCAGGGCGCTGCCCATAATGGCCCAAACGTTCTCAATTAAGGGCAAACGGCCTTGCCGCAGTGGTAACACCGGTTCCCTTCAGATAACCGAAGTTAAGCGCTGTCGGGCTGGGTTAGCACTTGGATGGGTGCCCATCCGGTCTGCCGAGCGCTGTTGGCAAGCGGGGTGCCCTCAGGCAAACTGAGAAGCTACTTGATTGAGAAGTAGCGGCTCCGGTCACGGAAACTGACATACGGTCGGGAGAGCGGTGAGCTGACCACATGCCCCTCCATATCCGCATCCAATGACGCCTGTGGGCTGAGGATGACACGGGGGCCGGTCGGTACCTTTGGGCCTTCATGGCCTGTTCGGGAGGAGTTTTTTTCTCAACTGAGAAAAGATCCGGCGATCTTGCTGGCCAAGTTAGGGTTCGTCAAGCACGAAGACAAGCAGTAGAAAAGCTCGCTGTGTACTGGCGGGCATTATCTTGCTGAAATGCAAGCCCAGGATGGATTGCCGTCAAGGGCAACATAATGGAGCGTAGAATATCGCCGACGTACCGCTGTGCTATAAGGTTGCCGCGGATGTCGACCAAAGGTGTCCTGCTATGAAAAGAAGTGGCACCCCAGACCATCACTCCTGGCTGTCGGTCCGTATGACGGGCGACCGTCAGGTTGGTGTCCCAGCACTGTCCAGTGCGTCTCCAGATACGTCTTCGCTGATCATTGGGATTCGGTTGGAAGCGGAACTCATCAATGAAGCAGTTCTACTCCATTAAGTGAGATTCCAGACGGAATGTGCCCGACACCACTGCAAACGGGCCTTTTGTGTACGGAAGCCAATGGTAGTAGGCGCAAGGGGGAACGTGAGCTCATCCCCCTTTCTGTGAGCCGGCTACTAATGGTCCTTGTTCCAATTGAAACAGCAACTGCTCGTCGGATCGATGATTATGATGAATCCGGGGCTCTGAGTGCCCCTCTGACGTTCACTCAGTCGTCACTTTCTGTCGTCTCTCGAAGACCACCGCTTCTTTTATCGACGCTGTGTTCGGCTCTCGTCCACTCAGTCCTGCCAACATCGTCGAATACTATTAATAAAACATTCTCGGGTTTCAAGGCGCGTCAAGTGGTTTACTGCCCACGAGCTTTCGGCAGAGAGCTCCTCTGCCATTGTCAAGTGGATGACTGTCGTGTGGTTGTCATTGCCGTGCTTATACAGGGTGAGTCACCTAACGTTACCGCTGGATATATTTCGTAAACCACATCAAATACTGACGAATCGATTCCACAGACCGAACGTGAGGAGAGGGGCTAGTGTAATTGGTTAATACAAACCATACAAAAATACACGGAAGCATGTTTTTTAACACAAACCTACGTTTTTTAAAATGGAACCCCGTTAGTTTTGTTAGCACATCTGAACACATAAAAAAATACGTAATCAGTGCCGTTTGTTGCAATGTAAAATGTTAATTACATCCGGAGATATTGTAACCTAAAGTTGACGCTTGAGTACCACTCCTCCGCTGTTCGATCGTGTGTATCGGAGAGCACAGAATTACGTAGGGATCCAAAGGGAACGGTGATGGACCTTAGGTACAGAAGAGACTGGAACAGCACATTACGTCCACATGCTAACATCTTTTTATTGGTCTTTTTCACTGACGCACATGTACATTACATTGAGGGGTGAGGTACACGTACACACGTGGTTTCCGTTTTCAATTACGGAGTGGAATAGTGTGTGTCCCGACATGTCAGGCCAATAGATGTTCAATGTGGTGGCCATCATTTGCTGCACACAATTGCAATCTCTGGCGTAATGAATGTCGTACACGCCGCAGTACATCTGGTGTAATGTCGCCGCAGGCTGCCACAATACATTGTTTCATATCCTCTGGGGTTGTAGGCAAATCACAGTACACACTCTCCTTTAACGTACCCCACAGAAAGAAGTCCAGAGGTGTAAGATCAGGAGAACGGGCTGGCCAATTTATGCGTCCTCCACGTCCTATGAAACGCCCGTCGAACGTGTACCTCACTCCTCATGGTAATGTACATGTGCGTCAGTGAAAAAGACCAATAAAAAGGTGTTAGCATGTGGACGTAATGTGCTGTTCCAGTCTCTTCTGTACCTAAGGTCCATCACCGTTCCCTTTGGATCCCTACGTAATTCGTAATTCGGTGCTCTCCGATACACACGATCGAACAGCGGAGGAGTGGTACTCAAGCGTCAACTTTAGGTTACAATATCTCCTTACAATGCAACAAACGCACTGATTACGTATTTGTTTATATGTTCAGATGTGCTAACAAAACTAACGGGGTTCCATTTAAAAAAAATGTAGGTTTGGTGGAATCGATTCGTCAGTATTTGATGTGGTTTACGAAATATATCAAGCAGTAATGTTAGGTGACTCACCCTGTATAGCCGCGCCGTCGTGACGTCACTGGTGCTCGGTCCCTCACCATATATGGTAATGTTTTGGTCACACGACCACCGGGCCCGCTTTAACTCCCTGGACACCGGATCCCACGCTGTACTAAGCTGGATCCACCGTCTCTGTTGAAGGTGTTGTCGGAAATTCTAATCTCTATGGCCTTATCACGCTATCTCAGAAGCCAGTAGTCCGTTTAATAAGAGACGTCTCATCGAATGCAGTTCGGTGTCCGTTTTCCAGAGCATGTTCTGCTATATCTGACTCTTCGGGATAGCGCAGACGGTAACACCTTTCATGTTCTATGCGGCGCTGTTCAATAGTGCGAACAGTCTGGCCGACATAGACTTGCCCAGATCCACACGATATCTTGTAAATTCCTGGCGTTCTGAGACCTACATCGTCTTTCACAGATTTCATTAGTTGCCGGATCTTTGCCGGAGGCCTGAAGATTGTGTCTATTTTATGCCTCTTCAGGAGCCGAATAATCTTCCCTGTTGTCGAACCACAGAACGGTAAGAATGCAACCCACTTGGTGTCTTCTTCAGAGGTCTTCTTCCTTTGAGGCTTGGATGACACTGCTTGTGAGATATGTTTATTGTTGTAACCGTTTTCCTTAAAAACTTTGCGTTAGTGGCTCAATACTTTCGGCAAGTTTTCAGCGTCTGAGATGGTTTCAGCTCGATGTACTAAGGTCCTCAGAACTGACTGTTTCTGTGCTGGGTGACGAAAGCTGGTGGCGTGCAGATACCGATCCGTGTGGGTGGCCTTGCGGTAAAAGCTATGACCTAGAGACCCATTGGGTTTACGCGGATAAGCACGTCCAAGAACGGCAGGGAACCCTCCTTCTCTACTTCCATTGTAAGGTTGATGTGGTTGCGGATGCTGTTGAGGTGCTACAGGAACTCTTCTAACTTTTCTTGTCCATGTGGCCGAATGACGAAAGTATCATCGACGCAGCGATAAAAATAGCTCAGCTTTGCAGGAGGCGTGTCCAAGCCGATGTCTTAGAAATGCTCGATAAAGAGGTTGGATACTACTGGAGCTAATGGACTTCCCACCGCTATACCGTCAGTTTGGTTAAAATATTCTCCACCACGTAAGAAATATGATGACGTCAGAGTGTGCTTAAATAAATCCACGATGGTGTCGTCAAAGAGCTGGAACAGTAAGTCAATAGAGTCTGTGATGGGGACACACGTGAATAAGAAAATCACATCGAAGCTAACCATAATATCCCCTTCAGCAAGTCGCAGACCTTTAATCCGATTGATAAAGTCCGCGGTTGCGCGGCCAAAACATTACCGTATATGGTGCGGAACTGAGCACCAGTGACGTGACGAGCGACGGCGCGGCTATACAAGCACGGCAATGACAACCACACGGCTTCCTCTCCTCCCTCCTTGTTTCCCCCTCCTCCAGGTCCACCCCCCCCCCCCCCTATCTGTCCTTGGCTAGGGAGTGTCATCTTTGTGCGGGCATTTTCGTGCAGTGTTTTACAGTGAGTGTTTTACAGTGAATGTTCCGTGTTGTGTGTCTTTTGGGAAGTGTTGCGAACGGCCATCATACTTTCGCTGGGTGTGATTTTTTTATCTCTTGCGAACAGAAACCAGACTGCCGCCATGTTTTTTAATTGTGTGTCTACTATGTTACTTGTCTGATTCCTGTGTATTTTATTAACCCTGCCAACCCCTTTGCTTTCTGTTTTAACTTTCCACAATTTTCCGCCAGTTTACACTTTAAGTCACCGTTTTATCGCCTGTTTTTCTTTTTTCTTTCTTCTTCGGTTTTTTTTTAAGTCTGTAGGCTGTAGAGCAGCGTACTAAGCTGCTGCCAGCCCGCCCCCTTCGGGGGGGAATTGAAATTCAATAAAGGAAAAAAAAAGAAACCACACGACAGTCATCGACTTGACAATGGCAGAGGAGATCTCTGCCGAAAGCTCGTGCACAGTAAACCACTTGACGCAGCTTGAAACCCGAGAATGTTTTATTAACGAATATCGCCTCGAAAGCATGCATTCGTACATCGTCGTCGAATACTGGCATCGCTCGTATTCAAATCTCGAGCGATTTGCTGGTTACTCCAACCGGCTTCTTTGAGTCCAACCAGATGTCCTCTCTCAAATGCTGACACCAGTGTATATTGTTCACGCGCCTGTCTGCGAGGCATAGTTAATATCCATCTGAGTACGAGGAATGAAGTTCTCAGGGACTTTTCGACCACGTATCGACATGTCCCCTGTTTACTAACCTTGCCAGCTGCGGGATAGAATTGCGCTGCACACATTCACCCATCAGCCGCCAAAGTTTACAGTTTCGCAGTTTTCGTCGATACCTGTATGAACATCAGTTTGCGAGCAATTTGCGTAACTCATTCGCGGTGCGTCCCCCCCCCCCCCCCCTCCTCCCTTAGAATGCTGAATGAATATTAGGTGGGTAGATCCCATAATTAATGAGGAAGTATTGAATAGAATTGGGGAGAAGAGGAGTTTGTGACAAAACTTGACTAGAAGAAGGGGTCGGTTGGTAGGACATGTACTGAGGCATCAAGGGATTACCAGTTTAGTATTGGAGGGGAGCGTGGAGGGTAAAAATCGTAGAGGGAGACCAAGAGATGAATACACTAAGCAGATTCAGAAGGATGTAGGTTGCAGTAGATACTGGGAGATGAAGAAGCTTGCACAGGATAGAGTATCATGGAGTGCTGGATCAAACCAGTCTCAAGACTGAAGACCACAACAACAACAAGAGTGTAATTTCAGAACGATCGTTTTAATGAATGATACCCAGTGCGCTGTAGCATAACATTTAATTTCCTTTAAATTATTCTTAAAGGTGAAGAATATTTCTGAGGAAAAGACATCAGTTTGTGGGTTCCACGAGCTCCGTTGCCAGCGGAGTAACCTGTCTGTCGCGATCGATAACCGTTGGCCACGCGCCTCTCCAACGGAAGACGGGTGCAATTTGGTGCGATTCGCGGCCGAATGCTTTTAATTAGAGGCGACTCCTGGCGGGAGAGTCGGCCGCAGTCGGCCTAATGAGGGGCGCAGCGGCGGGGTGCGGCCGTATTACCGCCCCCTGCGGCGGCCGGCGGCCACGCCGGGGATCGGCCGCTCCTCCAAACAAACAACACGCCGCCGGTGCGCGCCGCAGAAGACGAGTCTCGGCCCGGCCGCATTTGGATCTGGCCGAGTGCCAGGGCTCTGCTATAGTGGCAGTCTTCAAGAGCACGTCCGGTTATAAAAACTCTGTAAAAATCTGAATAAGGAGTAAACTGTCTAGGAGAACATAGAGGAGGTAACACCTAAGTTGAGCGTGTTCGCAACTGGCCATGACAGAGAGTCACCCTGTTTAAGTAGAGGGGGGCAACGTCTCCACTTGTTGCCCTGCCGGAAAGAAAATTAATTACGATTTCTAGTCTGTCTGGAACGCGAAAGGTAATCAAGCTTGTCACTGCTTGCTCGGGACTCTAAATTATCACTTAAGATAACTTATCTGTGAATGCCTGAAAAAATAATAACAATTTTCATGACGTTTACACGAGTCTGAGTCAAAAAACGTAAACTCTTAGAAGGATGAAAATTATAGGACAATGTGTGTTTCTTGCTGAACACTATTTCTCAAGCTGACTTTATTACAACCTCCTCTGTGAAGGTCAGTTAATTACACAACTGGCCATTAAAATTGCTACACCAAGAAGAAAGGCAGATGATAACCGGGTATTCATTGGACAAACATACTAGAACTGACATGTTATTACATTTTCACGCAATTTGGGTGCATAGATCCTGAGAAATCAGTACCCAGCGCAACCACTCCTGGTCGTAATAACGGCCTTCATACGCCTGGGCGTTGAGTCAAACAGAGCTTGGATGACGTGTTCAGGTACAGCTGCCCATGCAGCTTCAACACGATACCACAGTTCATCAAGAGTAGTGACTGGCGTATTGTGACGAGCCAGTTGCTCGGCCACCATTGACCAGACGTTTTCAGTTCGTGAGAGATCTGGAGAATGTGCTGGCCAGGGCAGCAGTCGAACATTTTCTGTATCCAGAAAGGCGGTCGTGTATTATACTGCTGAAATGTAGGGTTTCGCAGGGATCGAATGAAGGGTAGAGCGACGGGTCGTAACACATCTGTAATGTAACGTCCACTGTTCAAAGTGCCGTCAATGCGGACAAGAGTTGTCCGAGACGTGTAACCAATGACACCCCATAACATCACGCCGGGTGATACGCCAGTATGGCGATGACGAATACACGTTTCCAATGCGCGTTCACCCCGATGTCGCCAAACACGGATGCGACCAACATGATTCTCTAAACAGATCCTGGATTCATCCGAAAAAATGACGTTTTGCCAATCGTGCACCAAGGTCCGTCGTTGAGTATTCCATTGCAGGCGCTCCTGTCTGTGATGCAGCGTCAGGAGTAACCGCAGCCATGGTCTCCGAGCTGATAGTCCATGCTGTTGCAAACGTCGTCGAAATGTTTGTGCAGATGGTTGTTGTCTTGCAAACGCCCCCATCTGTTGACTCATGGATCGAGACATGGCTTCACGATCCGTTACAGCGATGCGGACAAGATGCCTGTCATCTCGACTACTAGTGATACGAGGCCGTTGGGATCCAGCACGGCGTTCCGTATTACCCTCCTGAACCCACCGATTCCATATGCTGCCAACAGTCATTGGATCTCGACCAACGCGAGCAGCAATGTCGCGATACGATAAACCGCAATCGCGATAGGCTACAATCCGACCCTTATCAAAGTCGGAAACGTGATGGTACACATTTCTCCGCCTTACACGAGGCATCACAACAACGTTTCACCAGGCAACGCCGGTCAACTGCTGTTTGTGTATGAGAAATCGGTTGGAAAATTTCCTCATGTCAGCACGTTGTAGGTGTCGCCACCGGCGCCAATCTTGTGTGAATGCTCTGAAAAGCAAGTCATTTGCATATCACAGCATCTTATTGCTGTCGGTTAAATTTCGCGTGTGTAGCGCCTCATCTTCGTGGTGTAGCAATTTTAATGGCCAGTAGTGTACAATTTTACATACCGGTCCATGCTTGGAATCTATGCACTCACTGTCTTACTTTCATGCTTAAAACTTCAAGTACACAATAACATGTCTGTCTAAAAAGTAAACTACGATCATGTCATTTCAAGAACAAGTTTTTATTTTAGAACTATTTACATCTGATATATCAGGTTAATTTTTATAGTTAATCAATATGTAATTTGCTTCCTGTTGATAGTACGTTAGTGTCTGTAGTGTACTTTCCTCCAAGTAGTACCATGCAACACCCCAAAAAATTTCAGATCCTTAGCTCAAATAGATTTTTGTGCATAAAACAAACTTGTCAGAAAATTTAATCCTCGGGAAATTCAATTCAAAGGTGTATTTGATCTATGACTTACCCCTGTTTTCCTCTTTGTTTAGATACTCCTCAACGCTCCTCTTCCTTTTCTTGTTCCTCCTTGTTATTCTGGCGTCACTAGTTGCCTCAATTATCCACTTTTCAGCCTCGTCCACTCTCATGGAATCAACTGACAACAGTGACTGTCTCATATTAAACCCGGAATAGATTCCTAGCACGTCTAGTGCTTCACAACTGCTAACTGCCCCGAATGAAAGTAAATTACAGGCATAGTAACTTTCGAGAACAACAAAACAGGAGCAACTCAAACTACAGAAAAGTTTATAAGGAAAAGAACGCTCGAAAACCAAATAAATACAAGGGAATCATTAGAGCGTAGCAAAGCGTATCTACTAACAGGGATGTCAACTTGAAAAAAATGTTGTATAGTATATATTTCACGAACAGGAGCTTAATGACAACACTGGCGTGGGAAATTAGAGGAAACAAGGGTGTGAATGCACACCGAATGATCTTTAAGTTCATTTTAAACTCTTCGTGATGTCCAGTTCAGTTATTTCATCCACCATTTTGTTGCAAAGGTGTAAACATCGATTTAACATGAAAAACAAGATAATTGGTTTTTCTGAAGCAGATTGACGAGCAAGTAACCTTAACCAAACGAGGAAGTCGGCAGCGGTTGCAACACACAGTTAGGAAGGTTATCATTAAAATATTCATATATTAAAGCAAACAATTCACGTCGCCGAGGACAGCCTTAACAGAAGGGTGGTTGCAGCCAAGAATTCACTGTGGACACTTATATGCAAAACGCTGACAGTTAAAAGCAAACAGCCGTTGTTAGTACATTACTAAATGAGTAGTGGTTGCAGAGGGGTGGACAACGTGCCGTTACCGCGGAAGCTAAATTTTACATCTACACTGCACGTTATCAGCTGAGTCAGAATACATACAGGGATTAATGATCACCATGTCGTCTTAGCGACAATGGTTTCTGAAGTGAATACGTCCATCAAGAAGATTAGGAGAGTAGTTATGCTGGAAAGAGCAGATAAGCAGTTGTTAGCGCCTTTCTTAGACCATGAATGGACATCGTGTAGTTCCAATATCAAGGACATACATGAATTATGGGCAAAGTTTAAACTGTTCGTAAATCATGGGCTGCACAATTATGTGCCAATTAAGAGGATTAAGGCCAGAAAAGCCCCACCGTGGTTTATGAACAAAATTCAAAAAGTGACAAAGAAACAGAGAGTGTCGCTCGCTCACTTCATAAAAGAAGGTAGAAATGTCAACAGGGAAAAGTTAGTAGAAATTCATGCACCTATAAAAAGATCGATTTGCGAAGAGTACAGCAGCCTCCGTCGTAATACTTTAGTCAGAGATGTTGCTGAGAACCCGCGAAAATTTTGGTCCCATGTAAAATCACCACGGGGCCGAAGGTTTCTATCTTCTGGCCCGTTTGATATGGCCGTAGAAGACTTAGAAATAAAAGTAGAAGTTTTTAATTTAGCGTTTAAGAAATCATTCACGCAAGAGGGTCGTGCAGACATACCGTGTTTGACCGTCACACAGTCTCTCGTGTGGACGATATAGTATTAAACATCCCAGGCGTAGCGAAACAGCTGAAAGTGCTGAAAACAAATAAGTCACCAGGTCCGGGCGGAATCCCAGTTCGGTTTTTCAAAGAGTACCCTTCGTCATTTGTTCCTCATTTATATTGCATTTATCACGAATCTCTCGCCCAGCGCGAAGTCCCAAGTGGCTTGGAAAAAACGCAGGAGACTCTTTGTATAAGAAGGATACAAGAACCCACTAGCAAAATTACAGAGCAGTATCTTTAAAATCGCCTTGCTGCAGAGTTCCTGAATGTAAGTTCGAACGTAATACATTTCCATGAGACAGATAAGCTCCTGTCCACAAATCAGCACGGATTTACTCGTAGAAAGCATCGCTCGTGCAAAACTCAGCTGACTGTTTCTTTCTATGACAGCATGCGAAAAATGGATGAAGGGCAACAGGAAGACTCCATATATCTAGATTTATGTTAACGGAAATACGAGCATACGGAATAGGTTCTCAGATGTGTGAGTGGTTCGAAGACCTTTAAGTCATGGAAACCAGTACGTTGTCTTGGACGGCGAGTGTTCATTGGGGGCAAATGTATCCTCAGGGATGCCCGGGGGAGTGTAATAGATGGGGCAGCCAAATGAAAACGAATCACATGGGAAGGGACGAAGTAAACTGTTTGTTCTTTAAAAAGCAACTCATGCGTCCGGCGAAGGTGGAGTAGTAAAAGTTCCCAGATATACAATCAATATGAAGTTTATTGTAAAAAAACATAAACGATCTTAGTTTGGAAGTCAATAACTGAACAGAAGCCACTTCTTGAATAGTGAAACAACAACAGTAATATCGAAACCTGAAGGCCTGAAAATGTTGCGGTAAATTGGAAGTTTCAAAACGTATTGTCCATACACTAAGCATGCCATAGTCAAAGTCTGGACGATACATGCAGAAGTAATAGTCCAGAGAGGATGAGCAAAATTTTAGTCCTGAAGGGGTACACAGAACTTTAAGCCCAATGTATGGCCAGTGAAAACAAAGTCAAATATTACAAAATGCTACAGCGGTAGTGGCCACATGTGTCTGGTACAGAGGCCACAAATGATGTAGGTTCATAGCTGGCAGCTCCTGGAGGAAAGGGTTAACACGGAAGGCAATGTCATTGTAGCGGCGACTCTAGAATGAAATACTGAGTGTGAGAATGCTGTCGCAAATATCGCATGGGCCTGGAAACTCACTTGGAGCGAACTGCCAGAGCAAAGGCTGGACACCGGCCTAAGTACTGCCTGGGCAACTGGATATTGTAGATACTACTGTCCGTCACATGACATGTGGAGGAGAAAAGGCCCACATGGCCAGTGATCTCTGGAGGCACTTGGGTTGCCACCTGATGGCTGTAGGCTGAAGAGCTGTCTCCTGTGAAGTCTGTGCCCACATAACTTGTCTATGTTGTCGGTTGCTGACTCAGCAGATGCAAGACCTCGGCACAGCAGTAGTCTCCAAAACTGTTAATACATTTATCCCACTGTGACACAAGATGGTCAAAGCCTTCATGGAAAAATGTTTGCTGTTGCATACAGAACCACAACTGTAGCCAAGCACACACATCTTCGTCCAAAACAAATCGATGGCCTCAAGTGTCATCCTCAGGACTGCGTGAAGGATGTGTAAGGACTTACCAGCGAAACTTCTCCATTGTAATCGAAACAACAGGCAGGGCAGCTCTGGAAAAGTTGTCATGATCTTTTTCTTTGACTGCAATGCCCCGCTGGTCATTGAATTGTCCTTTTCAGGGGACACATCCTCGTGTTTTCCTTATGCAATTTAGAGGGAATCACAGAAAACCTAAATCTGGAGGGCCAGACATGGCTCTTAACTGTCTTCTTTCCAAATGCGAGTCCAGTATGCTAACCACTGCACCCTCGATCAATGGAACAGGAGGGCAACTGACTAGCAGTGGTACCAGGTAGCCTAAACCATTCACCACATGGTGACTTCCGGATTGTGTATGGAGATGTCAGTATAGACACTGTTGGGGGAAAGCTTTCCATATAAGTCAGGGCACACAAGAGAGATAAGGCGAAGCGACAAAGGAGGACATGTGATGTTTTCTTACCAAATGGAGATGTTGAAGGTGGCTTGCAACATCCAGCGGACTGTTACACTGCTCCTGCCTGAAACACTTGCACACGCCGCATTGAAACGGTGGCGCTATATTGCAATGGTTACTTCACGGTTCTATCCAAGGTAATGAACAGCAAAACCTTAACGAGATATTTAGCAACACATGAGTGTAGCCCAATGCAATAACAACTGGCGTCATCCGAATGTGCACTTGCTGGTGTGCAAACAAGTAAAATGGGGCTAAGAAGAAGTTTTATAGTCTCGGAGTGACCAATAATCAGTAAGCATCCGACCCCAAAATATGGGTCTCCTGTTAACTGCAGAAAAAGCAGCTGAACCTTCCACAAACATGTGACAGCAACCGACTGGTTCCTCGAAATCACGCTTTCCAGGATTTTCTGTGATGGGCAGTTCTGCTGTTCATTAATAAGCGCCAGTTACATGTTACTCTTCCAATATTTTCTGGATCTGCTTTATTTCGTACACTCTGTAGAAGAATCGCCAACGGTAAGTTGAGCACTTCTTTCCTTCTTGGTCACAAACCTACTGAGATATAGCCGACCATCTCTGATGGGCTTCTGTTTAAATATCTTTTCGAAATGATTTCGATACGCTATTACAAAAAAGCTTCGAGTAGTTGGAAATGCCTGTACGAACATGTCCATGGACGGCTCCAGGGCGCAGTGTGGCAGTCGGTTTTTATTTCCTGATGAAAAGAACAGTGTTTATCTTACACGACAGCTTGAATTTTAAAGTGATATGTTTTTTGCATCAAGAACTTTATGTTAGGGGCGTTAAATAAGTAATCCAATGAATTTTTTCTCGGCCAGTTTCGCTTGAAAAAATGCGGAATATGTTGAACATCGTAGAATGCTTCAACCCCTATAGTTTCATGAAGTTCAGACAGGTGGCGGCGCAATATGTACATTTCAAAATGGCTTCCCTACCGAAGTGGCGTTCCAAGCAGAGAGCTTTCATTGAGTTTCTTTTGGCAAAGAACCAGAGCATCCTAGATATTCATAGAGCTTGCACAGTGTCTACGGAGATCTGGCAGTGAACAAAAGCTCTGCGAGTCTTTGGGCGAGTTGTTTGCCACTATAGCTACGAGGTCACGCAAACGTGTCCGATCTGCCGTGGAGGGCGGCCGCACACAGCTCTGACTCCTGCAGTGTTGGGACGGCGGACACTCTCACTCGAGGTAATGATGGATCACAATCAAACACCTCACTGTTCAGCTGGACGTCTCTGTTGGTAGTACTGGCACACGTACACCAGTAGGGGTACTCAAAGATGTGTGCTCGTTGGTTTCCTTGCCGCCTAACAAAACACAACAAAGAGCAACAAACGACTATCTGTGCGGAATCGCTTGCGTGTTACGAGGCTGGCCATGACAATTTTTTTTAATCAAATATCGCCAAAGGAAACGAACTGGAAACAAAACGGCAATCCATGGAGTGGTGCCACACCATAACTCCTCCAAAGAAAAAGTTCGAAGTCACACGCTCAGCCGGTAAAATCATGACGACCGTCTTCTGGGATTCTAAATGGGTTATTCCGTTTCATGTCCTCCCTCAAGGCGTAACGATCAGCTCTGAAGTTTACTGCGTTACCCCTCAGGAAACTGAAGAAACGATTTCAGCATGTTCATCGCCACAAAAATGCAAAGTAACTCCTTCTCCATGACAACACAAGGCCTCACACAAGTCTGCACATCCGAGAGGAGCTCACAAAACTTCATTGGACTGTTCTTCGTCATCCGCCCTACAACCTGGAACGCGCACAGTCTGTTTTCCGTCTGTTTGCCCCAATGAAGGATGCATTCCGCAGCAAGTAATACGTGGATGATGGAAAGGTTATTGATACAGCAAGACGTTGGCTCAGACATCGACCGGTAGAGTGGTACCACGTGGTGAATACATGGCATTCTAGTAAGGTGGCGTAAGGCTGTCGTATTGAACGGGGATTATGTTGAAAAGTACGGATCTGTAGCCAAAGGAATGTGGAATAATATGGTGTACTGGAACGTTGAATAAAACGAATCCGCTTTCAGAAAAAAACAGCGTTACATTACTTATTGACCGGCCCTCGTATTATATTAAAGGTTACGTTGGCAAAAAATGTGTAAATTTCGTACAAACGCTGAATGAATGTAATATTTTGGTAAAGCAGTCGACGAGCTTCATTTCTTAACGAGAGATAGTGAGCGAAAATCGTGGAGCAAGCAAGCAATTAACCAGCTAGTAGATGATATTCCACTCTTTACGAACGTGAGCAACTTTCTTGATGTAGTGTCGGAAGTTCGATGCGGCTTTTAGTGGATGATGCTGTAGTATACAGAGAAGTTGCAGCGTTAGAAAATTGCAGCGAAATGCAGGAAGATCTGCAGCGGATAGGCACTTGGTGCAGGGAGTGGCAACTGACCGTTAACATAGACAAATGTAATGTATTGCGAATACATAGAAAGAAGGATCCTTTATTGTATGATTATATGATAGCGGAACAAACACTGGTAGCTGTTACTTCTGTAAAATATCTGGGAGTATGCGTACGGAACTATTTGAAGTGGAATGATCATATAAAATTTATTGTTGGTAAGGCGGTTGCCAGGTTGAGATTCATTGGGAGAGTCCTTAGAAAATGTAGTCCATCAACAAAGGAGGGGCTTACAAAAAACTCGTTCGACCTGTACTTGAGTATTGCTCATCCGTGTGGGATCCGTACCAGATCGGTTTGACGGAGGAGATAGAGAAGATCCAAAGAAGAGCGGCGCGTTTCGTCACAGTCTTATTTGGCAAGCGTGATAGCGTTACGGAGATATTTAGCAAACTCAAGTGGCAGACTCTGCAAGAGAGGCGCTCTGCATTGCGGAGTAGCTTGCTGTCCAGGTTTCGAGAGGGTGCGTTTCTGGATGAGGTATCGAATATATTGCTTCCCCCTACTTATACCTCCAGAGGAGATCACGAATGTAAAATTAGAGAGATTCGAGCGCGCACGGAGGCTTTCTAGCAGTTGTTCTGCCCGCAAACCATACGCGACTGGAACAGGAAAGGGAGGTAATGACAGTGGCACGTAAAGTGCCCTCCGCCACACACCGTTGGGTGGTTTGCGGAGTATAGATGTAGATGTAGAACTACTACCCTCTTAAATATCAGTGAAGCTTTCGGCTTTATGCTGTGGGTGTTGCTATTGTTTCAACAAACATAGAAAATTTTTAGTTAGGCCAACTGTGACTGTATACCAGGCACTTCGAATCTTTATACTCCGTCTTTAGATATAGGTACTATAGATGATATTTGCTGGTGCCAACTTCATATATTACTAAAAAATGGTTCAAATGGCTCTGAGCACTATGGGACTCAACTACTGTGGTCATCAGTCCCCTAGAACTTAGAACTACTTAAACCTAACTAACCTAAGGACATCACACACATCCATGCCCGATGCAGGATTCGAACCTGCGACCGTAGCGGTCGCGCGGTTCCAGACTGTAGCCCCTAGAACCGCTTGGCCACTCCGGCCGGCCAGATATTATTAAGCTGTTTTTACAGAGGGATATACATATTGGAAAAAAATATGATCACCCTCAGGAGACTTGACGCCAGTGGTATGTAAAACCGTTTGTAGGCCTTATAATGACCTCAGTTCGTCGAGGAAGAGAGAGTACATGTCCCTTCAGGTATGACGTATTCAACTGAAGTAAATTATTGATGATTAGATGCAGCAGACCTACGAAATAGCTGGGAGGTTGATTGGGACGTTTCACCCGCTGTTCCATGTAGTCCCAGCCTCTGTGTGGAGTTAACATTGGGGTCAATCGATGTTCGATAGCGTACCTCAATGATTGTCAAACTAGGGGCTGTCACCTTCTTGGAAGAAGGAGTGATCACAGCATATTCATCATGAAGGTGAAGAAGAAAGGGCAACATGCCTAGCACCATTACACAGAGATGCCACATTCTCGTGTGAGACATCGCTATCGGCACGTGGGTTTCCATTCGGCCAGTTGGTCGAATCGTGCAATATCCAGATTTGTAGAGCATTTTGATGTGACTGTGGATCAACATAATCCAGCATGGAGCGTTAGGGCAGGCATTCTCGTCATCAAGATTCAGGTCGAGTATGTCTGACCACCACAAGGAACTATTGTATATTGTGCACCAAGTACATCATAATTCTTTCGCGTCTTTGCCTGCCACCTGAGAATAAGTAACGGATTTCCTGCACTATTCTGTGTCATCCCATACCATTGGTTGAAGACTAGCAGCAACTGCACTACGGACTTACCATTCCATGCATAGGCTGCCATTAACACCACAACACAAGTGGTTGCATTTCGGGTGGTGCTGCAACATGGAAGCACGGTCTGCTGATGTTTGACATCGACTTGTGTGCCGAATCGTGAGTCGTCGGACCGCACAACACGCCCTCAGTAAGCTACCCTTCTGATTTTGTATCGTTTGGTCCACTGAAGATGTGCATCTTTATGTGCTGCTGTATCAGGTGCCTTTTGCAAGGTACCCAACTCCAAATGTCGACTGCACGCAGTTCTTTTCGCAGTGTTCGCTGGGAAATTGGTTGAGATGGACCTTCTTACACTGAGAGCAACAGCTCCTGACGAGTTTGAAACCCATTGTCGTTGAGCGTGAGACTCGTCTCTGGCCCCTGTCATTTAGGATCTTTTTAGCAACAATGTTTTTAGGCATTTTTATATAGCAGCAGTTGGTACAGCATTTTGTGTAGACATGTTGGACAGTTCGTGTTAACACACCAAAGAAGTCAGGAAGCTTCATTCCCACTGCGATTATTGACGTGTTCAAACAAGATAGCTCCTTTCTGACATTCTTTCACGACTATACATCGCCACATCTTATTGTATTGCTACCGTACAGGATTACACACACACACACACACACACACACACACACACACCACTTTACTACCATTACTTAAGCTCACCATTCACAGGCTGACAAGTCAGCCATCACAACTGCTGAGCGAGTCGCCGACTCTTCTTACTGTGTGTGAACTCATTGCAAACATGTAACAGACCCTACCTGCACCCAGCTCTATGGTAGTTTTCGCCATGCCAAACCAGAAGCGAAAAGGACAGAATGTTGAATGGCAGATAGATGTCGGGGCTAGCAAGTGGCGGTGCGCTGGTGAAGCCAATACACCAGAACCCTGGACCCGACCACTATAAAACTGTACATCACAAAGGTGAATGTGTTGGGTCAGGCCAGCTCGCCAGGGGTTGACCGACTGGTCGGCGTGTGAATGGATGGCTTTACATTAGCGATGAAGGGTCACATGACGTCCTGGTACCAGTTCTACATCATCTATAACACCTGCGATCAGTGAGCTCTTTTAAGGGAATGCCTTTTGTTTAGTACTGGAGAATTTATATGTCCAAAACTCATTAATAAATCGCCCAGATGGACATCATCTGAGATGTTGAGATGATAATGTTCCTTAAGATAGGATTTTTTCTATCCTTTATCCTGCTGAGCATAGGCAGAACACATTTTATGATCACTGACATTGGTGGTGAGGCAGAGACTTGTGGAGGAAATTGGCGGGTCCTGTGGTCAACGACAGTAGAGTTCAGGAAGTAAATTGCTAGCCAGAAGCGAAGTCCAGTGCGTATCGAAATCCGTCATAAGCGTACGCAGACAGTCTAAGAAGCGATACAAATCGAAAAACGTACACACACACAATGTCTATCACTCTACTATCAATGGCGCGTATCGAAGTGCTCAGAGAATGACGACAACTGCTGAGGCTGCGGCATGTACTATAGTTCAATTCTTTTGTCTTGGCGGCTCGCGCATGCCCGCCCAGACGCGGGAGATTGCTGTGTTGCCAGTTGCACACGACGCACGCGCCAATAGAAGCAGCGCCATAGTATAGCATAGTTCGCAAGCTTACGTTTAGGGGGGAGCGCGCAGTTCATCAAGTAAAGCCACCACGGCCGCATTAACCCTTTCGCTGCTACAAAGACGTGCTCCCCACATTCCACGCTGTGAGCGATTTTGTCACTGCACTGCTCGTCTGTGCAGACACATCGTGTTCCGACTGCTTTGACACTCTTATCAATCGATAAGTGTGTCGAATGATAAGTGTGTCAAAGCAGTGGGAACACCATGTGTCTGCACAGGCGAGCAGTGCAGTGATGACAAAATCGCGCACAGCGCGGAATGTGGCGAGCACGTGTCTGCAGCAGCGAAAGGGTTAATGAAGAGACAAAGGACTAGAAATTTCAAAAAATTGCATTCAAACGAATATAATTCGTGAAGTAAGGCACTTCGATATTGTTTTTAAATAATGAAAATATTAAGCACCGCATAAGATTTGAGCTCATAACCTTTCACACAGCAGCTCAACACCTTAACCATTACACTAACGCACCTCGTCTGAATGCATTACGCCATGAGGAGTATAACACGTCACGCAAAATACTGACAAACACTGTTGGTATCACTATGAATTACTCACGCTTCGTCGAAGTACAATAGGAAATAAACAATTACCGCTGTTCTTTATTGCGAAAAAGCGGTTTGTGAGAGTGATACAAACACCTTTCCTTGCTATCGCCTGAATTAGGAGTCTTATTGCTTGTTTGGTTTAATTAATTAATAGAATATGAAGCAACTGGTATAAAGAATGCTTTTTCCAAACTTTCTATAAAAGAATGTCTGCTATCAAGACATTGCTTTTGTTCTATTATTTTATTTATGACTGAACGTTTCTAAAACTGAAGACACTCGTCCATGCTCTGCACTGCAGTCGAGATGTGGCAACGTCGTTCTCTGTTGATTGGCTGACTGTGTTTTGTGACGTCAGATGCGCAGAACGAACCTAAACTCGGCCGCCAACATAAATGACGCGCACTTAGCGCTCTCGCGTCAACGGATGAGCCCCACGTGACATGCCTGCGTTGATGGCGCCCTCCGTGGGAACGGGCTCTATCTGAACTTTTAGGCCTGTGTATCTCCGACTTGTTCTCCAAATCGATACTCAGGCTAGATGGGAAATCAGAAGCACTTCTGGACACTAAAGGATGTTAAAGGGCCAAACCGCTTCTTATTTTTCTTCGTCTTACTTGCCTTATTACCTATATCTGTTTTGCCCAGACCCCCCCCCCCCCTAGTCTTGTTACGCCATTCTTGCTGTATTTGTGTCATGGCAGGGTGCAGTCTCATCGTTTTCAGGTCGTTCTTAGTATCAGAATCTGTGAATTCGTTGGGCGTCCAAAGCCTCTTATCGATTCTTTTAAGTCAAGTGCTGTTGCACACATATGTCAGTTTCACTGCCTATACTAGAGTAGGCGTTTCTCTTCAGACTTTTACGCTATGTCTGCTACCTTAAAAAATAAAGCCTCGGAAGAGATAGCTTTTTTACTCCATCTTTCAAAGTCACTCCTCCAGATCGGAGCAGCATCCTTGTCTCTGTAACCTGGAGCTCCGGTTCATCTCATCTGCACGTGGCCCGACATTCTCAACCGAACGTTAGAGCTGGTATTATCGCCCGTTTTTGAACATTCCCTGTCACGTTTGTAGGCATTTTCGTGTTGCAGATGAGTCCAGTTAATGACCCCCATTTCTACCACACAGTTTTTGTACAGTTCTCAGTGGTCTTTGTGAGTGGAAGCTGCAGAAAACATCAGGTAGTAAATTACACGCGGAAGTTGCAGAAAACATCAGGTAGTAAATTACACGCGGAAGTTGCAGAAAACATCAGGCAGTAAATAAAGAGGTGTGTTTGTGGGAAGACTGTTACGGACAGAGAAAAAAGGCAACCAACGCACTGACGTGTGTAGGTATTAAGGCACCACGTATAAAAACACCTGCACTTATATTCCGCCTTGGTGCTACTTACCGTAAGCCTTCTCTGTTCCAACGGCATGCAAGAAACAGTAAGGTCAGCTTGAATTTCTGGTAGACATTCTGGAATTAGAACTATGCCGTCAGCGTATGGCAGTTGATCATCTAAACGCATAGTGCAATATTAATACTGGTATATCAAATTGTGATTAGTTACGTGTACAACATGTGTTTTAAATGCACTGCCTGACAAAGAAACTGAAGCGGCCAGAAGAGGCGGAGAACATGAAATGAAACTTCACGGGTTGTGGAGGTAGGTGGTGTTATTTCAGCGATTACAGAAAGGGAGTCAAGTTTGTAAAGAGCTTGGCAGTATGGCCCACTTATCGTTATGATGTTGCAGCCTCTCTTGCCAGAATGCATGCACTGTTTCGACTGCGAATGGTATCTTAAAGCCGTTGCATCCCCTCTTCGGGCAAGCTGGCCCACAACTATTCCAACTGGTCCTTGACGTACTGGACATTGGCAGTGAGAAGGAGTTGATGTCCGAGTTGATCCCACAGCTGTTGTATCAGGGACAGATCTGGGGATAGAATTATTCACTCTGCAGCGGAGTGTGCGCTGATATGAAACTTCCTGGCAGATTAAAACTGTGTGCCGGACTGAGACTCGAAATCGGAACCTTTGCCTTTCGCGGGCAAGTGCTCTACCGTCTAAGCTACCCAAGCGTGACTCACGCCCCGTCCTCACAGCTTTACTTTTGCCAGTAACTCGTCTCCTACCTTCCAAACTTTACAGAAGCTCTCCTGCGAACCTGGTTCCGAGTTCGAGTCTCGGTCCGGCACACAGTTTTAATCTGCCAGGAAGTTTCAGAGCTGGGGATCTTACTCGCCATGGGAGAGTGCCAACATCACACAGACAGTTCATAGAGACACGTGCCATATGTGAACCAGGAATGTCCTCTAGAAAATTGGCACCACAATACCGTCACTTGAGGATGCAGGGTGTCTGTAAAGTACCGTTGTGCCATCAGAGTTTCCTCACACACTTCCAGCTGTGACCCACACCAAGACGCCAGGACTAACATCACTGCTCCTCTCCACTGGAAGAATGGAACCTCTTCCCAGGTCTCTGGCATACTCGCCGATGACGGTCATCCAGGGTAGTGAAAAACCGTAAATTTATCGCTGAGCGCAGTATGATGCCATTCATCAGCAGTCTGTGCTTCCTGGTTACGGCCTGGTACAGCCGTTTGTGTTGTGGAGTTAATGACAGCCTACACACGGATCAGTAGTTCTCTAATCCCAAAGCTGGTAGTCTGTGACAATCGGTACAGGATGACACAAAGTGTTGTTCTCGGATGGCAGACGCTGAAGTGAAGTGGTTACGATGTGATTGGTGCGCAGTAGGCGATCCTCCCTTGCGGTGGTCAGACCTAGTCGACCAGTATCTTGACGATGAGAGTGCTCGCCCTCATGCTCCCAACATTCCATGTCTGAGTGGCCAGAAATCTGGATATTGCACGATTCGACCAGCCACTCAAAGGGAGGCCTACAATGAGGCCCGTTTCAAACTCTATCAGGTGCTGATGACGCTGTCTCACACTAGTACATAGCATCTGCACGTCATTGACAGTGGTGACTCAACATCTGACGCCGTTTACGCCACTTGTGTACCATACCAGGCCGTGTAACAGCACTAAACGTGAACAACACTGATGCTCTCTAGTGGCCGTTCTAACAGTTACAGAGAACTGCAGCTGTCGTTATTTACGTGTTCGCCGACTGCGCGTAACTGCATGAAGTTACACTGACATCTGACCACGTGACTGGGTGCTTCACGTTCTTTGGAAGGCAGTGAGTTTGGGATTTGCAGCATTAATGGGGCAGGTACCACGAGCTGTGCCCTGGTGTGTGTGCTGCAGAGGCTGTGCTCGCTGCTGCACGAGATGCTGAGTGCGCAGGCGCGCTCCCGCCGCCGGCCGCCCACGCAGCCGCGCCCGCCGGCCGTCAGCCTGCGACGCGCCCACCGCACCAGGACGCCGCCTCCCACGCCGCAGGTGACGCCAACAATTAAACTTCCCCTACTGAGATAGAAAGTGCTGATAGCTACTCTGAACACGGGTGTCCAAGTGCGACAGCATGCTGAAAAGTAATGCCTCCGATTTATTTACGTGAAAACTCTAGTAGCTTTTTAAATAAAACAAATGTTAATAATGGTTACGATGTTTGTGTTTATACAGTGTCTGTATCTTCATTTTACAAGAAGCATCACACACTTTTTTGATGAGTACAAATGTGGTAATTACTGCGATCATCAATAAATGTGTAGAATACGAAAGTGTGCCTGGTGGCGAGGTGAAACTAGTCTCCTGCTTTGAGTAGAATCTATATTACGGTGTCGTGAAGATACAGACCACCCTCAGGAACTATCACTGTTCCTATTATGAGTAAGGACGTCTCAATAATGCAAAAGAATCTCTTTGGCTGTGAATGATCTCCTCCAAAAGATGTAATTAAGTGCAGGAAATTCTAATGCGCCTCTGTAATTATTGAAATGGTAACGGGATTTAATATCACAATGAGATTTGTTGATTTAACGCACAAATGAGTTCCGTCTCGAAATACACTACTGGCCATTAAAATTGCTACACCACGAAGATGAGGTGCTACAGACGCGAAATCTAACCGACAGGAAGAAGATGCTGTGATATGCAAATGATTAGTTTTTCAGAGCATTCACACAAGGCTGGCGCCGGTGGCGACACCTACAACGTGCTGACATGAGGAAAGTTTCCAACCGATTTCTCATACACAAACAGCAGCTGACCGGCGTTGCCTGGTGAAAGGTTGTTGTGATACCTCGTGTAAGGAGGAGAAATGCGTACCATCACGTTTCCGACTTTGATAAAGGTCGGATTGTTGCCTATCGCGATTGCGGTTTATCGTATCGCGACATTGCTGCTCGCGTTGGTCGAGATCCAATGACTGTTAGCAGAATATGGAATCGGCGGGTTCAGGAGAGTAATACGGAACGCCGTGCTGGATCCCAACAGCCTCGTATCACTAGCAGTCGAGATGACAGGCATCTTATCCGCACGGGAGTAACGGATCGTGCAGCCACGTCTCGATCCCTGAGTCAACAGATGGGGACGTTTCCAATACAACAACCATCTGCACGAACAGTTCGACGACGTTTGCAGCAGCATGGACTATCAGCTCGGAGACCATGGCTGCGGTTACCCTTGACGCTGCATCACAGACAGGAGCGCCTGCGATGGTGTACTCAACGACGAACCTGGGTGCACGAATGGCAAAACGTCATTTTTTTCGGATGAATCCAGGTTCTGTTTACAGCATCATGATGGTCGCATCCGTGTTTGGCGACATCGCGGTGATCGTACATTGGAAGCGTGTATTCGTCATCGCCATACTGGAGTGTCACCCAGTGTGATGCTATGGGGTGCCATTGGTTGGACGTCTCGGTCAACTCTTGTCCGCATTGACGGCACTTTGAACAGTGGACGTTACATTTCAGATGTGTTACGACCCGTTGCCCTACCCTTCATTCGATCCCTGCGAAACCCTACATTTCAGCAGTATAATACACGACCACCTTTCTGGATACAGAAAATGTTCGACTGCTGCCCTGGCCAGCACATTCTCCAGATCTCTCACGAACTGAAAACGTCTGGTCAATGGTGGCCGAGCAACTGCCTCGTCACAATGCGCCAGTCACTACTCTTGATGAACAGTGGTATCGTGTTGAAGCTGCATGGGCAGCTGTACCTGTACTTGCCATCCAGGCTCTGTTTGACTCAATGCCCAGGCGTATGAAGGTCGTTATTATGGCTAGAGGTGGTTGTTCTGGATACAGATTTCTCAGGATCTATGCACCCAAATTGCGTGAAAATGTTATCACATGTCAGTTCTAGTATAATATATTTGTCCAATGAATACCCGTTTATCATCTGCATTTCTTCTTGTTGTAGCAATGTTAATGGCCAGTAGTGTATTATGACAATAAGTGGCTTATCAAATACATGTCAAGTATAAGTTTCCATAAATAATTAGTTGGCATAGTTGAAATGGGGGTCTACCAAATGATTCTAGTGCCCTTTTCGCTGCTGATAGTGTACTGGGTATCCTTACGGATTGCTGATTCGCTAACTTTTGGTACAGTGATCCAGTTACAGAACTCATATATAGAATCCCACATGTAAAGTAAATCTGCTGTGGGTACTGTGCAGGCAGGCGCGGTACTGGGGGCGTCAAACTAAGTGACGGAGTCCCTACTTTGCCGGAGCTGCCTAAATACTTTACCAAACGCCGTGCTCGATTCGTGTAGAGTCAGCTGTCAGCGACGGGCTACACTGTTGGCTGCGCCGGCCGGAGTGGCCAAGCGGTTCTAGGAGCTACAGTCTGGAACCGCGCGACCGCTACGGTCGAAGGTTCGAATCCTGCCAAGGCATGGATGTGTGTGCTGTCCTTAGGTTTAAGTAGTTCTAAGTTATAGGGGACTGATGACCTCAGAAGATTAAGTCCCATAGTGCTCAGAGCCATTTGAACTGTTGTCTGCAATCAGGACTGCTGACCGTTGTGACGAGCTGCAGCCGTGGACGATGTTCCAGCGAGTCGCGTAATCGAACCAGATTTATAACTGCCAGCGGTACGAATCAGCAGTTAAAAAAATTCTGTCCGGCCTACCGACACTGTGACTACTCCTAGGTCGACTGATCTCTGGTCTCTTACTTGACATTTTCCAGCGGTCCGGAATAGTTTTCCTGTAGAAATTCTGTTCTCTACAGCAACTCGTCAAAAAATTAAGATACACTGGCCCCACCAAGGTGCAAGGCTGCCAATAGTGGCCGATTGCGATCCTTAGCGCCAATCACAAGTGTGAAATCGCCGCACCCAACCCCTCCAAAACACCACGAAAAATCCCACTCCAACTAAGAGGCTTACCGCCGAAAACTAACGGTTCCTTGTCGTGTCAGCAAGCCTCATCAACTGTCGGTCAATCAAATTGCTCTTTTTAAATGCACACGGGAAGACCACGACTTGGGAAGAGAACCGACATCGCAAAATACTGTGCCTACGGTAGGCGCCAGCTTGCCGGACACCCCATTGTCACTGAACCGCGATTCTGAGAATGCAACGATACAAAGGCCTGACGCCTTGACCCAGGTGCCATGATGTCGCACAGGCAGATTCCACGCAGTCCTCATTGCCTTCCCTCTGGCTTAAAGAAAGCCAAGGCATCCTTTGAAAGAGTGTCTGCCGACCATCACTATCGTTGTCTGGGCCTGACCTTCCTCAGACCTGGCAGACGCGGCCACACACAACTCCCCTGTACCGTCAGCCTCTCCACCAAGAGATCTTAGAAAATATAGCAAATAGAGTAAGACTCATCACCTGATTTAATTCGAGCAAAGAATCATTAAAGCCCTTGATACCTGATCAGCTTCCTAATATCATCCCCTGAGAAGTCAGTTAAAAAAATAAATGAGCAGGAACAAGCCAAAAGGGTTTGGCGTCTCTCAAATGCTAATAACTTTTGTTTTATTTAAAAAGCTTTAAGAATTTTCATGTAAACAATTCGGAGGCATTACTTTTAAGCACGCTCTTGTATTTCCATTGTAGACCTCCATTCAACATTAAAATTCACAGCTCATCGCGAATCACCCTCTAGAGACTTGATTCAGGAGATACTAGAGGTAACAAATACACTGGTGTGTAAACGTTAACAACGGAAGTAACTTTCACCTGATGCGCCGCTACTAAGTAACATAGCTCAACGAAACTTGGGCCATACATAGAAATAACTGATATGTGTAGTACAGAAGGTAACTGGAAGAAATATGCAATAACGGGAACAGAAATGACAATAATTACACTGAAGTCACTGGTATTTGTGGGAATCCCTTGTACATTACAAATGGTGGGACATGGCTCTTCATGGAGTGTGTCATCCCCATGGATGGCAGTGTATGCTGGCCACAAGGTTGGTGAGGACTTCTTGTCGTAAGGCGTTCCATTCCGCCAACAGCGAAGCGGACAGCTTCTGGATGGTTGTTTCTGCATGTGGATGTGCTGCAATTCATCTCTCCAACGCATTCCACGTGTGTTCGATAGGAGCACGAGCAGGCCATCTATGCGCCGAATATCCTCTCCTTCCAAGATATCCACCACCTAAGGAGCTTAATGCACAAGCGTGTTGTCATCGATGAAAATTAAGTCAGAGCCAGATGCATCCCTGGAAAGACGCACATGGGACAGGAGTACAGTGTCACAGTAACGTTGACCGGTAAGTGTAGCGTGTTCAGAGATGTGGAGGTCAGTTCATCCGAGCATCATTATGCCTGCTGAAGCACAACACCAGAACGATCATGTTGTACGGTCTTCCTGGGTGCAGTGGGTGTTCCCACGTCTCGCCATGTGAAGGTACGTCCAGCAATATCATATACGGTCGTTTTGGTGGTCCAGGCGTTACGACATTAAGGCAAAACGTTGCGTCGATGTACTAACCCCCAAATCTTTGAACACGGTACACTCACTACACACCATTATTGCGTCACTGTACTCTTTTACCATGTGCGTCTCTTCACAGGCGTATTCGGACCGAATTTTACTTTCGTGGATAACAATGCACAAGCGCATCGAACAGCGCATTTGGAACAAGAGGATATCCGCGAATGGATTCGCCCGCACGTTTCCCCGACCTTCTTCGACAATAATTATGTTGTGAGCCTTGACTGTGTGCCACTGTAGTGTTGCGCTTAGCACAGTTCTGTCGCACCTGGAAGTGTGGCTGTAGAATTTTGAGGCGAATCTGCGGACAGTTTAGATTTTTAAGTGCAGTTTTTGACGAATATAATTACGAAACAATAAACTGGCCTCCATAGCTGAGGTGCTAATACTGGCACAAGCGTTAACACTTGACTCGGAGACAAGATGCTTCGAAGCCACATGCTCGATGAAATTTTCGCCGACAATATGTGGATGGCAAAGGGAGGAGAGGTGGAGACGTAATGCTTCTGATCACCGCGCTTTGCGACAGTGTCCTCGATTAAATTCCGAACCTCTCCACAATGTCTCATGAGGTGAGGGCACGTGACCCAGTGACTGTACTAGTAGAGGAAAGTGGGAACAAGGCCAATTTTGATATCAAATTATTGTCAAACTAATTAAATTGTGACAGCTGATTGATTTATGATCCCCTCCCCCTCCGCTCCAACTATTGACTGATTTATGATCCCCTCCCCCTCCTCTCCAACTACTGTTCTGCCAAGTGGTTTGCGACTCCCTGGGGATAATGCGTCCATCCAAGAAAGCCTTCTCAGCCCCCCCCCCCCTCCCTCTCCTCCACCTCCTCCTCCTCCACCCCTCTGGGAACTCCCCTCACCAATACAAGCACACTTTTGATAATTGACTAATTAATTAAATGGATCAATTTTAACCCCTTTCCCTATGGAAACCCCCCCCCCCCCCCGCCAGCCCTCCCCCTCCCCTCTCCCACATGGAAATTGTCAGGAAAATGATTCGTATAGGTAAAAGACGACGGTTCCTACACTTTCAACTACCTAGTTTCAACTACTTTTCGAAGTCATCTTCCCTCCTAAGCCCCCACCCCCAACCAAAAGGCACATGCGTAGAACATTGTGAATAGGAGACTACTGAAAGGTGCTTGACTGGGTAGAGAATACGAAAACAGATATTCTTGTACAAAAACTTTTTAATTTTTACATATACATTTACACGCAGTAAATAACTCATTCTTTGTTTTGCTTTGTGTAGTTTTAATAACGTTAAGCTTATAATTTAACTTATAATTTAAGTCTACATCTGAATCATATATTTCATTTACCAGTAATTTGACAGGTACAAAGAGGGTATGTCATCGAATTGCGATACATGTATAGTTCTTTTTCCTATAATCTATCTCCTTTATGTCATTAACAATTAGTTCTGTTCCTTCTTGCAGTTCCTCCACCTGAGAGCACAGAGTGATTTTAATCAGGCCTCTTATTTCTTGCATGACAATATGGATATAAGACTCCATGTCTTCCTGTGGACATATCGTCATCTCTTCTGTTCCATGTTCTTGTGGGATTTCCGTATAGAATTTTAAGTTTACAACTTTTGAAAGCGAATTACCATTAAAAGTTCTTATTCCAAAGGTTTTAAGCTCAGCAAACGGTTGTTCTGTTGCTAGGTGCACAATATCTACATCAGCGCATTTAGATGCGATGCAACCATACTTTTTAAGCAAATCTAGATGGGAATGGAGCTTTATAAAGAAATTTTTCGTGTGTCCGTTAATGTAGTAAACGTTCTAGATGCCGCCATTTTCGGCCCATAATCCAACATACGGCCACTTACCACTGCTATTGACAGTAAATGCTGATATCTTATATCCTCCACTTGTATCCACGCTTTTCTATGCTCTGTGTTTAAAGTAATATGTTAGTCTTGTCTTTACATCTGCAATGGCTTCTTCTTTTTCCAGTAGCAGTTTATACTTCGTTTTTGAGGCAATTTTTTTCGCCATATACTTTAGCTTTCGTTTTTGGCTTCGACCTCTTCTACTTCCAATTTTCTTTTTCATAGACTTAATATATTAACTGCACTGAAAGGCGTAATTACTTTAATGGGGAATAGTTTAAGCCTGTTTGATACATTGGTTCTTTTCCTTAAGACTTGTGGTGTAAAATTATTTGTAGGAACCATCCCCAATTCGACGAATCTGTATCTGGCGGTATTGTGGAGAACAATGTCCTGAACTGGGATAAATATGTTTTCCCTGCTTTGATATAGCACTACTGCGTAATACTTATATTGTCTTTGTTGGAGTCAGTGGTAAGAATTTCCGGTAGTTTACTGGTAGATAATGAAACCTGTATGCAGACAGAGCATAGCTTATAAGCTTTCCTCGGTCTTGAGAGTCTGACAGACTTTCTTGCACACCTGTCAATTTTCAAGTGTTCATATTACCGCAGTAGACAACTGCAGAACGTTGTTGGACACCACACAGCAACTGTTCTGTAAGTTGAAACGTCCTGGCAGATTAAAACTGTGTGCCGGACCGAGTTCGAGTCTCGGTCCGGCACAGAGTTTCAATCTGCCAGGAAGTTTCATATCAGCGCACACTCCGCTGCAGAGTGAAAATCTCATTCTGTTCTGTAAGTTACTAGTTTGCTGACATCACATGGATGTGATTGGCACACAGTACAATGGAGCACATTGTAAATACTGTCTATTAGAGTTTAAAACATTTAAACAATCTTGCACTGGGTCAATTGTACAATCAATTCTGTAACTGTATATAGTAGTCTTCAGTCTGGTAATGCCATGCTCGTTAGGCAAAGAAGACGTAAAAGTTTTCTGTAGTCATGTGTCTCGACACTTTATAAAATCTATAAGATTGTTACTGATCACTTTGTTTACTCCTGGACTTGTGATCTGACATATAAATTTGTTACATACATCTTTACAGTTGGAGCTCCTTTAGGAACGAAACAAGGATTACTATACTACCTAGTTTGAACTACTTTTCCAGGTCACCCAACTACCCACTGCTATGCAAGAACACCTTGCCCTACCAAATATCCATAAATAGTCTCTTATTTATGATAATCCATATGCATCTTTTACATAGTTGTAGTGCAAAACAGCAGAAATTAGGTAGTTGGGTTGAAACGTGGACACACGTCCAGATCATCCGCTCTCAAAATTCCGCCATCTCTCTCCCCACATCCACCACTGCTGGCGTCTCACCTCCAAGTGCGCAACGCTACACGCTGTTCACATCTAACTGCCCAACACTACAATAACAATATTCCAACAATGCAAATCAGCCACAGACTGTACACAGCACAGTCAGTGATTTTCATACAGAGCGCCACGTGGCGTTACTAACATAAAAACCTAAACAGCCTACTTACAGGGTGACCTGGAAAAATAGTTGAAACTAGGTAGCCGAAAGTATAGTAACCCTCATTTCTAGCCATATGAATATAGACGGTAATCACGGGATGTGTATTAACAGACTGAAAGTGCGGGTGTATTTCACCGGCAGTGTAATCTCGTAATAAAATCACTCTTATCACCGAATTTAGAAAGTCAGTCAGCAGAGGAACATGATATTAAGCCGATATTTGCAACTCCCTCTCGTCACAGCTAGCTCTTTCCCTTGCTGACAAACATTATTTTGTAACGCTTTCTATCTCGATACCATGTAACCAGTGTAACAGAAGTTCTGCGTTATAGGTGAGGGATAATGATGGTCGACAGAATGATCACATACAGTAGATGGTGTGCTATGTGAGGAATCACTCAAAAAAAAGCAATACTAGATTGAAGTCGAAATAAATGTACAAAATCCAATGACCAATAGACTAACTATTCAGATCTATAGTGTTACGCTTTCTGGTAGAAATGCTGTCTGCGATTTGGTATGAAGTCTATCTATTCAACCACATACTTGCGTTGGATCCTAAGGAGACGTCTTTTAATGATTACAGCCACTGGTTAAATGATATTTGTGGCACTCTCATACCTTGAAACGAGTCACCTTTTTCGAATCTATGTGCTAAGGATCTCACACAGCAAAATTCCATCTTAATTTTAGACAGTCGCTCTGCATATTGTAACTGTCTCTGCCTCACCCTCCCTGCTGCTTTGTCCATGTGATCATTAAAATTTAAGTCAGAACTGAGTAGGAGTTGAAGAGCGCTATATCTGAGACCTTCTGTGTCCCATGAAGAGACAGGGTGAGCTGAGTTATTGCGACAGGACCATGTTTTGACCACCTGGCGGAAATGAGAACATGTCATAGCCCCGCCAGCTGTGTACAATGAGAAGCCCAGCACCAGACACAGCTTGCTCCTTCAGCATGAAGTAGTAGAAAAGACAGCACGAGCAGTTACAGTGGTGTTTCTTACTGGGAAAATTAGGAAGACTCCATATCATTTAGGAACTGGAAGGAGGACAAGGATTTTGCTACTGCATTGCAGTGCATCTCCAAACTACATATACGTACAGCAGTCTGAAGCAGATCTGCGTCTTTCAGGCTGCATTCGTGTCTGTCATCCAGATACTCTCTCTATCCTCGTTATTTTGTACCAGCCAACAAAGAAAAACTACGAACTATAAAAGTCCCACTATCGTTACCCTGTAGAGAACTCGAAAGATATTACCACATCCTTCTCTTCCAACATATGAAAACAAACACTGGCTGCATGCTGATATCTACCATATTTGATGATTCTGTTAAATATACAGCTATTGGCCAGGTGGCCAGTGATTGAAGTCTGTTGCACCGGCCAGTGTAAAGTTTCGTCACCTATTCCGTAGGAAGACCATATCCCACAATCGCAAGAGAGGGCCACTGTGTTGTTCTTTCATAAGCAGTTTAATACATTGTTTTTATGCTGTAACACATCCAAGCAGTGTATGACTACAGCTTTGTACACCGCCATATATTTTGTTTTTCCGCCATCACTCTGAGGCCTGTGTCAGGTGCTAAACCAACATTAACATGTTTTGATCCATTCACTCTCAGAGAAAACTGGATATCACGTGGCGTAAACTGTGGTGCTCTCACAACACACAGGGCGGTTAAAATAACAGACAGAGGTGATGTTTCTTAGTGACAATAATATGGAAGACATCGCAACATATGGAAACTGGAAAAGTTTGCGGAATTGTAGAGCGTTTCCAAACAGCTGCCTGAAAGTGATGACCTCTACATTTAATCACATCTTACACAGTGATGGGGCAGCTGAAGTCTAGGTTTTCTATTTGGAAGAGACCAAGAGCGTTGATTCCTTATATTCAGTCATGTACGCAATCACTGTTTCGATGCTGGTCATCCGTGGAAGGTGTTTTTCCCACCAAGACTCTCTCCATATCAAACAACTGGCATCAGTCAACAATTCTGTAGTAATCAATAACATACCAGTGGACAGATGTGATGGAAAAGACACCATCAGTATGGACAATCATTATGTGGTAATCAACTGCATACCAGTGGATGGATAGGATGGAAAGGACACTGTCAGTATGGGGCAACAACTGTAATAAGCACCACAGTTGATAGTGCGATCAATGTCAACAATTTTACAAGTTTTCCCGTAATTTCAGCACAGACTAATGTCATGGCTGCACTCTTCCCAGTTTCTGTGTCATCGCTAAATGACCCATCCACTACTCTGGGTTTACCATATACTAGACCGTGAATGTAGATAGATGACTGTGCAGTACGTCCATTCATGTTTAATTCTCGAACATATAAACGAATACTGCGTCATATACTGATGCAGTTAGATTATCTACATATTTCTAGCACATCAGTCATAGTGTGTAATTTATGATTACGATTGATCATCTTTCCTTATATGGATTTGAGTCGCAGAATATTCTTGCATTCTTAGGATAAAGTTGGTCGCTGATTTGATTTGCACCCGGCCAGAAGTAGGAGGGTACTATACCCACTACATTCCACATCTTGTGAAGAAACAGAGCAAGCTGAGTCTGTAACTGCTGTTCAGTAAAGACTGTTCCACACCAATCTTATCCCACAGCACCCATCCAAGTGCACACAACCTCTCCAGATGCACGCTGTCGAGAAGGTTAGAACCCCTTATCGGTGTACAGTAAGTATCAGAGTGTTGGGATGATATAACAAACGAGTTAGAAGAAACGTGAGGTTTATGCATGATTGAGCCTCACACAGATGAAGTTTGAAGTATTTTATGTAAATCAACTGTGCTGTCAATTCTAAAATATTGTTCTAGTGTCTGGGTCACTACCAAGAAGGTTTTAGGAAGAGAGAAATGATTGTACAACATAAACACACACACTCCTAAGGCTTCACAACTCTGCACTTATATACGCTATAATGATAAAGCCATGTGCTTCCTGAAATATTAGTCATGCGGGGTGCAATGTCCTTAATACTCTAATGCATGTCATACATGTCCAACATCTGGCATACATTCACCCAGCAAGTTTTCTATCCCACTCACAAGTGTGACAAACTTTAAGATGACAATATTACTTCCTTCTACACCAAAGAAAAACATAGATTCTTTGTGATACATGCACACTATAGCTTTTCAGAGGTGTACAGCACCCACTGTTCATACAGCAAAGGAAAACGCCTCTTACAAGGAAACATACTAACGCATAGTAATGGTGTTTGGCATGTGAAATTACATGCCAAGTTGCACTAACTCTGTATACATAGGGTTTGCAGTACCTCAAAAACAACTGTCACCAACTTAGAATCATTGCAGTTACGAAATTGAGACTCCATTTATGTCCAAGATGTGGCAGAGGAATGGATACTTCACATACATCTTCATTTGCCTAGAGGAGGGTGTAAAATAGGTTTTCCATTGATGGACATGATTCACCACACATGCGTTGGAATCCCTGCAATTTTAATATTTAATTGTAATTATAGTGATAAATATGTGGCTGGTTTCCTAGGATGACACCATTTGGCATGTGGAGCACGTGGCGGAGGTAGCCTGTGGCCAGAACAAATAGGCGTTTCTGGCTTAAGTCTCTCATGAATGGCGGATAAAAAGAAAAGTTCTGGCTTGCTTACTAGTCGGTTCTTGTCCACAGCTGCAGAGGCAAATCCCAGTGGTGGCGCCCTTTGGGCAGCTAAATAGCGGACTAATACTCAGTATGAGTTGGGCTGTCCCTACGACAAAGTATATTGCACGTATTCTCTATGGAAAATTGAGTGATTCAATATCAATCATTGCCAAGTGTTTGCATTGGACATATTGGTAACATCCGAACTCCTACCACTCCAGTCATCTCCAGACGCCCTCAGTGGTCACAGCTGGTGCACTCTGGCATACATGCAGCTGCAGTCATGGTGGCACTTTCCTCCGACCTCTGAGCATTGGCGTTGACAGTGCATGGGGAGATTGGCACCTACTTGCGGACCTCAGGACATGAGCACGTGGGATGTGTGAGGGTTTCAGTGATCTCCGACATCTAGCCATGACGACTACTGCTGTGGACTGGATTTTGGTTTAAGTGTGTCATGTTTAGTGCTTCTCAATACATCACAGTGGACTCTCTTGCAGTGGTATTTGCTGTTGTCTCTATCCTGTCATGCAGTAGGCCCTTCCTCCCTCTCCTTCTCAATGGAGTGGAGAGAACCAAATTATGAATTCTATAGTGCTTTAAAAACCCAATCGCGATGTCAAATTCCTGATTGATCTAGTCATCACAACAACAACAACTACTACAACGGATTGGATCGTGATTTAAGGTGTCATGTTTAGTGCTTCTCAATACATTGCAGTGGACTCTGTCTTGCAGAGGTATTTGTTGTTGTTGTCTCTATTCTATCATGCGTAGGCCCTTACTCCTCCTTCCAGATGTAGCGGAGAGTCCCAATTTAGGAGTTCTATAGTGCTTCAGAAACCCAATCCAAGGTCAAATTCCTGACTGATCAGTTTATTGTTTCTGATGGTGGCGAGCACACACACCAGTCCCACCCCTCTGCAGATTTTTGAAGGACATAGCATCAACTGAGCTAAAATTTTAAATTTTCAGCTATCTCCAAGCAATGGACTTCCCATCATATGACCTTATTGTGGCAATATCCACTGATAGGAGGCAAGGAGAAAAAAATCGAGAAGGGTTTGAAAACCAGGTGGTTGCAGGATTGAATCCCACCGAATATTCCAGTCCTAGTATCCACTAATAGGATGCAAAGGAAAAACTGCCCAATACAAAGGGTGTTGAATTAATTATTTAATCAACCAGTCTGATAGAGTGTGGGAATATTTCCAAGACATCCACAGCTGGGGGTTTACCAGTTTAACGCTCCTTTGTTTGCAGTTCGATCTGACCATGACCGACAGCACATGCAGACCTGACAGTGGCACGCAACAGGACATGACCACTCGAGAGAGAGAGTGAGAGAGTGAGAGAAAGAGAGGGAGAGAGAGAGAGAGAGAGAGAGAGAGAGAGAGAGAGAGAGAGAGAGAGAGTTGTTGAAATCATGCATCTATTAATCCCCAGGTGGCACATGCTGTCAACGGAGCAAAATAGACGTCGTCTTTCCAGGTGTACTAACTCTTTTCCAGCAGTGAAGATTGCCGTCAGGGATATTGGTCTATAATTCTATGCATCCGATATTTTACCGTTCTTGTAGATGGGCATGGCGGACGCTCTTCTTGAGTTAAGCGGGACTATTTGATGGGTGGCGATTCTCGGTAAGTATGATACAGGAATGGAGCTAAATGTGTGGCGTACTCATTTTAAAATTTGTCTGCAGTTTTGTGAGGACCTGGTGACTTGTTGCCTGTACGCAGTCTTGTTTTTCAGGAGCAGGGATGCTAATATCGATATTCCCATTTGTGAAACCTTGCGGCACTCAAACATTGGTATGGTAGCGCCTCGATCCTGAGTGCATTTAAACTCGGAAATTAAAAATTCTGCTTTCTGTCTGCTGTCTTCACTTTCGACACCAGACGGACCCACGAGAGATTGAATGGGGGACAATATTTGTTAGATTTCCGTGTAACCTATTACAGAGTGCTTCCGATCTATCTGAGATACAGCCTAAACCTACTGCAAGCCTCTCAGTTTGAAGCCACGTCGGATGCTTGGATGTCGATTTCGCTGATTGTTTAGTCAAGCAATTTCCTCAGTTGAGTTTACGAGGTCGTGTTGTGCTTCGAGACATTTCCACCACAAAAGATATGAAGCTGCCACTGAAAATTGAACCACGGATCTCGTCGTTCATAGCCAAGGAAGCTTACTGTTTTCGTATTTTTTTCCTTTTCTTTTAAGACCCCAAACCAGCCTTTATAGACTTCTCACTCTCTCGTCAAGGATTCCTTTCATCGTATTGACTTCCCTGTAATTGATCTCTGGGTATCATTTACAAGTATTTAATGCCTTTTTTGCTAGCATTTATGCTATACTAAAGTTAGAATTCTTATACTTGTTGATTTAGATTTATTTTCCTTTAATTAGCCTCCCTAGCTGACTCAGTTTATTATTCCATAAACTTGAGTACACATACACGAAGAAAAAGAACAGTGGTTTAAATTTTTCTCCATACTCGTGTAAGTAAAAGATCCAGTTTGTCTCTTCCAGTTAACACCTTAGTCCTATTCTTGCGACAGCATGGTGTTTAAAAAGATCACGAAACGAAGGTTTTTTGTATTCTAAACTTAACACGGGTATAGCGATAAATGAGTACATTCAGAGTGTGAAAGTAGCCTTGTTCATTAATAATTCGTTTCATCATCTTGCACATCTTTACAGAATGCACGTGTTGATGCTCGAAGGGTTTCTTCCTCCTGAGGCGTGTACCATAAACGTGGTATCAGGGCGTTAAAAAATTATTCGATATTTTGAGAGGTGGTAGTATGGACAAAAAAGAGAAAAAAGTCTCCAGTAATCATGGGATCCAAAATGCATAGTTTAAGACCTATCAGCACTTGTTCATCTTCGCTACTGTGAAATGCATCGCTTCTACCGCATGCTCCTTGCTATTATGAAGGACCTACAAAATAAAAACAACAAAAAAGTAAAGAAATGAGAAGAAATTATTCTGTTACAGTAAAACAGCAGAGTTCTAACATAATCTGTTTGCTATTATGTACGATCTGAAGTTGTGGGCCATCTCCATTCATAGTGAGGCATGCTTCTCTCCGACGTCTTAGCGGATCAAGCACTCTCTGCCAACCTCCAGGTTGGTAGTGATTGCAAAGACGAGACTACAGTATAAAAGTATTTCACAAATGTATTAAATGCAGACCGGTTCCGTAAGATCTAATGTATGCGCCTCACTATCCTAGAACTGTGACTACAGTTTACAGTAACAATACTAACATACTAACAGACATTTACGGTATATCCATTGACAATAAGAAAGGAATGTGTCCTCAATAGTCTACAGCATTCTGATGGTCGTCTGTAACAGCTTAAGATAGCTCTTAAGGTATACATTTTAGATCCCATGATTACTAGAATTTTTTAATCATACAATGAAGGCTTTCACGACCGGATGGTACTGTTTGTTGTTGATAATTATTCCGGGTTATAAGGCCGTGGTCCATGGAATTCTTCAATTCCTAACGTTTCGCCCAGTACTACGTTGGACATCTTCAGAGGTATGGTTGGTCCTCAGTCGGCAGGACTCAGCAGGACCAACCATACCTCTGAAAGATGTCCAACGTAGTACTGGGCGAAACGTTAGGAATTGAAGAATTCCGTGGACTCCATGGACTACGGCCTTATATCCCGGAAGAATTATCAACAACACTAGAATTTTTTGTCTTGTTTTGGTCCATACTCTTATTCTTAAAATGCGAAATACTTTTTTATCACCGTATAGATCGTTGGTTGCTCGGGTGACTAACTTCTTTGAGGCGAGAGTCGCTCTATGTTTCAGCAGTCTTTGACGCGTGTTCCAGACATGGCTGACTGGAAAAACGTGGGCGCCATGGATAGCTTGGATTTGGTTGGTGGGGCACCAACCAGCAAAGCGGTGCTTCAGAGTTTAATGGAGCTGTAAATATTGTTCGCGAAGCTTCTTTACCTTCTCGATTTTGGTGTTGCCTTGCTATCGTATTGAGTTTTGTGGAATCTTGTTTCACGAACAACAGGCATGACCTGTCTGCTTAGCTGGGGAATGATCAGGGTGTTAAGGTGTGAGGCAGAAAGTCATAGTCATCTAGCCATGCTAGGTGTAAAGCTTTTCCTACTTTGGTCTGATGCTGTCGAAACAGTGCTGGAGCCGTACGCCACTTTGGTTCACAACTTGAATCCTTTTCTTTCTTTGTGTCTGACTACTTGTTTATTTAGGCCGATGAAGCTTGCGGCCTGAACTCGGAGTTTTCCGGCTGAGCTCACGACAGCAAGACTTAAAACAGCATGTACGTTTTCTGTAATACGGTTACACAGTTGATTTAGACAGTAAATAAGATATTCGCAAGTACAACAGTAGGAGGAGCAACGAACCCAACTTGGCCCAAGAAGAAGTGTGCACTCTTGGAATCACGTGGTCGCTAAATCTTACTGCAAGATGGTACAACGTGTATGGCTTCAAAGTTTTTATTAGTGTATTTTGCGCGTTGTATCATCTGACTACCCGCAATTTACGGTATATTGATCCCTTCAATCAATTTTTCATTGTCTAGGGCGGTATAGCCAAGGACATAATTCAGCTCAATGAAGTGCAAAGAGCGCTGCCAGCACTGTACGAAATAGCTACAGGAGAAAAGTTACAAGTGGCTTCATTTCAAATATTGTTTGAAGCCATAAGAACTAACTGATCGTATTTTAGTTGTGAAACTGACATGGCGTCCCTGTCTTCAGTTTTTTGTACTAAATGCATTACGAAGCCTCGCTAATGTAGGTTTTAACGATAACCAGTTCTACCTGAGCATGTGACTTAAATTTATTTGCGTCATTCTGATCGTTATCGGAAATTTATCTGTAGCCCACTAAAATCGGGGGTCGTTATCAAGAATCGAACGAGAAGATCAGCGTTAATAACCGGCAACACTAACCACTAAACCATGTAGAAGGCCTATTTCCGTGTTTACAGGACGCAAATAAATACTGCAAACAAGTGTTAATATGTAATTGGAGTTGGCCTGAGTTTAACTACGACGACAGTGTAACGCGGCAAGGACGATGGAAAGATCTGATGCCACAAGGGGCGTTCAATGAGCAAAGCGATACTTTTTTTTCTCTGTCAGTTTCGGTTGAAACAGTGCGAGAATATTGTGGGACATCGTGCGTTATTCCAACACCGACTCAAAGAAAGGCCTCGGCGCTTGTTGGTGACGTCACGCCAGCTAGGCACGGCGAACGCCAGGTCTGTTGCAGGCAGAAACGCCTGGGCGTGCTTATCACTATAAATCTCTTATTTTTGGGCAAAATGTTTGGTATTGTTTTGGATTCTGCGGTTTTATTTAGATGAAAGATTTTCTTACTATCGTAAAGCTACAAATGAAGATCATAGTTCTGTATAACTGAATCCTGTCGAAACAAACGTACATCAATATGAGAAGACGCTTTGCCCCATTGCAAGCTCCGGAAATTTTACATTCAAGTAACTATATTTACTTGATCCATTTTGCTATCGAAACTTACCCCAACCCCCTTACAATTAACTCTTTTCTTTTATTTATTTGTTTATTTTCGTTTGGCATCGTCACTGGAAATGTGAACTAATTTACCATGTGTAAATGTCCAACTGTTGCCAGTCATTAGATTACAGTCGTTTTCAACGACAGGAATTCTAAACAGGAAACAAAATACCTTCATACATCGAAAATACTGCTGAGCTTAAACTTTTTAAACATGCACATCAGAAAAGATAAATATTCCCCTCTTGCAACTGGAAGGAGAAACTTTATAAGATAAAAAATTTTATTTGATAAAACAAGTATCTCTCTTTTGCCTCTTCTTCTGTCCCCCACCCCCTCCCCCAACGAGTACAATCGCAAGATATTTCATTAACATTCAGTGCTCCCCACCCCATAGTCAACCAAGAGACTTACAGAAGAGCACCAATATGTTCACAGTTTCTTGTAATAGCAACCCAGTACAAACGTAACTTCCTCAAATTTACAAATAAGGTGAAGAAGCACGAATTCTGTTGCTGCTGGACCATGAAGTTGTTTTTGTATGCCAATCCTTAAAACAGGTGGAAATTTAAGTTCAGGAGTACACTATTTGTTAAGAAGTGTAATGAATTGCACAATTAATTGATTGCAGAAATCTCTCAGAACAACGTGTGTTGGCCAACTACCGCCAATAGTGTCACATTTTCCTGTGTCAGAGTGGGAGACACCACCATTATGAGTATGCTTGCAACAGACCTGGCGTTCGCCGTGCCTAGCTGACGTGACGTCACCAACAAGCGCCGAGGCCTTCCTTTGAGTCGGTGTTGGTTATTCCCGCTTCAGCCCCTATACTTTCATGAAGTTCCGACAGGTGGCGGCGCTGTACGTAGTTCTCAAAATGGCTTATGTAACGGAGGTGTCTTCCAAGCAGAGAGCTTTTGGCGGAAAACCAGAGCATCGAAGATAGTCACAGGCTATTGCACGATGTCTACGAAGACCTGACAGTGAACGAAAGCACGGTGAGTCGTTGGGCGAGGCCCTGTCATCATCGCAAAAGGCTCGCGCAAACCTGTCCGATATCCCACATGCCGGCCGTCCGCACACAGCTGTGACCCCTGCAAAGTCGGAAAGTGCGACCACTCTGATTCGAAGGGATGGATGGATCACAATAAAACACTTCGCCGCTCATCTGAACCTCTCTGTTGGTAGTGTTGACACACTCGAGCACCAGTTGGGGTACTCAAAGCTACGAGCATGTGCCCGCCGACTTCCTCGCCAAGTAACAGAAGACTATAAAAGGCGGTGAAGGACCGTCTTTGCCGAGTTGCTTGCCTATTACGAGGCTGATCGTGACAATTTTCAGTCAAACATCTTCGCATGCGATGAAAGATGGATTCATCACTTCGAACCGGAAACAAACCGGCAACCCATGAAGTGGTGCCTCGCTACCTCTCCTCCGAAGAAAAAGTTCAAAGATGCACCCTCGACCGGTAAAGTCATGACGACGGTCTTCTGGAACACTGAAGAGGTTATTCTACATCTACATCTACATATATACTCCGCTAGCCACCAAGCGGTGTGTGGCGGAGGGCACAATTCGCGCCAAAGTCATATTTCCCCCCCTCTTTTCCACTCACGGATCGCGCAAGGGAAAAACGACTGTCTGAACGCCTCAGTACGAGCTCTTGTTTCCCTTATCTTTGAATGGTGATCATTGCACGATTTGAAAGCTGGTGGTAATAATATATGCTCTATATATGAAGATCGGATTTCGGAATTTAGTGGGCAGCCTCTTCTGTTTAGCGCGCCGTCTATCTACAAGAGTGTCCCACTTCAAACTTTCTACGAGATTTGTAACGCTCTCGCGATGGCTAAATGTACCAGTCACGAATCTTGCCTCTCTTTTTCGGACCTTCTCAATCTCTTGAAACAGACCCAACTGGTAAGGGTCCCACACAGACGAACAATACTCCAAGACTGGACGAACTAACGTATTGTAAGCTATTTCCTTTGTTGAAGAACTGCATCGCTTCAGGCTTCTACCAATAAACCTCAATCTACAGTTCGCCTTACCCGTTACTTGTGTAATCTGATCATTCCATTTGAGATCATTTCGAATAGTCACACGGACGTTACCGCTTCCAACGACTGGGCATTTATTGTGTACCCGTACATTAATTCTGTTTGATATCCGCAGTCGTTGTGCGACGATAAACTCTGAAGAGTATTGGGCTACCCTCAGGGAGTTGCAGAAACGACTTCAGCGTGTTCGTCGACACAAAAACGCGAACGAACGTCTCCTCCATGACAACGCAAGCCCTCACACAAGTCTATGCATTATAGAGGAGCTCTCAAAACTTTATTGGGCTGTTCTTCCTCATGCACCCTACAGCTCGGATATCGCACATTCCCACCTCGACATGTTTGGCCCAATGCACTGCGCGGGAAGCAGTACGTAAGTGATGGATATGTTACTGGTGCAGGAAGACGTTGACTCTGACGTCGGCCAGTGGAGTGGCACCTTGCGGGCACACAAACACTCCCAGCAAGGTGGCGTGAGGCCTTCGCATTGACCGGAAATTATGTTGAAAAATGTTCAAATGTGTGTGAAATCTTATGGGACTTAACTGCTGTCATCAGTCTCCAAGCTTACACACTACTGAACCGAAATTATCCTAAGGACAAACACACACACCCATGCCCGAGGGAGGACTCGAACCTCCGCCGGGAGCAGCCGCACAGTCCATGTCTGCAGCGCCTTAGACCGCGTTGAAAAATAGGCCAGCAAATTTTATATTGTGGGCATCCACAACTGTAGAATTGTATCATGATGAAAAAGACCACTTCAGCTGTAAGATAAACATTTATTTATGATACAATTAGTTTCGTGGCGTTAGAGGCACATAATCAGGGATTATAACTTAGTTCAAGTGATTATCAGTAGATGGCCCAACACTCTCTGTCAGCTGTGGTGAAATGTTCAGGCGTAAAGACGTCGTAGGTTTATCACAACTGACGAAGAATGTTAGGTCATCTGCTGATTATCATTTGAATTAAGTCGTGAAATAAATATGAGTTCCTGAAGATGTGACTCTAACGCCATAAAACTAGTTGCATTATAAATAAATATTTTTCACACAGCTGAAGCGGTTTTTTTCATCATTATTAAAAAATAGGCTTTTGTAGCCAAAAGAGTGAGGAATAATACGGTATACTAGGATCCTGAATAAAACCAGCCTGCTTTCAGTAAAAAATTGTTGCTTCCTTATTGAATGCCCTTCGCAATTCTTACATTAAAGCTCGGTCCCCACTCTTAGGCCACTGGCAGAATGAACGTAAGTGTTATAAAAACTTAAGTAAACTAATATCTTTCCTGCTCTGCGTCTACGATTTAACTCGAATCTTTCTGTATGAATTAGACAGTGCTTCCGTTTATAAACCAAGGACCATCGTCTCGTGTCTCAAAGAAAGTGCCGCGGTATTTGTTAGACAGGCCTATTTGCAACCCCGATCTAGCCCCCAAACAACATTTTTTAAATAAAATACATCATCAATTGCGTGGCAGATTAACGCTAAAATTCTTTTACGAGCAGATGTAAGTGCGGATCATACAAGAATACTGACAGTTGTTTGAAGAAGGATCTGCGCTGTTTTCTGCAAGGTGTTGCCCGGTCACCTTGGTGAGGAGCTCTTCGTATATACCTGGCAATCAGCGTAGTGACACGATCTATCAAGGAGCGGAAGTAAACAACTCGTAAGTCACGTAGGCACTGCTCTCGTGCCCAAGATAGCGGCAGAAAGCGTGACGGACTAAGGCCGTTCTCTAGCAGAAGTGACACGAGAGCATTGACTACTCTGCAATTTTTTTGTCTACTAATGAAATGGTCAAGTGGATCAAAGACTGTAATAATATAGGAAAAAACAAAAGTCATAAACAGAATGTAACTGAAACCGTTGGATGACACAAAATGGTAACTGCAGCTACGAATGGATATGTAAAAACATCACATTTTAAAAATATAATTATGTCATGTTAGAAATTCTGCTTTACGATAATGTCAGCAAGTCTTCCTCTGTGGCCGAGGTCTAAAATGTGGTGGTGGCAAAGCGTATCTTCTGGAAGCACTTGATCTGAATCCAAGCAGTGCACAGAATTTAATAAAATCGATGTTTGGCCAGCACCGTTGTGATACTTGCGGCACAGAGTTCGCTGGCTACGGGTTGTCGCTCAGACTCTGGCTTAATTTCCATATAGCTAGCTCCCAGAGCCCTTGTGAAATGAAGATGAGCAATTTCGATGGAGGCTGGGACACGATGGTAAGCTTGCCCACCTTGCTTTATGCTTTCCTGACTTCTTTATTTTTTGACGAGTGGGGAGACAAGTGAATGCGTTTTCTCTCTTCTTTCTTCATTGTCATCCTATTCCTCACACTGTCATCTTCACGTCACGACTAATACACAAACATCACAAACAATTATATGACTCTGGTAACTACACGATAGGCGCAATAATGCCAGACATTATACACAATGAAACTATAAGAATTTAACTGAACACTGACACTTTACAAAGGAGGATGCATACGATGTAACTTACGGTCTCCGAACACACATTCTGTCGGTTTGAAAGACACCAGACGTGGAATTAATATCATTTAACGTTCGTTTTTCTTCCGCAACACCATTCACTGCCCGGAGAGGTTTTTACACACACAATTCAGATTGCACACCAAGTCAGGTCCTGCAGAAAGTGTCATCACTTCTGTCTCTGTGCTGTTCATTTTTGGAACACAACCTACGACCGGCTTGAGGCAGAACTGATGACACTTTCTGCAGGACAATGCTCAAGCACGTACAGTGCAAGCTGTTACTGATTTGTTTGACTGATGGGGCTGCTAAGCGCTATGCCACCTACTGCACTACTCTGACTTAAGCCCTCGTAAATTCAACCTGATTTCTAAACTGAAGGAAACACTTCACGGCATTCGCTTCAGAACTGCTACAAATTCTTCGGGCAATAGACCGCGGCGCTTGAACTGTCAACACAACTGGCACTGCTAAGAGTATCCTACGACTTCCACATCGCTGACAACAGGTTATACACAATGCTGGTGACTACTTTGAAGGTCAGTAAAACTTTGAAACAGGTATCTATTTTGTACGAGCTGTAAATAAATAGGTGTCACTATTAAAGTTCCAACCCTCGTAATATTTGTGAGTCACAGTCAGAATCTGTAAACTCATACAAATACCTGGGTGTAACACTTAGTGGGGACGTGAAGTGAAACGATCACACAGGCTCATTCGAGTGCAAACCAAGTAGTAGACTTCGGTTTATTGGTGGAATACTGGGAAAGTTCAATCAGTCTACAAAGGAGATTTCTTACAGATCACTCGTGCGACTCGTCCTAGAATATTGCTGAAGTGTTTGGGACCCGTACCAAACAGGACCAGCAGAGGGTATTGAACGTATGCCTAGAAGGTCAGTAGGAATGGTCACTGGTTTGTTTGACCCACGGGTCAGTGTTACTGACTTGTTGGCATAACTGAAATGGCAGACTCTCGAAGATGGAAACTACGCCCAAGAGAAAGTCTGCTAAGAAAGTTTCAAGAACTCGATTTAAATAATGATTGCATAACCTCCTCCTACGTGTCACTCTCATAGGGATCGTGGGGATTAGATTAGATTAATTAAAACATGAATAACAATCATTTCTCGTTCCCCATGCATGAGTGCAACAGGGAAAACCCTAGTAAATGGTAAAGTGGGACGTACCCTCTGCCATGCGGTTCACACTGGTACGCAAAGTATAAATATATTTGTAGATGTAGAACAATGGTATCTGGTTTTCAGAACCAGAAGTAAATATTAAATGGTGAAAGACACGATAAATTTCAGAAAGCGGTTGTATATCTACCCAAGAATGCAACGTTTCGTTCAGTATACTTCGGAACAAACAATTCTATGAACCTGTAAAATAGGGAAAATGTGTGGAATGCAGTACTCACAGTGGTTTTTTAAAGAAGTAATTATATTAAACAAATATTGGTGAATTCAAAACTCGACAAGTGCAACAATGCGCAGTTCTTTATACTTTGAGTTAAACTGTTGCACGTCAATGAAAGCGCTGATCGTAAGACAATAATCAAAAGAAACATGTTGCTTATGGGTTAAATATTGTGTTTACATTCTCTTGCTTTCGTTGGGGTAGGTTGCAATTATTTGCACTTTCAACATTATATTATCATTTCATGAAGGCATTGTGGCTAACGTCATTTCTTTCATGAGTTTTGGCTCTGTTTACATTATACTTCGCTGTTATTCAGGTCTCTTGATATTTCACTAAGGCTTGGGATGAAAAAATATAATAATTATTACCTAATTTAAGTCGAAAGAGTATTGAAAACAAACGTTGATCTTGTAGCACATATGACGCTAAGTGAAAAATGGCTTTCTTACCGCTAGGGGAGCAAAATAACTCATGATGGTCGAAGTACAGGAGATATAAAATGTAGAATGGCAATGGCAAGGAAAGCGTTTGTGAAGAAGAGAGCCCGCATCTCGTGGTCGTGCGGTAGCGTTCTCGCTTATCACGCCCGGGTTCCCGGGTTCGATTCCCGGCGGGGTCAGGGATTTTCTCTGCCTCGTGATGGCTGGGTGTTGTGTGCTGTCCTTAGGTTAGTTAGGTTTAAGTAGTTCTAAGTTCTAGGGGACTGATGACCATAGCTGTTAAGTCCCATAGTGCTCAGAGCCATTTTGAAGAAGAGAAATTTGTTAAGATCGAGTATAGATTTAAGTATCAGGAAGTCGTTTCTGAAAGTATTTGTATGGAGTGTAGCCATGTATGGGAGTGAAACATGGACGATAAATAGTTTAGACAAGAAGAGAATAGAAGCTTTCGAAATGTGGTGCTACAGAAGAATGGTGAATATTAGATGGGTAGATCACATAACTAATGAGGAGGTATTGAATAGAATTGGAGAGAAGAGGAGTTTGTGGCACAACTTGACTAGAAGAAGGGATCGGTTGGTAGGACATATTCTGAGGCATCATGGGATCATCAATTTGGTATTGGAGGGCAGCGTGGAGGGTAAAAATCGTAGAGGGAGACCAAGAGATGAATACACTAAACAGATTCAGAAGGATGTAGGATGCAGTAGGTACTGGGAGATGAAGAAGCTTGCACAGGATAGAGTTGCAAGGAGAGCTGAATCAAACCAGTCTCTGGACTGAAGACAACAACAACAACCGCTAGGGGCACTAGTGTTTCTTCAACTGTCAGACGGTAACAACTTTCACGGCATCGAGTGTCACGACTGTATATGTCAGACTGTAACCAGACGGTGTGACATTCCCTCATTTCATAAGTGAGTGAGAAAATGTCTGGTATTTAACCCAGGACACTGGCGCAGAATCTGGTCCTCAAGAATTTTATGCCACCATCTTCTCTTCGTTTTAGCAAACGGCCTCGCCGAAGTGCAAACACCGTTTCCCATCAGATCACGGAATTTAAGCGCTGTCGGGCTTGGCTAACACTTGGATGGGTCACCCTCCGGGTCTGCCAAGTGCTGTTGGCAAGCGGGATGCAGTCAACCTTTGTGAGGCTACTTGAGGAGCTACCTGATTGAGAAGCAGCGGCACTGATCACGAAAACTGACAACAGCCGGGAGAGCGGTGTGTTGACAACGTGTTCCTCCGAATCCTCATCCGGTGACACCTGAGGGCTGAGAATGTCAGGGGCCCAGTCGGTACCCGTCGGCCTTCAAGACCTTTTCGGACAGTGTTTGTTTGTTTTTTTATCTCTTCTTCAATTGCCGGTCAAAATTTCTTCCTTCACCAGGACAAAAGTTGAGCGCCACGGAGAAGGCCAGCGTTAGCGACCGCAGTTACGGAAGCGGGTTATGGTATGGAAAACTGCGAGACTGGTTTAGCATTCGTACAGCGGGCATCTACAAACGACATTCAGCGTGAGACTAAAAATTGCATGTTCCTCGATCTAAATGTGTATCGTAAGCAAGGTCGCGATCCGAAACTGGTCCGGCTACACCTCAGCTATACAGACGCTTGAATGCTGGTCACCCGTTGTATAAGACCTAGGCGGGCGCTGCGCATGGTTTCTGGTTGCCATAATAACGACTTCTACGAAATCTAGTTTGCATAACTTGTCGTAACCACAATGGCAGACATCCTCCTTGGCACACAATGGATATTTCCCGGGCTGGGCCCCTCCAACAAGGCGCGCGGCCGCGTACGGGCGGACGTAGTTTTCTCTGGAGGAAGAGCGACGGCGTCCCAAGCCGGTTAACAGTAATTGCCAACCCTTGGGTCGTCGTTAGCGGGACACAACTAGCCATTACGCATAATGGCCGCGCAGTTAAGGAGGCGGTTTGGCATGTGACTCGCCGCAGGACCCCTGCCAATCTCCTGCGGCGGACCACAGCAGCAGCAGCTGTCAGCGAGGAACTTCCCTTACTCAACCCGGCCCGAAATAGCTCTACTCACCTTCGCATTCCAAATGCAAGGTGTTTAATGTAGTAGTATAGATTAATTCGAATAAAACATTCCATTTAACATGTGCCCAATTATTTAGATTGATTCAGCTGTGGATTCTGGGTAAAACGTTGTATAATGTCGTAACTACTTGAAACATTGTTTTGCCTTGTTTCCCCGTCGGAGGTTCGAGTCCTCCCTCGGGCATTGGTGTGTGTGTTGTCCTGGTCCTTAGTGTAAGTTAGGTTTAAGTTGGATTAAGTAGTGTGAAAGCCTAGGGACCGATGACATTAGCAGTTTAGTCCCATAGGAACTTACCACAAATTTCCAATTTGCCTTGTTTCACAGAACTATGTTATTTTTGTAAACCAGGTGTCGGGCTGTAAGCCCATTTTCCAGGACACAACTGAATCCAAAGGTGACAACCAAGCAAAGAAAAAAATATCAATTTACTAATCTAAAATTCTCGACTTAAACTATAAAAGTTATCTCTGTTGGCTATATTTAATATGTGTAGTGTACAACCTCATGATAGTCAAAAGGAAAGCATTTACTCTGAGTGGACAAAATGTGTATTTGTGCCATTACCTACTTATGAATGAACGGGCTAAGGTTCCTCTCCTGTGTAAAGGATACAACATTATCCAAAAGATTTAACAATTGAATTCAGTCTGCCCATTCAACAGTAAATGTGGAGGATACGCTCATCTATTATTTTTTTAATTTCTAGTATTTCTAATTGTGAGAGCTTGCTGCGACGTAGGATACGCTACGTTATCTAAACGGGGAGAAAAACTGAATTGAATCTGCTCATTCAATAGCAAATGTGGCGATACATACATCTGTTTCGTTTTTTTTGCAAACTCAGTCAGTTTACTGAGTTAAAAATACTGGAAACTGAAAACCAGATGTGTCTATCCACACATTTACTATTCACTGACCAGACTAAATCCAATTTTTCATCCGTAATAGATAATGCTGCAACTTCTACAAAGAAGTACATGCTGTCTTAATGTATAAGGTTGCACATTATAAATACAACTGTGTCAAAATAGTCAATAGAGATAAATTTTATTATAGTTTAAGTCGAAAAGTGATAGATTAAGAAGTTGATATTTATTTTCCTTTGCTATTTTGCCATCTTTGGGATCAATTGTGTACTGGGAAACGGGTCTACAACGTGACACCTAGGTCGTAAGAAAGTGATAAAAATTTGTAAACAAGACCAAAATGTGTTCCGTTTAGTTAAAATATTGCGTCCAATTTTTATTGTATACCGTCATACAGTTGGTTGCACTTTTTTTCATTTTAAGTGTTCGTACTTCAGTTGCTATGGATTTATCTGTTGTCGTTTTTGTTTTTAACTTCAGGTTCCCAAGTTGTAATTCAGCTTACTTAGCTGAATTTCTCAACTTTAGCTATGATTGTGATTTGTTGGCCAATTCTATTGTAACGTTTGAACATGCTGCATATTTTTACAAATGATTAGATTGGATTGCATGTACTACGCATTCCATGAGGAGATTCTCCAGGAAGTAGAACATCTCAGAAAAACAAAGAATACACAATATATATTTACAAAGAAAAGCAAATATGCTAATGAACGTTCTACGATAACAGGTGAATGGTCCTGGTGGTTGTGGAATAAGTCAAAAAATTCATAACATGTTTTCATTTCAAAAGGCAATAAATGACTTGTCACAAAACAGGTACATGTTCAGTACAGTGAGGTGCATGTGGTAATTCTTAGGATGCTGTAGTCACGCATCATCAAATGGATAAATCATTTTACAGTGCTTGTTTACAATGATCGCATTACTGCACTGAATTTGCACAGAAGTCATATTGTACTAACATTCGTATTATTTTATAGTTTTGTGAATTTAAACACATCATTTGATTCTATTTAGAAACAGACTAATGGAGTGGCAGAAACTGGCCACCAATAAATCCTTTGGACTCATTATAAATTGAACTTTATTAGTAGTTAAATTTTTTGTGGCTACTGGCAAGTTATTGAAAATGAGTATTCCTGAATAATGAACATCTTCCTGGACCAAAGTTGGTGAATTTTAAATCTTTGTGAGGATTATTCTTATTTCTAGTACTGATTCAATGAACTGAGCTGTTGGTTTCAGAAAGAGATAAACACCCATCAAAAAAAGTTTTACATCACCTCGGTTCCGAGAGTTACGAAACCTGTACAGAAAATTGGAATAGAGATCAACATAAACATCATTTCCACCCCTTTTATTGCTCATGAAAACCACACATTGCATGTTGTACCACCATACAACGAGACCTTCAGAGGTGTTGGTCCATCTTGCTGTACACACCTGTACCTCTAATATCTAGCAGCACGTCCTCTTGCATTGATGCATGCGTGTATTCGTCGTGGCATACTATCCATAAGTTCATCAAGGTTCTGTTGGTCCAGATTGTCCCACTCCTCAACGGCAATTCGGCGTAGATCCCTCAGAGTGGTTGGTGGGTCACATTGTCCACCAACAGCCCTTTTCAATCTATCCCAGGCATGTTCGATAGCGTTCATGTCTGGAGAGTGTGTTGGCCACTCTAGTCGAGCGATGTCGTTATCCTGAAGGAAATCATTCACAAGATGTGCACGATGGGGGCGCGAATTGTCGTCCATGAAGAAGAATGCCTCGCGAATATGCTGCCGATATGGTTGCACTATCGGTCTGAGGATGGCATTCACGTATCGTACAGCCGTTACGGCGCCTTCCATGACCACCAGTGGCGAACGTCGGCCCCTCATAATGCCACCCCGAAATGTCAGGGAACCTCCACCTCGCTGCACGCGATGGACAGTGTGTCCAAGGCATTCTGCCTGATTGGGATGCCTCCAAACACCTCTCCGACGATTGTCTGGTTGAAGGCATATGCAGCAATCAGTGAAGAGAACGTGATGCCAATCCTGAGCGGTCCATTCAGCATATTGTTGGCCCATTTGTACCGTTCTGCATTGTGTCATGGTTGCAAAGATGGATCTCGCCATGGACGTCGGGCGTGAAGTTGCGCGTAACGCAGCTTACTGCGCACAGTTTGAGTCGTAACACGACTGCCTGTGGCTGCACGAAAAGCATTATTCAAAATGGTGGCGTTGCTGTCAGGGTTCCTCCGAGCCATAATCCGTAGGTAGCGGTCATCCACTGCAGTAGCAGCTCTTGGCCGGCCTGAGCGAGGCATGTCATCGACATCCTCTCTGTATCTCCTCCATGTCCGAACAACATCGCTTTAGTTCACTCTGAGACGACTGAACGCCTCCCTCGTTGAGAGCCCTTCGTGGCACAAAGTAACAATGCGGACGCGATCGAACCGCGGTATTGACCGTCTAGGCGTGGCTGAACCACAGACAACACGAGCCGTGTACCTCTTCCTGGTGGAATGACTGGAACTGATCGGCTGTCGGACCCCCTCCGTCTAATAGGCGCTGCTCCTGCATGGTTGTTTACATTTTTGGGCGGGTTTAAAGACATCTCTGAACAGTCAGCGGTACTGTGATACAATACCCACAGTCAACGTCTACCTCCAGGATTTTTGGAAACTGGGGTGATGCAAAACATTTTTAATGAAAAATTATATTGAGGACTAAATACGTTGAGCAGCAATAGTTAATACCCTTAGTTCCCTGAGCAGACCTCTGCAGAGTGTACTTGAGTTCAGAACACAAGCAATTCTCGCCGCACATTTCTGGATCCGGAAACCTTTAGCTTGGCTTACAAGATCTAATCTGCATATAGTATGTTTTTACAGTGTTTAGTGACAAAGAATTGACCAGGAACCACACATTAACCCTAGCAATACCAAGCCATTTTCCGTAATGCGCATTGTCAAGAAGAGGGGGCAGGGGTAGGGGGTACTTATTACTCACCCGAAAAAATTGAAAAAAATTCTTTCATTGTTGTTGAATTATATTAGCAACATACATTTTAAAGATGTACTGATGTGTAAGTAGGATCCAGAAACTAAAGATTCCTTTTATCAGACTCTTAGAAATATCAACTCGCTTTCAATAACGTGTACTACTGATTTTATTACCACAAAAAATATTGAAAGGCAGATTTCTTCCTTGTTGTTGACGTTTGCTCTCAACATGCTTTTTAAAGAGACGCTGATGTGTACGAAAGGCCCTGAACATGGAAATACTGAATACAACATACACTGGAGAAAGGGATATCTGCTAATGAGACTTAAATTTCTGGGCTAACAAACATATATGGGATCTGGTAGAACAATTCATTAAAAACAATGCACAGTTTAAGAGTCCAGCAGAGCGCTAAAAACTGTAACACTTGGAGACTGGCCCAGAAAATAAATGATCGTTTTACATCTAGGCCCTTCCGTCAACGTGCTTTCTGTTGAGCGCTTTGTACTTGACCTGTTAAATGAGTTGTCAGAAGGCAAATGGAGCGGGGCCCCATTTGAACAGATCGCTATCTGCTTACCTCCCCGGAAAGAGCCAATCTATTCAGACTCTGTGTTTTCTTCACTGCTTGGTGAAAGCTAGTTGCGACAAACGATGCCGATATCCGGCGGGATGCGAGACCTTTTTTCTTTACACCAACAGACAAGAAAGAAACAAGTTCTGTGTTGTCATAAACAGCTAGTTTAGGAGGCCAGGGGCCATTTCATGAACTTTCTGCCGGCCTGAGTGGCCGTGCGTTTCTAGGCTCTACAGTCTGGAGCCGAGCGACCGCTACGATTGCAGGTTCGAATCCTGCCTCGGGCATGGATGTGTGTGATGTCCTTAGGTTAGTTAGGTTTAATTAGTTCTAAGTTCTAGGCGACTGATGACTTCAGAAGTTAAGTGCATGGTGCTTAGAGTCATTTGAACTTTCTGTACGGGAAAAGATCACGCGTTGATGGAATTAAGAAGCGAGACTATGACGTTGGCTCGCGAGTTCGGAATTCTCGGAACAGCGCAGGCGAAAACTCTCAAATGGGAAAATGTTTTTTATAGTTATGGTGGAAGAGAAATAGTAACATAATAATTATGCTATTGCTTATACCTGGGAAAATTTTTTCTCATTGGTGAGCGAATATTAGATACCAACTCTGAGCAGAGCAGATACAAGAGGCCCAACTAACACTCCTCTTAGTGATAAAAACCCGATGACTACCTTTAGCGGCACAGATTCCAAGAAGACACATTTCTGTGCGCAGAGTCAAGGATAATACTCGCCCTTAGATTTCGCGCTGCCTGTGAGGCAGTCTGTATTGGCTGACGAGTTCTGGTGGCATCCGTCTCCACCATCTGCAGTCTACTCGTGAACAAACGAGAATTATAGTGGAAATATCCAGTTATGGGTTTTCCAATATTTTTTTTTCAGGTAGACTTTCCCATGTTCATCCAGACAGGCATAGCTGCATGGTTATTTTCATTTCTCTTTATGGTACGATCATACAATCACTGTTATCCGTCCATGGTTATGTTTCACTGAATTAAAAATGTTAGGAAGTTGATTACTACCAACCTCAATTCCTTGGTCAGATAATTTTACCAAACTTATCAGTGTTTATTGTAATTTATTTTTATATTCCAATTAGATGTTTCTTTGTCGTCTGCTCAACTACATTCTACGTAATTCCTGTATTAACCTGTGCACACTGAATATTTTGTAATAAAACTGGGTTCACTTGGGCCAAGTTTTTGATTTCGTGTTAGTGAAATCCCTTTTTGATGTAGTTTTTTAATATTGACTTCTGGGAATATCGACATCCAAGATTCGGTACGTAACATTTTATTGAGTGTCTGGCTTCTTCGGGGTGCGATCTGCCTCAGCAGCCCAGCTGTAGCGCGGCTCGTACGAATCTTTTTGAAGAATATATATTTTACTAAAAATGACAAAGTTCCTTGATTATTTGCAGAAGTCATCACAAAAATGCGAAGTGTACATTGAATGGCGAAAACCAACATTTTATTCACACAAGGCACATCTGAGAAAGGAAAAATTAATCCATTTTAGTACGTCAAAGTAATTATTAGATTTATTTAGGCAGAACTGGGATGAAGTAAGAAATGGTCGTCGCCGTTATTCTGCATATTGTGCTCCGTACCACGCAATACTTGGTCAGAACCGTAAAACCTGGCGACGCCAGCTCAAAATGCACAAGCGACTGAAATTTAACAACATGATTCCGGTGGTAAACCTGAAATGACGAAGAGCTATCAGAATTTATATTGTCCGACAATTTTCTGGAAGCTGCTGTACAGTATCGAAAAATTTCTTAATTGAGAGGCGGAATCTTTTCGCCGTCTTTCTAAAGACAGATGTGATGTTATGTCCAGGCAGAGAGTCCAGAAGGAGTAGTCAACTTGTAAGAAGACGTTTCGGATGTAATACCGGAAATTATTGTCTTCCATTTATCCAGATTTTCCACATCGATTACAATAATTCTGGCAATAAACAGACCTTTTTTTTAAATTTTTGGATCGAATTTGCCTCGAGGTTCCGGAAGACAAGTATAAAGCAGCGAAAAGTGCAGTTTACGTGCCTTTATTGCACGAAACCTTGCTGGCTGGCTTTATATGCAGCGGCACAGCGTTTTTGGGGACAACAAGAAGCTTCGTCTTTACCTCAGCTCGAATTTCTTTATAGTATTACCTACTAATCACATCTCCTCTACACGTTTATGGGATATAAACTTGTAATTTTCCAGCTTCCTTTTCCATATAATTTCCTGCATCTGTTTAACAAGGTCGAAGAAACCTGAAAATCATTAATGTTAATTTCACTTACATTTCAGAGTGCCCATTCACGTCGATCACCCTCGGCAACCAAGTATTGGCTCTCACGAGCATTTCTGAATCTTTCGAATAGTTTTTCTTTCGAAATTTTGCGAGTTTCGTTTTGGCGTGTATTTCGTACTTCGTGTAAATCTTTTTCCCTTTATAAATCCACGTTCAGATTTTACGAAACAGGACCGGTTTTGCAAAGTGCTGAACTTAAAGCGTTTTCTCCGTCCGTTTAGTCAAAAAATTTCGGTCTTTTCTTTGACACTGAAAGTTGTTACCATAAATGTTTTCTTCGGGATAGGAAGGTAGGGTTTTTTGTTCCGGACTTTTAATTAGGACAACAATCATCACTAAGACAACAGTGCACGGAATCGTCAACTGTTTCCTCTTTCTTCGAATGTTTCCGTAATTTCTAACGAAATGTCAACATCATTAGAATGAGTGTCCAGGAAATTAATTGATAAATTACATATATGGAGGTCTTCAGGAGAAGTAAATTATTTCGATTGCCTACCACGCCCTTCATGTTTCATCTTTGCAAGGTAGAAAGCATTAATTAGATTCCACTTTAGTGTGAAACTCTGGAACCTGTGCAAAGCCAAATGCTGTTAGCTAGCATATACGAAGAAATCACAAAGAAATTTAATTCAGTTTTATCTCCGTTGTTAACATTCAGCGATACTGCAAAGATAACTGCTAAACATTATAGCAGTTAAATGTGTTGCAAGTTTAAGTAAATAGTAACTACAAACAATTTTGCCAGAGAAACTATCAATGGAAACTAAAATTCACTTTACAAATTGCGATCGCGATATGCCGTGGTGTTTAGCGTCGTGCCGTCAACCAAAGCCATGCACCCACCGTGCTGCCCATGCACTTTTTACCTAAGCTACAGCAGGGGTGTACATTCCTCCGGCCATCCAGTGAGCTACGCATTTGACAATTTGCAACTTTTTTTTTTTTGTGTGTGTGTGTGTGTGTGTGTGTGTGTGTGTGTGTGTGTGTGTGTGTGTGTGTACTTGCAGTCCGTGTTAGTCGCTAAACTTTTGACGTGTCTCTTTTGGTGTATTCTTCCTGTGTGAAAAACAGGACAGGTATCGACATGTCGAACTGGACAGTTCCCTTTTAAGCTGGGGTTTAATATGAACATTAAAAAATTAACGCAAAAGTGTAGTATTCTGTATATAGGAGCAAAATATATTTATTCGGGCTTTCGTTGGCACAGCCAGCTACGTATGGAGGTAGACTTCAGTCAACCATGTAATATTAGGAAACTGACGGTAGCTTGAAATTTTTCGTTGTTATTTTTCGTCTCGCCTAGTTTTAGGTCCATACCAATAGAATGACTATGGTGACTCCAGCACACTTCCCCCCACATTTGTGACGTCACTTGCACACGTAGGTGTCTTATCCATGACGCCACAAGTCATGCTCTTTCCTATAACGTCGTCGTCATGATGTCACAAGTCACACACACTTTCTGTGAGCCGTCCACCCTTAGCATGATTTCACACTGGCAGACAATCTGAACTTTGGGCAAGTTGTCGCCGTGTTCAAAAGTACCAAAACGATCCGAATATTGCGCCATAATCAAAATTGTCCGAATAATCTTATTTTTTGCGTATATTTGCGCAATGTTCAAAAGTATCCAAGTGATTTGAATTGTGCGCCATGATCAAAGTGTCAAGACGACGTAATATATATGCCATGTTCAAAGGTTTTCGATTATTTATGAAAAATACGTAAAGATATTGACAATAGCGGTGTAATTTGACACTCGGATCTAACTTACTGCCTAAGCAGGACGTATCAATGAATTTAGATCAATCTCTGTGCCATACTTTCGAAGGATCCTTAAACCTTAATCTCCCTCCCTTCCTTCTTTCCTTCCTTCTGTACCATACTTCCGCAATTGAGTCCATAAAGTTAAAAGTGTCCACAGCCAAATTCAAACACACGCACACACACACACACACACACACACATACACATACACACTTACACATTGTTTATGTCAAGTGTCACAAAGTTCCTCCCATATCTAAATTTATAAGTCAAAATCAGTTTTAGGACGGTTGTTGTGCTAAGGTATGAGAAAAATTTAACATCGTTGCTACATAAACGTGCTACCACAGGAAGGTCCCAGACGAGATTTAATTAGAAATAAAAAAAAGCTATATCAGCCATCATTAACATCGATTATATTTTTGTAATATAGTCAACGATGCATATATTCCTCCCCTCCAAAATGGTGTTTTGTGAGGTGAAGCATTGCTGAAAAGCTTCTAACCGTGTCAGATGATGAAAGTTACATATTTCTGTCTCCAGTAACATAGCCTCAAGTAGGCCTAAGACAGAATTGCCAATACCTTTATGTATTAAATATTACATAGAATTCAGACATGGAAATAACATTGTGACAGTTTGAGAGTCCATAGTCATCTCTTAGGCATCAGCTGTAAGTTACCCATTAATTGCACTCTCCTAGTAACTGACAGTCATACAACAATAATTCTGATCACCTAATTGTTGGTATCAGTTATCGCTGCTTGCCTTCTTAGCGTAGTATTCAGCCAACATGTGTTTTTTTCTATAAAATTGCACAAGAACTCCCTGATGTCTGTAACTTACTGGTACGATATTTGGGCGCAGAGTATTCTGGCCATCCTCAGTTGAATACTGACAAGTAGTACACTAAGCCCCTGTTTAAGACGCCGCCGGCACACGCGTGCTGCCCTAGTTGGATTGCGCATGTGTTGCTCGAGTCCATGCGGTTCTGCTGTAAGTCCCTGTGATACTCTGTGCGCACTTCGTGGAGAGAGCTCGCCTCTTCGATATCAAAAAGATTGTCTGCGCACGCTAATATCGCACAGCAGCACACACACTTACCACAACAGAAACGCATGCGCTCAAGCAACGCATGCGCAGTGCCACCTAGGACACCACGCATATGCCGGCGGGATCTTAAAACAGGGGAGGTCAGTGTGCAGCTCGTCAGTATTCACCTGAAGATGGCCAGAAGACTCTGAACCGAAATATCGTACTAGCAAGTTACAGACATCCAGCAGTTTTCCCAAAATTTTATAGAACAATCTATACATAGAAAAACTTTTAAATTTCGCAACATATGTTTTGTACAGTTATGAGCTTAGTCAGATTCGTTTGTGACATAGCCTCGTTTAGACTGAGAATTTAGTGTCAACTATCTGCTTTGCATGTTATTTTTAGCCAAATGTGTTTTGTACTGCTGCACAACAATTCAGATGTGGGAATAGGAGTGTTCATAGTAACGTTTCAGGCATCAGTTTTGATGTATATGTGAGTGCGTGTTCGCGCACATGTTTCTATGTTTTTGATATGGAAATACTGTAAGCTACACCCTTTAGTATTTTTTTGATAAATAATATAGGTCTTTCGGATACATCTGAAAATGGTGCAAAATTCATCTCATTTGGATGCTTTTGAACATGACGCCAATTTATGCAGTTTGGACGAAGCATATCCGTTTTTGAAAAATAGTACAACTCTTTTGGATACTTTTGAATGTGGCGCAAAATTCTGATCGTCCAGATACTTCTGAACATGATAGCTACATTGTATTGTTTTCTATATGGAACTGGGGACCTAGAAACGACGGAGAGGCTTCGTCCACTCAGTAACCCTCAGAGGTCCACAACACCACAACAGTCTACAGCAGTCCACTTCACCCCTCCGCCGCCCCACACCGAACCCAGCGTTATTGTGCGGTTCGGCCCCAGTGGACACCCCGCCCCCCTCTCCTCCCCGGGTACGTCTCACACCAGACGAGTGTAACCCCAATGTTTGTGTGGTAGAGTAATTACGTAATTATGGTGTACGCGTACGTGGAGAAAGTGTTTGCACAGCAATCGCCGACATAGTGTAACCGAGGCGGAATCTACATCTACATCTACATGTATACTCCGCGAGCCACCTTACGGTGTGTGGCGGAGGGTACTTATTGTACCACTATCTGATCCCCCCTTCCCTGTTCCATTCACGAATTGTGCGTGGGAAGAACGACTGCTTGTAAGTCTCCGTATTTGCTCTAATTTCTCGGATCTTTTCGTTGTGATCATTACGCGAGATATATGTGGGCGGTAGTAATATGTTGCCCATCTCTTCCCGGAATGTGCTCTCTCGTAATTTCGATAATAAACCTCTCCGTATTGCGTAACGCCTTTCTTGAAGTGTCCGCCACTGGAGCTTGTTCAGCATCTCCGTAACGCTCTCGCGCTGACTAAATGTCCCCATGACGAATCGCGCTGCTTTTCGCTGGATCATGTCTATCTCTTCTATTAATCCAACCTGGTAAGGGTCCCATACTGATGAGCAATACTCAAGAATCGGACGAACAAGCGTTTTGTAAGCTACTTCTTTCGTCGATGAGTCACATTTTCTTAGAATTCTTCCTATGAATCTCAACCTGGCGCCTGCTTTTCCCACTATTTGTTTTATGTGATCATTCCACTTCAGATCGCTCCGGATAGTAACTCCTAAGTATTTTACGGTCGTTACCGCTTCCAATGATTTACCACCTATGGCATAATCGTACTGGAATGGATTTCTGCTCCTATGTATGCGCATTATATTACATTTATCTACGTTTAGGGAAAGCTGCCAGCTGTCGCACCATGCATTAATCCTCTGCAGGTCCTCCTGGAGTACGTACGAGTCTTCTGATGTTGCTACTTTCTTGTAGACAACCGTGTCATCTGCAAATAGCCTCACGGAGCTACCGATGTTGTCAACTAAGTCATTTATGTATATTGTAAACAATAAAGGTCCTATCACGCTTCCCTGCGGTACTCCCGAAATTACCTCTACATCTGCAGATTTTGAACCGTTAAGAATGACATGTTGTGTTCTTTCTTCTAGGAAATCCTGAATCCAATCACAAACCTGGTCCGATATTCCGTAAGCTCGTATTTTTTTCACTAAACGTAAGTGCGGAACCGTATCAAATGCCTTCCTGAAGTCCAGGAATACGGCATCAATCTGCTCGCCAGTGTCTACGGCACTGTGAATTTCTTGGGCAAATAGGGCGAGCTGAGTTTCACATGATCTCTGTTTGCGGAATCCATGTTGGTTATGATGAAGGAGATTTGTATTATCTAAGAACGTCATAATACGAGAACACAAAACATGTTCCATTATTCTACAACAGATTGACGTAAGCGAAATAGGCCTATAATTATTCGCATCTGATTTATGACCCTTCTTGAAAATGGGAACGACCTGCGCTTTCTTCCAGTCGCTAGGTACTTTACGTTCTTCCAGCGATCTACGATAAATTGTTGATAGAAAGGGGGCAAGTTCTTTAGCATAATCACTGTAGAATCTTAAGGGTATCTCGTCTGGTCCGGATGCTTTTCCGCTACTAAGTGATAGCAGTTGTTTTTCAATTCCGATATCGTTTATTTCAATATTTTCCATTTTGGCGTCCGTGCGACGGCTGAAGTCAGGGACCGTGTTACGATTTTCCGCAGTGAAACAGTTTCGGAACACTGAATTCAGTATTTCTGCCTTTCTTCGGTCGTCCTCTGTTTTGGTGCCATCGTGGTCAACGAGTGACTGAATAGGGGATTTAGATCCGCTTACCGATTTCACATTCACCAAAGCAGGTGGAAAACCGCCTTAAAAACCATCCACAGACTGGCCAGCACACCGGACCTCGGCACTAATACGCACGGCTAACTGGGCGGGCTCAATCATATGTGGTTGTCATCAACTGCGTCGTCGATAGGCGCGAAGTTCTCCTCGATCGCGACTGCCTAGGCATTTACACTGGCTTTCGGCTCGTAAACAATCTCACTCCCGACTTGTACCGGAGGAGTGCGATGTTTCTTCCGCAGAAACTGTTTGGTGATGCGCCAAGCGCTGTTACCAACTCGGAGCGTGCCTGTTTTTCCACCCCCCCCCCCCCCCCCCCGTCCCTGTTTCGGTGCTGGTCGACATCGACTTTTATTTCATGGAGAAGGCGATTTAATTTTTAATTGCTGCTTCGTCGCGGGTTGCCATGTAAACTGCTGTTCACGACGTACAGGGTTTTTCTCCGTAATCAGTTCCAAGATGTTTGGCGAGAGAAATCTCGTTGATGTTGAGGTCACCGGGAAGTGGTTGCATCAACGGCTTGCAGAGTGAATTGCGTGAATGCTGTGAGCGCCTCCTCTACGCCGGCTTCGTCAGTGTTAGGAATTAGAGGAAGGGTGTCAGCTAGGTGCACTTTAAAGTGATCCCGGTCGTCGTCCCTTATCTGTCGTCGGTCACTCACTGGGGAATTTCCGTCCAGGTCGAGGTCAAAGATAACAGGCACATGATCCGATGAATGTGCACGCCTAGTAGATACGTGTCTGGTAGCCAGGGCCTTTTAAGATGGCAACGTCTAGGATATCGGGGTGGTCACGGTTTGAATAACTATTGGGCTCTAGGACCCCACTACTATCGCATCGTGGGCATCAGCCACGTGCAAGAGCCCACGTCCGCTGAGACTGGTAAGCCGCTAATTCCACTCGGTGTTTTGTGTTCAAGTCATCGCCTATGAATATTCTGCCGCGCATAGAGAGGAGATTATCGACATCTCGTGATATTAAGTTCCCTCTAGGTGGGCGAGTTGCCGCTATAAACGTTGCTTGGCTCTTCGGCGTGCTGGCTGAGTCACCTGTTGCTTCAGTACCTTCGAGCTCAGGAAGCTGAACTAGGTGGTGGCTCAGTTTTCTGTGATGCAGACGGCAGTTCCGCCTCCCGCCGTTTCGCGCTCAGTGCGGTAGCAGCAGTAGTTAGCTGTCGGCACGTGTACTCCTGGATTGAGACGTGTTTCACTCATCAAGCAGATATTTATTGCTTTTGTTCCACAACGATGTGAGTATCGTTCTTGTACGTGGACGGTTAATCGAGCACTCAATTTTCTCACAACAAACCTTCAAGCTCAGGCTAAGAAAGCCCCCTTGCGCCATACAAAAATCTAAATAGCTCTTCCAATTGGCAATCTAAGTTAGTGTCAGATCTTTCCATAGGAGAGAAAGGTTTTTTGATACGATGAGGTTAAAGAGAGTCCTCCACTCCTATAAACACGAAAGTCATAATTTTCAAAGGAAACTGTTGCACACTTTCACTCCTGTAAGGTCCGTTTAAGAATCTCTCTTCCTTGAACCATTATAATCACAAACATCAAAATTGGGGCAGCGTTATTATATTATGTAATTAATATGCTGCTGAAATTTTTAACCTATATGATAAGCCAAAATGGCAGATATCCTGTAACGTTTTGCTATTTTTATGTTACAAATACGCGCTTTCCTTAATAACTTGGAAAACACTGAAAATAATTGTATTTTGGTGGGACTCAAAACTAGAAAAAAAACTCAATTTTCTCGTAAACTATTGGTGCTGCTGCCTTCATTTTCAGGATACTTTATTTTGTTACACGAGGGTTGTCCAGAAACTAAGTTCCGATCGGTCGCGAAATGGACACCACTGTGAAAACCCGATGAAGCTTGGAACAGATGTGTTAGGTACTGTCTCTAGTGTGGCCGTCGATCGCTTCAAGACGCTCTTGTCAGTTGTGGGCGCACTGTGAGCGAGTAAAGGCGTCTAGAACAAGCATGTCTCCCGCCAAGTAGGAGGGCCTGCTAAGAGGCTTTGCCTTAATGAATGCAGCCCACCTACACAACTGCCATGCACTTCCTTCTTCATGGCAATTCTCAGCCGCACTGCGCAGGGGCACTGAAGACGCTCTTGCAGCCTTTTCGATGTAAAGTGTTGGATCACCTACAACACAGCCCTGATTGGCTCGTCCTGAGTATCATCTCTGTTCACATGAAACGCTGGATATGAAGACAACACCTGGGCCCAGGCTACGCGCTATAGACCAGCATAGAGAGTTATCAGAAAGCACAGGCAGCTGCCTTCTATGACAATGGTGTTGGAAATTTGGTATAACACTCCGACAAATGTCTACGTCAGAGCGGCGACTATGTAGAGAAGTATCTGAAAAGTGTAGCTAACTCTTGCAAATAAAATGTTTCTGATTTTCGCTGTGGTTTCCATTTAGCAACCAATCGGAAATTACTTTCTGGACAACCCTCGTACGTTTGAACATATTACATTACTTTTTATATATGTAAATTAGCAGTAATTTTAATGATGTGGTATCGCACAATCGTTAAGCGCTAAACCTGAGCTACATTCACATGGATGCTTCAACAAGCAGAATGGGGAGTTCCCCGCCATCTCAGCACGTAAGGTGAATCATCATTTGCTGGCACGCTATAAACATACTTACTTCCACACAGCCGGCCGCGGTGGTCTCGCGGTTCTAGGCGCTCAGTCCGGAGCCGCGCGACTGCTACGGTCGCAGGTTCGAATCCTGCCTCGGGCATGGATGTGTGTGATGTCCTTAGGTTACTTAGGTTTAAGTAGCTCTAAGTTCTAGGGGACTGATGACCACAATGTTAAGTCCCATAGTGCTCAGAGCCACTTCCACACACCATGGCAGGCGAGCCCTACCTGTCAGTTTAACAAAGAAGACCTTCGTTTCCTGGGTGATATCTTTTGAGAACGGTCTCCTTTTTTCTGAAAGATCACCAAGACAATAAACAAGAAATTTTGAGAAGTGGAGAGAAGGCGTAGATCACTTCTCTAACGATGTTTGTATTCACAAGTCGATAAGGACATGCCAGTATGATTTGACATAAACAGAGAACGGTATATTTGGATGTTAGCTCAACTTTTCTTTTCTTTTTTCTAATAGGTTCTCCAAGCAACGCCCTATGGACCGTCCTCTGACTCTCTTTGTCCCTGGACTATATAGGGGAACATACGCTACACAGAATATCATTATGCAGTAACTAGTGATACTATTGAATGATACAACTAGCTGGCTGAGGGGTAGAACGTGTAAGTTCAACGCAAGTATCAAACTTGACATGGCAAATGTTGATTAGACTGCAGCTCGTTCATGAAAAAGATGTTTTCGCACACCCATGCAGACAGGGCGAGCAGCTGCAGAGGTCCAGGTTCTTTTCAAGCAAATCCCAGCAATCTGTAAGGATGGCAGTGAGTTCTCACTTCAGAACATCCTGTAATTTCCTCTTATATAAAGGCGACATGGGAAAGGTAGCATCAGACAGAAAAGGAGAAATTCTAGAATATTTTGTCATGTAAAATGCTCTCTTTGAGATGTCCTTTTTGATTTTGGTGTAACTGACTTTATAATTTACTTAGTCTCTTCTCACTCTATGCTTGTACTGAGTGACAATTATGGAACTACATGAAAAAAACGTAAATTAGTTACAAACTACGGCGTGCACACACTTTATTCAATATGTAAACGTCACTACGGATATTTGGATTTAGGTTATGACATGTTCGACATGCCTGCCATCATTGGCGATGATTTGGCGCTGACGAATACCAGAATTCTGCCTGACCCGCTGAAGTGTTGGAACGTCGATACTGTCGATGACATCCTGAATGGCTGTTTTCATCTCAGCAATGGTCTTGGGGTTATTGCTGTACACCTTGTCTTTAATATAGCCACAAAATAGGAGTCGTATGTGTGTTCATATCCGGAGAATATGGCGGCCAATCGAGGTCCATGCCAGTGGCC